>NC_059135.1:29575428-30775428 GCF_020740605.2 Lemur catta
CTGTAGCCTCAAACTGCTGGACTCAAGCAACCTCCTGCCTCACCCTCTTAAGTAGCTGGGATGACAGGCATGCGCCACTGTGCCTGGAGAATTTTTTGTTTGTTTGTTTGTTTGGTAGAGACAAGATCTTGCTATGTCACCCAGGCTAGTCTCAAACTCCTGGCCTCAAGCTATCCCACCTCAGCTTCACAAAGTGCTGAGATTACAGGCCTGAGCCACAACACTCAGCCCCTTTTTTTCCTTTCTAATATAGGTATTTAAAGCTTAAGTTTTCCTCTAAGCATGCTTTAATTGCATTCTACAACTTTAGGTGTGCTTTTATTATCATTTAGTTTAAAATATTTTTGAATTCCTCTATGATTTCTTTGATCCATTTTTATCTCAATGTATAATTTAATTCCAAATATTTGGAAATTTTCTAGAATTGCTATTGATTTCTAAAGTAGTAATATTGTGGTCAGAGAACAGACTCTGTATTTGTTTAATACTTTTAGTTTTTCTGTCTAGCATATGATCTGCAATTATCCTTGGGAAAAAATGTGTATTCTGCTCTTCGTGGGTGGAATGGCATATAAATGTCAAGTTAGGTCAAGTTGATTAAGAGTGTTCCTCAAAACTTTTATAGCCTTTTTAATGTCTGCTTATTCTGTCAGTCAATCTAGGGGGGAGTGTTAAGTCTCCAATTCTGATTGTAAATTGATTATTTCTCCTTTTAGTTCTATCACTTTTTTTTCTTGTATTTGGGAGCTTTGTTATTTAGTCACATCCACAGTTAAGATAGCTATGTATTGTTAATAAATTGATCTCTTTATTATTATTAAATTTACATCTTATCTCTGAAAATATTACACCTTGAAGACTGTTTTGTCTGACATTAATATATAGTAAGTGTTTGCCTAGTATATCCTTTTCCTTTTAACTCATATTCCTACAAACTACATATACTTGGGTTGTACTTGTTTATCCAGTATTATAATCTCTGCCTTTTAATGGTGTTATATAGTTCATTTATATTTAGCATAACTCTTAATTTGTTTGGATTAATCATATTGGTGTTCTTTTTCTAATTTCCTGCTTATTCTTTAGTCCTCTTTTCTGCCTTCTTTTGGGTGAGCTGAATTTTTATATATATATATTTTATATACTTATATATATTTAAATATTATATATATTGAATTTCTTTTCTCCCCTCTTGACTTTTTAGTTTTTCTTCTTCCTGTTATTTTTTTGGTTGTGCTAGAAATTACAATGTATATCTTGGAATAATAACATATCTTGAAAAATATTTTTAGTACTTAATTTACAATATAAGAATCTTATGATTTATACATCCAACTGCCTCTTCTCACCTTTTGTGCTGTCATATATTTTCTTTCTACAGATTGTATATTTTTTTTATTATTTTTAAAGAACCAATGATCTTCTAGTGAAATTTAAATGTGTGTGTGTGTATATATAATTTTAAAAAATTTCTTTGTGTTTATCAATATATTTACCTTTTTGTTCCTCTCTTGAAACCAAAAAGGGTAAATATATACTCAGGGTGGAACAGAGTTTCTACCTGTTGTCATTTCCAGTTTGCCTGAAGAATGTTTAGCATTTTTTTGTAGTGCATGTCTGCTTAAGACAAATTCTTTCAGCTTTTGTCTGTCTGAAATTTTATTTTGCTTTCATTTGTGAGGGATATTTTTATGGATATAGAATTCTTGGCCAACTTTCTTTGCCCAGGATTTGAAGATGTGTTTCCTTTGTCTTTTGGCCTCCATTGTTTTGTTGAGCAGCTTTCTCCTCTTCCTGCTGTTCTGCCAAGAAAGTAACCAAGGATCTCTTTAGTCCTAGGTGGGGCTAGTCATTTTCTGAATTTTAGTTCATTAGCTTTTTTAGCATCCTGAGCTCTCTGATAGACGTTAAGAAAACATATGTGGCCAGGCATAGTGGCTCACGCCTGTACTCCCAACACTTTGGGAGGCTGAGGTGGGAGGATCACTTGAAGCCAGGAGTTTGAGACCAGACTGGGCAACATAGCAAGGCCCCATCTCTACAGAAAATTTAAAAAGCAGCTGGATATGGTGCACACCTATAGCCCCAACTGCTTGGGAGGCTGAGGCAGGAGAATTGCTTGAGCTGGGGAGTTTGAGGTTGTAGTAAGCTATGATCATGCTACTGCACTCCACCCTGGGCAACAGAGTGAGACCCTATCTCACAAAACAGGGAAATAAAGAAAAAACTCATATATTTCTGAAGGTTGTTTGGTTTATTGTCATTGTTAGGATGGGAGTGATGGTCTCTTGCAACTTTCTTAAGTGGAAATGGAAGTCTAGTACAATACTGATTTAATTAATATTGCTTAAAAATCTACTTATTACTCTTATTTTCCAGGGATATTCCTGTATTTTTTTTCCAAATGAGTTTTAGACTCAATTTGTATTTTAAAAAAGAATTGCAAACAGTTCTCCTGCTTTATTGAAACCTCTGGGTAATCTGATTTAGATTACATTGAACAAATAGATTTAGAGACAAATGACCTCTTTATTTTATTAATTATTTCTATCCAAAACAAGGCTTATCTTTTCTTTTTCAAGTCATCTGTCTCAGAGAAGTAGTGTTTTTGGTTTTCTTCATATAAATTATGTAATGTTGAATTTATTTCTAGGAATTTTAATTAGGATAAGTTTTTTCTTATATTTTCTAATGATTTATTTTTTGAGAATCAATAGGAAAATGATTTAATTTTGTATATTTTATAATCAGCTACCTTATTAAAATATCTGATTGCTCCTAATAGTTTCTTGATCAGGTATCTTAAGTTTTTCAGATGTACTATCATATCATATGTGTAAAATGATAATTTTGCCTCCCCCTTTTCAATAGTCTCATTTCTTTTTTTTAGTCCCACTGCATTGTTTACCATTTCTAGAACAATGCTAAATAATAGAATAATGGTGAGCTTCCTTCATCTTGTTCCTGTCTTTAGTGGGAATGCCATTGATGTTTTATCATTGGCCCTTAAGCATCATACTGGCATTTGTAAATATATACATGTATCCCCCTTCCCATTAAGGTAGAGCTATGTATTCCTGTTTTTTTGTTTTTGGCTTTTTGGGGGTTGGTTTGTTTGTCTTGAGACAGAGTCTGTGTTTGTTGCCTGGGATGGAGTGCAGTGGCATCATCATAGCTCACTGCAACCTCAAGCTCCTGGGCTCAGGTGATCCTCCTGCCTCAGCCTCCCAGTAGCTGGGACTACAGGTGCACACCATTACACCTGGCTAATTTTTCTATTTTTTTAAAGAGACAAGGTCTCACTATGTTGATCAGACTAGTCTCGAACTCCTGGTCTCAAGTGATCCTCCTGCCTCGGCCTCCCAAAGTGCTAGGATTACAGGTGTGAGCCACCATACCCAGCCTCCTGTTTTATTGAAAGATTTCTTTTTGAAATATCAGGAATGGATTTTGAATTTTATTAAATGTCATTTATCATGAAAGATGAAGGATTATTGTACTTAACATTTCTGTACTATTTTAATGGCACAATCTGGAATTTTTGACCCAGAGGATTTTCATCAAATATTTCTTATTTTTACATTATGTACCTATTATTTTAACAGTCATAACAATTAACTTGTTTTATTTGTAGTAATCACATTTAGATTTAATTGAATTAAATGCTCATTGCTAACCCTTGTTACCATTTTTCCATTTTATAAATTCTTTATTTTTAATTATATTTTAGTTGTGTGGATTATGGCTTCAAATAATTTTTGTTTTGTTTATTTTTTTATTTATTTTAGGAGGGGTTTGTGAGTGCTATATTCCTGATTTTTACACATATGAGAAAAACTTTTCTAGGCACTCAACCTTATTCAAATACCATATTTCATTAATCCTAAGAAACACCTTTTTACACCTCATATCTCTGAAATCATTTCTGAAATATGATTTTTAATGCATCTAACAAATGATTTGAAAGCATAAATTTGCAGCTCTTTTCCTATTTGAGAAGTGTATGAAATAATGGTGTACCTTTCAAATGATGTCTGCAATTTATGAAATATGGTAGGATAATTGCAAAATATTACTTTACCATAAAATAATTTTTATCTACAAGATTGGCAAAGATAAAAAAATTAATAATAACTATGTGTTGGTGAGTTGTGGTAGATAAGAATGCTCCTACATTACTGATATGTATAAAAATTGGTATATTCTCTATGGAGGACAACATAGCAAAATGAAAAACAATTTTTAAATGCATATGCCATTTGATTCAGACATTATACCTCCAGGAATTTGTCTTATAAATATACTTGCATATATTTTAAATAATATATATGTAAGTTTATTCATTACAGCATGGTTTGAAATAATAAAATCTGGAAACAATCTAAATATCTATCAGTAATAGGCCAGTTAAATATATTATAGCACATCCATGCAGTGGAATGTTATAAACCTATTACAATTATATTACAACTGAGTAGAAAATTCCATCTGATATTCTTTTTCCTTCAGCAGTGTACATAGTACTCGCTTGTATCCATTATCTACTGTTGCTGAAGAGATATCTGAGGCCAGCAGAAATTACTTAATTTGTAGATGGCCGTATTTCTTCACCCAGATGCTAATAGCATTCTTTCTATTTTCTTAAAATTCAGCAACATTCCATGTTATATCTCTCTTGCTAATTTTCCTAGAACATTATGAGCCCTTTTAATTTTTAGTTTTATATCCTTCAACAATTTGGCTGTTCCAAATGTCTGTCTCTCTCAGTCCAAAATATTACTTATGATAAATATCAGTTGTTTATCTTCCAATTCTATCATCTTTGTTCTCACCACTTTGTTCAAATCTAATTGCTTTTACCTGGTAATCTTCATTTTGAATTATTTTCCTAGACTCATCATGCATCTTATTAACTTGGTTTTCTGAAGTGTCTGTTCTACTTCTAGTTGTTTCTAATGTGGTTTCAAGTTCTGTAGTATTTTTTTCTTTTCTTTCATTATCTCTTTTCCTTCCTTCAGCTCTTTTCTGATCTGTCGTGTGGTGTTATGTACTATTTGCATGTACACCAGTTTTTCTTTAAACTGTTTTATGGAGTAGTTTTTTCAAGTGTATTTTTTTTCTTTTTTTTAATGTTATGTTTCTTCCTCCTTCTTCTTTTCTTGCAATTCTACTTTTTCATGTTACTTATTTTGCATGTTATTTGTTGTTGAAAGGAACAATTCTGTTCTGGCCTATTCTTTGCCAAAGAATGGTGCAAGTAGAGTCATCTTAACCTCCTCCTTGTTTACATGGCAATTGGAATAACTGCTGTAGAGTCTGAGATAGGAGACTGGATGCTGATTTCTCTGATCTCTTTTCAGTAACTGGCTGTTTGGTGCCACAGTTTTCATATGCTCACTCTAGGCCCTTTTTCCACAGTATGTGTTAATCATTTGTTCCAAAGGCAGGTCAACGCTGATATATCTATGATTAGTCTACTTTGGACCTATATGCAAGGTTGACTACCAGCTTGCTGTTTCTGTTTCCCCATAGCCATGCCTTGTCTCTAGACAGGGAAAATAAAAAGTTTCCTGGCCACTGGGAGACTTTAGGAAGCCCAATACAGAATACCTCTTGGCCCATTTTCCCCCCTCCTGAGATTGGAACCAAAGAAACTAGACAGATAGCGATAAAAATATCAGCTTTATTATTGAGAGAGCTGTTGGAGGATATGTATGGTAGCAGTGGTCTTCTAATTCTTCTTTCCCCGCTGTCTAGACCTTGGAAAGTTTGAGTCTTAAGAATAGTCACACAAAGACTTTCGCCTCATATTGATGAGGTTACAAATGGTGGGTAAGAGGTTAAAAAAAGGAACTACATTCCTCAATTTTAAGACTTTTGATAAATTAGCTCCACTCAATCAAGAAATATGGAAAGGGGGATAAAAGTTCCCTTACAAATAAAGTACATGTGATTTAGTACAGTCTTTGCAATAACTATTTTAACTTCTCAGACATTTTTATTTACACTTACTGATTATTAGTCATATTTCAGATAGGTCAGATTGCTATGTAAAATATAGGCACTTATTGTATATTTCATAGTGAGTGAGTGACTCCCTTTTAGATAAGGGCTTGCAAGTATTGCATAGTAATAATGAACCAAATATAAAAAGATAAAGCCAAAAAGATATAGCTGGGCTTGATAATCAGATAGATACTTTTTACAATAATAGTTATACAAAAACTAGTTATACATGTTAATTATAGTACATTTAGAAACTACAGAAAACTGTCACCCATGATTCCACTGCAGAGAAAACCATTGTTGACATTTTAGAGTTTTTCCTACCAGTTTTTTTCCCCCAGAGTTGAATCATTTATAAACTGTGACTCTTTGAGGAATGCTGATTGTGTTTGTAAGAAAATTCATGGCTTGGGAGCCAGAGTAATCAGGAGTACTACATTAATATTAAACAGCAAACGTGTCTAATGTATTTTCTTAATTGCATCAAACAGTAGTGTTATATTTAGCCAAAAGTCTTCATAGATTATTTTTCTCAAGGGGATTTCAGTGCTTCAGTTTGCACATTAACATCAGTCTGTTTTCCCTGCTTTTCAGTGATGTCATAGTAATGAGACATAAGTGAGTACAAAACTACTCTAAGAGAATATGGATTTGTTTTATTTTGTTGTAAGATTTAAACTCCAAATCCAGGAGATAGCTCAAATTTTTAAATATTTTATAGTGTAAAAAGGAATAAAGTGTTCTATGTGATGACTATAGTCAAATTTTAAAAATTATATCTTACTAGAAATAAAGGAGACTTCTATGTAAGATAGCATAGTAAGAATGACTCTAAACTCATAGTAGTCAGAAAAAAAGACAGCATGGCTAAATAATAAACTTGGACAATTCAAAATCCAAAGTTGAGGGAGGAATAAAGCAAAGCCACAAAAAAAAGAACAATGCTTGGATAATAAAACACTGTTATGCTTGTGTTTTGACATTGCTGAAATTGGCATTACCATTACAACTTATTTGGAATCTTGAAATAAATATTTTCCAAATGTCAAACATGGATCAGAAACAAAATAAAACACAAAGTAGTGAATGGGGCTGAAACAAATGTGCTAAGCTCTTAATAGAGAAGTAGCTACTTTGGCTGGGTGCAATGGCCCATGCCTGTAATCTCAATGCTTTGGGAGGCTGAGGAAGCAGGATCACTTGAGGCCAGGAGTTTGAGACAAGCCTGAGCAACACAGTGAGATCCTATCTCTAGAAGAGATTAAAAAAAAAAAGTAGCTGAGTGTGATGGCACATGCCTGTAGTCCTGTAGTCCTAGCTACTTGGGAGGCTGAGGTGGGAGGATTGCTTGAGCCCAGGAGTTTGAGGTTATGGTGAGCTATGATCACGCCACTGCACTCCAGCCTGGGTGACAGAGCAAAAAAAGAGAAGTAGGCCCTGGCATTCTGGCATCTGGGAATTGAGTTTCTGTAGGTTGGTAGAAATTAAAGTGTTTCCCATTCAATTGTTCCTTCATCTCATCTCACTGAATAGATCAGTCAGTAACAAAAATCATATTTTGGCTTCCAACTACCATTCTTTATTAATTTCTTAACTTGTTTAGATTAGTGCAGAGAAAAAGGATGCCATTTATTGGGTACCCTCAGAGATCTTCAAAATTTTATGCAATGATGGGAACATTGAGAAATAAAAGCATGAAATTTTGTGTAGTATTTAATAAAATATATAGACAGAAAGGCATTTGGTGAGCCAAGGAGGTATGCTATTTACAGTAGCATTAAAAAACATAAAATACTTAAGAATAAATTTAACAAAAGATGTGTGTGTGACACCTCTATATTAAAAACTATAGAAAACTTTTGAGAGAAATTTTAAAAGACCCAAATAAATGCAGACACATATGATATTCATAGATTAAAAGACTCAATATTCTTAAGGTGCCAGTCCTCCCCAAATTTATCTACAGATTCAGGGCCATCCCAATCAAAATCCCAGAACTCTGTGACTCAATATTAAAAAGAAAACCCAAAGTTACCACATGCGAAAGACTTATATTTTACAACACAGGATACACAAATGGCCAATCAGCACATGAAAAAGTGCTCATCATCATTAGTCACCAGGGAAATGCACATTAAAGACACAAGGAAATCCTGCTACACAATGATTAGAATGGATAAAACTAAAAGGACTGCAAAATTTAAATGTTGCTAATGGAAATGGAAAATAGTACGTTCTTATAGAGTTAAGTATATACCAATCCATTGACACAGCAAATCTACTTCTAGGTATTTATAAAAATATTTGTATAGGTATGTTCATTACAGCTTTATTTACAGTAGCCAAAAACTGGAAACATACAGGTACGTTCATACAATGGAATACTATTCAGCAATTTAAAAAAATGAACTAACTAGGACAAACTAAGGTGTAAAAAATCAGAATATTTATTGCTTCTGAAAGGGTAGGGACTGACTAGAAAGAGTTAAAGGGGATCTTTCTGGGAAGTTGGAAATGTTCTATATCATATCCATTTGTCAAACGTATATAGCTAAAGATTTCACACTCTGGGCCCTGGAGCCAAGCTTTTACTACATGTGGCTTAACTCTGGGCACCAGCTCAGCCACCATAGAGATCTTGGCCCCATCCCAACCCTAGACATACTGTGCTCATTCTCAGCTCCCCCAGCTGCTTCACAAGCATCCACATCTTGTATTCTGTTATCACTGTGGCAGTAAGGATTCCTGCATCCCAGCACCCGTGCCATTACCGCCCAGGAACTCAGAGCTATAGTCCTACCACACATGCCCATGCAGGCCCCAGGCTCCATTGTCACTCTATGGGTGCTACTCATCAGGCAACAATACCAAGAGTGATCCTCTCAGACACAGTTTCCTTGGTGGGAGAAAAATAGATTGGAGGGGCCTTAACTGTCATTTCCACTAACAACCCTTTTCACCATTGCAAAATTCCACAACATTGGCTACTATCGATCAGTGCAATTTTCATCAACACTATATTCAGCTAACAGAGCTGCACAGAGATTACACAGCTAGCACCCTCACTGGTGCCAGAACCACTGCACCCCACCCAGCAAGTTCCCTTACATCCCTGACCACCATAGGGGAAAATCTTTCCACAATGAAACTAACCCATAAAGTCTGCAAAAGGTGAATGCTCCACCAAACGGGCAAACATCAATGTAAAGCAAAAAGAAATATGAAAAACCAAGGAGACATAATACCACCAAAAGAACACAGTAATCTCCCAGTAGCTGACCTCAAAGAAATGGAGACACATGAACTGCCTGAAAGAGTTCAAAATAATTGTTTTAATACGTTAACTGCCATGTGAGTTGTATTTAACTCATGCTACTTTTGAGCCTGGGGCCTCACGAAGCATATGTAACTCACATCTCTTCATGTTGGGCGCAGCAAGAACTATTGTTCAAGTTGCTTATAACTCATGCACAGAAAACAATAAAAAACAAATTTTTCATTAAATTAGAAAGGATTATTTTGTTTTTGAAGTTTTTATTCTATTTTCATAATAAAACACCATGGCCCCAAGGAAAAAATTTTTTTCTAGTGTGGCAGTGTGTTAAGGAAGCTCAATGAATTTCAAGAAAATACAGAGAAACAATTCAGTGAAATCAGGATAACAATAAATGACCAAAATAAAAAAATTAACAGAGATTGAAATTATTAACAAAAATCAAACAAATTTTGGAACTGAAAAATACTATGAATGTAATGAAAAATGTAATAGCATTAATGGCAGACTTGATCAAGCAGAAGAAAGAATCTGTGAACTTGAAGACAGATTATTGGCAAATATACAGTCAGAAAAAAGCAAAGAATGAAGAGAGTTTACAAGATTTAAAGATTACAATATTTGCTCAAAAGAGCTAATATTCTAGCTAATAAGAGTTTAAGAAGGAGAAGAAAGAAAGGAGTAGAAAGCTCAAATAAATAAACGGCAGAAATTTTTCCAAATCTTAGGAAAGATATGAATATCCAGGTGTGGGAAGGTCAAAGGTCTCCAGATTCAATCCAAACAAGACTACACTGATATATAATTAACCTGTCAAAAAATCAAAGACAAAGAATCCTAAAAGCAGCAAGATAAAAGAAGCAAATCACATATAAAGGAGTTCCAATAAGGCTAGCAGTGGATTTCTCAGCAGAAACCTTACAGGCCAGGAGAGACTAAGATGATAAATACAATGTGCTGAAGGAAAAAAAACCCATGCCAACCAAGAATACTGTACTTGGCAAAACTGTCCTTCAGAAATGAAGGAGAGATAAAGACTTATCCAGACAAACAAAAGTTGAGGGAGTTCATTACCATCAGACTTATCTTACAAGAAATGCTAATGGGAGTTCTTCAAGCTGAGAGAAAAGGATGCTAATGAGTGATACAAGCTCATCAAAAAGTATAAAATTTACTGGTGAAAGTAAGTATACAAACTCAGAACACTCTAATATTGTAATGGTGGGTGCAAATCACTTATGTATTTATTATGAATGTTAGCAAAACTGTTACAAATAATAGCTAATTTGTTAAGGTATATACAGTATAAAAAGATGTAAATCATTCTATCAAAACATAAATATAGGGACAGGGTGGAATAAAAGTATAGAGTTAATTTGTGGGATCAAAGTTGTTAGCTTGTTATAAGATATTTTGTGTGAGCCTCATGGTAACCACAAAGCAAAAATCTGTAGTAGAAAAACAAAAGATAAAAAGTGAGGAATCAGGCCGGGTGCGGTGGCTCACGCCTGTAATCCTAGCCCTCTGGGAGGCCGAGGCAGGTGGATAGCTCGAGGTCAGGAGTTCGAGACCAGCCTGAGCGAGACCCCGTCTCTACTAAAAATAGAAATAAAAATTATCTGGACAACTAAAAATATATATAGAAAAAATTAGCCAGGCATGGTGGCGCATGCCTGTAGTCCCAGCTACTTGGGAGGCTGAGGCAGTAGGATCGCTTAAGCCCAGGAGTTTGAGGTTGCTGTGAGCTAGGCTGACGCCACGGCACTCACTCTAGCCCGTGCAACAAAGTGAGACTCTGTCTCAAAAGAAAAAAAAAAAGTGAAGAATCAAAGCATACCAGTAGAGAAAATCATCTCATCACAAAGGAAGAAGGCAAAGAAGGAAAAAAGAAACAATGGATCTACAAAGCAACCAGAAAACAATTAATAAAATGGCAGTACTAAGTCCTTACCTATCAACAATTACCTTGAATGTAATGGATTAAATTCTTCAATCAAAAGACAGAGTAGCTGAATGGATAAAAAAACAAAAACAACCAAAAGAGACCTACCTATATGCTGTCTGCAAGAGACTCACTTCACTGTAAAAGACACACATAGATTAAAAGTGAAAGGATTGAAAAAAATATGCTGTGCAAATGGAAACCAAAAGAGAGTGAGAATAGATATATCAGGTAAAATAGACTTTGTCTCAAAAAACTGTAAAATGAGACAAGGTCATTATATAATGACAAAAGGATCAATTCATCAAGATAATAATTCCAAATATGTACGCACCCAACATTGAAGAATCAACATATATAAAGCAAATATTAATAGATCTGAAGAGAGAGACATCAATAAAATGATAATTGGGGACTTTAATACCCACCTTTCAACAATGGACAAATCATCCAGACAAATTCAATAAGGAAACATTAGAATTGAACTATATTTTAGACCAAATGGACCTAATAGACATATGCAGAACATTCTGTTCAACAGCAGTAGAATACACATTCTTCTCAAGTGCATATGGAATGTTCTCCAGGATAGATCATATCGTAGGGCACAAAACAAGTCTTATCAAATTTGAGAAGACTGAAATTAAATCAGGCATCTTTTCCAACTACAATGGTATGAAATTAGAAACCAATAATAGGTGGAATTTTGGAAAATTCACAAATATGTGGAAATTAAACAACATGTTCCTAAACAACCAATAGGTCAAGTAAGAAATTAAAAGAAAAATTTAAAAAATCTTGAAACAAAAATGGAAATACAACATACCCAAACTTAAGGAATATAGCAAAAGCAGCTTGAGGAGGGAAGTTTATAGCAGTTAATACCTACATCAAAAAAGAAGAAAGATCCTAAATAACCTAATGTTACACCTCAAGGAACTACAAAAAAGAACAAACTAAGCCCAAAATTAGTAGAAAGAAGGAAATAATAAAGATCAGAGCAGAAATAAATGAAATAGAGACTAGAAAAACAATAGAAAATACCAAAAAAACTAAGAGTTGTTTTTTTGAAAATATAAAATTGGTAAACCTTTAGCTAGACTAAGAAAAAAAGAGAACATACTGAAATAAATAAAATCAACAATGAAAGAGGAGACATTATAACTGATACTATAGAAATACAAAGGATCATAGACTACCATGAACAATTATATGGCAACAAATTGATAAGCTAGTAGAAATAAATTCCTAGACACATACAACCTTCCAAGACTAAATCATGAGGAAATTAAAAATCTGAACAGACCAATAATGAGTAAGGAAACTGAACCAATAATAAAATGTCTCCCATCAAGAAAACAAAAACAAAAAACAAACCAACCAACCAACCCCAGGACCTGATGGCGTCACTGCTGAATTCTACCAAACATTTAAAGAACTAATACTAGTCCTTCTCAAACTCTTCCCAAAAATTGAGAAGGAGGGAAAACTTCCAAACTCATTTTTTGAGGCCCTGATAGCAAAGCCAGACAAGAACACTACAAGAAAAGAAAACTACATGCCAATATCCCTGATGAACATAGATGCAAAAATCATCAACAAAATGCTAGCAAACTGAATTCAGCAGCACATTAAAAGGATCACTGTGAACAAGTGGGGATTTATCCCTGGGATGGGAGAATAGTTCACCATACACAAATCAATAAATGTGATATACCACATTAACAGAATGAAAGACAAAAACTATATGATTATTTCAATAGATACAAAAAGGACATTCAACAAAATTCAACCTCCTTTCATTATAAAACCCCCAACAAATTAGATACAGAAGGAATGTACAGCATGATAAAGGCCATACATGACAAGCCATAGCTAACATCATACTCAATTGTGAAAAGTTGAGTTTTTCCTCTGAGATCAAGAACAAGACAAGTATGGCCACTTTCACCACTTTTGTTTGGCATATTATTATATTAGAAGTCCTAGCCAAAGCAGTTAAGAGAAAGAAATAAAAGACATTCCAATCATCAATGAAGAAGTTAAATTGTCTCTGTTCTCAGACAACATAGTCTTAGATTTAGAAAACCCTAAAGACTCCACCAAAAAACTCTTAGAATAAACAAATTCAGTAAAGTTGCAGGATACAAAATCAACATACAAAAGTCAGTAGCATTTGTACATACTAACAATGACCTATCTGAAAAAGAAATCAAGAAAACATGCTATTTTTAATAGCTGCCAAAAAATTAAAACACTTAGAATAAATTTACTTTCTAGTATTTTGTTCTCTTAACTGATCAGGCCTAAGCCTGCAGTCAGTTTAGGAGAAGAGATTAACAGTTTGTCAAACGATCAGACTGACCCTCATACTGATAACAATTATAAAATGGGATGTGGAGGGGAGAACTTGAAAGCAACCAAAAGCAGACAGAAACTGGATGGGAAAGAAAAATTACATTCTTTGTATTTAAGAAGAAGTTTGCATTTATCATACTAAATAATAATATTGTTCTTATTCCACCATCTTGGTTTATACTGTGTTATGTTTCCTTACTCCTGTTTTTCCCACCCTGTCTTTTCCTTTTGCTAAAGTTTCTCTGGCTCTTTTGTTTTGCCCCTAGTAATTTGGAAATTAGATATGCTATTTTTATTTAATTAGTAATTACTTCAAAATAAGGAGAAAGTGAACCTCTATGTTTTTACCAACATGAAGAATACGATAGTATCTGTTGATGTGCCTGGAAGTGATGAATGAGTCACATATTTTAGTACCTCTCTTTTGTTCCTACTCCCACATTTCATTGGAATAATTTGGGCTTTAGAGTCAAACTATTATTGTTATTTCTTCTTTTTACATCTCCTTAAGAAATACTTTTCACATTTGCATTTCCTTATATAGCCATGTTAACCATGTTGAGAGCAGTTAAACATAAATTTTTATGTTTACAAGTTTACAATGTCCATCTCTATTTCTTTTATTACATCTTTCTCCTATACCTTATAAATAAGGTCTTTATTTTTGTTGATTTATTGGATATTAAAGTATTTCTTTGAGAGATTTTTAAAGGGTATGTATCTGAATCTTTGCAAATCTGAGAAAATTTATTAAATGTGTGTTTGTAGCAGTTATAACTATAGGAAGTTTTCCTAAGGAAATGATAGTAGTGTATAAAGATGTGTGTATAAATCTGTTCATTTTACAGTATTATTACAAAAGCAAACATTAGAAACTAATAAACATCTATAAATAGAGATAGGTCAAATAGAATTATTTTCAGATATAATTACAAAATCATAAATTTTATTACCTTTGTCACCTAACTGAAATTAGTATAAGTATCATTAATCTTTTGCCTGTTTCTTGTATAAGTTATACCATAAATTTAGCTCACACAGAGTAAGCATTAGCATGTTTGACTGTGAACATTAATATCCTATTTAGTATTTTTTCAGTTTGTCAATTAGATTAAATAGCTAAATAAATATTTATTATTGAGGAGATTTTTTTTTAAGAAGTTTAATTTTAGTCTATTCATTGTAGTCACTCCATGGATTCCTTTGGGCAACCCAGACCAGAAGATAACCAGTCAGTAGTCAGCAGAATGCAAAAGAAATACTGGAAAACTAAACAGGTCTTTATCAAAGCAACAGGAAAAAAAGAGGATGAGCACGTGGTGGCATCTGATGCTGAACTGGATGCTAAACTTGAGGTAAATTTGAGTATTCTGTGTATTGCATATAACTGGTTGTATTTGGGACTCCAAGGGGAATTATGACAAGCTTTCACACTGAAGAGCTTATGGAGATAAATGTAAGTTTGATAATAGAACGTTTAGTTGTATCCAACTGCCAGTCAGAGCTCTGAATAGTAGATCACAATTCTCACAAACTAAGAATTTGCAAAATTGGTATTTACTAAATTAGATAAATTATGAATTAGGTAATTTCTCTGGCACATATAGTTTTTAAGCTAAACATTGATGAATTAATTAAATTACCAGTTGGAACCATATACTCATTATATATCATGTCATACTATTTTGTAGTACTTTGATGTGAAGTCTTATACTTCACTGAAATAAATTAATTAAAATCAAACTGAATAAAGAAAAGTTAAGAGTTTTTATTTTCTTCTTATTAAGGAATACACTTATTGAAGTATTTCATAATGCCTTTTTTGGGTATTTTTCATTTTAAATAAAAGAAGTAATTGCCATGAAACAACTTTAAACCTATAAATGTTTTATACTTTTAAGTAATTAGGCTAATCAGAGGAGAGTATCATGTAAATGAATGAAAAAGTCTGAATTTTTAAGTGCAGATTTACTAAATCCATATACATACACTAATTTAAGATAAACCTTATAAATATTTCTAAGCAAGGTTATGTTACACTTGGAATATAATCATTATGTTGGGATGCTTAAAAATAAAGGTCTAATTTTATAGGTCTTGATCTAAGTATTTCATTCTGCAAAAAGTAAGCTTATGTCTTGGTCATAACATGGAAATATATAACAAATTAACAAGCTTTTATGATTTATGTTGATAAGTATTCCTCTTAGGATTCAATGTCAACTGTGAAAAAATGAAGGGACTTTATTATTATAGGTGATATATATTTTAATATTAAGAGAACTTGTCACTGTTTCTAGATATATTCCCAAGAAGTGGGAATATATGATGTTTTTGTATTGTTTTACATTATTAGGTTATTTGTGGGTGATATATTTTATATTTAGTGTAAATTTGCCTATTAGACAAATATTTGGAATCAACCAAGAACTTTCTCCCACAGTTTGTACTATTTTTGTAAGAACGAGAAATATTTTCATTGTAAAAATAAAAAACAATAGTACATGAATCTTGCAAAGACCCATAGGGAAAAAAATCAACCGTAATCACTTCATCCTAGTAGAACTATTTTTTTTGCATTCTTTTCTAAAATCTTCTTTCATATGCATTTAAAACATGCTTTTTAAGTTGCCAAATCTGGATATCAATTCCAATTCAAACATTTCTAAATTTATATGGAAAATTGATGGTTAGTCCTCCTTTAACATGTTTGTGTTTATTATCAATCTTCCTTAGGTTTGACCAAATATCACAGTAACAGTAAAGATGCTCCAGAGATAGAATATTCAGGCTTCTGGGTGATATTGGGAATTTATTTGATAATCAAAGGGTTAGGGCTTAATATGATATTACAACACAGTGCCAAGGTCTTTTTGAATTAGTCTCATAAAAATTCTTCGTTGTAGGACTTTGTGAGAAGGAGACTATACTCTAAAACCTATGTGGGCTTGTTTTTCTGGGAAAACCAACATTTATAGATATTTACAAAGAATTATGTCATGTATATACTGTGTCCTCACCTCAAATTATCATGTGCTTAACTTTGCAATGAAAGTCTACTGGATATTTTATTTCTTTTCTGTTAGCAATTAGTAATAGTAGTAATAAAGGGATTAATATCTATGGAAATTTCTAAATAAAAATAATTCAAAAGTAATTTGTATTTGTTGTTGTAATACATTATTTAATTTTTACAGTAAATTCACTGACCTGTTTTTCTCATTCCAATACTGGAGAAGAGCCAGACTCCAAGTTAACACTTTCTGAGGTTATCTACACTCTTTTCCCATCCAGTACTAACCAGGCCCGACCGTGCTTAGCTTCCAAGATCAGACGAGATTGGGCACATTCAGTGTGATATGGCCATAGACATCTACGCTCTTTTCACCTATGGTTGGCAATATTTGATGCAGTTTATATTGGATTTAACTTTTTGCTATTTAGGTGGTTTGGACCTGAGAGAAGGACAAACTCTGCAGTTATTTTATTTGCTCCCATCTGTTTATCACCATTTTTTCCAGCCTTCATGGGGGAAATCTAAATGTACTTTCTCCATCAGAAGTAAAACTAAAACTGAATTCTGTCATAGCCAAGGAAAATAGACATAATATTTATAAAAGAAACATAATACAAGACAATGTTATCCTTTCGAAGTGCTTATAACAATTATTTTATATTTATGGTTCTTTAAATTGTCCTAATAAAATTTATATTTCAAGGTTTTTCACTCCATTCAAGAGACATGCACTGAACTTCTGAAGATAGTCGAGAAGTATCAGCTAAGACTCAATGGTATGAAATCATAGATATCTGATAATTCTCATTTAAAATAAATATTAGCTTGCATTTTTGAAAGTGAAAGATTTAATGTAAAAGTAGTGGAACTATTTTGTGGATAGTTTCATATGGCAAAATATGAATATTTATGGTGACCTGTTCTCAAAGCCCCCAGTATCCATCTTTTTTTCTCAGTTCATCAAATCCTCTGACACAGATTCATTTTGCTGATACTCAGTTTTCCTTTCCAGAGTCTTAAATCTATTTGCTTCTGTCTCTTACAAACTCTTCCTTGATCCTGACTTGCCCTTGCAGTTAACGTCCCATTCCTGTGCTCCTCTTTATAGAAAAAATTGACGTAATTGTCTGCTTGCATGGTCTCCATTCCTTTCCTTCCACTTTCTCTTATACTCACTACAGTCAAGTTTTCATCCCCACTACTCCACCACACTTCTCTTGTCAAGTTCATGAAGAGCTAAATCCAGTGACCAATTATTTGGCTTGTCACATTAAACACAATTGATTATCCCGCCTCCTTGATATACTTTCTTCACTTGGCTTCCCTTGTTTTCCTCCTCCTGGTTATTCCTTCTCAGCATCTGCCTTTGCTGGATTCTCCTCTCTCCTTGACCTCTTCAGATCGAAACTCAATCTTTGGATCTCTCCTCCTGCTTTAATTATAGTGGCATCTTCTAAAACTCTCTCCTCTTCAGCCATATTCATCTCTTCAACAGTAGGCATGTCTGCATAATGGGCTCCCTAACTTCCTTTTGTGTTTGGTAAAATGTCCTTTTTTAATGAGGCCTTCCTGGAACTATATATCTAAAATGCAATACCCCTCTCCCTCAAAACATACTGTCCACATAACAATGTTTAGCATTCTATATATTTTATCTATTGTTTTTCTTCCTACCCCTAGAATATGCCCTCCTTAAGGACAGAATTTATCTGTTTTGTTTATTTCTGTGTCCCCAAAGTCTAGAAACAACGTCTAGCCTGTATTCAGTATTTAGTAAATATTTACACAATGAATGCTTTTCTTGTGTAGCTATGTAAATTAATATCATCACTTTATAATCTAAGCTTATATATTATCCAATTAGAGAAAGAAATCCAATAAAGCATGATTATTCAAGTATTTTTTGAGTACCTGTCATGTGCAAGGTTATGTGCTTTTCCCAAGGAAATAGTTAGACACAACTTTTTGTAACAAAACAAGAGATGATACAAATAGTATGTAATTCAGTTCAGAACAGTGATATAACTTTTCATTCCTAGGAGTGAAAAATAACTGTATATTACAGCAATTGATAAAGGAGACTCCATAGATGGGAATCGAGTTTACAAGAGGGTTTATAGAAGTTGAGTATTTGGAGAAAAGAGATCTGGAGTCCAGGGTGTGAGCTTAAAGATTGAGAACAGCCTGCATGGGCAGAAGAGTTTGTCATTGAAACTAATGGGAGGATAAAGGAGCAAAGGAAATTTAGGGTTATATTACTAAGGATGTTAAATATTGTACCAAGTGGTAACAGGCCATCACAACCATTGGACAAAGGATGTGCTTTGATAGAAATGGAAATGTGAATAAACACTGGCAAATTTGTTTGATTTTGCCTTGACATCACTAGATCTTTTAGCACTCTGGTGGAGCATTTCAGAATAAGGAGGAGATACACATATATAGATTTCATTGTCTACTTTCTCTTTGAGATTATATATAAATATAACATCAGACAAATGCAGTAGGTTAGTCCAGTGCTATAAATCTTTATGGGAATCACTTGACAGAGCAAAGAACACACGGGGGGTGGGGGGTGTCTCCGTAGAATTTGGCAGGCAGGTCCCAACACAGAAACAGCACAAACACAGCCTCATCTCCTGCCCTTTCCACGTTGTTAAAGGGACGGCTCAGTGATGATTTGCGTTCAGTTTATACTTGATAATGAAGTATTCTAAGTTGTCAGAGGGCTTTCTGAATCATCATACACAAATGTATATTTTTTCTAGTAGTTTTCATTGAGATATATATTATGAAGTTCTTATTGAAAGGAAATATGTAATCTATACAACTCTCAAGTAATCAGAATGTTAAACTAACATGACTCCCCAAATCCCATCCAGTCTGGATCAGGTTAGTTGTTCATAATATAGCACATGGTTTTATTAAAGATGATACTACACAATGTATAGACACCCTCCCTCATAACACCGTCATGTTCCCCTTGGGTCACATCACCTTTGTGGGCATGAGAGGGAGGAACAGTGGGAATGAGGAGCCAACAAGTGAGAAGGCCTGAGTTCTGTTGTAGCCTCAGAGGTACCCAGGGACTTCCCTTTCAGTTTATGACTTCAATTTTTCTATCATTGAACTAGGGTGAGATTAGGCATGACATTTGTTGTCATTTTGTTCACTTTATTTTTTTTATTTATTTATTTATTTTTATTTTTTTCAAGACGAGGTCTTGCTCTTGTTCAGGCTGGTCTCAAACTCCTGAGCTCAAACGATCCTCCCGCCTCGGCCTCCCAGAGTGCTAGGATTACAGGCGTGAGTCACCACGCCTGACCCATTTTGTTCACTTTAAAAGCTTATAGTTGGAACATTTTATGGGCTTTCCCCTCTTACTAATCTTAATGTGGTTTAGAGGGTTACCTTACATTAGATCAGTGTTTCTTAAAGTGTGATGAAGGACCAGTTTTTTGTTTTCTGGTTTATTATACTTTCAATCTCTTGTAAACTGATACTTAAAATGAATTTTTAGAAAAATGAAATAAAAAGACATGAAAAATATAAGCTTAGTTTTTAAATTATTAGATTCAACAGATGTGAAATGCTCAGTCAAACTTGTGAAAGTCTCTATGCAGTTATTCTCTGTTTCTTTACTTATCTTGTCATAGGCTGATAACAGAGGATTCTGGATCAACACTGGTCCATGCCATACTTTGAGTAGCAGCCTACTAGATGACAGTTTTTAGGGTTGCTGCTGCAAAATTGTGGATAGCTATGGGTCTGGGATACTAAGCACAGAAAACTGAAGACAGGATGGGAATCAAGAATGAGTTAACTAGTTTAAATAGGAAACAAATACTTTGTAAGAGACAATGATCCTAAAATGCATCTCTGCACATTTGAAAATGCATTATTTGTGGCTTTGTTTTATTTTGTAGCTTTGAGGGTTTTCTGTCACTAAAGATAAGTCTTTCCCAAAGCAAGATTCATGGATTCACTTCATCAAAACCATCTGGAGTGCTTGTAAAAACAAGAAACCCAGACCTGTAACATCAGGATCTCTGGAAACGGAGCCCAGAAATTTGCATTTTAAAAATAAATTTCTCCTCTTCCTTCTCCAAGTAAATCTTAGTATAGAGAGTTATTGCTGTGAGAATTTTAGTTGTATGTGTATTTTAAACAAATGATGAAATGAAATAATTAACTATACTGTAATTTTTTTCCCTAGTTATATCAGAGGAAGAAAATGAGCTAGGGCTCTTTTTAAAGTTTCAAGCAGAACGGGATGCAACTCAAGCTGGCAAAATGATGGATGCCACTGGCAAGGCACTCTGTTCTTCAGCCAAGCAAAGGTTTACCATGGTTTTTCATCATCCTTAAATCTGTAGGCAAATGACATTTTGACGTGTGTACTTAAATTTGCATATTTGTAAAGGTCACTGATCATTCCAAAAAGGGTTAAAGAGAAATATATTGCAGTATAACTTTTTTGATACATAACTCTTATTAATTTTATATTCAAAATAATTATTTAAAGATTGATGTTGTTGGTTGCTTAATTCCTAGGAATAGCCTTTAGTCCTATATTTATAGTTCTTAAATGGTTTAATGTAACAATCACAGAATGGTTAACATTTTAAATATGTATATTTCCATTGTTTTCTTTGACTTTTTTTTTTTTTTTGAGACAGAGTCTCACTTTGTTGCCCAGGCTAGAGTGAGTGCCGTGGCATCAGCCTAGCTCACAGCAACCTCAAACTCCTGGGCTTAAGCGATCCTACTGCCTCAGCCTCCCAAGTAGCTGGGACTACAGGCATGCGCCACCATGCCCAGCTAATTTTTTCTGTATGTATTTTTAGTTGTCCAGATAATTTATTTCTATTTTTTTTTAGTAGAGACGGGGTCTCGTTCAGGCTGGTCTCGAACTCCTGACCTCGAGCGATCCACCCGCCTCGGCCTCCCAGAGGGCTAGGATTACAGGCGTGAGCCACCGTGCCCAGCCTTTTTTGATACTATACTATCTATGAATACATTGGGACTTTTCTTTTTAAGTGGTAGAAATCTTTTCTTATTTGTTTTTTGATTTTTAGAGATACGATCTTATTCTATCACTCAGGCTGGAGTGTAGTAACGTGATCATAGTTCACTGCAACCTCGAACTCCTGGGCTCAAGTGATTGATCCTCCTGCCTCAGCCTCCTGAGTAGCTGGGACTATGGTGCACACCACCGTGCCTGGCTAATTTTTAAATATTTTTATACAGATGGTGGTCTTGCTATGTTGCTCAGGCTGGTCTCAAACTCCTGGCCTCAAGCAATTCTCCCGCCTTGGCCTCCCAAAGTGCTGGGATTACAGACATGAGCCACTGTGACTGGCCCAATTTTTTCTTCTTAATTACATACTTTCCATTTGTTATTCCACAGTGTTTTAACACAAAGATACTTGCTGCAAAGAATCTCCTATAATTAATAAAGATAGCCCAAATCTTTGTGTTTCAGAAGAAAAATAAAACAGTCCTTATCAGCCTATAATGGTGATGTCCAGTGTAAGTGGCTTTATTCTGAAATATCACATCAGTGCAAAAGTCCATCTTGAATTAAATGATGGAGAGAGAGTGCAGGGACCTCCATTTATGTCAAAAGCAGAGTATAAGAGTTGGATTTAATTTATATTTCTTAAATACTTGTTTTTTTTTCTTCATCCTCAGCTGCTAAAGACTCCATACTCATTAGCTCTTTAGCCTTTTATCTGCTTTTCTAAATCCAGGTTTTCCCTTAACTTGTCAAATGAAAGGCTTTCTATTAATTATATTATGCTTTATGAATGCAGATTCTCTGTTATCCTGAAAACTCTTTTCTAAATGGCACATTTACTTGGCAGGTTATTTATACGTGGATTAACATCCAAAGTGTTGCAAAAAATGATATATTTCCTAACATAACAAAAAGGGGGAGGTATAGGCACATCTTTATTAATACTTCAAGGTTGGCTACATGATCCTTATTTGCTTTCTAAATCTCCTTAGGCATCTTAATATAATAATTTTTTATTTGTACTGTCATCTCGATAGCAAATATGCTTTATGATTAGTTTAAATCTTTGTTTTTGTTTTACTTATATTTGTACAACCTTCTGATTTTTACCTGTCTCCTATTAGATTGGCCCTGTGTACTCCCCTGTCTCGTCTTAAGCAAGAAGTAGCAACATTCAGTCAGAGAGCAGTATCTGATACCTTGATGACAATTAATCGAATGGAGCAGGCACGCACAGAATACAGAGGAGCTCTGCTGTGGATGAAAGATGTATCCCAAGAACTGGACCCAGACACCTTAAAACAAATGGAAAAATTCAGAAAAGTATGACAATTTATCCTTTTCCTTTTCTTGATATATAAAATATGAAACTTCCACAGAATAATCAAGATCATAAAATGTCCGACTATTTTTGAGAAATATATGTTTTATTATAAATTCTTGGTTGTTTGAAGATTTTATTTATTTTTTATTTTGGCATATTACAGGGGTACAAATGTGTATAGGTTACATATATTGTCTTTGTCAGAGCTTCAAGCATGTCCATCCCCCAGACGGTGTGCACTGCATCCATTAGGTGTTATTATACCCATCCTCTCTTCCCCCCTTCTACCTACCCTACACCTGATGAATGTTACTATATGTGCACATAAGTTTTGATCAATTAATACTAATTTGATGGTGAGTACATGTGGTGCTTTTTTTTCCATTCTTGTTATACTTCACTTACTAGAATGGGCTCCAGCTCTATCCAGGATAATACAAGAGGTGCTAGATCATCATTGTTTTTTGTGGCTGAGTAGTACTCCACAGTATACATATACCATATTTTATTAGTCCACTCATGTATTGATGGGCACTTGGGTTGTTTCCACATTTTTGCAATTGTGAATTGTGCTGCTATAAACATTTAAATGCGAATGTCTTTTTTATAGAATGTCTTTTTTTCCTTTGGGTAGATGCCCAGTAATGAATGGGATTGCTGGATCAAATGGTAGTTCTACTTGTAGCCCTTTGAGGTATCTCCATATTGCTTTCCACAGAGGTTGTACTAGTTTACAGTCCTACCAGCAGTGTATTAGTGTTCCTGTCTCTCCACATCCACACCAACGTTTTTTGTTTTGGGACTTTTTAATAAAAGCCATGCTCCCTGGAGTTAAGTGATATCTCATTGTGGTTTTGATTTGCATTTTTCAGATGATTAGAGATGTTGAGTATTTTTTTATATGTTTCTTGGCTATTTGTCTGTGTTCTTTTGAAAAAGTTTCTGTTCATGTCCTTTGCCCACTTTTTAATGGTGTTGTTTGATTTTTTTCTTGCTGATTTTCCTGAGTTCTAGATAGATTCTAGGTATCAGCCCTTTATCAGATGTGTAGCATGGGAATATTTCCTCCCATTCTGTAGGTTGTCTGTTTGCTCTTGTGATAGTTTCCTTGGCTGTGCAAAAGCTTTTTAATCTGATTAGGTCCCATTTATTTATTTTTGTTGTTGCTGTGATTGCCTTTGGGGTCTTCTTCATAAATTCTTTGCCTAGGCCAATGTCTATAAGAGTTTTTCCAACGTTTTTCTGCTAGAATTCTTAGAGTTTCATGCCTTAGGTTTAAGTCTATTATCCACCATAAGTCGATTTTTTTGAGAGGTGAGAGGTGCAGCTCCTATTTCAGTTGAAGGTTTTAGTCGAAGTACAAAAGGTTGTCACACTTTCATTTTTACTCTTTGGCATCTCCACATCATCAATTTTTTTAATTAATTTTTTATCACCCCATAATAGATCTAATGACTCTGCTTACCTGGACTTTTGAGATTTGTTTCCAGGAAGAAAATAATTTATTACTGAGAGACAAAAAATGTAATTTAATTTAAAAAAGCTCATGTAAAATGATTATTAATTATAAGAAAAAGTAAAAGTTATCAAATTTTTCATTCTGCTACAATACAAAGTTTGACCATAAACATTGTAAGCAACTATCTATGTATGGACACATGCTTTTGCTAAATAAACTCATTCTAAATTATATCCCCTAAATTTGCCAGATATGAATAATAAAATTCATTTACTCATTTATTTCATAAATATTTTGAGAACCCATAATAAAAATCATAATATTTAATATTGTTGGAGCCTCTACCATGTGCCAGCTGTTGTAAGTGGTTTGCCTCGTTGATTACACACACTAGCCCTATAAAGTAGGTGAACATATGGCCTCAGGCCACAGCAACCTCTTATTCTATCTGCTTTACAATCTTTGGCAATGAGAATACACTCTAAGGGAGTGGTTGCACAACATTGTGAATGCACTAAATGCCCGTGAATTGTATACTTCAAAATGGTTAATTATATGTGATGTGAATTTCACCTCAATTTTTATAAAAAGAATACAATTCATATCTCTATCTGGACCCAAAAAGCCCTGCATGGTCTGATCCCTGGTCCCTCTGCCAGCCTCATTTTGCACTTGCTTCCTATGTTCCAGGAAAGATATGCTCTACCTCTTCCTTCCTGTTTTTCAAATGTGTCAAGCTCTTCACCCCTCCCACTCCCAGGACCTTTTAAAATTATTTATTTTTAAATTGTTTTTGTAGAGATAGGGTCTTACTACATTGCCCAGGCTGGTCTTCAAACTCATGGGCTCAAGCAGTCCCAAAGTGCTGGGATTGCAGGCATGAGCCACCTGGCCTGCTCCCAGGACCTTCGTCCTTGTTTGTCCATGGTCCTGGAATGCTTGCCCCAGGGTCTTAGCATGGCCTACTCATCATTTTTCTGTCCCAGTTAAAACATTATACATGATCTCACCAAGGGCTTCTGTGATTGTTAATATTTCATTAAAAGTAGTCACTCATTGCTGTTCACTTATTTGCTACCTTTGCAACTTGAGATTATCTTGTACATTTATTTACTGCTTTTTTCCCTGTGCTTCTCTACCTGAGGATGGGGAATAACATTGTTTTGTTCACCACAAAACAATGCCAGTGCCTAGAACTGTGCCTTGAACTTAATAGGTACCTTGTAAATATTTTTTGAATGAATGAATGAATATATTTGAAAGTTGAGTATGCACACCACCTGATGATATATGACTCACCATACATCTAAGAAATATGATAAGCCTCTATTGAAATTTGTAAATATCTCCATGATTCTGAAAATTTTTTGTTTTTTTTGAGACAGGGTCTTGCTCTGTTGCCCAGGCTGGAGTGTAACAGCCTCATTATAGCTCACTGCAACCTCAAACTCTTGGGCTCAGGTGACCCCTGCCTCAGCTTCCCAAGTAGCTGGGACTACAGCCATGTGCCACCATGCCCGGCTAATTTTTCTATTTTTTGTAGAGATGTGGGTCTCACTGTTGCTCAGGGTGGTCTCAAACTCCTGGCCTCAACCAATCCTCCCACTTTGGCCTTCCAAAGTGCTAGGATTACAGGCATGAGCCACTGCACCTGGCCTGATTCTGAAATATTACTAATGCTTCTCAACATTTTAACTAGGCCCCCTTTCCAATTATTCTTCTTCTCTTAGCTAAATACTACCCATGCATAGTTTTAGATGTTTCTTTTTATTTGGAAATTTTTTTCTTAACTGTACACTTTCCATTTATTATCTCATACTTTTTCAATATAAACATATCTGTTGGAAAGAATCTCCTACAATTACTAAAAATAGCCAAAATCTTCATCATTACTCAAGAAATATTAATAATACAGGGAAAAGGAATTAGTCTACTTTATTGTGCTTTATACTTGAAAATATGTATTATTATCAATACTTATAAGCATATAGTAAATATTTATTATGAACCTGTATGTTATGTGTATGTCTGTATTATTAGTAATACTACTTGGCATTTTTATGATTGCAGGTACAGATCCAAGTGAGAAATAGCAAAGCTTCTTTTGACAAGTTAAAGATGGATGTTTGTCAGAAAGTGGATTTACTTGGAGCTAGTCGCTGCAATATGCTCTCTCATTCACTCACTACCTACCAGGTACCCACCTCCATGGTCAGCATGTCCTTGCAGTAAAGATGAGTGGTGAGATTCCTTTTTAAAAGTTGTCTAAAGGGCACAAAAATTTATATAATTGATTAGATTCCTTTGACTCTGTTATAATTGATTTATTGAGGTTATGACAGAGAATCATAAAGTTCTAAACTGAAAAGGACCTTAGAGATAGTCTACTCCTGTAGCTATTCTCCTTGGTGACCTAGGAGAGAGACTTAGGGACCATCTGAGATTGAAAAGGGGAATGTTGAGAAGGCAAAGTTTAAGGCCTATTAGCCCTGGTTCAACCAAAGCTGCTGCACTTCTGATTTTGAACTTCTACATACAATTTCATTTTAAGCAAAGATGCTGTGGCCCCAAAAGTTTGAAAACTTTTCTGTTGTTTTATGGATGAGGAATCTGAAACCTATGAGAATTAAAGTAAATGGCAATGTTGGGCTTAAAAAACTTAAGTTTTCTAATTCTAGGTTGTTCATTCTTTTCATTTTGCCAAGTTGCCATCCCTATCACTTTAACTTCAGAAGTCTCACTTGTGCTTGTATTATCCCAAATCACACACACAATGAAAAAGTTAGATATCAATAAGTAGCAGTTACTGATTTTAACATATATTCATAAATAGCAAAATAGAATAAACTGTACTTATATGAGAAAAGAGTAATAAACTAAAGGAAATGGATATTCAGCCTTGCTTTTAGGGAATCTACCTAATTCAGTTCAGTATTATGGAATTCAGGAATCAAGAAGGATGCACTTGAAAATAAAAGTATATGACCATCTGTGTAGTGTAACACCTGAAACACAATAGCTATTAGTTCAGTTCTCCTTTGTTCTCTCCACTCATCCCCTTTACTTTAAACAGGAACCCCAAAGCAGTAAGGAAAATTTCCAGTTACTTGAGTTAGCTTGAGAACACATTTTTTGGCAAATTTTTCTTGAACCTTAGATGAAAGTTCAAAGTTAGAGGTAAATGTTATTTTTCTCCAATTAAAAAAATGCTTATGTATGCTATCAACATAAAGATTATACATATGTCCTTGCTTCTATAGAGATTGGTATTTTTGTGCTTTTAACATTTCTCTATTGGATACCTCAGGTATTCTAATCCCTTGGTTTTCATTCTTTTAGCTGTAGTCACACTCTAGGGGGCTCCAGTGTGCATTGCAGTGCTGTATACAGATGGGCACGTGCACATGCAGACACAGATGCCAGTTCTTTCCCTGTCCTGTTTCCCTGTCCCTCCCTCCCCACAGATGCCAGTTCTTGTGCAAAATTACTATTTGCAGTGCTTTCTGGTCCCTGAAACTTGAATTTAGTTCCAGCTTTTTATTTGGCAACTATTCCTCTACTACACAAGTGAGGAAATATAGCACTTAAAAGTCATAGAGGAGAAGCAGAATTGTAGTGTCACCTTTTCTTTTTCTGCAGAGAACACTGCTTGGATTCTGGGAGAAAACAGCTCGAATGATGTCCCAAATCCACAAGGCCTGTATTGGCTTTCATCCATATGATTTTGTAGCTCTGAAGGTACATTTATTTACATGTTCTCTTGTTTCAATGTATTACACTTCATTTGGGTGATAACATTGAAACTATTTTTTGCTAAGCCTAATTTCAAATGTGTAAAACATTGGGAAACATTCTTCCGCACTCCTTTAGCCAAGGATCAGTACTTCCCTGTTTCCAAATGCTGCCAGCAGCACTAAAATACGTAAGAACACTGCTGGCAGGCTCGAGAAATTAGTAGGACAGGGAAAAAAAAAGGGAGAAACTTAAAAAGAAAATCAAAATGCAAAGGACATAAGAAAAGGTTATGGAAAGGAAAAACTTAAGAAGAACAAGTGATTGAAAGTGGTCATGGGCCGGACGGGGTGGCTCACACCTGTAATCCTAGCACTCTGGGAGGCCGAGGTGGGTGGATCATTTGAGCTCAGGAGTTCGAGACCAGCCTGAGCAAGAGTGAGACCCTGACTCTACTAAAAAAATAGAAAGAAATTAGCTGGATAACTAAAAATATATAGAAAAATTAGCCGGGCATGGTGGCGCATGCCTGTAGTCCCAACTACTGGGGAGGCTGAGGCAGGAGGATCACTTGAGCCCAGGAGTTTGAGGATGCTGTGAGCTGACGCCACACAGCACTCTAGTCTGGGCAACAGAGTAAGACTCTGTCTCAAAAAAAAAAAAAGAAAGAAAGAAAAGAAAGCGGTCATGTGTTCTCAAAAATGACCAAATTACCTACCTGACAATTTTAGAAGTTAAAGAAAAGTTTCCTTATTTTACTTTCACACTGATGTCACCGATAGGGTTCATGATACCAAAATTATACCAGTAATGATGATTATGTATGTGTGATTACAGCTGAAGAGACTAACATGTTAGATCAGCTCTTTCTGTAATGCAAACAAGTGAAAAGTGCTCTATGGCTATAATGCTTTTAACATTTCCATATCTTCCTGTCACCTTCTTTGCATATGGCTTATCCAGCAGAGTCACATGGTGATAATCATTTCTTCAATTCTGGTAGGCTAGGTTTCAGTACCTTTTAACTTACCATTCTGCCTTATTTTCAGAAGAACTTGAAAGTGTTGCTGGTTGGTTTGTTCAAGCTGGATGTGGTACTGGTAATGGGTTCATGTCTCGTAACCATATATTCCCAGAGTTTGGGATGAATTTTTAAGTCATATTGTGATATGGCATCTTCCAGCTCAAAAGATGCCCTTGAATTAGGTTATGTTTTACTTTTTACTTTTTCTATAATAAATGCTTTACTGTATAGCATACTGTGTATTTGGGCAAATTTTATGTCCAATTTCTGCTCAGAATTGAAGTTGAAAATTTTAACTGTATTTAGGGCATTGCAATGTAGGCAGGCTAGTAACACAGTTAAGTCTTAAGGCCTGTCACAAAGTTGTTAAAACAACCTGTGGCTAGCCCACATCACAGTGTGTGAAGTTTCCACAGGCAGCCAGGATAAATAAGTACATGAGGTGCAGTTCAAATTACATTAGCATGCATTTCCCATATCTCTCATTCTCTAGTTCAAAACTATTCCTATTTTATATTGTTCTTTAGAATTTTTATTCTCATTTTGTTTGCAGAGAAAGACTTTTTTCCATTTACTTAACATGGAATTTCTTATCCTTAGAAACTACCAAACACGCCAAGCAAGCTTACTGAAGACCACAAAGAAGAACAAATGGACGGCAATTTTCTTACTGAAAACCTCAATAAGTAAGCAGGCATAAATTATACATTATGTTATTATATAATTATATACTGTATAATTGCATATTCACATTGGTACTCATGTCATCTCCTTTGCCTGCCATGTTAAAAATTGAAGGAAAAAAACAACAACAAAAAGATATCATCATATGATATATGTGGAAAGAATTATTTCTTCTCTAACTTACTGAATAATTATTTCTTTCTTTTTTTTTTTTTTTTGAGGTAGAGTCCCGCTCTGTCACCCTGGCTAGAGTGCCGTGGCGTCAGCCTAGCTCACAGCAACCTCAAACTCCTGGGCCCAAGCGATCCTTCTGCCTCTGTCTCCCGAGTAGCTGGGACTACCGGCATGTGCCACCATGCCCGGCTATTTTTTTTTCTATATATTTTTAGTTGTCCAGCTAATTTCTTTCTATTTTTTAGTAAAGACGGGGTCTCACTCTTGCTTAGGCTGGTCTCAAACTCCTGACCTCGAGCAATCCTCCCACCTCCAACCTCCCAGAGTGCTAGGATTACAGGTGTGAACCACTGTGAATACTTATTTCTATGTCATTTTTCCAGTCAACAAAACTAAACATTTGTGTCTTAGCCCTGGGGTCCCCAACCCCTGGGTTGTTGCCTGATACTGGTCTGTGGTCTATTAGGAACTGGGCTGCGTATCACTGCCTGAGCTCCACCTCCCCCACCCCCAACCCCTGTCTATGGAAAAATTGTCTTCCATGAAATGTAGGAACCAAGACTGCACAGCAGGAGGTGAGCAGCTGGCTTCATCTTCATCTGTTTTTACATATTTACAGTGGCTCCCCATGGCTGGCATCATCACCCCCCAAGCCCCATGGAAAAATTGTCTTCCAAGAAAATGGTCCCTGGTGCCCAAAAGGTTGGGGACTGCTGTCTTAGTCCATTTTGTGTCTCTATAACAGAACACCTGAGATTGGGTAATTTATAAAGAAAAGAGGTTTATTTCTTATAGCTCATGGTTCTGCAGACTGGGAAGTCCAAAGGCATGGCCCTAGGTTCTGGTGAGGGCTTTTATGCTATGTTATAACATGGCAGAGAAGGTCAAAAGGGAAGCAAACACTTGCAAAGAAGCAAAAGCTAAGGGGCATTCTGGCTTTATAACAACCCACTCTCAGGGGAATATCCCCAAGAAAACTAATCCAATCTCCTGAGAATGAGAACTTACTCATTAACGTGAGAATAGCATCAAACCATTCATGAGGGATCTGCAACCGCTGGTATGACCCAAACACTTCCCACTAAGTCCCACCTCCCCACACCGCCACACTGGGGTTGAGATCACATTTCAACGTGAGTTTTGGTGGGCACAAACTCAGACCTTAGCAGTTTGTTTCGAAGCCTTATAGTTTTGTTTTTTTCTTCATTTTTAACATGGCAGGCAAAGGAGATGACATGAGTACCAAACAGATTGGAGTATTACTCCAGATTCTGCCATTTAGGAGACCGAGCCTTGTATTAAAAGCCACAAGTATTTCTAGTGACTCCCAGAAGGGGCAGCTGGAGATAAGAAAGGGACAGGTGCCAGCAGCTATAAGACAAACTATTAAAACTCTGTCTCCAAAATAACACAGATGGGACTGGGACTGTTTACCTGAAAGGGGCTCTTGCCATGTATAATTTTTATGTTGACTGTTTCCCTTTTATTACATCATTCCTTTGTTTTTCTTTCAGAGCTGCCACTTAATTCTCATTTTAACCAAACTGTACTAAGTATAATAACAAACTCAGAAATAAGGGCCAAACAGTGACAAACTATATATTGTTCGGTAGAAGGTGATCTTGAATATAAGACATTTCTCCTATTTTCCCTATGGGGAAATCCAAACCAATTTTTTGGCTAACTTGAATATATAAATGTTTTAGGATCAACATTTATCGAACATCTAGTTAGAATTAAACTTATCAAATGTCTACTTACAAAGTAGCAAATATCTACTTATAAATTAAACTTAATAACTTAGTTATATATTGACATTTAAAATCATATGTACATGAACTATATTAATTTAGTAAATTTTTTCCATTTTCACATTTCATGAAAGCTTTATTCAAAATCTTCTCACTCGGCCGGGCGCAGTGGCTCACGCCTGTAATCCTAGCACTCTGGGAGGCCAAGGCGGGTGGATCGTTCGAGGTCAGGAGTTCGAGACCAGCCTTAGCAAGAGCGAGACCCCATCTCTACTAAAAATAGAAAGAAATTATCCGGCCAACTAAAAACATATATAGAAAAAATTAGCCGGGCAGGGTGGTGCATGCCTGTAGTCCCAGCTACTCGGGAGGCTGAGGCAGGAGGATTGCTTAAGCCCAGGAGTTTGAGGTTGCTGTGAGCTAGGCTGATGCCACGGCACTCACTCTAGCCCGGGCAACAGAGCAAGACTCTGTCTCAAAAAAAAAAAAAAAAAAATCTCACTCATCTTCAGCCTTATGAGAGCTACTTTTTGAGTTAACATATTGTCAAGCACTTCACCTTCTCTCCCATCCAAGTTCTTTAAAAAAACCATATACATAATAACTGTCATTGAAAATTTTATTCCAAGTCATAAGTATTTCTTTCCTCTGTAGGTTTGTTTTTGCAGTATTTGCAAATAAACACTGTATGGCTTTTTAGTGTCTTTAAAAACTTATTAAAAACAGGCCAGGCACGGTGGCTCACGCCTGTAATCCTAGCACTCTGGGAGGCCGAGGCGGGTGGATCGCTCGAGGTCAGGAGTTCGGGACCAGCCTGAGCAAGAGTGAGACCCCGTCTCTACGAAAAACAGAAAGAAATTATCTGGCCAACTAAAATATATATAGCAAAAATTAGCCAGGCATGGTAGTGCATGCCTGTAGTCCCAGCTACTCGGGAGGCTGAGGCAGTAGGATCGCTTAAGCCCAGGAGTTTGAGGTTGCTATGAGCTAGGCTGATGCCACGGCACTCACTCTAGCCCGGGCAACAAAGCAAGACTCTGTCTCAAAAAAAAAAAAACTTATTAAAAACAACCTCCAATACTGGCAATTATGAGGTTATGCCCCAGGTATGACTAAATTTATGCTCAATTTCTTTGTCTTACTTTTTTTTTTTTTTTTTTTTTTTGAGACTCTGTTGCCCGGGCTAGAGTGCCATGGCGTCAGCCTACCTCACAGAAACCTCAAACTCCTGGGCTCAAGCAATCCTCCTGCCTCAACCTCCCAAGTAGTTGGGACTACAGGCATGCACCACCATGCCCGGCTAATTTTTTTATACATGTTCTTAGTTGTCCAGATAATTTCTTTCTATTTTTAGTAGAGACGGGCTCTTGCTCTTACTCAGGCTGGTCTTGAACTCCTGACCTCGAGTGATCCTCCCGCCTCAGCCTCCCAGAGTGCTAGGATTACAGGCGTGAGCCATCACGTCTGGCCTTACTTTTTGACTATTATTAATACATCAGATGGATGCTATAAATATCTAAAATTAGTATTGATAGGGGATATTTTAGGTTAATGTATCTTCTTTTGGATACATCATTTTGTTGTTCAAAATAAAGTACCCCTCGGCCAGGCGCAGTGGCTCACACCTGTAATCCTAGCCCTCTGGGAGGCCGAGGTGGGTGAATCGCTGGAGGTCAGGAGTTCGAGACCAGCCTGAGCGAGACCCCATCTCTACTAAAAATAGAAATAAAAATTATCTGGACTGCTAAAAATATGTATAGAAAAAATTAGCCGGGCATGGTGGCGCATGCCTGTAGTCCCAGCTACTCGGGAGGCTGAGGCAGTAGGATCGCCTAAGCCCAGGAGTTTGAGGTTGCTGTGAGCTGGGCTGATGCCACGGCACTCACTCTAGCCCGGGCAACAAAGTGAGACTCTGTCTCAAAATAAATAAATAAATAAATAAAGTACCCCATGTTTTCTGGAGTTTTTCATTCCTTTGATTTATTTCTCAAGGTTCTTGAACAAAACCCGTCAGTGCTTGAAAATGAAACTTCATACTCCTTTGGTGATGGAAGTTCTCGAACCTATAGTACTTCACGCAGTGCCTACAATGCTGAGCATGATGCCTGTGCTTTGTAGATACTCAGTAAATGTTTATTGAAAGAATAAAGGGTGAAAGGTTTTCCCTGTCTGTATACATCTATAGAAGAAGTAGGAAATTCACTTAGACATAGATTTTAGTAGATCTACTGGACAACAATTTTATGTTTCCTGAGTTAACATTTTTTAAGCCATATAAAACTGTGTGAGGTATATGAATACCAACTGTATTTTATCCAAAATCAATGCATTTTTTTTGTTTTTGCTTCAGGATAGTTTTGTCAGATGAGGAAGCAAGCTTAGGGAATGAACCAGGTAAGATGATAAATTAATTACTTTGAAATGGTCACATTTTAAATTGTCAAAACAGTTTATCACAGCCCTTTAAAGGAGATTATGTTAATATCCCTTCACTTAAAAAAAATGTTAAGTAACTTTATTTATTTTTATTTTTTTTTTCTTTACTCATAAGTTTAAGGCATAAGTAAGTAACTTTGTAAGTCTCTTCTGGACAAACACTTTTTAGTTACCTTTTTAAGAGTACCGAATTAGAGGGTACTAATAGTCTTCCTTGAGGAATCTGGCCTTCTCAAAGATAGGTGGTGTTAGATGCAGAAATCCATTTTTTAGGGTTACATGATTGAGTTTGGAATTTTCTCTCATACTTAAATTCATGTTCTTATTTTTAAAAATAAATACATATTATATATACAGTCAACATATATTTGAATCACTGTGGTAAAAAAGAGTATGTGTTTTGGAACCAGAAAAATCTAAGTTTGAATTCTGGCTTTTTAAAACATATCATTTATGCCTCTCCCAGTTGCCTCATCTGAAATATGAGTCATTTATGCCTACCTTACCAGGGACATTGGGGCTAGATATAATATTTATCTATTTATCTATTGCTATATCCATTCACTCAATGTAAAATGAACATCCATTGAGTGAGAGTATCAGAGGCATGGGGATCAGGCAAAACAAATTAAAATGGACTATCAGAGAGTATAGAATAGAACATGTCCACCAAGGAAGGGATAGGCTTTGGAATGTGAAAGTTTTTAACTTTCAAGGGAACGTAGATATAATAGAGGACCTGAAAACCTATGGTATTATAATATTATTTGTTATATACACACAAATGTGATTTATATATATAAGATTCTTTACAATTTTATAACTCCCTTTTATACATATTGTAATCTGATTTGGTTAATTGAACACTTGACCTAATTATAAAATATGACAGTGAATAGGCTTGCTAAATTTCTTCTTGTTCAACTTATCTTTTATATGCTCTTGTTTTGGCAACCACAGAGTACAAGGAAAAACATTTTCAAATGAGAGAATTTAGAGCACCTCAGTTTTCTAACTCTGAAAATGGTAAGAAATTATCATTTCAGTATATATACACGAATAATTTATTATTTAAAATTCTTCAATTTTTCACATTTCCTTATTTTCACATTTCCTTTCCTTAGCATTTATTTCCTTATTTCCTTCACATTTATTTCCTTATGAATTATTAGCTAATTCTTTCTTCTGCTAGTTCAAATCTACAGTTGTGCCCCTCTAGTGAATTTATTGTTTCAGTTATTGCACTTTCAACTCCAGGCTTTGTATTTTGTTCATATATATATGAACCAAATTATATATCAATAAAGAGAAATTATATATAACTATATATATTATAATATAATAATATATATAGTTATATATAATTTCTCTTTATTGATATTCTCTAGTTAATGCAACATTGTCATCATACCTTCCTTTACTTCTTTAATCATCATTTCCTTTAGTTCTTTGAATATATTTATAAGGGCTACTTTGAAGGCTCTGTTAAATCTGACATTTGGTTACCCTCACATGGAGTTTCTGTTGTGTGCCTTCTTGCCAGTCATACCTTCCTGTTTCTTTACCTGCCTCACAGTTTTTTGTTGGAAACTGAGCATTTTAGATAATATGTTCTAGTAACTTTGGGTACTGATCCCCTCCTCTGAGGCTTGTTATTATTTGCTTGTTATTTGTTTAGTGACTGGCTCGATTATTTTAATGGAGTCTATTCTTCATCCTTGCCCACTTCCCACCCCCAATAGTTTGACTCCTTATGGGATGCAGGCTTGGGTATGCCCGCAGTCACCTAGGGATGACCGCGGTTTTAACAGAGCTCTTTTTGACAGTCTATTTCCCTGACCACACCCAGCTGTTAAGCTCCACTAATTTCCAGCTGATTGCGCTATTGATTACAGCAATGCCCTGGAGCATAAATTGTTCCACAGAATAAACTAATCAACTTTGGACTCCTTTGGAAAAATACCTCCCAAGGTCACTGTTTGAAATTTGTTCTGACCCCATCTGGCTTTTTCCCGGGTTCCTTTCAGGCAAATTATCAGGTCTACAGTTTAGCCTACATGTCCAATGAAACTACCAGTCTTCTCCCAATTGCCTTTCACTACAACCTCCACTGGTTCTGAGAGCATCCTTAGGCTTGAAGTTCTCCATGCTCTGTTGCGAATGAAGTCAATTCCTTTGGGAAGAGATTAGTAGCTATCTGTTTTATGGTCTGCTTCTCCCATCAAGGAAAATCTCTGAGTCAGGACTTCACCTGGGTGTTAGAACCGGTTCCCCGTTCGGCCCCAGGAACAGAGTGGCAGAGTCCAAGGCTGCAAAAGGCAAAGGAGTTTATTGGCTGGCTCGAGCCAGGGTCTAAGTCCCAGAGCACCAACGCAGTGGTCTCTTTACGAACTAGGACCCCGCCCTGGGGTAAAAACTAAGCTTTTATGCTTTTCAGTAGGTTACATACGTTGTGCACACCATTCCCCCTCCCCCCTTAGTTCATTTGCTCCTTCAAAGGTGGCTTGATCGAGTTGTCTCCTGATTGGTTGGCTCCAAGGTGCTCCACGTCCCAATACTTTTCCAGCTGTTTTGCAGAGTCATTGGGCGGGAAGATGAGGACCCGTCCCGGGAACTCGTGACTTAGGCCCACCCGTCTTGGGAAAACCAGAACTTAGGCCTGTGTCAGGAGATTCAGCCTGTCATGGAGTCACTCCTGCTCCCCCTTCTGCCCTTCATGGGAATGAGGACACAGCAGGCTTCTGAGTGATATCCTTGCGCTAGGAGCTGAGTGTTAGGTGAGGATGGGTGACAGTAGCCTTAGATCTTCTTGGCTTGCCTCTTTCTTCATGAAACTACAACTTTACAAGCAGGGTCAAGTGATCAGGAGCCCAGTATTCTCAGAACAGGGTACCCAACTCAGAGTGGGGACTGGGTAGAAGATGGGAGCCTCCACCTCTTGACAGCACTCACCTGGGATTTAGCTTCAGCAACAAGCAACTGGGGACAAGATGTGAAATGCTGGTGTCCTCAACAGAGCTCGGGGGAGGGGGAACCCTGTGTTCTTGGATGCAAACCAGGCTGGAGTGGAATTTCCATCTTTCTGAGTTGAAAGGCCAAGGATGGGAGTGGTTCTCAGTTCAAATGCCACAGATTCTGTTTTTCCAGAATTCTAATAGATTTTCTTGAGTGTTTCTTCATTTGCTATATGCCCTTATGGCCATTTTCAGGGACTTTAAATGCTTATTAAAAAAAATTTTTTTTTCATTAGTTATGCTGGGGTACAGGTCCATGGAGCGCCTCACTCAGCCATGCCAAAAGCCCCTCCCTTTCATTTTTATTAATAAAAGTGTTTAAGGGCTATGATTTTTCCTCTGTTCATTGCTATTTAAGTATTCCATTGTCAAGACAATTAGAACAAATTTAAAGAAACAATTGGCTTTTATGTGCAATTCTAGACTCTAGAATCAGTGTTTTGATGAGCTGAGCAGAGGAGTTTGGTTTTATAGACAGAAAAGGCCTGAGGAAAGCAAAAACTTAAAACAAGAAGTGGATTGGGGCTGGGCGCGGTGGCTCACGCCTGTAATCCTAGCACTCTGGGAGGCTGAGGTGGGCGGATGGCTCGAGGTCAGGAGTTCGAGACCAGCCTGAACAAGAGTGAGACCCCCGTCTCTACTGAAAATAGAAAGAAATTATCTGGCCAACTAAAAAATATATATAAAAAATTAGCCGGGCATGGTGGCACATGCCTGTAGTCCCAGCTACTCGGGAGGCTGAGGCAGTAGGATTGCTTAAGCCCAGGAGTTTGAGGTTGCTGTGAGCTAGGCTGATGCCACGGCACTCACTCTAGCCCGGGCAACACAGCGAGACTCTGTCTCAAAAAAAAAAAAAAAAAGTGGATTGGTCATTTTAAAGTTACTTTTCTTGTAAAGGTAAAACAGAGAGGACTTCCTTATCATGCCAGGCTGGCCTGCTTGGGGATTTTTGCTATTATCTCTTGCTCTTTTGATTTCTTGAAAGGTCAGATAAACAACTTAGGTTTGGTTTGGTGATGTGGAACTTTAGCATGAATAACTCCATTTTGGTTTGGTCTGTTGGGCCTAGTACAGGACCTCAGTCCAAACCCATAAATAGTCTCCTATAAATTTTACTTAATACCATGGATTGTGATATAAAATGTTTTATCATTATTTTTCAGAAAGTCCATTCTCCTTTCAACCTAGAGTTGTTTTGTTAGGTGGTGAGGGATTCCGGGTCTCCTAGGGATGAAAGTGGGTGCTGTTGCCCCCATCTTTGTCCCGCCCAACCCTAACGCTCCATACCTGGGGAAGGAGGGAATACCCTATGGATCTGCCAATCAGAACTTGGTGGTGTGCCAGCTGCAAATGAATGCAGAGGACTCTCTGGCCCATGGGCCAAGCCACATGGGCACCACAAAATCCAGAAAGTGACCTAGAACCCACATGCACAGTTAAGGCTCAGGTCATGTGACTCCCAACTGTCCAAAGTGGTTCCATGGTGACCTCTGAACCACAAGGGAAGTCCCTATCCAGGCACTATAAAATAAGATGCAGACCATAGCCAGTATCTTTCTCTCGGTCCTTCCTTTTGCTTGCTCTGCTGCGACAGGGATCCGGTCATCATCTGTGGTATATGTATCATGCTCTGTGAACCTATATCTTGCTCTTGCCCTATAATCCTGTCTTTCCCTCCTCAATAAAACTCATTTTCGTGCTTGCCTAACTTGGGCGTATCTGGTCATTCTTCAGCCATGGGCGTGCCAAGAACCGACAGTTTCAGACTAAAAGCTAACAGTTTAATAGAAGATTTTAAAATTTATAGGTAGAAGAACCTTTGGTTTCATTTTTTAATTGTTTCTTTTTATTGCATTATAATCAGAGATGTTGTTTGTAATATTTCTACTTTAAAAACTTACTGATTTTTGTGTGCCTTAGTGTAATCAACGTTTGTGAATTTTCAGTGTGTGCCTGAGGTTTGTTTCTATTATCACAGTTTGTGTATATCCAAAACAACTACCTTATTGATTATGCTGTTTAGATTTCTTATATCTTATTTTTCATCTTCTTGGCCTATTTTTTTACTCAGAGTGGTATATTAAAGTCTCCTATTATTAATTTTTTCTGTTTCTTTTTGCATCTCCTATAGTTTCTGTCTTAAATAGGTGGCACTTTAATTATTTCATATATAGATATTTATAACTGTTATATCTTCATTGTGAAATGTGGCCATTTTAATCTAATCCTGCCTAATTAAAAATAATTTTCACATAAACTTACAATCTAGTTCATTAAAAATAATGTCAATAACAATATCAGAACAATGAAACAAATTTTGTTTGTCCTATGTCCTACTCTCACTTTCTCAAAAAGAAAAAAGCCTTTCTGTTTTCATTTGCACTCAACAGTTGCAAAAGATCTACCTGTAGATTCATTGGAAGGAGAAGATTTTGAGAAGGAATTCTCATTTCTGAACAGCCTCCTAAGTCCTGGTTCTTCAAGTACGGGTGAATTTACCCAAGAGTGCCAGACTGCTTTTGGGAGCCCCATTACCAGTTTCACGTCTCAGGAGCCTTCTGTGGGGTCTGAGCCTCTCGCTCATTCCTCTCGATTCCTTCCTTCACAACTCTTTGACCTTGGCCTTCATGCTGCTGGAGCTTTCAACAGTAAGTGTCTTTGAAACATTTGGACACATGTGCCTTATTTAATCTTTGTGAAGCAAAACTATGTTCTTGTTGATGCTAGAATCAACAAGGAGATCAACTTTAACTTCAGTACTACTAGATAAAATCTGTAGACGTACCAATCAATTGGAAAAATATCAAATATAATCATGAATGGAATCTGTTAACAAAGCTGAAACAAGAGCTGCTTTCCCTGCCACCTCCACGAAACCCCACGTATTCGTCTTTTTTACTTTCCCAGGTGTCTGGTTTAAAACACTGACCTGCTAATTACTTTTACCTAGAGCAGGTGATACTGTTTCTTCCATCAAGCAAAACCTGGTGTGTTTTCATCCTGTGGGTTCAGAGTTGACAAGAGCTCTGGAGGCTGGTTCCAGGGTGGCCTTCTGGGCAAGGCAGCAGGAGTGGAGGACTGTGGGAGAAAACGGGGGTGAGGGTATTCCTGAAGACAGACTCACCCGTTTTGTTAATGTCAAGACTGTCCTCACCTGCTGTCCAACTCTGCACCTTGGGAGTCATTTTGTTCCCCACCATCACATATGACACAGTCCTTTCAGTTCTGTTTCTGAAAAATGTCTCAAATTTCCCACTCCTCTTCTCTGCCTCCACTGCCAGAGCTATTTAGAGCCATGTTTCATTTCCTGGGTTGCTGCAAGAAAGTTCCTAACAGGTCTCCAACTCCAATTCATCCTCCACACTCCTTCCAGGGATCTCTCTCCAAGAAGCAGACTCTGATGTCTGTAACCATGCTTACATTTTTTAAAAACGAAGGACCATGGTCTCCAGGATAAAACCTGCCTCTACCTGCGTTCCATTCTTATCTCCTACCTCACTTTAAAATACTGATACCATTTTCTGTAACCTATCGAGTACTTCTAGATCCCTCTGAGGCATTTTTGCTTGTGTTGCCTTTTTTGATTATGATGTTCAGTAATAGAGTTTGGGCTTGAGCTTGAGTATTAGATTCCCAATCCAGCGTTTTCTCCATGACTGCCAATCCTTGCAGCTTCCTCAGTACTGCCAATTGGAAGTGGTTTCTCCCTTTTCTGGTCTCCCACAGTACTTTATCTGTTTTCATGGCTGTAATCATTGTTTATCTTGCCTTATATCCCTGTCTCTCATCCCCTAGGAGATTTTAACTTCTGAAAAAGGTTAAAATCACGGCACCTAGCAGTGTCTTAATGCTTTATACTTGTATTAAAATACTTACTTATGTTCATTATCAACAAGCATCCCAAGGACATGGTATGTAGGGTGAGTTATCTTTGTGCTTTTTATGACAGCAGCATAAAGTTAGCTCAATAAGTAAAATAAATATCAGTTAAATAACAACTCAGTAAGAACTTATTGAATATCCTAAAAGTATTATTTGATAAAAAGGCACTCTATCTAGGATAATTCCGGTGTTTTTCTATAGTAAAATTTTGGAAAATACTTCTTCTTGCATGGCCTATCAATGGTCCAGTAGTTATAAAGATTTACAGATTCATTCTCTACTGTGACCTCTTCTCTTTTCCATAACTTTCCACATCTCTAGCAGCAATGGATTTTTCTCTTAGTTTCTAGCAATGCAATGCCCACAATATTTTTTTCACCATTCAAAATATTCGGTGTAATCCTTGCCTGCAGGCACACAGGATATTTCCATTTCATAGCTGAGACAGTTGAAACCCACAGTGTTTGAGTAACTTGCTCCAGGTTACCAAACAATTTAAACATCAAAGAGGTGTCCAAAATCTGGTCTCCTGCCTCTTCATACAGAACTCTTTCCTTCACCAGCCTTTCCTTTGTGTCCACTTGTTCTTCTGTAATGTAAACCAGGAAAGGGAGCTGCCATGAGAGTTAAAAGATCTGTGTTCTAGGAACCACATCTAACTTGGGCCTCAAATGATCACTTCTATACAAGGAAGGGATTAGGCAGGATAATGTAAATTCCTTTCTAGTTCTGTGTCTTAATTATAGCATAAATCATTTTTCATGTTGTAGCAAACATTTCCCTGTGTTCCCATAGTAATAATTATACTTTAAAATGACGTGGTATTGTCACTTTACATACCATAATCTACTTAATTCCTTCCTTATTGTTTCTCTGTGTTCATTATTACAGATAATGCTGCAATAAACATAATTGTACATAAACATGTACTTTTTCCTTCAATTACATTATTTCCTTAAGATAAATTGGTAGGAATGGGATCACTGAATCCAAGGGTATACATATATTTATAGGTTTCAACATTCTAATTCTCAGGCCTATTCCCTCTTTTTCTGATTCCTTAGAACTTCTCTTTCTATACCTTTTCTATGCGCAAAAAACCAAAACAAAACCCTATGTATTTATTTCAAAACCACTTTGAAAAATGTAAGGAAGTCTAACTCTAGCTGGAACTAAATTAAGATGATTGAATAAAATATATAACTGTGGATAAATTTTCAGTGTTTTATATCTCCTTTACTGTAGAATCTTACTCTGGCACAAAGACTGAAGGACTTAGATATTTTTACCTGTTCTTGTTTTTTCTGATGATACTTCCTACTTCATTAACAATGAATAATTCTTACTTCCCTTCCCACAGGCTGGGTCTCCCAAGAAGGATCAGAACTTCCTCTTTCACATACTGATAACCAGCCAGTGCCTTCACAGAGTCAAAAAAAATTAACAGGATGTAAGTTCTTTATATTCTTTGCCATTGCATTAAGAATCAGTTAAATTCAGATAAATTTAGAAAAGGGTCACTTTATAGTCTTTAACTCATGTTGTCTAGAAAAATATTTTGTTAATAATGAGTTGTTATTAAAATGAAAGCCATACCTGGCTATCCCTCACCATGGAGAGCACTGAATCGAAATTGTGAGCTTGTCATACTATACCAAATTCTATACTGTAATCTTTCATACTTTGTGTTCAAGTTTGTTGATAATTGATATACCATTGAAGATAAGAAGATGCTTTTTGATTACAGGATACCTATTAACAAAGAATGCATTCAGGCAGTTAAGTTGGTTAACCATGTTAATCATTTTTAAGTGTACAGTTCAGTAGTGTTAAATTTGTTCACACTGCTGTGAAACAGATCTTCAGAACTTTATCATCTTACAAACCCCAAACTCTGTATGTTAAACAACTCCTTTCCTCTTCTCCTCAGCCTCTGATAACCATCATTCTACTTTTTTTTTCTTTTTTTTTGAGACAGGGTCTTTGTCACCCAGGCTGGAGTGCAGTGGCCCAGTCATAGCTCACTGTAACCTGAAACTCTGGGCACAAGAGATCCTCCTACTTCAGACTCCCAAGTAGCTGAGACTAAACACCCAGCTAATGTTTCTTATTTTTTCATAGAGATGGGGTCTCACTATGCTGACCAGGCTGGTCTAGAACTCCTGGCTTCAAGCAATCCTCCTGCTTCGGCCTTCCAAAATGCTAGGATTACAGATATGAGCCACTGTGCCTGGCCTTATTTTCTGTTTCTGTTTGATTAATTTAGATACCTCATATAAGAGGAATAATGCAGTATTTGTTTTTTTGTGACTGGCTTATTTCATTTAGTGTACTGTTCTCAAGGTTCATCCTGTGGCATGTGACAGGATTTCCTCCTTTTTAAGGCTGAATAATATTCTATTGAATGAATATACCATATTTGGTTATCTGTTCATCCACTGATCACATTTTTTAAACACCCTTCTACAGGCCCTCAATACTCTGCTATACAGAAGAGACTTCTCTTCTTCCCAATTTATTATCAGTATAAATTCATATGTTTTCCATGGTTTATAATCATCACTGTACTTAATCATTTTGGTGCTCAAATTGCTCATGTGTTGGGCCAATAGAAGCCCTTTCAGGCTGACTTTTGAATCCATATGATAGCAATATTTTTAAATTTTGAAATAATTTCAGATTTATAGGAAGACTACAAAAGTAATAAAAATATTCCCCCATGTTCTTCACTTAGGTTTCTCAAAATGTTACCATGTTTGGTAACCACGATTCTCTAAAATATGACCATGTTTTATTTTCTCTCTCTACATTTATCTGTAAATTTCTTTTGAAATATTTTAAGTAGCAGACATAATGCCCCTTTGCCACTAAATATTATCTATTTCCTGAAACCAGGGACATTCTTTTGCATAATCACAATGATCAAAATCAGGAAGTTAAAATTGCCGTAGTATCATTATCTATAGTAATCTATAGATCTTATTCAGATTTGTCATTTATCCTACTAATGTCTCTAAAGAGAAAAAGGTTTTGATTTGGTTTTTCCTAGTCCAGTATCCAGTCTAGGATGATATATTGCATTTATTTGTCAGTTCTTTTCAGTTTCTTTTAATCTTTAACACTCCCTGAATCTTTGCCTTTCATGACCTTGACTTTTTTGTAGTGTACCAGTCATTTATTTTGTAGAGTATTCCTTGAGTTGGATTTATTGCTAGTATTATTTACTTTATGAAAATTAATTATACTTATTTGGGCTCTTTTTCTCTCTATATATATTATATAATTCAATTTCTATTTGCTATCCTGTAAGACTCTCTGGAAGCAATAATAGCATACATAAAAAGAGGCCCCACAGAGGATCGTTTGAGCTCAGGAGTTCGAGACCAGCCTGATCAAGAGTGAGACCCCGTCTCTACTAAAAAAATAGAAAGAAATTAGCTGGACAACTTAAAATATATAGAAAAAATTAGCCCGGCATGGTGGCGCATGCCTGTAGTCCCAGCATTTGGGAGGCTGAGGCAGGAGGATCACTGAGCCCAGGAGTTTGAGGTTGCTGTGAGCCAGGATGACGTCACAGCACTCTAGCCTGGGCAACAGAGTGAGACTGTGTCTCAAAACAAAAAAAAAGAGGCCCCATAAAAAAAAAATTTAAGAGACCTTCATTTCCAATTGTGACTGATGAATGTAAAACTATCCTACATTTGCATAATACTGTACAAATTTTACATACTGTCAACCGAAAAGAAACCAAACTCTGTAAAATAATTTTAAAGAGATTTATTCTGAGCCAAATTTGAGGACCATGACCCGGAGCCACGCCCAAGAGGCCTTGAGCAAGTGGACTCGCTGTGGCTGGGTTCCAGTTTGGTTTTATACATTTCAGGGAGACAGGGGTTACAGGTAAAGTCATAAATCAATACGTGGGAATCATACTTCAGTTGGGCCCGAAAAGGTGGGCCATCTTGAAGGGGGCGGGGGAGCTTACAGGTGTCTTACATACCCTTAGGCCTGTTAATGGGTTACAAAGGATGTCCCCTAAGAAGGGAGGGGGACATGATGAGGCACGTCTGACCTCCCTCCTCCTGGCAGGCAATTTAGTTTTAGGATATTCCTTTGGCCACGAGAGTCCATTCAGTCAGCTGGTGGGGGGGGGGGTGAGCCTAAAATTTTATTTTAGTTCACAATACTCAGTGGAACCTCTCAAAAGCTGCACGTGAGGGGTCAGGTATTACTATAGTGACCACCTGTCCTGGTTGACACCTATTCCAGCATAATTAATGGCTCCCATTTATTCTCAAGTATCTTGATATAATGATGAACCATATGGTTATTACTTTACAGATAAGGAAAGAGTTCCTGAGGTTAAATGACTTGCCCACTATTACTCCTTAGTAGGTAGTACACCCAGGACTCAAAGCCAGAACTTGTGTGGGTATCACTGATACTACCTCAGGGTACCCAGAAACAGAACTGGACACAAAGTGAGTGAAGCTTTCAATCTTTCCTGATCCTTGAAGCTTAGGATCCCCACAACTCAAACCCCTTCCCTCTATTCTATTGTGTTAATCATGATTGTAAAAGAGGATTTCCTTGGCTCTTCAGAGTAGGATTGCCTTCTACTCTCTGCCCACCATGAGTCTAGTTTCACATCCAGTTCTTAGACTGTTCCCTGGGTCTCAACCCTGCTTTCCGGACCCCTTGGCCTTTAAGAGCCTAGCTTTCTGAGATGACCCACTGTGTGTGCCACTGTGCATTCTTTATTAGTCCTAGCCTTCACCCTGTATACCCTTGAGTATCTGCCACAGTGCATCTTGTAGACTATTGAGATAGAAAGTTTTCCAATCTTCATAAGGAGATGTGAGGGATTTTTATTAACAAGTTGTATCTGAGACACAATACACATCATAAAATGTTATGGATATCAAAAAATTTAAAAGTGCACATGGAAAAGACAAAAAGAAAACTATAAACCAAAATGACAACTGTTGGGTGTATTAATGTGGTAGGATTAGGGGGATTTTTTTTGTGTCTAATATTTTTGTAATACTATTATAATAAACACATATTTTAAGCACTGAGTGTACAAATGTCATCTTTTACTTCATAGGAACAAAGATTACTTTAAATTTTAAACCTTATCTGAGAGCCTTCTACCTATAAATTATCTTAAATGTTTCTATGAGACTATATTCTTTATCAGAGCAGCATAGCAGCATACAATTACTTAAATATAGGAACCTCAGCAAAGCACAAGGTATCTGTCTGCACTAGTGTTTCAAAATTATCCTTAAGGGGATAAAATTGATAGTTTGTCAGTTATCTTTTTTATTCAAAAGAAGCATGTACTTCTTCAAAAGCATAAACGCTGTACAAAAATATGATTTTAAAAAGCTGAAACTCTTTAATGTGTTTCTTTTTTTCTTTTTTAATAGCCCCCAACAATGGTAGTCAAGACATGTCAGCCTGGTTCAATCTATTTGCAGACTTGGATCCTCTTTCAAACCCAGATGCTATTGGACACTCAGATGATGAACTTCTTAATGCTTGACTCAAGTTACAATGTCACTTCAGTGGCCTTGAGACATCAATTTTGCAACATATTGCCTTTGTGGAAAGGAGTTTATATTGTAACCCACACACAAAAGCATGGTGTTTGTGAATATATCACCTGTCAGTCAACTTTAGCATTAGACACATTTGAATGTGTCTAATGTAAGGACCACATTTGAATAGATTAAGTACATCTTTAATATCTTGGATTTACAGCTGTTGATGCTATGTGGAAAATATTAGAAACTACTGAGTCTGTGGTATTTACATTCCAAAATTTATGTCAAAATAACAGGAATAATTCTGTCAATCAGGAGTTGGACTATTTCTTTGGAAAGCCTATTTTTATGTTTAAGTTGCCTTGCTGGCTGTGAGAATTCTGTATGTGGATAAAAGACAGCATGTAAATTGGGTTGTGGTTTGAGGTTGCTTTTTAAATCAAACAGTGGTGGGGGGTTTTCTGTTGTGGAAAATAGCATTAGACTCATACCAGCTTTGTGTTTGATTAGAAAATTATAATAAGTTTTGAGAACTCAATTTGCTTTAGTGAAATCACAGAGAAACTTGGTACTTGTTTTTCTCCATTTGGAGGCTAAAATATAATGTCAACCTTTCATTCATCCAGAATCATGGACACCCCCCCAAATTCCATTACTAAATTTTCATGGGGGAAGTAGCAGGATGATTAATTTGCTAAGCCCATCCTCTGTAGAAACAGAAAAATCCATCTTCCCATCTCATAAACCACAGAATGCCTAGAAATATTCAAGTCATTGTGTCAGTGTCCTCAGGCCTGGTTCTTCACACACTGCTAAGGTAACATGTAGTATTCATACTGTTCCTGAAAACAAGGGGAAAACATTCCCTAAGCAACTGGCAATAGTATTCCTGATATTACCTATGAGGGAGACAAATTCTAAACACCTTACCTTTATACATATTTGCATACTTACCTCATATTTTGTGATGCGATTTAACCCAGAATACTTTCTGGCAGAGATACCGAAAGCTCTACGTGATCAGTGAGTGTTTTACTTTCCACTTCTGTGGGTGACATCATCTAAGGCTCTATTTGATTACTAAGCAAAAGCTCTTATCCTTAGAAGGTTTAGAACCTAAATATTGGGAGGGAAGACTATTTAATGGAAGTTAGTGTAAGTTGATGAAAACATAGCTACTGTACACAGTCATCAATCACTCAATGTTCTGTCCTGTTTTCTTGCTCACCCTTTAGTTTTGAGGCAGTTTTCCAAGTGTTTTATTGTTGTCATCCAGTCCATTACATTTCCGTAAGAAAACATTTTAACTAAGTTGTTCACAGTAGTTTTCACGTGCTCTTAGTTCTAAACAGGCTTATTTGGAAGAGATTTGCTTGTAATGTCCAAGTCATTGTATGTAGAAAACGTTGTGAAGGAATGAACCCAGAGTAGGTAAAATGCAACCCACCTCTCATCCACACCAGTCTGGCTCTCCAGAAAACCATTACAATGGCTAAGTACTTCATAGGCTGGAAAGACCTTACCTGAGGGTCAGAAACATGGACTCAGGAAAAGGTTATGAAGTTTTTCCTTAAAATCTTTTCACAATATTATTCATATTTCTTTATTTGATTTCAATGAACTGTTATTTATCTTCAGAAGTATTTTTAAAAATAATTTTACTTGTGGTGGAATATATAACTGGTGTCAACGATTTAAGAAGCATTTTGTAACTCTTCCTTTGTATTCAGTGAAATTTTCCAGAAGACAATACTACCATTGTTTTGCCAAGATTCAATCACCAAGATTATGATTCTGAACCACAATCTAAAATCTATACCCATGGTGGCTCTGGTACTCTCGACTTTTGAGTACCTCAAAAAATGCTAACTTTATGTCTTGAGTTTGTGCCATTTTTCTTTGCAATGGCTGCCTAATGCAATACTTCCAAGGTATTTCTGTTTCTCCCTCACATGCATGCAAAGCAGTCCTTGTTTTCTAAGCATCTAAACAAAGATGCTTCAATGAGCAGAACCAGAACCCTGAATCCCAGACTATAAACGTGAAGGGATAATATCCTCAATTTTCCAAGAGCAAAGGTTCTCCCCAAATTGAGACAAACAAGGGATTTTTATTATTCAGTTCTTAGTTTCTGTGACAGTTCCTCTTTCAACAGAGTATATACTAGTAGTTTCCCATTAACCCAGAAGCAATATTAACTGCCTTAACAAGTCTAGTTATAATTTCAACAAGTCTAACAACTCTATTTTTGAAGAGCACATAACCATTATTAAAATAAAGGTAACCATTCATATTTTCTCAACATTAGTTATCTGAGGGTCAATCACTAAAATTTTTATAGTCAGAGAAATTTTGCTCTATTAAACCAACATTGCTAAGATGTAAAACCAACCACACATTCAATAAGGGTGAAAGCACAGGGTAAGCACAGGACAGAAAGGTACCCTGTTGCTCTTTGTCTCAATCTAGACCATCTATTAAATAAGAAATAAATTCATTATTCTTAACCAAGGGTAGATCAGAACAACTCTTTTGAAATAGCTATGTTTTACGTTAAATAGGGAGAAACACTTTTACTTTATTTTATACTGAGTAAGAATGCATTTAAGCTTAAAAAAGCTCCAGAGGAACTAAAATTTGCCTACTATTTCTACAGCCACTTTACAGGAGAGTCAGAAATACCAGGGCATAATAAGATTGGATCTGTGTAACTTTGTATTTTTTGAAATCTTTCATTAATTGTAGAAAATAGCTCTCATATGATTAGAAACAAAATGTTATTTCCACAAAATAGGTTTTAGTATTTGCACATTTAAAAAAACTGTATTTCAACTATGGATATTTCATATAACTATCCTTATAAACCATTTAGAAACGTAGAGGTCTTACAGCGTTAGAACAAAGGAAGTTTAAATGTACTCTATTTTTCTGAGCCTCTTTTAATAAAGATTTCTAGATGGCATAAAACAAAAAAGTTTGTTTCCTGAAGTGTTCAATGCTAATCCAATTATTGTTCCTTATTCAAAAACTTGGGTTTTATCTCAAGACCACAGTAGTAGGAAAATAGAATGAATTGATAAGGATACCGCAGAATGAAAATAAAACTAGGGCAATTAATACCTTCGTGAGACTGATTCTTTCTAATTTACTTCATACAGAAGGGGACTGTGTAAGATATGGGAAATAATGTCTGTTCTTTGTATAAATACTTTCAGTAACAAATACAAACTATCAAATATCATAATTCTGAGCCTAGAAATAACCAATGAAATATAAGCCATAGTACTTAACCTGATTTGAAGGCAGGAATAAAACAAAGAGAGCCAAAATTGATCCAGTTATCTCTATCTTCCCTGGTGTTGTCAGGGCCCTGCGCTTCTCTACCCTGAACATTGAAGCAGCCTCAGAATCTTGGGATATAGAAATTAGGAAGGAAATACAAACTTTAAAATATTAACTAATTCAGTAGTACTGCAAGTAATGCATTTCATACAACAGTAAGGTGTTTAGATATGGCAAAGAAAATCTATGGAATAGGATAGGAAGAAAAATCATTGTCTAGGATGGGTCACATCCAGAAGCCAAACATAAAATACCTTCTTCCATCTTTTATGTACCATTTAAAAGAAGACTACAGAGTTCAGTCAAAAACTGTCTTTGGCATTTAAAGTCAAGACATGATTCCTCATTCAATGGACTAAACAAACCATTCATTTGCCAAGGGGTAAATGCAAAAAGGAGATAAAGATCTAATTGGTGTTAATAGGCAAGATCTTGTAATGTATGTTTTTACATTTGTGTTGTACATTTTTAAACTTCCTGTTTTATTGCTTCCTCAACATCCCCACAAACAGACTGTGAGCACCCAGCCCAGGCAATCATGCGCACCAGTGTGATACCAGTGGCCCCTGCCAGAAGTTCCCTTCCCATCCTCCACTGACCGTGACCAGTAACATTCAAATGCACCAGTGAAATACCCTCACACCTTTCTTGTGTACCTTCACCCTGCACCAAGGCACTCGCCCATGGGTCTTAGTGCTTTCCACCTCCTCCCATGTGACCCCCCTCTCTCCACACTCAGTAACTAAATAGGACTTGTGAGTATAAGCTTTTTTGTAGTGCCTTCTAGCACACCATTTGAATTTTGATCCAGGTAATTTCATTTTATTGTCTTCTCTCTGTAATGGACATATCAAGTTATCAAGATTTAAAGGCCACCTTTGTAAGTCTCCCTCAAAAAGGTTAAGGCCAGGCATCGTGGATCATACCTATAATCCTAGCATTTTGGGAGGCCGAGGTGGGAGGACTGCTTGAGCTCAGGAGTTTGAGACCAGCCTGAGCAAGAGTGAGACCCTGTCTCTACAAAAAATACAAAAATTAGCTGTGTAGGCGTCATGGTGTGTACGTGTAGCCCCAGCTACTCAGGAGGCTGAGGCAGGAGGGATCGCTTGAGCCCAGGAGTGTGAAGTTGCAGTGAGCTGTGATGACACCACTGCACTCTAGCCTGAGCAGCAAGGCCGGGGTTCCCCCAGCCTCCCATAAAAGTCAGGTTAATAAAATATTTACCAAAAATTTGACTGAAGATGCTGCCTCTCTAAAAGATGCACTCTCCAAATTAAAGAAAATACTTATATTTCTGCAGCTATAGCAACATTAAAAACCAGAGCTTGAAAATCTGTGTCACTAATTTCCTTGGTCAGGAACTGTCTAACTAGCTTCCTTTCTTTTGGCCCTCTAAACCAAGCTACCAGCAGTTATAGCAAAGAAGAGGACCACAAAGGAGAACAAACAAGACAATGGCCCAATGACACATAATCTTCAATGATAACAACACCTGATTGATTGATTGATTGATTTTTGGGAGGCAGGGTCTCACTGTCTTGCCTAGGCTAGAGTACAGTGGTGTCATCATAGCTCATGGCAAATTCAAACTCCTGGGTTCAAGTGATCCTCCTGCCTCAGCCTCCTGAGTAGCTGGGACTACAGGCACACACTGTGACACCTGCCTCGCTAATTTTTCTATTTTTAATAGAGACAGGGTCTCACTTTTGCTCAGGTTGGTCTTGAACTCCTGAGCTCAAGCAAGCCTCCTACCTCGGCCTCCCAGAGTGCTGAGATTACAGGTGTAAGCCACTGTGCCCTCCCTTCACGTTGATTACAGCCCTCAGTAAGAAATACTTTTTACATTACAACCTAGGTGTAGATTGGATTTATCTAACAAAAATTTTATACACAAAAAATACTCTCCTTATGTATAAACATACTTGTGTTTTCTATTTTGCTACATTTTCTAAAACGTTGGTTGGACCCATTTAATTCAAGACCCACAGAGTTTGAAAAACACTGAACAAAAGAGATACAAAGGCTCTTGGTATTACCATACTATGTTCTACCACAGGTTTTTAAAAGACACTTTAAAAGCACAATCTTAGCAGGGAAAAAAACCAACATTTGATATACATTAGCAGGTAACTGCTATGAAGAGGATACTACAAGTACTGTATGTCACATATTTGCTGCTCTGACCCTCTTTAAAGGTAGAAGGAAACCGATGAAAGGGAGAAAACTATGTGCCAATTTTAGAGATTCTCTTTACATTTGATGTAATGTTAAATTATAATGTAAATATATAAAGTTAACCCAAACTCTGATTAACTTTTTCCTTCAGAAATAATTTTTAAAAAACTTTAACACAGCAATCACTTAAAATGTGTCCCTGCTTTCTAAGAGATTACACTGCAGCCTCTGACCAACTCTGTTGTGTGGACAGACTAAACCCCTCTGCCTAAACAACCGGCTTGCATATATAAACCACTGTCACAAAGGAAGAAAATGGCTGACTTAGCAAAAACAAAAGGAAAAAATCCAACTTTTACGTACTTTAGAATGAAATTAAGAGACTACCCCAGCTAAATCATGTCTAACTGTAAAATACTGAATTACTAATACACACTTTTCTTTCAGTGTGCTGCTTATATTTTAATGTTTGCTTAACTCTGTGCTAAGCACAAAGATCAGGTACTTTCAGTTCTACAGCAAGTAGGGAGTAGCAAGGAACCTGCTGCTGAACACAAACACATTTTTCTATCAATTTGTGAAAAAGAATACACCATTTATAGGTTGTTCCAGGCTAGAAATGTCTGACCAGAAACATAATATGGATTTGAGCCATATTCATAAAAATTCACAGAAAAAATTCTCAAGAACAGACTTTATTTTAAACATAAAAGTTCTATTTTCTTGTGAGGCAGCAACAAGTGTTCAGGTACAGGGAGTACATAAGTACATAGTAACAATATCTATCACCATTAGAAATACTGTTTTTTGGGAGAATTGTTAGAAAGACAAATTTTTTAAAAATTGTGTTTTAAAAAGATTTATACAACTTCAACAGAGATGAACGATGAAGAGTTTTAAAAAACCAAATTATATTCTTCAACAGGATTTTATAAACAAAATATTGTTTAGGGCTGCTCTGCTTATCATTAATTTTGGCAGAGTAAAACTTAAAGTACAGAGATAAGTGTTCTTAGCTTTATTTTGTAAATGCAGCACTTCCTCTCCTCCGGTTTTGAAAAATCAAAATTCCAAGCCTTAAGGAATGAATCTTAAGTTTAGAATAGTAGATTTAGTAGTGGCGATTTTTCTTTTATTTTCCTTAACAAAAGAAAATCTTGACAATCCAGTCCTAATCTCAGACATAAAGAAGGTTATAAATTCTGTCATTTTTTATATACCTTTTTCCAGTGAAAGCCAACCATTAAAATGGCGGGAGGAGGCTTTCATGTTGTCAGATATTCCACAGTTAATAAGAGCACCTTCTAATAGACTGATTTGGACCGTGGTTGTTAAGTATAAGAAACATTTTAAACAAATTGAATAATCTAGTTCAAAAATAATTTTGGCATCCATGCTCACCATATTTAACCAAAGAGGAAAAACTAATATTTTAACAAACATAATTGTTCACAAAAGTCATGACAAATAAGACTTAGTCATGATCAGAAACAGTAAATTTACATGTTTTATCATCACAAGGAAGAAACTGTTCAAGGATAAAAAAAAAAAACACAAAGATCGACAAAGTGAATAACCACAGAATAGCTACTTCTGGTGGAAGATACATGCCACCCATTTCTTTGTTTCTTACTGTGATGGAAGTAAATTTATTTAAGACTTAAAAAATTAAATTATATTCCCATTGAAGCTATTCTATTTACCTTCTGAATAGTTTTCTACAGAATTATAGAGTGTAATTTTAGAAAACAATATTATGCATTCTATCGAGTGTCACATTTCACTGGAAAGCTGGAGACCCATTTAAGAAAATCAACTGCCTTATTTAACTAAAGATTAAATAAAACAGCTGAATTGATGTATGGTTAATTTTTTTTTAAAGACTGTGATAAAGCTTATATGCTTAAAAAGTAGCCCTTTGGCACTGGCAGAGTTGTTTTGTACCTTGTATTTTTCCCCCCCAAATCTCAGGCCTTTTTCTCCCAAACCCAAGGTATGTATATGTATGTCTGGTAGCCATACAATTCATTTGCCTACAGATTCACATTGCCTTATGACTAATATTAAACTAGAAGTTCTAGTTATAAGACTGTAAATAATAAATCCGAAACTTGTTCTTCCGTTCTGATTTTTAAATTACTTTAAGCATATATGAAACTCTACAGAAAGATCTGAATTAGACAAATGTACACAACAGAGTAAAAGTGAAAACTTGTTTACGAAGTGGCATTCTAGTTGGAAAATACCCTTGTGACTAGTGGGGAGGGAGACGAAGAGGAAGAGGAACAGAAGTGTAAGGCAAAGAAAAGAACACAGATTTAATTGGATTCAAGTAATAAAAACTGAGGGTTTTTTTTTTTAAAGTTTTTAACTACCTCTTCCCCCATTTATAGCAACTCACCTGATTTCAGTTTTAGTTTTTCTTCTACAGTCAGATAGGGTGAATACTCACAAGGTGAAATGGTAAAGTCAAAATGCATAACAAAGAAGGCAAAGAATCAACGTTCTCAATCAGAAAATTTAGACACCAAATAACTGAGCTTTTATTGACTTAGAAGCCATAATGTATTAGCTCCGAGTATAAATTAGTTTTGGATGGAATAAGTACCAAAATTCATCTATCTTACCAACTAAAACCTGACAGATTTATTCAAATGTTTGAATTTATCTGATTTACCTAAGTATATCCCCATTTAAAAAGTAACAAAGTTTATCTTAAATTATTTAGATGTTTTAAAGGTAAATGAGTATAGGAAGTCTTTTCAGAAGATTTATTGCTACCCCTAGGTTTTCCTTGATGGAATATGTCTGGACAAACTGACATATTAACCTTCTAAACTGTGTCCCTTTTATATGGATTTAAAAACTTTTTTCTGCCTATAACATTTATAGGAACAGTAAATTATTGCATCATAAGGTAGTATACGAAGACATGAAAAGGATACTTTTTCATCAACACTGTTTGCTGAAACTCATTTTTAAAAAGTGCTGCTCCTTAATTGCACTACCATATACCCAGAAATGAAATACTATCGTTATGTGACATTGGCAGTGATTTCTATGTATTAGGATGAGCCCTAATCTAGAAGTTTTCAAAGGTACCTGTCACTTATGCTCCAAAGCTCTTCTTGTCTCTTTTCCCTACTGGAATGTTGGAGGGGAAAGCAGCAAAATCTGTAGGCAACAAATCTCAGTGCCAACCACCATAAAGAAAATGTCAGTCGCAAGATTCTGTGGCCACGGATCGCTATTCAATGGATTACACTCCTGGCAAACTACTAACCCCAACCAAATCCACAAGACAACAACATCACAAAAGTAAAGGAGGAAATCTGTGCACAGCCATTTTAGGATCTCTTGGGGCTATGATACAGTGAGATTAAAGGTAGAATGACACCTGTGGTGAAGGAGGGAAATTGTGTGATATGTATTTCACAGAAAATCAAAGGGACTCCTTACTCTTAGCTAGCAGTCAACACTGGGTAGTTTCCTTTTGGCTCACTGACTTAAAACAAGTTCCAATATGGGTGAAAACATATTAAAGCACTTGTCTTCAGACTATAATTTTCTGACCATATGGTGAAATGCGTACAGGAGTAGTGAAGAAAAAACAGTTTTACAAATATTTCACCCAAAGCACAAACTTGACATCAAAAAACATAAATCACATAATGTACGAATATTGCTTTTTATCTCTTTTTATATATATACTTGGTTCAATGCATTTACCTATCAATCCTTGTTTGGGAGAATAACATAGTCATGAGATTAAGATTGCTGGGAAAATGTCAACAATCCCTTTGGTCCCAAAGCTGAAAATAGCCAAGAAAAGCACACATCTAGAAACAAAACAGAGGCCACCAAAGAATCTTTTGAACATCCTGTTTGTTATGTTTCAGAAAATGTAACATTGGTATTATAAAATAGTCATTTCCATATAAAAGATGGTTCTTGCAGCATCATTCATGTCTCCCTTTGGGAATTATGTTTGCAAGAATCAGGTTTTATGTGTTGTTTTTTTTTTTAAATAAGTCTAATTTGAAAGCAAAAAACAATGTGATACCGTCCTTCCAAAGTAAAGAATGAGACCTTTCTTGTTTCAATCAGTGCTTTAAGAAAAAGCAGGCTAAGCACTGAGGGTTGGCCTTCATGAGTGGGGCAGAGCTGTCAGAGGGGCTGTTCTTCCAGAAGCCTCACTGTCACATGTCACTGGAAAGCTGGAGCACATCACAGCTAACTGGGAGCACATGATGCCATAATAGTCAAATGATTCGATGAGGTTCTCAATTTTCCAGAATAATGGCCACGTAGTACTGGGACCTACCCTTCAGCTTCCTCGATTGCTTCTGGTGGTGGCAGTAGAGAAGGTGATGGCATGACTGTACTTGTTCCTCGAGAGACTCGGTCTTGCTCTGTGTTTGTAGACAGGGAGGCCACAGCAATAGGCTGCAGTAGAGTGGTTGTCATGCCAGTGGTGACTGTCAGGCTATGGCCAGAGCCCTTGAGGGTAAGATCTGGGGTGGGAAGGAGTGGCTTGAGGATGCTGACGAGGCAGAAAGCAGAGCCGCTTTTTGGAATAAAATTCACCTTGTTTTTGTCAGGACAGTAAAAGGCTGGGATTTCGTGAAGTTGTTTTGGCCTAGACATAGAACAGACAACTCAATACTTTTAAGTCACTGAACACGAGGAAAAAAGCTATTTTTTAAACAAATAGATAACTTGTAGATACATAAAAGCGATATAAAACTCAAGCTATGTCTGTCAAAAGCTTCAAATGCCAAGGGCCAAAGTGCTATTAGACATACGATTGAAATATATATCTTAGAAGGCCAGAAGGACCCCATTCATCATTGATGCTTTCAGCTCCCTGGAAAGCCCTGTTATCATGCAAGGGGCTCAGGCTGATGACCACTGCATTTCAATGAAGACCTAAGACAGCCAATGCAATAACCAATTTCCTAGAGCAAAAGAAAATCTAGATGTTTAAAGACAAAAATGTGTTCCACTACCATGATTTATCCAAGGTCTGTACTATTCTGAAGAGAGATGGCAAGGAAATTAAAGATATACAATGTCCATCTTTTGTAAGTTCTACTACTGCATGACTAAACTTTAGTAGGCATGGGTTTTCTCTTCAAGTGCTCTTAAAAATCTCTTTGATTGAAACAATTGTTTGAATTAAGTGTGGTTTTCTGAGCAACATAATGTAAATGTAACATCAAAATAAAAACTCCTTTGCTTTTTGAGTTTTTTATTGAAGCCAAATTCTTCTGTTTCCAGGTCCTCCTGAAAATTAATCCAAATTATTGAAAAGGATACTGGTGTTAATGGTAGTCCATGAAAACTAAAAATATTTAAAAATTATTAAAATGACATGGGAATGACACAAAATTAGAACAAAATTAAGGTGGGAGAACCTAAATAAATCAAGACAGGTTGATTCTCATCTCTCCCAATGATGATTCAGTCCAATAAAAATCTAAGTGTGCTGAGTATGCATGAGGTTCTGAGGACACAAAGATGCAACAATCAATAAGGAAGAGATAGACTAAATCTATAGTTCTTAGGAGGAGGGGGAGGTGCAGGAGACAGAACTGTATTTCAACATAATTAGTTTCCTTTATAATCTTTCTTGTTTTATGCATTCAAAACATTATTCAGAAGAGGGATCCATAAGTTTTACCAGACTGCCAAAGTTGTCCACAGCATAGAAGAGGTTAAGAACTCTGCAAGACAGATTGGTAGATACAGTAACAAAGGTGTGTAAAAAGTTTAGAGGTAGCACAAAGGGGTGGATAACCTGTAGCCAGGAGGAAAAGGGAGAGTTTGGCAGGAAGCAACATCTGAGCTAGGTTTTCAAGAATGAGTGAACAACAGACCTGGGAGTGGGCACCAAAAAGATGTGTGTTCCAAGTAGACAATGATTAAGTGGGCAGAATTTACTGATTAATAGTGAACAATACTCATGGGTAGCTTTGACAAACATAACAATTTAAGAACAAGAATCATTTAAATTATGTTTTTACTTGTGCACTATTCTTTCTTGAATATAATGAAAACTTAATAGGTTCAGTACTTTTAAATGCCACAAGTATATTTGGATGTATTACTGATAACAACAACACACATTGCTCTATTTTTAACCATCTGAGAGTATGGTTTTAAATTCCTTAAAAAAGACAGGAGATTGAGGTTATATTTCTATAGTTAAATGATGCTTGAATTTTCCTTTGAAGATAGAATTACTGGAGATTAACTTTCATTCTTATAGAATAAAAAATTTCTTATAGAAAAAAAGGCTAATTAATTTGAACACTCCCAACCAAATGAGGCCTAGGTTTTTAATTAACTAATTTATTTGAGGTTATCTTGTTAAAAATGACTTAAGAGACATGTGGCTGCTAACAGATTTCTAGGATGAAACTTCACATCTCTGAAATACAAAGAAATTTCTTGACTTTGATAAAGCTCTTGTTCTGGAACTGTTTTTTGTTTGTTTTGTTTTTTTCTTAATGACAAGAATTTAAAACCCATTTAACTTCCTTGTTGCTTTCATGAAAACAGACTTATGACATACCTCACACAAAATAATGTAAACAGTAATAACTTGTCTAACTGATCAGATCAAAAGCTGCAAGTACTAACATTACTTCAAAGCATTCTTTCAACTTAAGAACCATACAAAGAAGAAAAATCTCAGAACTGGTTTTAAACTTTTACTTTTCCTTAAGCAGTTATTCCAAAACGATTGCGCCTTAAAATAGATTTAACTAAAAAATACCTCTATATTGCAAAGCAGCCATAGGAATCTAAGGTCAAGGAGTTCATTAGCTGGGATCAGGAGAGCAAATTTAACTTCATTAAAAAGGTTAATTAAGCACAGATGGCATAGCTATAATAAGTGCTATGGTATACATCAAAAGGAATATAGAGACAGAAATGCAAAATCTGATTTTGCCCTTTCTGGGCCCAACTCAAACTATCTATTTTTGGTCAGGTAAACAGCCATTTCTAGAAACCAGAGATCATCCCTTAACTCATCCCAAACCCCAGTTCAGGTCAGATTTATTACTTGAAACCCAAAGTAAGACTTAGAGAGAAAGGTATTCTTTTTTTTTTTTTTTTGAGTCTCGCTCTGTTGCCCGGGCTAGAGTGAGTGCCGTGGCGTCAGCCTAGCTCACAGCAACCTCAAACTCCTGGGCTCAAGCGATGCTACTGCCTCAGCCTCCCGAGTAGCTGGAACTACAGGCATGCGCCACTATGCCCGGCTAATTTTTTCTATATATATTTTTAGTTGCCCAGATAATTTCTTTCTATTTTTAGTAGAGACGAGGTCTCACTCTTGCTGAGGCTGGTCTCGAACTCCTGACCTCGAGCGATCCACCCGCCTCGGCCTCCCAGAGTGCTAGGATTACAGGCGTGAGCCACCGCGCCCAGCCGAGAAAGGTATTCTTAAAAGAATGATTAAACAAGCTAAAATTTTTAATTAGGACTCATGATCTACCTTTGCTGCTTTAATGCTAGTGTGTACAGTGGTTTCTGCTCTAATTTTGACATAGCTAGGGCAAAAAGAAACTAATTTTTTTTAGATTTTGAGTAACTTGGTTTATTGATAGAAGGTAATTACCTCTAAGAAATCCACTCTTGGGTTACGACTGATAATTTGTCTTTGGAACATAATTAAAATATTAATAGATTTTTGTGTGCTACACATCCTTTATACCAGTGAAATGTATAATAAACCTTACTTCTAAAAAAAGGTTTGCCTAATAACAGATCAATGTGCCATAAAACACTGTAATGTGTTAGGGCTTATATTATGTTTCTTTGATGTATTTATCCATATACACACTAGCCCTTTTTCCACTCCCTTTAGATACAAATAACATTGTAGTATAGCTCAGATACTAAGTCCTGAGAAATTTTCCAAATGCAATAGTCTAAGGCAGGTACCACAAGACACTAACCTACATAACGAATATTCAAAATCATTTTGAAAAGAAAAATTCAAATTGCTTTTGAGCCAATCAACCATTTCTCTACACTTAGGCAAATCCTAACTGCCAATGAGTAAATCGAAGAGCTAAACTCCAAAAAGGTACATTTGGGCCAACTGATTTTTACTTAATAGATTGACCCCATTTCTGCTTTCTGGTTCCAAAACAGCAACACAGAAGCAAAGCTGGCTTCCCTCTCCCACCACAGAAAACCAAAAACAAATATATATAGTGCTGAGATTATCACCAGCAATATCCCAGAATTCAAATATGAGGATGAGACAGTTCCCAGGGCCACAGAGAAATGAAAACAACTCTAAGCAGACGGTAAGAGAATAGGACTTCCATATCTGTGGCACGTCATCTCTCCTCCATTCTGCCCAGCACCAAGCATGTAGGAAATTTCCCCCCAATTTATAGAAATTTCCAGTTTCTATACTGGAAAAAGTAACATTGAGTTAGACAACCAGTTTCCCCACCATCCTGGGTTCCCTGGCATGAGACTTGTCCCTGCCTTAACCCACAGGAAGCATCATGAGTGCCAGAAGGGAGAAATATCCTTGAAGATAGGCAGAGACAAAGTGGAGAGGTAGGACTACCACTTTCAGCGCTGGAACCTTTGCTCTCTAATTAAGCCAAAGGAGACACCAAATCTGAGTGGCTAAGTAGCATCACACTGTAGGAGGTATGTTCCACAGGTCCCCTGGGCACAAACCCCTCGTGAGCCCTTCCCCTGCACTGCTACGATATCCCCTTTGGTACAGGCAGCGCTCCAATCATTTACTAGAGCCATGGCAAACCTGTGCTTAAGGTGCTACCTAGAGCCAAAAAGAGCCAGCAACCTAGCAGTAAAGAATCTCTAAGCAAATATATCCAATACAAACCAAAACAAGCCAGATAGAGAAGACTGGAATAACTAACTAATCTTTCAATGCAAAGACAATAGATGTACATCCACAAGAAACAACAAACAGGGAACCATGACCTCCCCAAATGGAAAGAGTAAGGAACCAGTGACTGACCCTAACGAGATGGTGATGTGTGAGTTCCCTGACCAAGAATTCAAACCAGCAGTTTTAAGGAAACTCAGTGATCTCCAAGATAACACAGAAAACCAATTCAAAAATTTATCAGAGAAATTTAACAAAGAGATTTAAATAATTTTTTAAAAAATCAAACAAGGCCGGGCGCGGTGGCTCATGCCTGTAATCCTAGCACTCTGGGAGGCCAAGGCGGGTGGATCGCTCGAGGTCAGGAGTTCGAGACCAGCCTGAGCAAGACCCCGTCTCTACTAAAAATAGAAATAAAAATTATCTGGACAACTAAGAATATATATAGAAAAAATCAGCCGGGCATGGTGGTGCATGCCTGTAGTCCCAGCTACTCGGGAGGCTGAGGCAGTAGGATCGCTTAAGCCCAGGAGTGTGAGGTTGCTGTGAGCTAGGCTGATGCCATGGCACTCACTCTAGCCCAGGCAACAAAGTGAGACTCTGTCTCAAAAAAAAAAAAAGAAAAAAAGAAAAGAAAAAATCAAACAAATCTTGGAACTGAGAAATATACTTGTGGAACTGAAAAATTCATTAGAACCTCTCAATAGCAGAATGGATCAATAAGAGGAAAGAAATCAGTGAGCTCAAAGACAGGCTATTTGAAAATACACAGAACAAAAAAAAGAATGAAAAGGAATGAAATCTGCCTACAAGATATAACTGGTGTTCAAGAGGAAGCTAAGCAAGAGCAAGGGGTAGAAAGCTTATTCAAGGAAATGATAACAGTAAACTTTCCAAAACTTGAGAAAGAGATAAAGGTACAGGAAAGTCAGAAAACACCAAACAGATTCAACCCAAATAAGACTAACCCAAGACATATAATCAAACTCTAAAAGGTCAAGGACAAAGAGAGGAGGTGAAAAGCAGAAAGAGAAAAACAGCAAATAACATATAAAGCAACTCCAATTCATCTGGCAAGACTTCTCAACAGAAACCATACAGGCCAGGAGGGAGTGGAATGACATTTTCAAACTGCTAAAAGAATGAATCCGTTTCTCAAGAACTCTCATGAAAAGGTGTAATGTAGTATTTTCAAATTGAACATAAAAATCATCTAAGGTACTGGTCAAAGATGTAGAACTTGGGCCGGGCACGGTGGCTCATGTCTGTAATCCTAGCACTCTGGGAGGCCGAGGCGGGAGGATCGCTCAAGGTCAGGAGTTCAAGACCAGCCTGAGCAAGAGCAAGACCCCGTCTCTACTAAAAATAGAAAGAAATTATCTAGACAACTAAAATATATATATATAGAAAAAATTAGCTGGGCATGGTGGCGCATGCCTGTAGTCCCAGCTACTCGAGAGGCTGAGGCAGTAGGATCGCTTACGCCCAGGAGTTTGAGGTTGCTGTGAGCTAGGCTGATGCCACAGCACTCTAGTCCAGGCAATAGAGCAAGATTCTGTCTCAAAAAAAAAAAAAGAAAGAAAAAGAAAAAGATGTAGAACGTGGGTTCTATCTCCATATTTACTGATTCATTAAGCCTAGGATGGGACCTGGGAATCTGCAGTTTCAATAAATTCCTCCAGTGATTATGATGCAGGGAGTACAAGGAACAAATGTGCAGAAATACTGGCTTAAACTCTCAGCTAGCACCAGTTAAAACTTAAAGGCTGACATGGTTTAAAAAAAAGAAAAACTAAAATAAGCAGTTGCTAAAACAAGAGTTTTCAATTACTGTCACAAAGGCAGATACGAGACTGACAGCTGGTGTTTCCTAGTAGAGAAGTTGAAGAGATTCACTTCAAAAACAATGTTCTTTGTGTGGCAAGACCATTCAGAATTTAGGTTCAAGTAAGCACTGACAGGAGAGCACATGAGAGAAACAAAAGAATGCCATATTTCAAATCACTGCAAGATCTTCATGACAGAGGAAAAAGACAAACTGTGTGAACTGGAGGAGGCTTGGCAGTCACCATGTCGTATTGCAGGTTTCACAGTAAGAAAAAGCCAAAAGGTGCAGCCACAGTGAGATGAGAGAGTATGGGCTAATTATTATTGTACCCCAAATAATGTTCTATGACCTGATTTGCAGAATCTCATACATACCTCAAACCCTATAGTCATCACTTGTAAAGCAAGGAGCTATAGCTGCTGAAAACATGAGGCTGTATATTTTCTTGGCAAATTGTGAGTTTAAAAAGGGAGTAGCTGACAGAGTACCAGCCAACAAAAGTGTGCGAGTACAGGAGATCACATACCAATGGCACCAGACACCCAGATACTACTGTTAGTTTAAAATTCTGCTTCTTACATTATTTTCATCACAGTGACATGATTCTATAAAGTAACAGAATTATCTCCTCTACTTGGTAGAAGAAAAATTATTTATTTATTAATAAAAGGTGTTTTTTTTTTAAGAGATGGGGTCTTGCTATGCTGCCCAGGCTGGCCTCAAACTTCTAGACTCAGACTATCCTCTCACCTCAGTCTCCAGGACTACAGGCATGTGCCACCACATCTAGCCAAATTATTTTTATAAATTGTTTAAGGAAATGAAGATCAAAAGTGGACAAAAACTGAAGGGGATCTAATCCTTAAAAGAAAAGAGCCACACTGGGTAAAGTTTGTGGTCTATCTAAATAAATATACTATTAAATTCAATGTGTGAACTTGACTGGATTTAGATTTAAAAATGACAGCCACAGAAGATACTTTGGGGACAACTGAGCAAATCTGAATAATAACTGGGTATCAACTGATATTAAGTATTATCTTAGGTATGATAATAGTATTGTGGTTATGTAGAAGTACTGTGGTTACTTTTAATACTACAAAATGTTAACAATTATATAATCTGCATGGTAGATACACAGGCGATCACTATACTATTCTTTCAGCGTATTTGAAAATTCTTGTAATAAATTTTTTGTTTAGGGGGGAAGAATACTTACGAGCATTCCTCAAAGACTTTGACCCTTTCACAGCCCTCAGGAGGTTCCCTTTTGAACATGTAACTGTTGTTAGGTTTTGGTGAGGTTGCATATTTGGGCAGAGGAGAGTTGTTCCCATTCTCTGCAAGAAATGACACACCAGATTATTAAGAAATACTACTACATAAAAGCATAGTCATACTATGTTTATTCTTGCACCACTCTCTCCCGGCCATGAACTACTTAAGAGCAGGAATAGTGCTTTATCAATATCACCCCAGGATCAAACATGACTCCTCGTAGAAAGGAGATAATTAATGCTTACTAAATAAATGCATAAACATATAAGAGATTTTTATTTCTTTTCCACTTATAATTATCATAGCCTAGGCCTGTATCACTTAATCCTTGGTACGGAACTGAGTGTGTGTGTGTGTGTGTGTGTGTGTATATATATATACACACACACATATATATATATACACACACACACACACACACACACACACACACATATATATATATATATATATATGCTATAACCACAGTAAATACACTCAAATGCCACTTTCATTTTTCCCAGTTCAAGCATCTGAAATGGTTCTTCATTGTTTGCTGATCATTAACTCTTGGCCTGCCCTTCAGAATTTCTCGATTTCTCTGCTCCTGTGGTTACAATCTCTGTTCTAGGTAGTCAGCCACCATATGCCAAACATTTCCTTTTGCCTATGAACTTCCCCTTACCTAAACAGGGTAAGTTCTGTTCATTTTCCAAAACTTCCTTCAAAGTTTGGCTCAAAGTTTCTGAAATCTTTCCAAATTAACCCTACCAGAGAACACAACTTCTTTACTCTTGATATTCCTGTTTGGTGTTAACATCCTCAGTTTATACTGTATTAACTTAAAATTTCTGATCTGTTTCACAACTGCTCTAAATTTTCAGTCTGTGTCAACTAAGTTATAAATGCCTTGCTAGTAGTAGCACCATGGCCCTGTTTTCTTACAAAAGAAATTCATAGAAGCCAACCAGCTACCAGCTTCCTAAAATCAATGCAGCAGAACACAAAATTTGTTGAATTTATTTAATGAGTTCCTACATGTTATTGATTTTAAAGTAGAAAGTATGAGAAATCAAGGGACAGGTTATTAACAGCGATGTTTTATCTGACCAGAAGCTAGCAAGAAAAGGTCCAAATATCAACAGTTTACAACTGTCCATAGTTTAAAGAGACTTCTTCAGTGAATTTTCTGTCTTCTGCACTTGCTATAGTTTCAGTGATTTAGGTGATTTAGTAGTAATGGCCAGTCATAACAGTGGAGGATTTTAGAACATTCAACACACTGTATGTAAGTTCTAATGAAATGACTACTGAACTGAGCTTTAGAATGTATAAATAAGCATCATAATATTGCTTTCAAATACATAAAATAACTAGGATTAGACTAACAACATATTACCCTGCTATAGACAGATAAAAAGATCATATTTGTTTTAAAAGGTAAGAATATTTATAATTAACACTTAAACTGCTTCTCTCTCTAAGTTATTTTTAAGGTACTCAAGTACTCTCCAACTTTTACATCAGGCTTGCTTTGAACATTCATCCTCAGTCAATATAAATCAGTACAACCCTTGCTAGAAACATCACAAAGACAGATCCTAAAAAACACTAGAAGGCTTTGTATATAATTAAAAAGTATTACGGTAATAAAATCATGTCTAGGAAGGTGACAGAGAACAAACTGCTTCTCAGGACAAGGCTTCATTTCATTTATGCCAAAAAGAATGTTTCTCACTAATGAGGAAGGTATTAATAAGTGCAAAAATAAGTACAAACAAAAAAGCCCATAAACCCATCCAACTAGACTATTAACTGAGCACCACAGTAAAACCTACTATTTTGTACTCTAATTTTCTTAAACCTCTGCTTTGAAAACATTACCCCAGTAGCCTCAAATGTGTGTGGTCTGCTAGAAAATGAAGAGAATAAATGACAAAATAGGTGGTGGTGTTCAGTTATCATCAAGTAACAAATTCCTCCAACACTGCACCTTTATCTCTTGGGTCAACAAGCAGGTCATCAGCTGAACAAGGGCTCTCCTCGCTACCTTCGTTGGAAATGGTGAGGAATGACGTGGGAGACACAGACTGAGAGCGGCTGCTCTCGTTGCTTCCCCTGTCTACCCCGCCGGGGGTCTGTGTGTCGATGCTGCGTGTGCTGCTACTTCTCTGTACAAGTGGGGGTGGAGCACGATGGCCATCTGGAATATCTTGTGGCTGTTATAAAAAATTTAAAACATATGTATATTTACCATTGATTTTGAAAGTCACCAATAATGCACCCAATGTCAACCATCCCCTACAGTGCCAGAGACTCACAAATCAGAAATCTCTTCCTACTTATTAGCCCTTTGTGTTGTTAGTGACATCTCTGTCTAATCTGACTCTCCCAAATGAGTGTCTTGGGTAAAGACTTTGTATTCCTGGCACACAGCAGGCAGCCAATGCTTGTAGAATAAATGAATTGTGCTGAATTGCTTGTCATGTACTAAATGTTATTTTTAAAATTATAAAGGAGAGCCATGGTAAAGAGGCGAAATCTAGGTACTAGGTTCCAATTAGAAGAAAAGGTTATCTAGAGCATGAACTAGTGATACCTTAATGCCAGGCCCCTGTTACCTTTCTGCCCCTACCCATTCCCCCAAAAAGGGGTTTTTCAAAGAAATTTCCCTAAATGAGAGAAAGTTAATCACAGTAGTGCTAATTATAGGGGGAAAATGAAGGAGAGACTCAGAGGAAAGCCTGTGTGGTTCACTTAGCAGGGAAACCAACTTCCTGTACATCTTTGATTCATTTGCCTTTATTACATCAGGGAAAGTTTATCCCATCATGCAGAATAGAGGCGACAGTGTGGGGAGTTGTGTTTTTTCTAAGCAAAACCAACTTTTTATCTTAAGGGAGAGGATCTTAAGCATTAACAGAATACTTAAACATCAAACTCCCTAATTCCTTCCTCACTGAAGAATGGAAGCTTAAATATACTGTGACATGGCTTTTAAGCCTAAACAATAATTTTTCTCACTGCCTCTTACATATTATCCATTCTCATGAGTGTCCTAGTTAAGCAGAAAGAGCAGGAAGAAGATCATTTCTAACCGCACTTCATGATGATAGAGCCCAGCACGTCAACCAAAACCAATAGTTACTGACAATCAAACAACACGGAACATGTAGATTCATGCTTAGAAAGTATTTACTGTCATGTAATCCACCCCCCCAAAATTAATAAGCTAAACTTTTGTTAAATGGAGTTATAACAAATGAGAAGTGTATATCACCTAATGATTTTTAAATATAGATAAACAAAAAATAGTTTCTGTTTAAGGATCCAAATTTAAGCCAGATCAGTTGCCTCTTTGAGATGCAAAGAAATGTACACTTTTCATTCACTGGCCCAGGTCAAAGTTTTTCAGAAAAGATACATTTCATTCTCTCTTATTGAGAAGGAAGAAACCTAAATAAATACACAAATTGAAACTGTGAATTTCTTAATAGAAGATTCACATGTAAGGATGATTTTAAGACATAAGGTTACTTACTATAAGCTGCTCTTCCTTTTCCCCAGTCTCTTTAATTATTATTTCAATCTCCTGATTCAATCCTTCCACACTATTCCGGAACCGGGAGCCTGTCGATTTGGTGATAGGAATTACAGGAATAAGTGCACTCTTTGGAACAGGAGCCTTACGAAAATGAGGTGGAGAGGAGAACAAGAGAATGTTAACATTACCTTTTCATTCTCTAGATTGAAGCATAATTCCAGCAGACATAAGTGACTCAAAAATAAATCAAGGTAAAACTTGCAGACCTCAAAAAGTGTAACCAAACCTGCTCCTTTAGCATATATGAAATATAATTTAAAGCCCAAATCCCAGACAATCAAGGTAGAATTTTAGAAATTTATTCACATCTGTGATGGACTAAAAAGGGAACATGGATATAAGAATATACCAAAAGAATGTCAATCTCAGAAATTCTTTCATCATCATCACAGAGTTCAGACTTCAGAACATAACTAAACTTTCCTAGTGCCACAATTATCTATATTCCAGAAAAGAAACAAAAAAATGGTTTACCAAAAAAGAAAGACATTTTGGTTGGAAAAACAAAACCACTTCCAAAATCCATGTACAGTATTGAGACTAAAGAAATGAAAATAACTTCCCTGTGAAATTTAATTATTTATATCTTTGTTGCAATGATTTAAATATGCTTTGTTCAGGAAAGAAAATAAAACAATTCATTTTTCTTCTTTTTCCAAAGCCTATGTCCAATTTTTAAAAATTGAAAGTGTTTTCATTGTCACAGTGTTACTTTTGAAAACAAATAACTGCTACATACTTACAGGATATTCCTTCGTTTCCTGACAACATACTCAAAATAAAACATTAAACAAACATTACAGAGGTATCTGCCAGTTAATAGCAACAGTGTGCTAGAAGATCATCTTGCTTATCACTCTGATGTCTGGCAAGGAAAGGTGATTTACCCATCCTTTATTGAGAAAGGCTTCTTTGAAAAACTTCTTTCAGGGGGAGGTGGGCAAGGAGACAAAGGTAACAGGGCCTCTGGGCAATGGTCATAATTTAGATCGATTCCAAGACAACCTTGTCAACCGATGAACAGAACTAAGTGTTAAATCTGTATTTCTTCTCTTTTACTCCTGCTCACCTTTATAATTGAAAAAAAATTAAACATAACACAAAAGAATCCTTGGAAAACATAAGAACTTTCTAAGAAAAAAGCCAAGTGGAAGCTCCACTCTGACGTGCTGCAGAAGCACATCTTTACTGCTCAGTTAGTGCTGGGCCTTCGCACATAAATATGGAACACAGCAACCTACCCCATGGTTTTGAGAATGAAATGTGAGGACACTGGGCACAGTGCCTAGCCCATAATGGATGAATACTCAGTAAATAGCAGTTACAATTTTTATTTTGTATTTTCCCTTTTATATATTTTATTCTTAAAATAATTCTTTCTTATCTTTTCACATTTTTTCCAAGTCTTACTTATTTTCTTCTACATATGGCATCTCTGAACTAATTTTTCCCTTTAAAAAATTCCTATTCCCACATTTCCCTATAACTCAAGCTTTTCATATTATTTATTCCCTTTTAACTTCCACCTCTTTTTTTCTGTTCTCTCTTCCAATTTTAGTATCCATTATCAAAGGAAAGAACATGAAAAATCTCAAGTTTAGATGCTATTTAGGTGTTTTATAGAGAAAATTTCTATAATTAAAAAAATTTCAACTCCCTATCTTTGAATTATTCTCTGCAGTGTTAATCTTTGGAGCAATGCTATACCATTTCCAAAACGACTTTTTGAAGAAATCTTACCCACATCCATATATCTATTCTTGTGGTCTAGTTCATTCTATCTGAACACATGTACTGGTTTGATCCTTTCACCTTTATAAGTGGTGACAACTCTACATCCAACTTGGCTGGTGGCTAAAGCACAATCAGTGTCATAGATCCTGGTCAGAAAATAAAACTTTAGCTCACTAACATTCCATATGGATAAAAATTTAAGTTTATAATATGACCTGTCATCAGATAAGTCATATGTTTCAAGTAGAATAGAGTGGTCTATAAAGTAAGAATGATGACATTTTTAAAAGCTGAATGGTGCAATTACTTTGCAAATTTACAAATAGAAAATTATGGGACTAAAACTTGACCTATATGTTTTCAAAGGTTTAGCACTCTTATTTCTTTTGGTTCTCTGTGTCCTCAAATAAAAACAGAAATACTACATGCAGGAGAAAAAACCACACACACCTTATTTCATAATATTTTCTGTTCTACCTGTTGGAACAAGGGTTCATCTACCCCAGACTCTTCACCAAAACACAAAGTTAAAGAACCTTTGTCTCTTAATGTTTATTTGACCAAAGCATGCATATACAACAGGCATACACATATTTATATTTCACATAGAAAAAAGAAAGACCATTCCCCCAAAATATCATAAGTAAGCTACACCTGGGTAGAGAAATTACAGGTGATTTTTTTTCTTTTGGATTATTTTTCTACAGTCAACTGGTGGGGAGGAACTATGTCTTATTCATCTCTTTATTGCCACTGCCAAGCATGGAGCCTAGAATATAAAAGATGCTTGTCTGACAAGGCTGGTATTATGGGCTAAATGTTTATATCCCCCAAAATTCATGTGTTGAAGCCTTAACTGCCAGTGTGGCTGTATTTAGGCATGGGGCCCCTAAGGCAGTAATTAAGGTTAAATGAGGTCATATGGGTGGGGCCTTGATCCAGTAGGATTAGTGCTCTTACAAGAAGAGACACCACAGAGTCCTTGCCACCCCCATGCACACAAAGAAGAGGTTGCAAAAGCACCCAGCTAGAAGGCAGCTGTCTGCAACCCAAAGCAACAGCCCTTACCAGACAACAACCCTGCTGGCACTTTGGTCTTGGACTTCCAGTCTCTAGAACTGTATAAGCCACCTAGTTTATGATATTTTGCTATGGCAGCCAGAGGAGACTAATATACTTACCCTTAGTTTTATTTTTCATTTCCACAGTTTTCAATGGACTTAAGAGCCTACTTAAATATAACCCAGAGATACAGTGATTCAGAGAACTTGACTATGTCTATAAAACGTTTACCCTAAGAAACTATTTTTAATTGGCCCTGTTTTCATATTGCAAAAATAAACAATATTCACTGAAGAAAGAAAAACATATAGCCATCTATTCTTTGACAAAGCAGACAAAAACATACTCTGGGGAAAAGAATCCTTATTCAATAAATGGTGCTGGGAAACTGGGTAGCCACATGCAGAAGACTGAAACAGGAATCACACCTTTTCACCTCTCACAAAAGTCAAATCATGGTGGGTAACAGACTTAAACCTTAGGTGTGAAACTATTAGAATTCTAGAAGAAAATGTGGGAAAGACTCTTATATAGACATTGGCCTAGGCAAAGAATTTATGAAGAAGATCCCAAAGGCAATCACAGCAACAACAAAAATAAATGGGACCTGATTAAATTAAAAAGCTTCTGCACAGCCAAAGAAACAGTCACAAGAGCAAACAGACAACCTATAGAATGGGAAAAAATTTTCTCATGCTACACATCCAATAAAGGACTGATAACTAGAATCTATTTAGAACTCAGGAAAATCAGCAAGAAAAAAATCAAACAACCCCATCAAAAAGTGGGCAAGGGTCATGAATAGAAATTTTTCAAAAGAAGATAGAAGCATGGCCAACAAACATATGAAAAAATGCTCAACATCTCTAATCATCATGGAAATGCAAATCAAAACCACAATGAGATATCACTTAACTCCAGTGAAAATGGCCTTTATCAAAAAGTCCCAAAACAATACATGTTGGTATGGATGCAGAGAGACAGGAACACTCATACACTGCTGGTGGGACTGCAAACTAGTGCAACCCCTGTGGAAAGCAATATGGAGATACCTTAAACAGATACAAGCAGACCTACCATTTGATCCAGCAATTCCATTATTGGGCATCTACCCAAAAGAACAAAAGACATTCTATAAAAAAGACATCTGCACCCGAATGTTTATAGCAGCACAATTCACAATCGCAAAAATGTGGAAACAACCCAAATGCCCATCAATACATGAGTGGATTAGTAAAACATGATATATGTATACCATGGAGTATTACTCAGCTATAAGAAATAACGGTGATATAGAATCTCTTATGTTCTCCTGGATAGAGTTGGAACCCATTCTACTAAGTGAAGTATCCCAAGAATGGAAAAATAAGCACCACATGTACTCACCAGCAAATTAGTTTCCCTGATCATCATCTAAGTGCACATTTGGGAATAACACCAATTGGGTGTTGGGCAGATGTGGGGCAGGGGAGGGGATGGGTGTATACCTACAAAATGAGTGTGATGCGCACTGTCTGGGGAATAGACACGCTTGAAGCTCTGACTTGGGGGGGGGCATGGGCAAAATACATAACCTAAACTTTTGTACCCCCATAATACGCTGAAATAAAAAATAAATAAATAAATAAATAAATAAATAAAGGTGGATTAGTGGTACTTTGAAAAAAAAAAACAAATGGAATTCTATCACTCAGAGGTAATAACTGGTAATAATTTGGAAAATATCCTTCTATCTAGCCTTTTTTATTTTATGCATATACATTCTTAACCAAAACCAGCTCTGCTGTGGTTCTTAAAACTGCCTGGTATTGGCACAAGGACAGGGACACAGACCAGTGGAACAGAACAGAAAACCCAAATATAAAACCATCCTCATATAGCCATCTAATCTTTGACAAAATAGACAAAAACATACTCTGGGGACAAGAATCTCTATTCAATAAATGGTGCTGGGAAAACTGGATAGCCACATGTAGAAGACTGAAACAGGACCCACAGATTTCACCTCTCACAAAAATCAAATCACGGTGGATAACAGATTTAAACCTTAAATGGGAAACGATTAGAATTCTAGAAGAAAATGTAGGAAAGACTCTTACAGACATTGGTCTAGGCAAAGAATTTATGAAGAAAACCCCTAAGACAATCACAGCAATAACAAAAATAAATGAATGGGACCTGATTAAATTAAAAAGCTTCTGCACAGCCAAAGAAACAGTCACGAAAATAAACAGACAGCCTACAGAATGGGAAAAAATTTTCGCATACTACACATCAGATAAAAGACTGATAACAAGAATCTATTTAGAACTCAGGAAAATCAGCAAGAAAAAAATCAAACAATCCTATCAAAAAATGGGCAAATGACATGAATAGAAATTTTTCAAAAGAAGATATGAGAATGGCTAAAAAACGTATGAAAAAATGCTCAACATCCCTAATCATCAGGGAAATGCAAATCAAAACCACAATGAGATACCACTTAACTCTGGTGAGAATGGCCTTTATCAAAAAATCCCAAAACAACACATGTTGGCGTGGATGCGGAGAGACAGGAACACTCATACACTGCTGGTGGGAATGCAAACTAGTGCAACCCCTATGGAAAGCAATATGGAGATACCTTAAACAGATTCAAGCAGACCTACCATTTGATCCAGCAATCCCATTATTGGGTATATACCCAGAAGAACAAAAGTCATTCTTTAACAAAGACACCTGTACCCGAATGTTTATAGCAGCACAATTCACAATCGCAAAGATGTGGAAACAACCCAAGTGCCCATCAATCCACGAACGGATTAGTAAACTGTGGTATATGTATACCATGGAGTACTACTCAGCTATAAGAAATAATGATGATACGACATCTCTTTGGTTCTCCTGGAGAGAGCCGGAACCCATTATATTAAGTGAAGCATCCAAAGAATGGAAAACCAAGCATCACATGTACTCACCAGAAAACTGGTTTCCCTGATCATCACCTAAATGCACATCGGGGAAGGATACCAATTGGATATCAGACTGAGATGGGGGTGGGGGGGAGGGGATGAGTGTATGCCTACATGATGAGTGCATTGCACACCCTCTGGGGAATGGTCATGCTTGAAGGTGCTGACTCGGGGAGGTGGGGGGGGGAGGGGATGGAGGTATGACTACATGGTGAGTGCCAGGCACACTGTCTGGAGAATGGACACGCTTGAGGCTCTGACTCAGGGGGATGGGCGGGACATGGACAATGTATATAACCTGAACTTATGTACCCCCATGATGAGCTGAAATAAAAAAAAAAAAAAAAAAAAAAAAACCAGCTCTGTACCTTAGTGTTATTTTTTAACTTCATATCAGATCTCTAACACCTCTCTATGCTTTAAAACTTTTGTTTATGGAATCATTTTTACAGTTGCATAGTATTTCATTGTATGAGTGCATTATGTTAAGAAATCAGTGCTGTTATTAAACAAATAGTTTCCAATTTTTTACTATAAAACCATGTTGTTATGAACATCCTCTTAGATAAACATTTGCAAACATATGTAAATATTTCCTTAGGATAAATTCCTGGGGTGGGGGGACTCTTGACTAAAGGATAGGAAAGGATAAGAAAGATTTTCAGGACTTTGATCCACAATGCCAAATAGGACAGTAAAATATCTTTACTTTTTACATATCTATCTAGATGTACTACCTGAAAATGTATGTTTTACCAAACTCTCAACATTGAATTTATTTTTTAACTATTCCTAAATTTCATCAACTAAAAATAGTCTCAATTCCTTTAATTTACATATTGTTGAGTGTCAGTGAACGTGAATTTTTAAAATAATCATCAGTCATTTATCCATTTTGTAGCAAGGGGGGGGGTGTCTGTATTTTTCGTAATTGACTTGAAAGAGCTTGTCATAGTGCTTACATATAAATTGTATCCAATGTATTGAAAATGTTTTTGTTTTGAGACAGGGTCTTGCTCTGTTGCCCAGCCTGGAGTGCAGTGGCACAATCATAGCTCACTGCAGCCTCAAACTCCAGTCTCATGTGATCCTTCTGCCTTAGCTTCCCAAGCAGCTGGGATTACAGGCATGTGCCATCACACCGAGCTAATTTTTTTATTTTGTTAAAATGGGGTCTTTGCTATGTTTCCCAGGCTGGTCTTGAACTCCTGGGTTCAACTAATCCTCCCACCTCGGCCTCCCAAAGTGCTAGGATTACAAGTGTGAGCCACTGTGCTTGGCCTGAAAATGTAGTTTACTCCTCATTATTCAAAGTATGAGTGATCGGAAAATTTTTCACAGTATGTTTAAGGGCATTTCTGTATCTTCTTTTTTCTGCGTGAAGGGTCTGTTCATCCTTTTCTTTGGTTTCTATAGTTATCTGTCCCTTAATTTTTTTCTTTTACTGATACATAATAATTGCAGATATTTTTGGAATACATGTGATATTTTAATATATGTGTACAATGTGTAATGGTCAAATCAGACTATTTAGGATATCTATAACTTCAAACATTTATCATTTGTGTTGGGAACACTACAAATCTTCTAGCTATTTTGAAATATATAATAAATTTTCATTAAACAGTCACCTTACTGTGCTATCAAACACCAGAACTTATTCCTTCTATCTAACTGTGTATCTGTATACATTAGCCAACCTCTCCTTCACTCCTTCCCCACTTCCTGGCCTTCCCAGCCTCTGGTAACCACGATTCTATTCTCAATGGGATTATTTGTTTTTTGTTTTTTTTTTTTTTATGGCTGAGTGGTTTTGAGTTCCTTGCATATTATGGATATTAGTCACTTACTGGATGAATAGTTTGCAAATATTTTCTCCCATTCTACAAGTTGTCTCTTCATTCTGCTGACTGTTCCCTTTGCTGTGCAGAAGCTTTTTAATTTAGTATAGTCCCATTTTTATTTTTGTTGTCTGTGTTCTTAAAGTCTTAGTCATAAAAACCTTTGTCTAAACCAATATCCTGAATTTCCCGTTTTCTTCTAGTAGTTTTACAGTTTTGGGTCTTATGTTTAAGGTTTTAATCCATCATGGATTGATTTTTGTATATGCTGAGAAATAAAGGTCTAGTTTCATTCTTCTGCATAAGGATATCCAGTTTTCCCAGCAGCATTTACTGAAAAGGATGTCCTTTCCCCAAAGTATATGCGTGGTGCCTTTGTTAAAATCAGTTGGCTGTAAATACGTAGATTTATTTCCGGTTCTCTATTCTGTTCCATTGGAATATGTGTCTATTTTTATACCAATACCATGCTGTTTTGGTTACTACAGTTTTGTGTAATATATTTTGAAGTCACATGGTATGATGCCTCTAGCTTTTTCTTTTTGCTTAGTATTGCGTTGGTTATTTGGGGGTCTTTTGTTCTTCCACATGAATTTTAGGATATATATATTTTTTTATTTCTGTGAAGAATGCTACTGGTATTTTGATAGGGATTGCACTGAGTCTATAGATTGTTTTGTGTAGTATCATCATTTTAATAATATTAATTCTTCTGGTCCATAAGCATGGGATTTCTTTCCATTTGTTTGTGTTCTCTTCAATTTCTTTCATCAGTGTTTTGTAGTTCTCATTGTAGAGGTTTTCACTTCCTTGGTTAGATTTACTCCTAGGTATTTTATTATTTTTTAATGGCTATTATAAATGGGATTGCTTTCTTGATTTCTTTTTCAGCTAGTTCATTACTGGTGTATAGAAACACTAATGATTATTTTATGCTGACTTTGTATCCTGCAACTTTACTGAATTTGCTTACACGGTCTGAGAGGTTTTGTTTTTTTTTTTTTTTTTTTTGGTGAAGTCTTTAAGTTTTTCTATATATAAGATAACGCCATCTGCAAAGAGAGACAATTTGACTTCCTCTTTTCCGATCTGGATGTGTTTTATGTCTTTCTCTTGCCTGACTGCTCTGGGTAGGATTTCCAGTACTATCTTGAAGAAGAGTGGTGAGAATGGGCATACTTGTCTTGTTCCAGTTTTTAGAGGAAAGGCCTTCAGCTTTTCCCCATTCAGTATGTTGGCTGTGGGTTGTCATATATGCCTTTTACTATGTTGAAGTTATTTTCCTTCTATGCTTAATTTATTGAGTCTTTATCATGAAGGAATGTTAAATTTTATCAAATGCTTTCTGTGCATCTATTGAAATGACCATATAGTTTTTATCCTTCATTCCACTGATGTGATGTATCACATTTATTGGTTTGTGTATACTGAACCATCCTTGCATTGCTGGAATAAATCCCACCTGATCATGGTATTTTATCCTTTTGATGTGTTGCTAGATTTGCTTTGCTAGAATTTCGTTGAGGATTTCTGCATCTATGTTCATCTGGCATGTTGGTCTGTAGTTTTGTTTTTTTTGTTGTGTCCTTGTCTAGTTTTGGTACCAGGGTAATGCTAGCCTCATAGAATGAGTTTGGAAGAATTCCCTTCTCTTCAATTTTCTGTAATAGTTTGAAAAGAATTTTTATAAGTTTGGTACAATTCAGCAGTAAAACCATCCAGTCCTCAGCTTTTCTTTGTTGGGAGACTTCATTACTGATTCAACCCTCATAACCTGTTATTGGTCTGTTCAGGTTTTCTATTCCTTCCTGGTTCAATCTTGGTAGGCTGTAAGTGTCGAGGTATTTATCTACTACTTCTAGGTTTTCCAATTTGTTAGCACATAATAGTCTCTAATGATTCTTTGTATTTCTGTGATATCAGTTGTTACGTCTTTTTCATTTCTGAATTTGTTCACTTGGGTTTTTTTTTTTTTTTTTAAAGAGATGGGGTCTTCTTCTGTAACCCAGGCTGGACTGCAGGGGCATGATCATAGCTCACTGCATCCTTGAACTCCTGGGCACAGTGAATCTTCTGAGAGTAATTTACATTATAAGTTAAATGTCTGTTTCACACTGCTTCAAAGTATGAGGATACAACTGGGGTATGACACATACAGAGTTAGGAAAGATACAAGAATACCTATTGAAGCAATAGCTAAGTAGGGCAGAGAAATACAGAGGTAAATTTTTGAAAAATGAGGTTGGGCGTGGTGGCTCGTGCCTATAATCCTAGCACTTTCGGAGGCTGAAATGGGAGGACTGCTTGAGATCAGGAATTTAAGACCAGCCTGAGCAAGAGTGAGACCCCATCTCTACAAAAAATAGAAAAATTAGCTGCGCAGGCCGGGCGCGGTGGCTCACGCCTGTAATCCTAGCACTCTGGGAGGCCGAGGTGGGTGGATTGCTCGAGGTCAGGAGTTCGAGATCAGCCTGAGTGAGACCCCGTCTCTACTAAAAATAGAAAGAAATTATCTGGCCAACTAAAAATATATATAGCAAAAAAAATTAGCCGGGCATGATGGCACATGCCTGTAGTTCCAGCTACTCGGGAGGCTGAGGCAGTAAGATCGCTTAAGCCCAGGAGTGTGAGGTTGCTGTGAGCTAGGCTGACGCCACGGCACTCACTCTAGCCCAGGCAACACAGCGAGACTCTGTCTCAAAAAAAAAAAAAAAAAAATTAGCTGGGTATGGTGGTGTGTACCTGTAGTCCCAGCTACTCGGGAGGCTGAGGCAGAAGGATCGCTTAGCCCAGGAATTTGAGGGTGCAGTCAGCTAGGCTAATACCACTGCACTCTAGCTGGGTGACAGAGTGAGACTCTGTCTCAAAAAAAAAAAAATTATTTTTTGCTTTCTGAAAAATGAAAATCTGCTGTGTGGTAGGCAAGTAGGATGGAAAAAGGTCAGTTCAGCAATTCAACAGAGATTCGCGAGAGAAAAATAGCCAGAAACCCTAATATAACCAAACGGAGGTAGAAACTCAGAATGGTAAAAAATTAGGAAGCACCTACAAAAAAAGCTTTCCTATTTTAAGGGCTTTTGATTCTGGGTCTCCACGTGGCCTTGATTCTTCTTGTCTTGTCACCAACACTTTATATCTGTTTTTCAGTGATCACTGTCCTCTCATCCAGTATCCACTTTTTCTGCTCTTCTAAGCTACAGCTATATACTGTATAATAAGTGTCACAGCTTCGTTTTGAAATGGCAAAAATAGATAGATAGATAGCAATCATGGTGTTCTGGACTGACATCCAAAGATTTCAGTGCAGAGCAGCAATTTTCCTTTTTAAACTGCAATGCACCTCTCATTTCTCAGATGAAAATAGGTTTTTTCCATTTTTTACCTCACTGTCCCTTTGCTCTCAAACCCTCCTAGGCTACTACAAAACTATAGTGTCCTCAGCCCAGATGAAGAAATAAGAAAATCCTATGGGAGGGATTGCTTGAATCTATACCAGCCAGAAAATATCTGCACATTTTTTTAATTCTCACCTCAAAATTAGTGTATGTAGCCTTGAAGACACTGGTTATCTCCCACTCCTCTGTTACTCACATCTGACTTTAATACTCAATCAAACAATTCTGAAATGTGTTAGCTCTATTTTCTAATGAGACTGTTTGTTGAAATACTCCTAAAGAGTATTTCATTTTAAGCATCTGAGGGCTTTGTCATTTTTGGAGATCACTGACATGTGAAAGATTCTCTCCTCTAAGAAACTCTGCAGTGCTTATTTTTTCTAATGAATAATACTCCCTGAATTTCCAGGAACAGAAACATGCGGGGGGGAAAAAAAAGTGAGAATTCTTTTCTAACGGTAAGCCCAAGAAAAAAGATCTTTTGTTAACCAGTGGCTTTAGACTATACCACTAAGAACAATACTGTCCCTAAATTGTTAAGGGATACTAAAGGAATTTCCCAGTAAAAATCATCTATTTATCATGAAATCCAGGCAAAATATTGCAATAACTTTGTAAAAAGTTTACCCACCCAAAAATCAAAGAACCCCAAAATATTCAAACTTCCTAATAATAGAAAAATCTATCCCTAGAAAAGAATAAACATAGAAAAGCTTAAAACACAAAGAAACTGAATTCAACTAAATAATCAAAACTAGAAAAGTGCTCTACAGAACATAAGACATTAAAAATGAAACATATGTAATAACAACATAAACATTTTTCCATGTTAAATAGCAAAAGGCAGAATATATAATCTAACATAGGATACACTTGCAATGAGGAATGCAAAGAAAAAAAAAGAGTAGAAGAAAAAAGTCAGGAATAGCTGTCTTTAGACAGTGAGACTCTGGAAAATTTTTTTCTATTTAATTAAAAAAAACAGCTTTATAGAGATAATTTCTCTATTTGACTTTTTTTTAGTTCCTAAAATTTCCATAATGAACATGCAAATACTTCTATAATAGTAACAGCTTTAAAAACTTTAATTAAAAAATGGCAGAGAAATCAAGTCTGCTCACTTTTTTTGTATTAAGGTACTTCCTTAAAAGGCTTAAGAGACTGAAAACTTACTATGTGCTGAGAATTGCATTAAGTGTTTTATAACATTTTATCCCATTTAATCCTCAGGACAACACAACAGATAGGTAATATTATGCAGAGAACCTGAGGAACTTCATACTTCTAGTAAGCAATGGGGCCCAGATTCTAGGCTAAACAGTCTGACCTTAGAGCACCTGTGCACAATCTCTATACCATTAAATGACCTCCTGGTTTACTTTATTGGTTCTTTGTAAGCATCTAATCCAATTTACTATTTCCAGACAATTATATTTGCATTTTATGTATTTATCTGTTTTTTATGTTGGTAGATATTTTTATAATAGCTTTATTGAAATATAATTTACAATATCATACAACTCACTCAAAGTGTACAACTTTTTTTAATGGTTATTGAACAGAGTTGTGTGACCATCAGAACAATTTCTGAATCACACCAAAAGGAAACCCCTTACTCATAAGCAGTCATTCCCCACTTCTCCCCAACTTTCCCAGGCAACCACCAATCTATTCTCTGTCTCTATGGGTTTGCCTGGACAATTCCTGTAAATCAAATCATACATTGTGTGTTCTTTTGCCTCTGGCTTCTTTCGTGTAGCATGATGTTTTCAAGGTTCATCCATATTGTAGCTTGTATCAGTACTCCATTCCTTTTGATGACCAAATAAAATTCCATTGTATGGATATACCACATTTTATATACTCATTTTTCAATTGATGGACATTTGGGTTGTTTCCGAATTTTGACTATTATCAATAATGCTGCTATGAATGTTTGTTTACAAGTTCTTATGTGGACTTTTTTTTTTTTTTTTTGAGACAGAGTCTTGCTCTGTTGTCTGGGCTAGAATGCCATAGCATTAGCCTAGCTCACAGCAAACTCAAACTCCTGGGCTCAAGTGATCCTCCTACCTCAGCCTCCCTAGTAGCCAGCACTACAGGCGCACACCTCATGCCACCATACCCAGCTAATTTTTTCTCTTTTTAGTCGCCTGGCTAATTTTTTTTCTATTTTTAGTAGACACAGGGTCTCACTCTTGGTCAGGCTGGTCTCAAACTCTTAAGCTCAAGCAATCTTTCCACCTTGGACTCCCAGAATGCTAGGATTATAGGCCTGAGCCACTGTGCCCAGGCTGGACATATGTTTTTAATTTTCTTGTTTACATACCTAGGAGAGGAAGTACTGGGTATTTGGTAACTCCATGTTTAGCCTTTTGAGGAACTGCCAGATTGTTCTCCAAAGCAACTGCACCATTTTATATCCCTACCAGTAACATATGAAGGTTCCAATTTCTTCACATCTTCCCTAACACTTGTTATTATCTATTAAATTACAGCCTTGCTTGTGGGTATGAAGTGGTACCTCATTGGAATTCTGAATTGCATTTCTCTATTGACAGATTATATTATCGAGCATCTTTTTCATGTACTTATTGGCTATTTGTTTACCTTCCTTGGAGAACTCTCTATTCAGATCCTTTGCCCATTTGTTGAGTTGCTTGTCTTTTTATTATTGAGTTGCAAGAGTTCTTATATATTCTAGACACAAATGCCTTATCAGATACATGATTTATACATATTTTTTCCTATCCTCTAGGTTGTCTTTCCACTTTTTTGATGGTGTCCTTTGAAACACAAAGTTTTCAATTTTGATGAAATCCATTTATCTTTTCCTTTTCTTATTTGTGCTTTTGGTGTCATATCTAAGAAACCACTGTCTAATCCAGTGTCACAAACATTTATGCCTATATTTTCTTCTAAGAGCTTTTAGTTTTAGCTTACATTTAGGTCTTTGATCCATTTAGAGTCACTTTTGTATATAGTGTTGAGGTAGGTAAAAATATTTTTTAAATTGTATTTTAAAAGGTAGAATTGGCAGCATCCTTTACTCTTATCTCTCTTCCTCATTACCATATCTCATCAATAATCAGTCAGCATAGAGTTTAAAAACTCAGACTCTGAGGTCAGAATGCCTAGGTTAGAATCCCAGCTGTCTTGTGTGACCTTGAACAATGTACCTGACCTCTCTGGGCCCTGATTTTCTCTTCTATAAAATGGGGATAATAACAATGCCCACCGTAAAGATGAGGATTAAATGCCAACATGTCCAAATGCTGAGTAGAGAGTGCTTGCCATATAGTAAGCACTTTAAAAGAGTTTAATTATTATCTTCTAAATATCACTTAAATTTGTCTGTTCTCACCAGTTCCAAAGCTTCTTACACCTTACTTGAGGCAATCACCATTTCCTACTTGCACTACTAAATCCTATTCTTACCTGGTTTCCCTGCCTCTAATCTTGTCCTCCAAATTTATTCTCTACTCTGAACCCATATCATCATTATAAAATGCACATCTGATCACTATCAATCTTCTGCATTTAAAAAAATAGTTCCCTGGTACCCCAAAGATGAAGTCCAAACGCCTTAACAAGCAAGACATGGAGACTTTCAGGTCTGGCTGCTATTTGCCTCTCCAGCCTAATCTCTTACTAGTACTGCTACCCAGGGCCTTGATTTCTTCCATCTCTAGAAGACTGGCTAACTCCTACTTATCTTTTAGGGATCAGCTAGACAACACTTTCTCTGAGAATCCTTTCTAGATGGCTCCATCTCCAGGCCAAGGATAAATACCCCTTCTACAGCATTCTGGACTCTCCCTATCAACACATTCCTTATATAGTTACAATTAACTGTTTACTTACATCTAATAAGAGATTTGGTGGGGACAGACAATATATCTTTGTCACCACATCTCCTAATGAGTACTACAGTCATAGGATATTTAATAAATGTTGTACGGATGGATAGATGGCCTCAAAAGTACACATATATCAATGCGGTACTTTTCTCCATTAGAGAGAGAACCCACTAAAACAAAGCCACACTCATAACTTAATAGAAAATATTCTCATTCTCACTGCCTGAAAGTTTCAATTAAATATGAATACCACTGTTATAACCATTGTGGCACACATGCACCTTATTTGTGGTTGGCTATTAACAAGTCAAGCAGTCAAGATGTTTGATGTGTAGAATGTACAAAATTCAAACTAGATGAATTTATTTTTCAAGTTGCTCTACTTTCTAGTCCTTACCTTCTCTGTAACAGGATGTTTTTGAATTAAGCAAACATGAATTTCTTGCAAGCTCCAATAATGTTTATTAAGCAAATTCAACTTGCAAGGGAAAAAAGGAAAGTTTGGATAACTTTAGTACCATAATATTGTTGATTTTAATGTAACTTTCTAAAAAAATCACTTCAGAAACTTATAAACTCCTAAAAACCACCACTTCAATAAAATTCAATCTTAACCTCATCCTACTCAGAGTAAAAATATGCGTTAGGAATAAAAAGTGGCCTTATCTTTTAGAAACAAATAAATTATTTATGAATGAATTAGAGGGAGGAGAAGGTTAGCAAATTCATCTATAAAACCACCTGAGCCTTTAGCCTTTTAAGGATAAGAAAGTTTTGTTTTTAATTAATATTCCAAGTTTGGTGGTTATTAATCTATTCACATTTTTCATTTCTTATTTTGCAAATTTAAAATTTCTTTTTTTTTTTTTTTGAGACAGAGTCTCGCTCTGTTGCCTGGGCTAGAGTGAGTGCCGTGGTGTCAGCCTAACTCACAGCAGCCTCAAACTCCTGGGCTTAAGCGATCCTACTGCCTCAGCCTCCTGAGTAGCTGGGACTACAGGAATGTGCCACCATGCCCTGCTAATTTTTTCTATAAATTTTTTTTTTTTAGTTGGCAAGATAATTTCTTTCTATTTTTAGCAGAGACGGAGTCTCGCTCTTGCTCAGGCTGGTCTCAAACTCCTGACCTCGAGCAATCCACCCGCCTCGTCCTCCCAGAGTGCTAGAATTATAGGCATGAGCCACCGCGCCCAGCCGCAAATTTAAAATTTCTATTTCTCCAGAAATAAATCCAGTTGATGGTTTTAAAATACATTAGTATATAATCATAGTTTTAAATTAAAATATCTTACATATGGAAAAAAGATATTAGAAACCATAATCAAACTATAAATTTGTAAAATCAGACTTGACCCAGGTATTAATATTTTAGGGCAAAGTCTGTTAGAAAAAATATATACCTTTACCCATATTTTCTATTGCAAACAATCCACATATACTTAGCAATCACCCTATAAAAGGGGTTGGCAAACCTTTTCTGTAAAGGGACAAACAGTGAATATTTTAGTCTTTGTGGGCCAGTCTCTGTCACAACTACTCAACAACAGTAGTCCCTCACTATCTGTGGGAGATTGGTTCCAGTTCTCCACTGTGGATACCAAAATCCACAGATGCTCAAGTCTCTTATATAAAATGGCACAGTATTTGCATATAACCTACGCATATCCTCCCATATACTTTAAACCATCTCTAGATTATTTATAATACCTAATGTAAATGCTATGTAAATAGCTGTTAGATCATATTAGTTTTTTATCTGAATTACTTTTTATTGTTGTGCTGTTTTCTATTGTTGTTTTTTCCTGAATATGTTGGATCCATGGTTGATTGAATCTGTGACTGTGGAACCCATGGATACAGAGAGCCAAGTGTGTATTTTTATGGCACAAAAAGGAGCCATAGACAATACATAAAAAATAATAATGGCTGTATTCCAGTAAAATTTTATTTACAAAACTAGGTGGCAGGTCATTCTTGGTTTCCAGGCCACAGTTTGTTAACACTACACTATGCTATAAAATAATCTGAAAGTCACAGAACTAAGCCTTCTAGTTTCCCTCTACCTCCCAAGCCCTACTGCCTTACTGTTGAGATAGAAAAATTGAATCTAGGTTCTCCCATTCTCAAAGCTTCACTTAGGAGACTTGAAAAGTTCAATCATATTATAGGACCCAAAATGAACTTGCTTCTTCCTTGTCAACAGACCTCAGCCAATTTCAATTCAGTTAAAGAAAAGTGCTTTCTGAGTGAGCCATCAAGGGCAGTGCATAGGGCTCTATTAAGGAATCAAAGCAGGTGAAGGTTTTTCCTTACCAAAAGGGCTTTATGAGACAGGCATTATTATCCCCAATCTTTAGATAAGGAAACTGAGACTTAAAAAGGATAAATGCAGGGTCTGTTCCACAGTCAATGTTTGTCTCTGTATTATTCGGCCTCCAATATTCTGAACTGACAAAAATCAAAAATATGGTAAATCAAAATAATTAGCTATGTCTCTTAGAAGTCATGTCTCAAGTCACTAAAGGAAAATATTCTGTTTTCTTATAAAAGTTGTGATTCAGTATTTAAATCACTATTTCAAATATGTTTTTGGATATTTTTGTCCTGAAAAATTACCAACAAAATAACAAATCACCAGGAAGCCACAAATTTCTTTTTCTGGATTTTGTGGTATCTGTGCTCCTACCTGACACTGGTTAATAGCTGCATGGTTGCCATGGAATGGAGACTGTCTTTCTTTATCTCGATGATGCCGACTGCTGTGTTTACTTCTCTGCAATTGCTGGCGTAATTTTGCAATCTGAAAAGGTAAAAAATAACAAGTACACCAGAGTGTTTTCCACGCTAAATAAAAACATATTCTTACTTAATCAGAACCAGTAAAACTCATCCTTAATAAGTCCTTTGAATTCTTAAACCATACCACGAAATCTGATTTACAGTACAGAATTTTTATACATATATGCACACACATGCACGTATATATGTATCTTTCTTTTAAGAGAAACAAAATTATGTTTGAATATTTTTCTCAGTCTTTAAGCTTTCTAAGTACTACACAAAGTTTTCAGCACTTAGAATAAATTACATTGCAGCTTTCACAAAGAATTAAAAAAATAACAATTTTTCTCATTGCCCTTGCCATCAGTCAACTTTTATTTAGATTTCTTTATTGAACACCTAACCTTCAACAGCTCCAAGAATTATACAGTATGTAAAATCAATTCCAGCCATGAAATAAATTCACAAATATCTTTAAATAACAAATGCAATCTCAATGAATATCCCACATTATTCCTTTACTGAATTTTTCTTTTATTTCTACATTATGTGTAAAATGAAATGTCATTACATAGAGGCATGAAAAACTGTAATCATAGCATAGAGCCATAATCAACTTAGTTATACCTGGTTACTGAATTTCCGAAACACTACCATATATAGAAAAATAATAAATGTGAATTTGCTGTATCACTACAATTTTATAAAACTGAGGTTTATATTATATTGACAGGTAGGGACTCCTCTAAAAAAAAAAAAAGACAAAAATATAATCAGGCAAGTAATGTATACACTCCCAAATTCAAATCTTTTATCAGATCAACACAATAACTGTTTTTCTGTTATTTGTCAAGTCAAAAAGAAAAAAATAAATAAATGGAAAATGACAAATCCTTGCTGCCCACAACTTCAAGGAGCTAGTCAACAAAAGGATCAAATTTCCACACCCACTCCCTTAGAACCATTTTCCTGACCTCCTTAAGTTGATCTGTACTTCCCCAGGATGCTGAGCGCTTATGAGACCCTTTCTTCTTTTCAGAGTATTCTTCAGCCCATGCACTCTCTGTCTATAGTAGAAAAAAGAGGGGAGGAGTATTTTAACAGAAATCATTTAACAATAACGTATAACCATATTTTTTCTATTACAAAATATATTCCTATTATAGAAAAATTAGATAAAATATTTAAAATTACACAAATTACTCATAATTCTCCTAGTACCAATTACTTAATTACAATATTTTAGCCTATTTCTTTCATTTCTATTAATAAAAAATTAGCAATTATTTTTACATAATTGTAATTATACTATAAATAAAGCATTTGCTGAATAAAGTTAACTATAGAGATGCATGCTAATAATAACTCACATTCTTGTGCTAGGCACTGTGCTTTTACATGCTTTATCTGGTTTAACACATATAAGTTGCCAAAGGTCTCACAGCTAGGAAATGGCAAAGCCAAGAAATAAACCTAAGATTCCAGAGCTCATAATCCTAAATTCTATACTATTGCTTTAAATATCTACAGAGAATAGCCCCCAAAATGTAAAATCTTTAGTAGTTATACAAAACTCAGAATTTAAAAATGGTGTATTGGAAAAGAAAATACAAATGAGTTCTTGGCACATGAAACTATGTTCAATCTCACCCATAATAAGAGAAATACAAGTGAATACTTCACCAAGATTAAGTAATTTGACAACATAAACTCTCCTACACTGCTGGTGAGAGTGTAAATAACTATGGGTCTTAATGAAAGGGGAGTCAACAACTACTATCAAAGAAGTGCTATCAAAGTTATAAATGCACATACTGTTTGACACAGTGAGCCTCTTTTGGTAATTTATCCTGTAGACATGAAAAATGGACATCTTCATGTACAAAATGACACATTCATATTATTCCTTATAGGATTATTCTTACAAGTAAAAGACTGGAACAACGTAAATAAATTATTTAGACCTGGATAAATAAATTATGGTCTACCTTTGCAACAGAATACTATGCAGCTATAAAAAATGAATAAGGAAATTCACAACATACAGATAGGAAATAATCTCCATGACATACTGTTAAGTGAAAAACCTCAGTGCTCAGTACAGTGAGTATAGCAACTGCCTTTACAAGGAACTGCTAAAAAGAATATATATGTATGTAAATTATCTCTGGAAGAATACATGGTAACAAAGGAAATTGATATCAATGGCTGCCTCCCGGAAGGAAGATCCTACACTGTAATATCCTTCTGTATATCTCTTGAGTTTTGTACTATATGAATGAATGAAAAATACTAAAAAAAATACTGTGCACAATTTGAGTACCATATGCACTTTTTTTTTTTTGAGATAGGGCCTCATTCTGTTGCCCAGGGCTAGAATGCAGTGATGTCATCACAGCTCACTGCAACCTCAAACTCCTGGGCTCAAGCAATCCTCCTGCTTCAGCCTCCCAAGTAGCTGAGACTATAGGCGTGCGCCACCACGACCAGCTAATTTTTATTTTTTGCAGAGACTGGGTCTTGCCCTTGCTCTGGCTGGTCTCGAACTCCTGGCCGCAAGCAATCCTCCCACCTCAACCTCTTAAAGTGCTAGGAATATAGGCATGAGCCATCGCTCCGATCTCCTTTGCACTCTTAACCTACCAATTGCTAATAATAAAGTGGTCTAGTTTCAAATGGGGCAGAAAAAGAAAGGTTTTCCAAAATCCAGAAACTGTGACCCTTATTAGTCACTGCGCAGACCTGGATCTCCTCCTTATAGATAAGAGGACTTCATTCTGACAAGCATCCTTAAACACTGAATCAGACGGAAGGGCTGCAATTCACCCAACTTCACACTACTCTGCATCCTCTTTCACCTAAACTCCACTTCCACTTTAAGGCTATGAAATGATGTAATAAGTCCTAGAGGCGACCCCTATTGTGCTTGTTATTTCTCTCACTAGGGTCTACAGGCTCTATATGTTAGTTGTTACAACTGTTACAAAGACCAACCTACAAATAGGACCACGAAGCATAATATATCAAAATCAAAACCAAATTAAAATCAAAATCAAAGTAATGATCTTAACACTAAAAAATTTTAATTCATAACAAATTATTGCTGATAAGCAGCACAGTGCGTATAGTTCAGATCACATATGTTGGTGTTAAACCCATATTTAAGTCCCAGGTCAGTTATATAACATCTTTGTCAACTTAAACAAGATACTTATATGAATTTTAATTTCCTCATCTATAAAAGAGGAATGTTATGTATCTACTAAAATTGTAAGATGAATTAAAGGAGTTAATATACATAAAGGTTTAATTTTTAAGCACAGTGCCAAGAACAAAATACTCAATATGTTAATTATTATTTTCATCCTATTATGCCAAGTAGTCATAACTTATTTTGCCACCTCTATGGTCATGGAGAGATATAAAAGAATGCAAAAAATTTTGTGATTAAAAAAACTGCCTAAGAGTCATAATTTCAAGTAAAAAGAGAGACCAGGTAGAAATAGAGTAAGATTTGTTTTATAAAAATTTTTTCACAAATTCTAATCAAATGTAAATGATAACAAGACTTTATAATAGTGGGGAGAAACAAAGCCTGGGTCTTAACAGTAGTCTACGGGCTGGCAAGTCTCTCAGTGGGAGCCAAAGCACTGAGGGTTCAGAGTAGGATCATGTTCTATGTTTGTAAATTCCTATGGATGTTATTATTTTTACACTCTAAAATCAAAAAAGAAACAACCCACACTTTTTATATTACTATTTACATCAAAACTTTGGGCTAAAATCATGATGAAGAGCTTCTTTATAAATACAGTTCCAAATTCAAGAATTGCTTAAAATTTTACACTTGCATTTTAGACTTTAGTTCAGTATTTAAACTCAGATCTTACTTGCTGAGGATCTCAAATATAGTTTGAAAAAAAGTTGGCTTATACTTCTTTCTATATAATGGGGGAAAAAAACTTTAGAAATAAGAGAATATATACAGATAATCTCCTTAATATTTAATATATTAAGTGAAAAACAAAAGAATGTATAGAAATGATATCATGTGTAAAAAAATAAATAAATAAACGCCACCTTTTCTTGTTCTTTTTTTTTTTCCCCCTTCAACCTCCAGGAAAATAAGTGATTTGGGCAAGGATCATCAATGGATATGAAAACCATTCAGTAAAAAATTACTAGGGGATTATCTGTCACAGGATTAGTTTTAAAAAAAAAAAGTTATTAGGAGACAGGATATTCATGTGGTGCCAAAAATTAGCCCACAAATTACTCGCTAACTGCAAAAGGGAAAAGTTTATTTCCTTTACAAATGTGTAGGATAATTCATTTTAAATATAAAAATCCTTAATGTTATTAAGAAAAAAAAAAGTATGAGAATGAGCTGTTCTAGATTAAAAGAGACTAAAGAGAAACCAAGTGTAATGCATGAATGTTGGATCAGATCCTAGTTCAAAAAAAAAAAAAGACATCCTGGGAAAATTTTAATATGAACTGATGAACTGGATGTTACATGGTATTACAGAATTGTTAATTTTGTTAGGTGACCTAATGCTACTATGGGTAAGTAGGAAATATTCTTGGGAGATATATGCTGAAATAGGGATAAAGTGTGATGATAGCTGCAACATACTTTCAAAACTGCAGCAAACACATACACACGTATAAATACAAAGATAGGTAAAGCAAATATGACCAATGTTTAAAACTGCTGAATCTAATCACAGCTGTAGTATTTTTTCTTTTATGTTTAACATTTTCATAATAAAAAGATAGAAAGCAAAAAACATAATCTTAGGTCATATCCACTGACATTTTATAAACTTCATTTAGGACAATTCCATAAAGAAATCCCTCTATCAAATAGTACAGACAAATAAATACTGATAGAAAGAGTTACAAAATCATCATTTTGGAACTACTATAATAGTAACTGATTTAGACAAGAATCATCAACAGATGCTAAAACCAATGGGTGAAAGTTTGTTCGGGAAGAGGATACTTACAGTCTCAAATATTGTTCGACAAACTACTCATTAGTTACAAAGAGTCTCTGGTGGATCAAATTTGCCATCACTGACTTCATGCACCTCAGACGTAGAGAAGAACACACATTACATATAGTATTCCTGACAAAAATATATAATAACCTCAATCTAATCAAGAAGAAATAGATAAACCCAAGTTGAGAACATTCAACAAAAATACTGGTCTATGCCAGTATTAAAAAACTTAAAACATCAGTGTCATGAAAGACTCTTAAAAAAATGTTATCAAAGGCTGAGGAACTGTCCCAAATTAAAGATGCTGAGATGCTGTCCCATGAAGAGACATGACATCTAAATGCCATGTGTGCTCCTTGACTGCCCCTGACTTACAGGGCAAACTGCCACAGAGAACATAACTGGTGCAAATGAAAAATATGGAATATGTACCATATAGTAAATAATTGTAGTATATCAAATGTTAAATCTCCTGAATTTGATAATTATATTGGTAATACTTTTTAAAGTCCTTCTTCATATACATGCTGAAATATTTAAGTCAGAGCATCTGCAACTTATTAACTAGCAAATACTAACAGAAATGATGTAATTATATACAGACAATGAAATAAAGCAAAATGTGGCAAATGTTACTTGGTAAACCTAGGTGAAGGGTATACTAGTGTTCAATACTATTGTAACTTTTCTGTAAACTTAATTTTTCCCCCAAATAAAAAAAGTATTAAGTAAATCATTACAGTAAATGATATTAATTTTAAGTGTAAAAATTAACTCAAGGAAAAGCAAAGGAATATCAAAGTTTCCACAGCTTTTTTAAGAACAAGTTAAAGATAATGAGAGTAAGAGTATTAATAACTAAGAAAAATAAAAGCAAGCATAAAGAGCAACAGACAGCTTGGCTAATTTCAGTGATGAGATATTCAAGGCAAGAAAAAAATACTTTAGCAAAGTCATTAATTTTACTTATATTCCTAATTCAAAAGATAACTGCTTTCTTTGTCCAACTAAAAAGCTGCACTTTGACTACAGGAACACACAGATATTGATAAAAAAGTAAAACTGAGTTTTAATTAAATACATTTCAATTTTGTTCAGTCTTGCTTTGTATATTAGAAAGTATCCACTAACATATCAGACACTGGACTAGGAATTGGCGTTCAAGAGGAAATAGGGTTCTTATTCTCAAAGAACTTCTTTTAGGAGAAAAGGAATAATAGCTAATTATGATATCATATGATGATAGAGGTCCCCTAAGAAAGGGACCTAATCCAGAATTGGGAAGACAGCAGGCAAAGTTTTATAGAATAAGGAGATACTATGAGTATTAGTCAGAGCATGAGTTATCCAGGCAAATGGTGGGAAAAGCATTCCAAACAAACTAGAGAAGCTGGGTAGCCATCAGTGGGTAGAGTATATAGAGCACTGCAAGTTCATTATTGAAAGCTGAAGCACATTTTCAAAATAATTTTTAATGAGATTAAAATTATGTATTAGTTACTCTCTGATAAATATATATGCAAAAATCCTCAACAAAATACTAGAAAACCCAACAGCACATTAAAAAAAAAAATCATACAACATGACCTAGTGGAATTTATCCCTGGATGTGAAGAATGGTTCAATAAACTAAAATCAATTAATGTAACAAACCACATTAACAGAATAAAGGATAAAAATTACATGATCTCTCAATATATTCAACACTTTTTCAATGATAAAAATTCAACAAATTAGGAATAAAAAGGAAGTATCACAACATTATAAAGGTCACGTAAAAAAAGCCCACAGCTAACACCATATCCAATGGTGAAAAACTGAGAGCTCTTCCGCTAAGATCAGGAACAAAGCAAACACAAAGATGCCCACCACTTCCATTCAACATAGTATGGGAAGTCCTAGTCAGGATAATTAGGCAAAAATAATAAGTTATTATTTAATAATAAATTGGAAGAAAAGAAGTAAAACTGTGCAGAGAATATATTATATACAGAAAACCTTAAAGATTTCATTTAATGCACTGTCTGGGGAATGGACACACTTGAAGCTCAGACTCGGGGGGATGGGGGGAACATGGGCAATATATATAACCTGAACTTTTGTACCCCCATAATAAGCTGAAATAAAAAAAACCAGAAATAATAAATAAATTCTGTAAAGCTGCAGTATATAAAATCAATGATACAAAAATTAGATGTGTTTCTATACAGTAACAAAGATCGGAAAAGGAAATTAGTAAAACAATCCTATTTACAATAGCAGCAAAAATAATATAACTAAGAATAAAAACTAAGGAGGTTAAAGACGTGTATTGAAAACTACAAAACACTGATGAAATTAAAGATGACACAAACAAATAGAAGGGCATCTCATGTTCATGGATTGAAGACTTAATATTAAAATGTACATACTAAAGTGTTCTACAAATTCAATGCAATGCATATCAAAATCCCAATGCATTTTTTACAAAAATACAAAAAACTATTCTAAAACTCATGTCGAACTACAAAAGACCACGAATAACCAAATATATGTCAAGAATAAACAAAGCGGGAGGTATATTTCTCTATTTCAAAATAACACAAAGCTATGGTAATAAAAATAGTATAGTACTGGCATAAAGACAAGACATACAGACCAATGGAACAGTAAAGTGAGCCGAGAAATAAATCCAAACGTTTACAGTAAACTGATCTTCAACAAGGATGCCAATGGGGAAAGGACAGTCTATTCAATAAGTGGCAGTGGGAAAACAGGATACCCACATGCGAAAGAAAGAAGTTAGACCCTTACACTATACACAAATATCAACTTACAATGGATTAAAGACGTAAACATAAGACTTGAATCTATAAAATTCCTAAAAATAAACGTAAGGCATAAGCTCCATAACATTAGTCTTGACAATGATTTCATGACTATGACATCAAAAGCACAGGCAACAAAAGCAAAAACTAAAAAGCTTCTGCACAGCAAAGAAAACAATCAACAGACTGAAAAAGCAACCTTACTGGGGCTAGGAGCAAATATTTGCAAACCATATGTTAACATATAATAAGAGGTTAATTTCTAAATATATAAGGGAACTAAAACAACTCAATAACAAAAAAACCCTAATAACCCAATTTAAAAATGGGCTATGGATTTCAATAGACATTTCTCTGAAGAAGACACACAAATGGCCAAGAGGTATATGAAAAAATGTTCAACATCATTAATAAGGGAAATGCAAATCATATCCACAGTGAAGTATCAAATCACATCTGTCAGGATGGCTAATATCAAAAAGACAAGTGTTGGTAAGCATGTGGATAAATTAGAAACCCTCTACACTGTTGCTGGGAATGCAAAATGGTACAGCTGCTATGGAAAACAGTATAAAGGCTGCTCAAAAAATTAAAAATAGAACAACCACATAAACCAGCAATTCCAAAAGAACTGAAATCAGGACCTTGAAGAGCTATTAGCATTCCCATGTTCACTGCAGCACTATTCACAATAGCCAAGGTGTAGAAACAACCTAAATATCCACTGACAGTTGAATGGATAAAGAAAATGTAGGATTAGCCATACAACGAATATGAGTCAGCCTTTAAAGAAAGAAATTCTGCAACATATGACAACATGAATGAACCTTGAGGACATCATACTATAATAAATGAAATAAGCCAACCACAGGAAAACAAATACTGTAAGATTCAACTTATAAGGGATCTAGAATAGTCAAATTCATAGAATCAGAGTGGAATGGTCGCTGCCAGGGGCTGTGGGGAGAGAGAAATGAGAAGTTACTAATCAATGGGCACAGAGTTTTAGTTAAGCAAGACAAATACGTTCTATTCTATAATACTGTATGATCTGCTATAATAATGTTGTTATTATACCTGCTGTATCTGTATTGTACATTTAAAATTTTCAGAGGGTAGATCTCATGTTAAGTGTTGTTACCACAGTAAGATAAAAATTTAAAAATATCAGTTACACAATGATATTTAAAAATATATATCAGTTCCATGATGTAACTCTTCATTTGCTGCGTTTGCCCAGCCCATTCAAAAGACAATGTATGGAGTCACTGCCCTAGAGAAATCTGATCTAACACATGAAAAAGGAAAGGACAGGAACACCAATCAAGAAGTAAAGATCTGGAAATTTGGATTCTTTCAGAATCCTAGACCTACCCAAGAAAGGTAAAGCTGCTGAGAGGCCAACGATAGAGCTTATACTGAAGTCACTAGACATTAACATTTTCCTTTACTCCTAATGTTACATTCTAATTCCAACCAGTGGACCAACGTCTTCTTCCAAACAGCAAGTGTTACTCAGAAAGTAGCTTAAAAAACAAAAGTTGATTCACCTCTTTAATCCCATTTCATAAGATTAAGATATAATTTTTAGTGTTGCTTCTGTCAAACACGTAAAAAGATTTTTTTTTACTATAAATTCCAGATTATTCTTCCAAATCTTTGGTCATTTTTCAAAGAACACAACCTCTAAACAAGTTTGCAGATTTATAAACAGCTACCTTTGGTAATTCAACATTATTTTAGCCTCTAATTTACCAAATATTCAACTTTATTATTAGGTTTTAATCATAGGCCATCTTACAAAAGTTTCTGAACTCAGATCTTTTCCATAAATTAGAAAATTCAGAACTTTGCCATAAATTGAAAAAGCCAACCCTTAAATTGTAAAAATAATTTCATAAAATATTAATCAAAATCAACCTCTGAGGGAAAAAAAAAAAGCCTTGCAATGTAGAAGTTCTAAGAGAAAATAATATTTTTTAAAGCAAAAGATGGCTGGTTTGTGCCATAAAGAAAACAAACAAAAGAAACAAGAGGGAGAGCCAGGCACAGTAGCATGCACCTGTGGTCCCAGCTACTTGAGAGGCTGAGGCAGGAGGACCTTTTGAACCCAGGAGTTTAATCAGTAGTACACTACTATCATGTCTGTGAATAGCCACTGCATTCCAGCCGCAGCAACATAGCAAGATCCCATCTCTTAAAAAAAATAAATAGGAAAGAAAATCAGACACCAATCACATGAGCCACAAAAATTCACACACTGAGACAAACCACCTATAAAGTAAATAAGCCTAGGAGGTTAAGGAAGTTGGAAAAAGAATACCTTTCAAGTCAAAAGAATCCCAAATAATCCAATCACACATACCCATTACATTTTCTCCCCCTAAATTGGTATAGTCAGCAAATACAAAAGGCACTCTCTGGAAGTAGTTAGGTAGTTTAAATAAAATTAATAGAACTGCTACATAGGTAGATAATGCTGGGAATATAAATTAGTCTAATATTTTTAGAAGGCAAACTGGTAAATGGTTAGACTACAATCTTTAAAAGAACATGGGAGTGGGGGTGTGGGAGCAAAGGTTGGTGACAATATAGTTCTGTACAAACTCCAAAGCAGAAATGGCACAGTCTTACAGGCAATCACAATCAGGCTCACAGACCATCCCCTGCTCCACTGGCATGCTGGAGCACTGTACCAGAAGGGCTCTCAGCCTATCTGAAACACACAGAATAAAGAATGACTGTCAAAGATAGTGGAAAAAAGAATGATGCCACATTTTTGCTACCTTTGTCTCAAGTAATTGTAATGATAAATAACTCAGGTACAGTAAAATCATTTTTTTTTTTTTTTTTTTTGAGACAGAGTCTCGCTGTGTTGCCCGGGGTTGAGTGAGTGCCGTGGCGTCAGTCCAGCTCACAGCAACCTCAAACTCCTGGGCTCAAGCGATCCTACTGCCTCAGCCTCCCCAGTAGCTGGGACTACAGGCATGTGCCACCGGCTAATTTTTTCTATATATATTTTTAGATGTCCATATAATTTCTTTCTATTTTTAGTAGAGACGGAGTCTCACTCTTGCTCAGGCTGGTCTCGAACTTCTGAGCTCAAACGATCCGCTCACCTCGGCCTCCCAGAGTGCTAGAATTACAGGCCTCTGAGCCACCATGCCCAGCCTTACGGTAAAGTCTTAAAGTAAATGGTGAGGAGGGAGGTGAGGCAGGAGGTGATATTAACATCTTTAAAAACTTGTTCCCAGGTTCCTAACTTTTTGATGTTGCCTTTCTCTATATTTTCCAGAATCATCTTCTCCCATTCCCATCCGTCCCCCAGGAGCTGGGAAGGCCTGAGAGTAATACATAATTATTTCAAAATGAAGAAACCAGGGCTCAGAGTGGTGAAATGATAAAACTTGATAAAAGTCAACAGCAAATTTCTGGAAACACCATTCCACAACATGAGATAAATTATTTCCATCATACTCTTTGTTGAAGCACTGACTGAACCAGTAAATACCTGATAAGAAGTGCCCCAGGCCCCTAACCAGGGACAAAAATTGCTATTCAGTCTCAGCAATCTTTACCCTGAATCTTTTTCAACATAATACTGCAGGAAGCCAACAGCAATTGATCAAATTCCACAGGAGATGAACCTACATTCCATCCTTGTTTTAATCTGACAATAATTAAAGGTAATAATTTTAACAATGAACATTTATTGAATGTTTACTACGTGCCAGACACTGTTCTGTGTTTTATATATTTTTCCTTGTTTAATGCCCAAAACCTTAGGAATAGGTAGCGCTATTTCCCCCCATTTTACAAAGGGGAAACACAGGCACAGAGATGTTAAGAAAGTGTCTGAACTCTGAAGCAGATATACAAATGGTCAATAAGCACATGAAAAATGCTCAACACACAAACAAAACAATGAGATAGCACTTCACACCTACTAGGATGACTATAGTTTTTTAAAAGTGGAAAATAACAAGTGTTAGTGAAAATATGGAGAAACTGGAATCCTCATACGTTGCTGGTGGGGATATAAAATGGTGCAAATGCTGTGGAAAAGCCAAATGTAGAATCATCACATGACCCAGCAAATGCCACTCCCAGGTATATATCAAAAGGAACTGAGAGCAGGGATTCATACAGATATCTGTATGCCAACATTCACTGCAGCATTGTTCATAACAGCCAAAAGGTGGAAACAACCCAAATATCTATCACCAGATGAATGGATAAAGCAAAGGTGGTATATCTATACAATGGAATATTACTCATCTATTAAAAGAAATCAAGTTCTGATAACATGCTACAACACAGATGAACCTTGAAAACATTATGCTAAGTGAAATGAGTCAGATACAGGAGAACAAATATTGTATGATTCCACTTACATGAAATATCTAGAACAGGTAAATTCATAAGAACAGAAAGTAGAATAGTGGTTGTTAAGGGTTAGGGCAAAGGAAGGATGGGGAGTTATAGGGTTTCTGTCTGGGGTGATGAAAAAGTTTTGGATATGGTAGCACTAGCTGCACAACATTGTGAATGTCATTAATGCCACTAAATTGTATACCTCCAGGCATACCTCGGAGATAATTGGGGATTCAGTTCCAGATCACAACAATAAAGTAACTATCACAAAAAAACAAGTCATATGTATTTTTTTTTGTTTCCCAATGCATATAAAAGTTATGTTTATAGTATAATACAGTCCATTAAGTGTACAATACATTGTCTTAAAAATATACCTTAATTTAAAAATACTCCATTGATAAAAATGCTAATGATCATCTGAGCCTTTAGTGAATTATAATCTTTTTGCTGGTGGAGGGTTCTTGCCTTGATGTTAATGGCTGCTGACTGATCAGGGTGGTGGCTGAAGTGTGGGGTGGCTGTAGCAATTTCTTAAAAAAAAAAAAAACAACAATGAAGTTTTTCAATTGACTCTTCCTTTCAAGAAGATTTCTCTGTAGCACTCTTCCACTAAGAATGGCACCCAGAATGGTGAATCCTTACCAGAAGATTTTCAGTGTACTTTGCCCAGATCCATCAGAGAAATCACTATCTATGGGAGCTATGATCTTATGAAATATATTTATTAAATAATAAGACTTAAAAGTCAAAATTACTCCTTGATCCATGAGCTACAGAATGGATGGTGTGTTACCAGGCATGAAAACAACATTAATCTCTCTGCGAAACAACATTAATCTCTCTGCGAATTTCCATCAGATGACCAGGTGCTTTGTTAATAAGCAGTAATATTTTAAAAGGAATCTTTTTTTCTCAGCAGGTCTCAAATAAACCATGCTATAAAACAGACGTGGTGTCATCCAGTCTTTGTTGTTCCATTTCTAGAGCACAGACAGAGTAGATTTAGCATAATTTTTAAGGGCCCTAAGTTTTCGGAATGGTAAATAAGCGTTGGCTTCAACTTAAAGACAGCAGCTGCATTAGTCCCTAAAAAGAGAGTTGGCTTGTCCTTTGAAGCCAGGCATTGACTTGCCCTCTCTACCAATGATAGTCCTAAATGGCATGTTCTTCCAGTATAAGATGGTTTCCTTCCACACTATAAATCTGTTTAGTGTAGCCACCTGCATCAATGATGTCAGCTAGATCTTTTGGATAACTTGATACAGCTTCTCCGTTGCACTTGCTCCTTCACCTTTCACTTTTATGTTATCGAAACAGCTTCTTTCCTTAAACCTCATGAACCAACCCCTATTAGCTTCAAACTTTTTTCCTGCATTTTCCTTGCCTATCTCAGCCTTTATAAAATTGGAGTTAGGGCCTTGCTCTGGATTAGGTTTTGGCTTACGGGAATATTGTGACTGGTTAGATCTCTCATACAAACCATTCAAATTTCTTCCAAATGGCAATAAAGCCATTTCACATGTTATTCATTTGTGTGTTCACTAAAATAGTACTTTTTTTTCTCCTAAATAAAGACAGGGTCTTGCTCTCTCACCCAGGCTGGAGGGCAGTGACACAATCATAGCTCACCGTCAGCTCAAATTCCTGGGCTCAAGCGATCCTCCCACCTCAGTCTCCTGAGTAACTGGGGCTACAGGCATGCACCACCATGCCCAGGTAATTTTTAAAAATTTTTTGTAGAGATGAAGTCTCACTATGTTGCCCAGGCTGGTCTCAAACTCCTGGCCTCAAGCAATCCTCCTGGTCTGGGCCTTCCAAAGTGCTGGGATCACAGGGATTAGCCTCCACACCTGAACTGAAGTGGTAATTTTAATTTCTGTCAAGAACTTTTCCTTTGCATTCACAACTTGGCTGTTTGGTGCAAGAGGCCTAGATTTCGGCCAATCAACTTTCCATTACATCTTCCTAACTAAGTTTAATCATTTCTAGCTTTTGATTTAAAGTAAGACATGCAACTCTTCCTTTCACTTAAACACTTAGATGCCATTGAAAAGTTATTAATTGGTCTAATTTCAATATTGTTGTGTCTGAGGAGATAGGGAGGCTAAATGAAAGGGAGAGAGATGGGGATAGCTAGTCATAGAGTAGTCACAACACATATAACATTTATCATTCGCTATCTTATATGGGCATAGTTCATGGTGCTTCAAAACAATTACAATAGTAATATCAAAGATCATTGCTCACAGATCATCATAACAGATATAATAACCATGAAAAAGTCTGAAATACTATTAGAATTACCAAAATATGACACAGAGAACGAAGTGAGCCCGTGCTGTTGGAAAAATGGCACCAACAGGCTTGCTCAACAGAGGATTGCCACAAACCTCCCATTAGTAAAAAAATGAAGTATCTGTGAAGCACAATAAAACAAAGCATGCATGCATTTTTAAATGGTCAAACTGGCTAATTTTATGCTTTATATATTTCACTGTAATTTTTGTAAGTTGATTTACCACAATTTAAAAAACTTTATGTTTTTATGACAATTTTTAAAAGTTGACTGAATTAACTAGCATACGTAAGTTAAGAAAACACAGTATCTGCAAATAAGGATTTGAGAACTTCTGATTAATTGTGTTAGTGCTAAATTCACTTGCCAAATATGGGGGTCAACTATGTAACTGAAAGACTGGAGTGCCCAGTTATCACTACGTTATTCTTTAGGAGACTCTACACATGAACTTTACAAACAGTATTAACAGCGTGATTATAAATTCTCCTTGTATTTGTACCCTTAACATTCCCAATATTGTGGACATTGAGGAAAAGGTGAAGACAGTACAAGCTTTATACTTTAATTCAGTACAGTCAGAGGTACATGATAGCAACTTGCTGAAAAGACTTACTAAATTACTTCCACAGGGCTTCCAGTGGCTTGTATAATAGCATATTCTTAGTATTATGAATGTATTAGTATGTCTGAACCCACTGAACCTGAAACTGCAGGAGAAATCAAGAGTGTTGTAGAAACGTTTAAGTAAATAAACTGATACAAATTTAAACGTGATGTGGATTAAGCAGAAAGCAACTAGAGACTGCACTCATTTTCCATATTATAAACTCAGCAAAATTACAGATTTTGAATAATTATAGAGTTCCAAACTCTAGTTAAAACAGTCACAATTTCAGAAAGGTTCATTACTTCTGATGAGTATGGACTCCTATGTTTTCATTTCTGTACTTGCCACTAGAATATAAACTTCAAGGTAATCTCAAATCCCAAGGATCTGTCCTAACAATATGACTCAATTTCAAGAGTATCAGAACAGAAAACAAACTGAGCCCACCAAGAACACCTGGAATTTTAGAAACCAACATGCAAATCCAAAAACCACTCCACAGTATGTTTACTTGGTTCTGTAAAAAAAACATTCTCTCAAAAACTGCTGGGATCAAGGAACTACCAGTAATGTAAATTTGAAGTCTAAACTGAGATGTACTTTAGCTAATGTTCAACAACCAATACAAAGAATCTTTTTTTTTTTTTTTTTTTGAGACAGAGTCTCACTCTGTTGCCCGGGCTAGAGTGAGTGCCATGGCATCAGCCTAGCTCACAGCAACCTCAAACTCCTGGGCTCAAGCGATCCTCCTGCCTCAGCCTCCCGAGTAGCTGGGACTACAAGCATGCGCCACCATGCCCAGCTAATTTTTTCTATATATATTTTTAGCTGTCCATATAATTTCTTTCTATTTTTAGTAGAGACGGGGTCTCATTCTTGCTCAAGCTGGTCTCGAACCCCTGAGCTCAAACAATCAGCCCACCTCGGCCTCCCAGAGTGCTAGGATTACAGGCGTGAGCCACCGCGCCTGGCCCCTAAAGAATCTTTTAAATCTTTAAATGCTTTTCATTGTTCACTAGCAATAAATCTATAAACGTTCTACTCATTCACTCCTTTGCAAATATTCTTTGGGCATTTATTCTGTCAGGTACAGACAGTACTAAGTCCTGGAGATGGAAATACAGCAATGGACATGCCAAAACAGTTCCTACCATCATGGGGTTTGAGTATAAGAAATATTAAATAATTACACAAATATTTAGTTAATTATAATTGTGATAAGTACTATAAAAGAAACTAAACTAAGATGCAGTCTTCAACTGACTATGATCTTGGACCTCAGCTTCTTCATCTGTAAAACTAGAAGGCAGATCTGAATGATTCCCTAAGATCCTTTTAAATTAAAAAGTCTTATAAATCTAAAAGCATAAAACTTTGCTTCCAGACTCCCTTTATCAGGACAGTTACATTTATAAAATCTATCAGCAAAGTAATATAGTCTTCATCTCCCAACCCACGAAGATATTTCACACAAAACATAAGGTTAGATGGTAAATAAAGTAATTCCTTACTGTTACAAATTTTTACGTTCAAATTCCATATATTAAGTATATTATGTTCTAGACTAACAGATAAAGAACAAGCAGGAGAAAAGTATGTCCATAAATTATCTGTATATATCAAAATTACTTTGGGATCTACTTAAAACACATATTTCCCAAGCCCCAGCCAAGACCTACTATAGAGTATCTGGAAGTGAGGGCTGGGAACCTGAACTCCTGGATTAAGTCCTCAGGACTAATTCTAATAAACATTAATATTTCAAGAATTTGAACAGGGTAGAACAAATAATAATATGAAAAATTGCTTTGGAGTAAAACACTTTAGAGTAAGAACTGTAATAAACCTACCTGTGTAGCTTTGTCCCTCATGCAAGGTGCAGCTTGCCCATGACTATCACGAGGCCAGTGGCCGGCAAGATATGGAGCAGCAAGAGTATCCAGGGAGGAAGTACGTCGGATAATACTGGAGGGACTTGAGGAAGGCTGTCGTGATTTGTCACCTAGATTTAAGACAAAAAAATTCATTAAAAAAAGAAATTAGGGGCCAGGTGCTGTGGCTCATGCCTGTAATCCAAGCACTTTGGGAGTACAAGGCCAGAGGATTGCTTGAGGCCAGGAGTTTGAGAACAACATAGCAAGACCCTGTCTCAATTAAAAAAAAAAAAAAAGAAAAGAAAACAAGAAAGATAGATTAGGAAGGAAACAAAGCAGAAACTAAGTTTTAAACTACACAGAAGGTTCTCCAACTTAAATAGAGTAGGCCCCTTATCCACGAGGTATACATTCCAAGACCCACAGTAGATGCCTGAAACCTCAGATAGTACCAAATTCTATATATACTATGTGTTTTCCTATATGTATATACCTATGACAAAATTCAATTTATAAATTAGGAACAGCAAGAGATTAACAACAAGTACAACTGTAACAATATGTCAGCATCACTGCTTTTGCACTTTGGGGCCATTAAGTAAAATAAGGGTTACTCGAACACAAACATATCAATACCACAACAGTTGATCTGATAATCAAGACAGCTACTAAGCAACTAACAGGTGGGAAACATACATAGCATGGATATGCTGGACAACAAAATGATTTACATCCCCCCAAAGCTGGGGGAGTGGGACACTGAGAGATTTCATCACACTACTTAGAAGGCTGTACAAGGTATAACATACAAATTGTTTATTTCTGGAATTTTTCCATTGAATCTTTTCAGGCTGAGGTTAACCATGAGTAACTAAAACTACAGAAAGCGAAACCATGGATAAGAAAGGAGGGGGACTACAGTATAAAAAATGAGCAATAAAAAGGAACAGACTATTGATACAGACAACTTGGATGACTCTCCAGAGAATTATACTGAGTGAAAACAATCAATCCCACCCTAGATCTACCAAATCAAAATTCCTAGGCATGTGCCCAGGAATTCTCTACAGACTTGATGTATCCCTAGTATCCAACAAATTTTTAGCTGGATCTCCTTTTTCTTTATAAATTAAACCTTTGCTTTTTATCTTTTAAGAACTATGAGGGCATAATGAAAATAAGACAGAAAGTTAAAAATCATGAGAAAATATAAAAAATTAGTGATATATCTTTCACATTATTTGATATCAACAATTTAAAAGTAATACTGGCACTTAGTGGTTGTCCTATTTCAGACACCAACAGAAATCTTCACAGAGGACAACATATTAATGACACAACTGCCTCAGGATAACTTAGTACCAGCCCACAAAGTCACTCGAAAGACAAACTAACACCTTACTCGTTTGATCCCTTGCCTTTGAAATTATCCTACGAGATGCATAAACCAAATCAATTGAAAGAATCAACCATCAGCTTTGTAACAGCAGTAGGTTTAATTTCTGAGCAAACAAAAGGGGTATGTACCAATACATAAACATTATAAGACATTCAATGTAAACTATTAAAATAATAGTAAAATAACAATAATAAAGCAAATATAATATGTAATGTGAGGAAAGATGTATATTTAAAAGTAGCTGTTGCAATAACTTTTTTTCACTATATAAGAAATGAAAACATTGTAAATATCAGATTTCTAGTTAATAATGCAATAACTAATTAACATATTTAATTTATAAAAACTTAAATTTTGTAACAATGCAGGCCAGCTTTTGATAAGTCAAAATAAACTTTAAGGCTGGGCATCATGCCTCATGCCTGTAATCCTAGCAACCTGGGAGGCCTAGGCGGGAGGACTGCTTGAGGTCAGGAGTTCGAGATCAGCCTGAGCAGCATAACAAGACCCCATCTCTACAGAAAAATAGAAAAATTAGCCAGGCATGGTAGTGCATGCCTGTAGTCCCAGCTACTCAGGAAGCTGAGGCAGGAGGATCACTTGAGCCCAGGAGTTTGAGGTTGCAGTAAGCCATGATGATGCCACTGCACTCTAGCCTGGGTGACACAGCAAGATCCTGTCTTGATAAACAAATAAATAAACTTTAAGTACCAATAAACATTGCACGTGTGACTTAACAAATATAAAATAAATCTATGCATAATTTTCTGTTGGAAACAACTCTAACTAGCCTCATCCCTATAATTGCCAATGAAAAGAAAAATATGTTCTCTTAATAAATGGTCCACATTAAAACTATAATCAATATGCACAATCCTTTAAGATTAAGCCCCTAAATCTCAAAGTGGCATAAAAAAACTATTTGGAAATTAATGATCAAGTTAAGATTTTAATTATTTATAAAGACCACTTAAAAGGAACTGCAGAAAACAAAAACAAAACGTCCAAAATGAAAAGGTAATTGAATACATTTTGGAAGAGTCATACAATGTAATATGATAGGCCATTCAAAAGAATAAACACATAGATGTACATGTTCTGGTCTAAAGAGTTATTCATGATAAACTAAGCAAAACAAAACAAGTCCTCACACATTCACAAAAGGTATAATTCATCTTTTGTTTTGGAAAGTAATTGGATGTCTATAAAAGTGTGTTAGTACATTTACTTTAAGAATATGGAAAAATATGCACATAACTTTTGAGGGGACAGAATTATAGTTTTAATTTCTGAATTAGACATTTATATAATGTTTAAATTTTTACAGGGAGTATATTGTCAGACAAAATATATGAAAACAATAGAAACTGAGAAAACCACCACACTAAGGATATCTATAACCAAGGCATCTCTATCCAGAACCTAGACCACTATCCAAGCACCCACAAGCAAAGCCAAAGGTTCTTACTCAACACATGCTACAGACACACCCTTACATGTATGGGGGGTGGGGAGGGCACCCATCTAAACAAAAGAAAACCCCAAATTAAGAAGTGACAGCTGCTCCAGATGAGAAGGAATCAGTGCAAGAGCTCTGGAAGTAAGAAAAATCAGAGCAAAAGGACAAACCCAAAGGGGAATACCAGCTCTCTAGCAATGGATACCAACCAAAATGAAAATACTGAAATGACAGGTAAAGAATTCAAAATATGGATTTTAAGGAAGCTTAATGAAATCCAAGAGAAAATGGAAAACCAACTCAAAAAAACCAGAAAAACAATTCAGGAAAGGAATGAAAAATTCACCAAAGAGATCAACATATTTTTTAAAAAACCAAATATAACCTCTGTAAATGAAAAATTCATTTAACAAAATACAAAACACAGTGGAAAGTTTTAAGAATAAACTAGACCAGGCAGAAGAAATCTCAGAGCTTGAAGACAACTCTTTCAAATTAACTCAGTCAAAAATAAAGAACAAGGAATTAAAAGGAATAAACAAAGCCTACAAGAAATATGAGATTATGTAAAATGGCACATTTAGAATCACAGGCATCCCTGAGGGTGAAGAAGAAAATTCACAAGGGCTGGAAAACCTATCTGAGGAAATAACTGAGGAAAACATTCCTGGTCTTGGTAGAGATTTAGACATCTAGGTACAAAAATCTCAAAATCTCTGGGAGATTCTTGCAAAGAGGCAATCACCAAGACACATAGTCATCAGACTGGCCAAAGTCAACATGAAGGAGGAACTGCTGCAGGCCATAAGGAGAAAACATAAAGTAACTTACAAAGGAAAACTCGTCAGGTTAACTGCAGACTTCTCAACAGAGACCTTACAAGCCAGAAGGGACTGGGGCCCCATCTTCAGTCTTCTTAACCAGAACAACTGCCAGCCTAAAATTTGTGTCCTGCAAAACTAAGTTTCATATATGAAAGAGCAATAAAGACTTTTACAGACAAGCAAACACTGAGGAATTTGTCAAGATCAGATCTGCCCTGCAGGAAATACTCAGAACTACATTATACATGGAACAGCACAATAGATACCCACCTATGTAAAAGCACCCAAAAGCTCAGAGCTCATATAAAACAATAGCACAAGAGGTAAAACAAAGCAATAAGGTAGTACCCAACAGGATGAATAGAACAGCATCCCACACAGGAATTCTATCAATCAATGTGAACCGTCTGAATGCCCCACTCAAGAGACATACGCTGGCTGAATGGAAGGAAAAATACAACCCAAGTATCTGCTGTCTCCAGAAAACACATCTAAGCCACAAGAACTCATACAGACTCAAGGTCAAGGGATGGAAAAAAAAATATTCCATGCAAATGGAAACCAAAAGAAAGCAGGTGTAGCCATTCTCTTATCAGATAAAATTCACTTTAAATCAACAATGGTAAAGAAAGACAAAGATGGTCATTACATAATGGTAAAGGGAGCAATTCAACAAGAAGACATAACAATCCTAAATATTTATGTACCTAACACAGGAGTGCCCACATTCATAAAGCAAACTTTATTAGTCTAAGCAGAGATAAACACTAGCATCATAATTGTCAGGGAATTCAACACCCCACTGACAGAAGTGGACAGATCATCCAAGCAGAAAATAAATAAAGAAACAGTGGACTTAAATGGGACCCTAGAAGAAATAGGCCTAATGGACATTTACAGAACATTTTATCCAGAAACTACTGAATATACATTCTTCTCCTCAGCATATGGAACATTCTCCAAGATTTATCATATCTCAGGCAACAAAGCATGTCTCAACAAATTCAAAAACACAGAAATCGTACCATGTATCTTCTCAGACCACAGTGGAATAAAACTAGAAATCAACTCCAAGAGCAAGACTCAATTCTACACAAAGTTATGGAGATTAAACAACCTGCTGCTGCACAATTACTGGGTCAATAATGAAATTAAAATGAAAATCAAAAGATTCCTTGAACTGAATGACAAAAGGGATGCAAGCTATCAAAATCTATGGGATTCAGCAAAAGCAGTCCTAAGGGGAAAATTCACAGCCTTAAATGCCTACATCAAAAAGACAGAAAGATCACAAATTAACAATCTAATGACACATCTCAAGGAAACAGAAAAGGAAGAGAAAAACCAAACCCAAAACCAGCAGAAAAAAGAAATAACTAAGGTCAGAGCAAAACTAAATGAAATGGAAAACAAAAAAAACAATACAAAGGATCAATGAAACAAAAAGTTGGTTCTTAGAAAAGATAAACAAAACTGACAGACCTCTTGTTAGATTAATCAGGAACAGAGGAGAAAGGACCCCAATAAGTTCAATCAAAAAGAAAAAAAGAGATATTACCATTGATACCACAGAAATACAAAATACCATCTATAAATACTATGAAAATCTCTACGCACATAAACTCGAAAACTTAGAGAAAATGGAAAAATTTCTGGAAACACATACTCTCCCAAGACTCAACTGGGAAGAAATAAACTCCTGAACAGACCAATAATAAGTAGCAAGATTGAGGCAGTAATAAAAAAAACTTCCAACAAAAAAAAGTGCCAGACCAGATAGATTTACATCCAAATTCTACCAGACCTACAGAGAAGAGCTGGTACCCATATTGCAAAAATTATTCCATAATATCCAGAAGGAGGGAATTCTCCTAAATTCATTCTACAAAGCCAATATCACCTTAATACCAAAACTAGGAAAGGACACAACAAAAAAGAAAACTACAGACCAATATCCCTTATGAATATAGATGCAAAAAACCTCAATAAAATACTAGCAAACAGAATTCAACAGCACATCAAAGAAACACCTGCCATGAACAAATGGGCTTCACCCTAGGGATGCAAGGATGGTTCAACATACGTAAATCAATAAATGTGATTCGCCACATAAACAGATGCAAAAACAAAGGACATATGATCATCTCAATAGATGCAGAAAAAGCATTCAACAAAATTCAGCACTCTGTCATGATAAAAACCTTCAACAGACTAGCCATGGAAGGAACATATCTCAAAATTATAAAAGCCATATATATAACAAACCCACAGCAAACTTCATACTGAATCGGGAAAAGTTGAAAGCATCCCCACTAAGAACTGGAACAAGACAAGGGTGCCCACTGTCACCACTTATATTCAACATAGTACTTGAAGTCCTAGCCAGAGCAATCAGACAAGAGAAAGAAATAAAGGGCATCCAAATCAGGAAAGAGGAGGTCAAACTATCACTTTTTGTTGAATGGTATGATCTTATATCTAGAAAACCTCCAAGACTCCACCAAGAGACTCCTGGAATTGATAAGTAAATTCAGCAAAGTCTCAGGTTACAAAATCAATGTACACAAATCAATAGCATTCCCACACACCAGTAACAGTTAAGCTGAGAGTCAAATCAAAGACTCAATACCATTAATACCATTCATAATAGCTGCAAAGAAAATAAGATACCTAGAAATATATTAAACCAAGGAGGTGAACAATCTCTGCAAAGAGAACCATGATACACTGAGGAAAGAAATCACAGTTGAGATAAACAGATGAAAAAACATATCATGCTCATGGATGGGTGGAATCAACATTGTTAAAACGTCCATACTATCCAAAGCAATTTGCAGATTCAATGCAATCCCCATCAAAACACCAACATCATATTTCACAGATGTAGAAAAATAATTCTAAATTTTGTTGGGAACCAGAAAAAAGCCCAAATAGCCAAAACAATCTTATGCAAAATGAAAAAATCTGGAGGTATCACATTACCAGACTTCTAACTACACTACAAGGCTGCAGTATCCAAAACAGCATGGTATTGGCACAAAAATAGACACACAGACCAATCACCCACATACAGCCAACTGATCTTTGACAAAGCAAACAATAATATACACCGGGGAAAAGAAGCCCTATTCAATAAATGGTGCTGGGAAAACTGGATAGCCACATGCAGAAAAATGAAACAGGATCCATCTCTCACCACTCTCAAAAATTAATTCAAGATGAATAAAAGATGTAAATGTGAGGCACGAAACCATAAAAATTCTAGAAGAAAATGTAGGAAAAACTCTTCTAGATATCAGCCTAGGCAAAAAAATTTATGACTAAGACCCCAATGATAATTAATAATAAAAATAAATAAATGGGGCTTGATTAACCAGCTTCTGCACAGCTAAAGAAATAATCAACAGAGCAAACAGACAATCTACAGAATGAGAGAAAATATTCATAAGCTAGAAAAATTCACTATTACTCTGGGACATTAAGCAAAAGATAGAATTTGTGTCCAGAGAAGTACAGTTGATGTTGCTTATTCAGTTGCTTATGCATTTTCTGTAAGAATTTGTTGGAAACAATCAACAGAGCAACTAGACAACCTACAGGATGGGAGAAAATATTTGCAAGCTATACATCCAACAAAGGACTAATAACCAGAATCCACAAAGTACTCAAGCAAATCAGCAAGAAAAAAACAACCCCATTAACAAGTGGGCAAAAGAATAGAAACTTTTCAAAAGAAGATAGGCAAATGGCCAATAAACATGTGAAAAAAATGCTCAATGTCACTAATCATCAAGGAAATGCAAATTAAAACCACAATGAGATATCATCTTACCCCAGTTAGAATGGCTTTTATTAAAAAGTCCAAAACAATTAATGCTGGCATGGATGCAAAGAGAAAGGAACACTAATACACCATTGGTGAGACTGCAAATTAGTACAACTTCTATGGAAAACAGTATGGAGATTCCTCAAAGAACTAAAAGGAGACCTACCATTCGATCCAGCAATCCCACTACTGGGTATATATCCAAAAGAAAAGAAGTCATTTTATCAAAAAGACACCTGCACCCAAATGTTTGTTGCAGCACAATTTACAATTGCAAAGATGTGGAATCAACCCAACTGTGCATCAATTCATGAGTGGATTAACAAAATGTAGTATATGTATACTATGGAATACCACTCAGCCATAAAAAAGGATGAATTAATGCCTTTTGCAACAATTTAGATAGAACTGGAGACCATTATCCTAAGTGAAGTATCCAAAGAATGGAAAAACAAACATCACATGTACTCGCTATTAAATTAGAACTAACCGATGAGCACACATATGCACAGAGGGAAGTAAAACTCAGTGAAAATCAATCAGGGGGCAACAAGGAAGAAGAGATGGATGAAGATCTACCTAACAGGTATAATGAACACTGTCTAGGTGATGGGCACAGGTATAGCCCTTACTCAAGCATTACAAAAGCGATACATGTAACCAAAAACATTTGTACCCCCATAATATTTTGAAATTTAAAAAATAAATGAAAGGGGAAAAGTAATTAGATGTCTATAAAAATATGTTAGTACATTTACTTTAAAAATCTAGAAAATATGCACATAAACTTCTGGGTACAGAATTACAGTTTTAATTTCTAATTTAGGCATTTCTATAATGTCTAAATTTTTATAAGGAGTATACTGTCACAGAAAAAATATGAAAACAATAGAAACATTTTAAAAAGTTACTGACTTTCTGAAATCATAAGGTGCTTAAAAATATAAAAATGACTACATTAATTTTGGGACTTTTCATGGTTTATATCTGGGATTATATAGCCCACAGGCCAAATCAGACCCACATCTATTTTTTATATGGCCAGCACGCTAAAAATGGTTTATACATTTTTAAATGTTTGGGAAAAAATCAAAATATTCTGTGAAACATAAAATTTATATCAAATTCAAGTGTTCATAAATATTTATTGGAACACAGACATGCTCATTCATTTATGAACTGTCTACAGCTGGTTTTGTGCTACAATGCACAAATTATTATATATTATGTAATTAAATATATGCAGCAAAGGCTTTATGTGGCCCTCTCACTGCTTCACACTACTGCCTATAACATCACAAATTATAGTGACAAAGTTACACCATGCATATTATTTATCTAGGTGAAAACTCATATTTGAAGATGATATGTAAAATTTCATTATAGATCAGCATTAACAGATGAGCATTTGCTACTGAACTGATGATATGGAAAACCAACTTTGAATCAAAATTAGGTGAAATGTTATCCCTCTAAAAAGAATTCTCTCTTCTCATTAAAACTGCATTACAAAAATGTATTAATTATTATATTTTGAAATTTCATCAATTAAAAATTTGTGAAAAATTCTTCTCTCTTGTTATATTAGTACCTACACAGTATCTTTGACTTTGCCTCTTGGCCTGCAAAGTCTAAAAGTTTACTATTTGGCCCATTATAGGAAAAGTTTACTGACCCCTGGTTTCTAGCGCATGTCTTTATGTCTTGGTTTCTATGCTAGAGCACCCCTACCTTCATCTCTTTTTGGAGGGGTGAGGGCAAGAGGAAGGGGGTAAGTTTAGCTAATTTATGCTTAACTGAATTTCAGAGGGGCTTTAAAAGTATTCAACAAATATATGCATAAGTAAGATTATATTACAATGCTATTATTCTAGTTCTATTTGATGGTAAATATCTTGCTCTTCATAAGGCCATATATGTATGAAAACATTTTTTACACCTTTCTAATTATATTATATTAATGTCTTAATACAGATTATTATATTATTGTCATAATAAACAGCTACAAGTAAAAGTCCAGTTGCTGGTTATGTGACCCACATAACAAAAGATTCAATTACACTAAGACAATAGTCACAGCAGCTGTGTTGCTGATAATCATAAAAGCTGCTTCAGATAGGCCTCAGATACATAATTTGCTTTCAAAATGGCACAGTTATTTCACTAAAACAATGCCTAATTGTTATAAATGCCAACAATCTCTCCATATAGTCTTTCTTTTATAGTATATTTTGATTCAACAGAACAGAAAATAAATGTAGTACAGACACATATGTTCAAGAAAATACCCACATTAACTCTGACAAGTGAAAAGCAATAAATACACATATTCACGTACATTTATTGGGATATTGGAATAGTCACAAGAAGACTATTCTCAGCTACGGAGGAGAAAAGGCATATACACTATGTAAACTGGTACATATTCATTAAAATCAAATTGTTAAAAGCTGTCTGGCACTTTTCTTCCCTAATTGTGACCACTGCTGCTTCAGTTACCTACCAGTACACTAATCAAACAGAACGTACTAAGGGGTCAGATTTCATTTTACGGATTTTTAATTAAAAATCCAAGAGTGGACTTTTCAACAAGGCCTTTCAAGATCATTAGAATTATTCTTTCTTTCTTTCTTCTTTTCTTCCTTCCTTCCTCCCTCCCTCTCTCTTTCTTTCTTTTAGAGACAGGGTCTTGCTCTGTCACCCAGACTAGAGTGCAGTGGCACAATCATAGCTCACTGCATCCTTGAACTACTGGACTCAAGTGATCCTCCTGCCTCACTACCCTAGTAGCTAGGACCACAGGTGCGTGTTACTATGCCCAGCTAATTTTTAAATTTTTTGTAGAGACAAATGTCTCACTATGTTGCTCAGGCTGGTTTTGAACTCCTGGCCTCAAATGATCCTCCTGTCTCGCCCTCCCAAAGTGCTAGGATTACAGGTGTGAGCCACAATGCCTGGTAGATTATTTCTATAATGAAATGGAGACTAAATGAGTATACGTGTAAAAGTACTAAATATTTTGTTTTGAACTCCCTTCCTTTAACCTATTCATTTTAACATTTATTAGGGGCCTGTGAGCCAGTGCTAAGCCCTAAAAATTAAAAAGAGTTAAGTCACAGCCTGTAATAAAGAACAATCTATACCTAGGCTTGCCTTTTTTCCATTTTAATCCAAGTTCCCAAAACTGACAGGATTTGGTGCCTAATTATGAAGGTGGTTATGTTCAGGAGGTAACCTTCAAGAGGCAAAGTTGACTCAAAATTTCCTTGCATATGTGAACTACAGCTGTGTTTATAAGGAAGTCCAGAGGAAGAGCCTCTGACAGCTAACAAGATCCTTCATAATTTGGCCTCTCCAGCCTCATTTTTTTTGCCTGTACTGCCTCAATCCCAACAGAGCACACAGACTTGCAGTTCCCAGTATATACCAGGTCTTTGTCTCTGCCTAGATCACCCTCATATCCTCTTCTCTGGTTTGGCAAATTCATGCTTAACCTTTCAAAATTCAATTCAGATGTCACTTCCTCTGGAAAATCTTTCTTCAACAGCCACCCAAGCCCAAGAAACACATCAACATCTAGGTCAAGGCCCTCCTGTGTGCTGCCACACCTAGGTTCACTGGAAAGGGCCCTGACTGTTTCTGTACTTTACTACAGAGTAAGATTTTGTAGGGCAAAATCCCCATCCCAGTGATTAAGACAGTACTTGACATATAGGAGGTATCTCTAAATGGCCAGTGAAAAAATTAATTTTCTTGGTTAATTAAGAAAGATCACATCCTAAATGAGGGAGACTTGAGAAGAGATGTAAAGAAGAGAATGACTGCTAATGTTACCACCATTTATCAACAAGGACAGACGTATACAATAAATTCAGATGATTTTTTTATTAATCCAAAGTAAATTAAAACAATGACTCAAACTTGAGTTTTAAATTTTAAAGATTGTTCTTTAAAAATCAAGTCCTTTAGAGAGGTTAACCATTTACAGCAGGGTGTAGCATTGAAAATTATGGTCAATGCCTTGGGCTCTAGAGTTCATAGCTTTTCAACAATCAATACCAATTCAACTAGTTCCAGAGTAACTTCAGAGCACTAGCAGAGTACCCCAAACCATGGCCCCTAGGTATTATTACATTGCAAAGGTTCTACAGACCTTGCTATACTTGTGTTAGTTAGGTATTTGCAGAACTTGATCAGGTCCTGGCTTAAAGGCTGCATTTCCTATTATCCACAAAATTAACAAGCAGAAGAGATAAATTATACATATTCATTTGTTCAGAAAAGGAAAAATATTGTCCATTTTCAAGTATAACAATGATAACAGGACAAAAATAAATTCCCAAGGACCACAATCCAGAGGTAAACACTTTAATGAGTATTTATTTCCAGAAATCTATCTATACTTACACACACATACAATTTTATATAAATGAAGTCCTATTAAGCATCCAATTACTTATTGTTGAGAAAAATAAAAAAGGACATGTCAAGAACCTATTTCCATGAAAACAGGTATAAACCTGTAAGACATCACCATTTTTAATAGCTGTACATTATCCTATTAAATAGATACACAACTTAATGCCATACTGATAACCACTTTCAATGGCAGATGTATTTACATTTATTTAATGATCTCTGTGAAATTTCTAGACATCAAATTGCTATATCCAAGATTACACATAGACTAAACTTACAAGTACTAACAAACTGCCTTCTACCACAAAGCATTTTGCAAAAACATGCCATCGCAAGGGTACCCATTTTCTACATTCTGAGTAAGTGTATTTCATCAGTTGTTGCCAATCTAAAAAAGATTTTAAAATATGCCATTTTATTTGCATTTCAATTACTGAGTTCTAAAATATTCATACTTTTGCTGGTAATTTATATTTCTTTTATACATTTCTAATATTTTAAAAATATTATTCCAAATTTCTCATTTCTTAATCTTTCGGAGATATTTTCTTTTGAGGAAACTTTTAAGTCGAAAGAAGTTCCCTCAGTTTCATTATAGTTTCCTTTTATTAAATTAAGTAAAAATGAATATAGACTTCATTTGAAAGAGTATGTACAATATAATTAAATTCTTAGAAAATTATCTTTCATCCACTGTCTAAACTTTCTCCTACACACACACGCATACAAACAAACTTGCATACTTTTACAATGTCTCTGGAAGGAAACATAAAAATCTGATGACACTGGCTGCTTCCAAGTTGGAGAACTGGATGGCTGACAGATAGAGGTACAAAAGAGACATTTCACTATATTCCCAGTTGTACCTTTTGAATCGGACATATGAACTTATTACCGATATTTATGAAATTCATATTCCTTGATTCAATGATTTGACATTTAGGTAAATACTCAGAAGACTAATCGAATGCAAAAAAAGGCTTTAAAAACAAAGATATTCATAACATTCAGAACAGTCAAAATCATAAATATGTCCAAAAACTGAAGAACAAGAAAAATTGATGTAAAACATATGGTGAAATATTAATTTAAAATTATGTATTTAACATGAGTGGATTAATAAAATGAGGTATACGTATACCATGGAGTACTACTCAGCTATAAGAAATAATGGTGATATAGCACCTCTTATATTTTCCTGGATAGAACTGGAACCCATTCTACTAAGTGAAGTATCCCAAGAATGGAAAAATAAGCAACACATGTACACATCATCAAATTGGTTTCACTGATCATCACCTAAGAGCACATTTAGGAATAACATTAATCACACGTCGGGCGGATGTGGGAGGGGAGGGGATGGGTGTAAACATACATAATGAGTGCGATGCGCACCGTCTAGGGGATGGACACACGCTTGAAGCTCTGCTTTGGGGGGGGGAGGCAAGGGCAATATACATAACCTAAACTTTTGTACCCCCATAATATGCTGAAATAAAATAAAATAAAATAAAATTATGTATTTAAAATGATAAACTTACATGAGAACTTATTTATAATCTAAGGGAAAATTTAGAAAAAAACATGTTTCCATAATTTCTAATTTTGTATCTTCTTCAGTTGTTTCCATGTTTCTTCTCCAGTTAATTTTTCAGTAAGTTTTCAATGTAACATTAACATATAACATGACCAAAAACTGATACATAGGCACAGTAGTACTTAATTAGTAATTAATCCTAATAAGAACTAAAGGATCAACTTAGCAAAAATTATTCCTTATAGGCATGGTATCAAAAAGATAAGGACTATTTTAGAAATTTAAAAATCAAATTAGTATTCTTTTGTTACATATGAGGTATAATTTACATAAAATAAAATGCACCTACTTTTTAGTGTACAATTTAAGGAATTTTGAAAAACAAATATACCCATTAAATCATCACCATAATTAAGATTTAGAATACTGCTATCACCCCAAAACAATTCTTCGTGTCCCTCTGAAGTCAATCTCTTCACCCCTGGACTCAGGCAAACTCTGACCTGCTTTCTGTCATTAAAGGTTAGTTTTCCTTTTTGAAAATGTTATACAAATGTAATCACATAATACGTACTCTTTTGTACCTGACTTCTTTCATTCAGCATCGTGTCTATGAGATTCATACTTATTGTTGCAGGTATCAGTAGTTCATTCCTTTTTATTGCTGAGGAATATTCCATTATATGAATATAAATGGTGGTTAATTTTATGTGTCAATTTAACTAGGCCATGGGGTTCCCAGATAATTAATTAAACATTATTCTGGGCCAGGCACAATAGCTCACGCCAGTAATCCTAGCACTTTGAGAGGCCAAGGTAGGAGGATTGCTTGAGGTCAGGAGTTCCAGACTAGCTGAGCAAAAGCGAGACTCCATCTCTATAAAAAACTAGAAAAATTAGCTGGCCGTGGTGCGTGCACCTGTAATCCCAGCTACCTGGGAGGCTGAGGCAGGAGGATCACTGGAGCCCAGGAGTTTGAGGCTGCAATGATCATGCCACTGCACTCTAGTGGGGAGACAGAGCAAGAAACCTGTCTCAAAACAAAACAAAAACAAAACAAAAAATATTCAGGGTATGTCTGTGAGTTGTTTCTGGATGATTATCATCTGAATTGGTAGAATGAATAAAGCAAACTCCTCTCCTCAATGCTGGTGAGTCTCATCAAATTCACTGCAGGCCTGAGCAGAACAAAAAATGATGTCTAAGAGAGAATTCACTCTTTCTGCCTGTCTTTAAGCTGGGAAATCGGTCTTCTCCTGCCTCTCATCTCAGACTCAAACTCGGACTGGAACTTACACCATTGGTTCTCCTAGTTCTCAGGCCTTCAGACTTGGACTAGAACTATACCATTGGCTCTCCCGGCTGTCCAACTTGCTCTACTGCAGATCATGGGACTTCTCAGCCTCCAATAGTGCATAAGCCAACTCCTTAAAATAAATCTCCGTGTATACATATTTTTCTAATGTGTCAACAGCATATATATGTATATACATATATATAAGATACATATATCAGATATATATGTGTATCCTATTGGGTCTTTTCCCAGGAGAACCCAACTTAACATAATACACTACAATTTGGTTATCCAATAGCCTATTGATGGACATCTGGGTTGCTTCTAGTATTTGATTATTAAGAATTATATATTAAAATTCTTGAAAAAGTCTTTTTGTGGACATCTGTTTTCGTTTCTCTTAGGTAAATAGTGGAAATGCTGGGTCATAGGGTAAGTGTAGGTCTCACCTTATAAGAAACAGCCAAAATGTTTTCCCAACTGGTTATACCAGTTTACATTTCCACCAACAATGCATTAGAGCTTCTATTGTTCCACCATCCTCATCAACATTTGGTATTGTCGGATTTTTTCATTTCAGTCATTTTGGTAGATGTGTAGTGGTTCACTGTGGCTTTAATTTGCATTTCCCCAATGAGGATGAGTACTTTTGTGCTTTTTGGCCATTCATATATTTTCGTTGGTGGGATATCTGATCAAATCCACTGTTCATTTTTCAATTGGGCGGTTTGTCTTCTTATTAAATTGGATTTATATATTCTAGATGCAAGTCCTTTGTCAAATATACGCATGAACAGTTTTGCCTAGTCTGAGGCTTGTCTTCTCATTTTTTTAATGGTGCCTTTCAAATAGCAATTTTTACTTCTGTTAACAGTTCATGTTTTTGTGTCCTAAGAAATCTTTGCTTACCCCAATGCCAAGATTTGTTCCCATGTTTTCTTCCAGAAGTTTTTCAATTTTAGCCTTCACATTTAGGTCTTTGATCTATTTGTACTTCATTTCTGTGTACAGTTTGAGGAAAGGGTCAAGGATTATCCCTTCTCCTCCATATGGATAATCCATTTGTTCCAGAACCATTTGTTAAAAATACTATTCTTTCTCCCACTGAACTGCCTTAGGAACCTTTATTAAAATGTGTAGGTTATTTCTGGATGTTCTATTATGTTCCACTGACCCACATCTTTGTCCATAGGCAGTATAGTAAAAGTTCTCCAACTTTAAGTCATCTTTTTCAATATTGTTTTAGCTATTTTGGTCTTTGTAGTTTTATGTAAACTTTAAGACCAGAATGGGCGTCATGAAAGCTGACATCCTTAGTTTTGTTCCTGATCTCATGAGGAAAGAAATATGATGTTAACTTCAGGCTTATATTATATGCACTTATATATAATAAAGCAGCTCTTTATTATTATAGAAGGTTGTCTTCTAGCTCTAGATTCCTGAGAGTTTTTAACATGAAGAGATGTTGAATTTGTCCAAAAACTTTTTCTGTATAAACTGAGATAATCATGTGGTTTTCCTTCTTTGCTCTTAGATAGCAGAGCAGAATAATAGAAATACAGCCAATTCCCATTATTCGTGGTAGTTTTCTACAAAGTCACTATGAACACTGAATTAGCAAATCCTAAACAACTGCTCCTCAGGGAAACAGATTTATATCCCTATAAGCCTCTAAGCACATTTTCATCAGCCAAACAATATATAACCTTGTTTAATTGTGTTTCTGTTTAAAGATACCTTATTTGATATATATTTATTAGTTCATTAACACTGAATTTATGGCCAACATACTGTTATTCATGCCTGAATGAAGTTTACCTAATACACATTAATTTCTCCAGAAGGCACATTATTGCCTTCTTGCACTTAGGAACACTAAACAGCACTTTAGCACTATGCTTGGGGGCTGTTTTAAACAACAAAATCATTAACAAAATACAAAAAATGTGAAAAATGTGGCACTAAACAGACCATGAACGGGACACTCGTTTATACTATGAGAGCTGAAAGAAAGCAGAGTGACTTGTTTGACCTCAAATGGGAACGTGTGTATTAGACAACTCAATTTTTCCACTGCACATGCATGTCCGCAAATGACTACAAAAGTACCTTAAGTATTGATTTTGCAGTTACAAATAAATACATTTAAGCACGTAGGCAAATTTACAAGTACACAATCTGTGAATAATAAGAATCTACTGTATATTGATTTTTTACTCTTGAATCAAACTTGCATACTTGGCAAAAGCTTCACCTGGTCATGATGTATCATCATTATATTTAAATTGCCAGATTTGACTTGGTAATATTTGGTTAAGCTTTGTGTTTGTAGTCATGAAGGTTACTATTCTGTAGTTTTCTTACAATGTCTGTGTGGCTTCAGCATTGGAATACTACTACCTCAGAAAATGAGTTAGGATATTATATCCATTTTTTTTTTTTTAAGACAGAGTCTCATTCTGTCACCCTGGCTAGAGAGTGCAGTGGCATCATCATAGCTCACTGCAACCTCAAATTCCTGGGCTCAAGCAATTCTCCTGCCCTAGCCTCCTGAGCAGCTGGGACTACAGGTACATGCTACCATGCCCAGCTAATTTTTTCTATTTTTATTAGAGAAAGGGTCTCGCTCTTGGTTCAAGCTGGTCTCGAACTCCTGACCTTCAGTGATCCTCCCACCTCGGCTTCCCAGAGTACTAGAATTATGGACTTGAGGCACTGCGCCCAGCCCTCTTCTAGTTTCTTGAAGGGTTTATGGACAATTGGTATTATTCCTTCCTTAAAAGTTTGACAGAATTCACCACTGATGCCATCTGGCTTGAGTTTTCTTTTGGGGAAGGTTTTTAAATTATGAATTCAATTTCCTTAATATATATAGAGATATTCAGGTTTTCAATTTCTTCTGTGTCAGTATCGGTAGTTTGTCTTTTTTAAGGAATTTGTCCATCTCATCTAAGTTACTGAATTTATTGGCATAAAGTTGTCCATAATGTTCCTTTTAACTTATTCTGAGACCTGGAGCAACATCTACTCTTTTGTTCCTGGCATTGATAATTTGTATTTTTTTCCCTTCATCAATCTAACTGAAGTTTTATTAATTTATCCTTTCAAAGAACCAGTTTGTCCAGCCTGAGCAACATAGCAAAACCCTGTCTCTACCAAAAAAAAAAAAATCCAGGCATGATAGTGTACACCTGTAGTCCTAGCTACTTGGGAGGCTGAGGCAGGAGGATTGCTTGAGCTCAGGAGTTTGAGGTTAAAGTGAGCTATTACTGACTATACCACTATCTCGTTTAAAAAAAATGTTTAATTTCCAAATAACAGGAAGATTTTTTATGTATCTTTCTGTTATTGAGTTCTAATTTAATTCTGTTGTGGTCCTAGGACATAGTCTATATATTTCATGCCCTTTAAAGTTATTGAGACTTATTTTATGGTTCAGCATATGGTTTATTTTGGTGAATGTTCCACATGCAGTTGAAAGGAATGTGTACTGTGCTGCCGGTTAGTGTTCTATAAATGCAAATTAGGTTATGTTTGTTGAAAATCTTGCTAAGTCTAAATCCTAGGTTATTTTCTATCTACTTGTACTATCAATTACTGGGAAACAAATGCTGAACTCTGTTTCATGAGTTTGAAGCTTTGCTATTGTATGCATACATTCATATAATTATGTTTTTGATTAATTTAACCCCCTTATCAGTATGAAATAACCCTCTTTTTCCTTGGTACTATTCCTAATTCTCAAGTTTATTTTAAATAGGAATCAAGACCAGGTGCAGTGGCTCATACCTATAATCCTGGCACTTTGGGAGAGCAAGGTGGGAGGATCGCTTGAGATCAGGGGTTTGAGACCAGCCTGGGTAACACAGCGAGACCTTGTTTCTACAAAAAATTTAAGAATTAGCTGGGTGGTGCACACTTGTAGTCTCAGCTACTCAGGAGGCTGAGGCAGGAGCACTGCTTGAGCCCAAGAGTTTGATGCTGTAGTGACCTATGATCGTGCCACTGCACTCCAGCCTGTGTGACGGAGCAAGATCCCATCTCAGAAAAAGTAAAATAAAACAAAATAACTGAATACAACAAACACTGAGGAATTAATCCTTATTAGGCATTGTGCAAATTGCTTTCCATGCGTTATCTAACTTAAACCTCACAATAACATTGAGAAAGAGATTACTCAATTTGTTAATTCAATAAATCTTTATTAAGCACCCAGATTCTTCTAGATGCTGGTGATATAGTGGTGAGCCCAAAAGTAAAAATACAGAGCCTTTAGTAGTTTATATTCTATCATCATTAATCCCACCCTCCAGATGAAGAAAGTGAGGTATAGAAAAGTAACTTGTCATTTACATAGTTCATATGAAGCAGAGCTAAGGCTCGAGTGTAAATCTCTTTAAAACTAGAATCTAAGCAAGATCTAAACCACTACATTAGAAGGCCTCTCACAGAATTCACAGCCTAATGAGAAATACAGATAATTAAGTACATATAACACAATATGATAAATACTATAAGTGTCCCACCGTGTTAAAGCAGGACTCACGGAGCACCTCCTGCATTTTACTATAACCAGCAAAAAAAACCCCAGTGGTACCTTTAACATTTTGCTTAGTAATCTCCTTAGTTAGAACACCCAGTTCCTTAGGCGCATTTCCTACTTTCCATGCTACTGAAGGAAAGTGTTGCTAAGCTTTCTGCCTCTATATAACAAGGATCCCTATTCCTCCGGTTTTCAACAATATGCTTCTCATTTCCTTTTGAGCCCTCACCCATAGCTTCCTCAAAGGAATTTCTCTATCATGACTGCCAAAATTCTTCCAACCTCCACCCACTCCCCCCCCAAGACCACTTTCATATTTCTACATATTTGTTATGGTGGCATCCTATTTCAGGCACCAAAATCTGTATTAGTTAACAATTGCTACATAAAAAATTATCCCAAAACTTAGTAGCTTAAAACAATGAACACTTATTATCTCATAGATTTTTGGGGTCAGAAACCCAAGTGTGATTCAGCTGAATGCCTCTGACTCAGGGTCCATCGCAGGGATACAATCAAAGCATCAGCTGGGGCTTCAGTTACCAAGGCTCAAGTGGAAGAGGATCTGCTTCCATGCTCATTCATATGGCTACTAGCAGCTCTTGGTTCCTTGCTGCCTGTTGTTGGCCACAGACATCAGTTCCTTGCCACACGGGCCTCTGCACAGGGCTATGTAAACATAGCTTCCCCAACAGAGCAAGGACATTGAGAACAAGCAAGTGAGAGAGGGAGAGCAAAACACAAGTGACAATCTTGGTAACCTAATTTCAGAAGTGACATCCCACCACTTGGCGCTCTATTCTTTTGTTAGAATGAGTCACTAGGTTCTTCTCACAATCAAGGAGAGGGTATTACACAAGGGCATGAACACCAGGAGGTGGGACCAGTTGGGAGCCATCTCAGAGGCTGCCTACCACAAGAGGTAGGACCAAGGTGCTAAAGACCACAAACAGATACCTAAGAGGAGAAGAAATGCCTGGAGAGCAAGCAGAGGTTTTCTGAAAGAGGTTGCACTTGATCCAACTCTTAAAAATAGCAATTTGATAGTGATGGAGGAGGAAAGGGCATGCCAAAAAATAAAAGGGAAATGGTGAAATATAGTTATAAAAACTGCATGTACCTTATAATGACTGAAACAAAAAGACCATGCAATATGATCAATTGACCAGAGAAGGTCTTGGATGTTATTCCAAGGATTTCGATTTTTATCCTGAAGGCAATAAAGGAAATAACATAATCAAATTTCATTTTAGAAGAAATTTTTGGACAAAAATTGCTTCATCAGCTGTGCACCCATGGCTTTTATCTATACATGATTACTTCTAAATTTCTCCTTCTGGCACAGAACCTTACACACACTCTTATATACATACTAATGTATAAAACTGCCTACTGAGTCTCAACTTAATATCCTACAGCTCTATCAAACTCAGTGGGTTTGAAAGTCTGGGTGGAGAAGACACTGAATCTACTGCAATAAACCAAGTGTGTGAGGCAACCAGAATCAAGAAACTTGAAATGTTTAAGAACAACTCAAGAGGTCAGCAGCACTGGCTCCTCTTAGGCTGTAGTCCCCAACCCCTGGGCCATGGACCCGTACCCGATCCGTGGCCTGTTAGGAACTGGGCTGCACACCAGGAGGTGAGAGCAGCAAGCAAGCAAAGCTTCATCTGTATTTACAGCCACTCCCGATCACTCACATCATTGCATAAGCTCTGCCTCCTATCAGATCAGGGTCAGCATTAGATTCTCATAGGAGCTCGAGCCCTACTGTAAACTGAGCATGCAAGGGATCTGGGTTGCGTACTCCTTATAAGAATCTAATGCCTGGGCCGGGCGCGGTGGCTCACGCCTGTAATCCTAGCCCTCTGGGAGGCCGAGGCGGGTGGATCGCTCGAGGTCAGGAGTTCGAGACCAGCCTGAGTGAGACCCCGTCTCTACTAAAAAATAGAAATAGAAAAATTGTCTGGCCAACTAAAATATATATATGCAAAAAATTAGCCGGGCATGGTGGCGCATGCCTGTAGTCCCAGCTACTCGGGAGGCTGAGGCAGTAGGATCGCTTAAGCCCAGGAGTTTGAGGTTGCTGTGAGCAAGGCTGACGCCACGGCACTCACTCTAGCCCGGGCAACAAAGTGACACTCTGTCTCAAAAAAAAAAAAAAAAAGAATCTAATGCCTGATGATCTGAAATGGAGGTGCTGCTAGCACTGGGGAGTGGCTGCAAATACAGATCATTAGCAGAGAGGTTTGACTGCACAATAAATGTAATGCGCTTGAATCACCCTGAAACCATTCCCCATCGACCCTGTCTTCCATGGAAAAACTGTCTTCCATGAAACCAGTCCCTGGTACCAAAAAGGCTGGGGACCACTGCTCTTAGGGGAATCTCTGTGTGCTGTGTCCACGTTGAAGGAAAGGGGGACAGATGTGAGGCAGAGTAGATAGAGTATGGAATTTGAAAACATCCAGATCTGGTTCAAATCCAACTTCACCAGTTATATTGTTACCTGGTTAAGTTCCTTATTGCTCTGAACTTCTCTTACCACATCTATAAAATAAATAGGGTTGGTGTGAGTATTAAATGAAAATGTATACATTCAGAGCCTGAACACAGTAAACAGTATCTAGCATTATTTATGTGTTCCCTAAGTTCCAGGCTTAGGCAACTAGGAGATAATTAGTTCAGTTACAATCCCAGTGAGTTTGATACAGCTGTAGGACACTAAGTTGAAACTCAGTGGGCAGTTTTATACATTAGTATGTGTACAAGCGTATGTCCAGAGTTCCGTGCCAGAAGGAGAAATTTAGAAGTAATCATGTATAGACAGGTTAAAGCCATGAGGGCACTGCTGACAAAGCATAAGAAGAGAAGTATTGAATGGAATCCTAGGAAGCAAGAACATTTCAGGGGGGAAAAAAACCCAAAAAACAAAAAAGAACATTTCAGGGACCTGCAAAGAAAGAGAGACGTTTGGGAAAAAGGATGCCTCAACAGACTGCTGTGAGGATTAAATTGAAAAAAATACATAAAACACCTTATAGAGGTGGGGAACGTGCAGCCTTCTGATTTCAAGATTGTTCTTTTTTAAGCACCAAAGGAGGCAAGAAAAGCTTCATCTTCTCTTCTTCACTCCTTTTAATAAAAGGATTTGTTCGGTAAAATTTGGATTCAGTCAAAAGGCCACACTTAAGGACCTAGAAGGCCTCATTCCCTACCCCCTTGCACCCCCTTTCAAGAGCCATTTCAATCAAGTCATTAGGCAGAAATCACACTGGATAGTCTCATGCACAAACAGGAAGAAGACAGACATAACCCTTACAAGAAGGTTCCTTATGAAGAGAAAGAAATCAAGTAAAAGCTGTAGAAGGAATGACTAGCCCTTAATTCACCATTCTAGAGCAGGCACTACCAACTTTTTTTTTTTTTAAACACTAAAGTCCAAAGCAAACAATAAGAGGAAATACTTTATAGTGAAGTAAGGACTTAGACCTCTAGCATATACAACATCACCCAGCTGTGATCAAAGTTCACACTACCTTAGTTCATAATTGCCATAGCTCCTTCCTAGATTCCTGTTGTAGTCTTTTTCTTCTCTTGCAAACAATTAAAAAGAAATAACTAAAATAAACAGATCTACTTGCAACCAATAAATCCATGTTAATATTAATATCAGTCTTTAAAGAGTGACAATAAAGGAAAAAATATGAAAAATAAACAGAACTTAAGTTTCATATTTCAAAAGGTACTTTAGGATCTTAATATCAATCAGTACACTTATCATACTGTACTTATTAACATCCATACCATTAGCTTCAACTCTCTCTCTCCCCCTTGCAGAAGACCTACATTTAGAACTACCTGTCTTTATGTCCAAAGAGGTGAACTACGAGCAATTTTTAACCTGCCTTCCCAATTCATCCTCTCACGTTGCCTACTTCCATGGCATTCATTCAATGAACATTCATTGAGCACCTACTACAGATACAGGAATGACCAAAAGAGAAAGACCCCTGCCACTGGAGAGCTCGTATTTTAATAGGGAAAGTAAGACCATAAAACCAACGAATATGTTAGGTACTAATAACAGAGAAAAACAAAGCAGGACAGAAGAATGGAGGGTATGCTGTATAGGGCTGCCACTTTACGAAGAAGTTAGGAAAGGCCTTTCTGGTAAGGTGACATTTGAAAGAGACCTGAAAAAGAGACCAGAAAGAGGCAATAATGTCTGAGGAGTGATCTAGTCAGAGAGAAGAGCAAGTGAAAAAGCCCTGATGCAGAAGCACTGTGGGCATCTCAAAATCACTTAATCCTTTCCTCTCCTGCAATTTTCCCAATCAAAAACTGTCAAGTTTCACAAAGTCAATAACTTTCTAATTACCCCTTCCTTTCCATGCCCATTATTACTGTTCTAATTTCAAGTTTTCATCACTTCATGCTTTAACAATTAATTGTACCAAAATCGTCTGCCATCAGCTTCTCCTTCCCTCCATCTTACCTTATACTCCACCACCATTTGTTCATGTTACTATTCCCTCAAAAGTTGTCAAGGATTCCACAGTACACACTAAATAAAATATTTTTATTCTTTTAAGGCATAATACTTCATTTTCACTTTTTTAATTATTTTTAATTCACAAATAAAAACTATTTGTATTTATGGTGTACAATAAAATGTTTTGAAGTATATGTGCACTGTGGAATGGTTAAATCAAGCTAATTAACATACACATTACCGCACACACCTATCATTTTTTTAAATCTAGCATTTGAAAACTCCTCCAAATTCTCCCCAGTCTATCTTTCCATCCTTATCTCTTAGTATTCCTAGGAAGAAGTAGAATACAGTGGTCGAAACAGAAGCTCAAAAAACTAAAAACAGAATTGTCATATGACCCAGCAATCCCACTGCTAGGTATATATCCAAAAGAAGGGAATTCAGTATATCAAAAAGATATCTGCACTCCCATGTTCACTGCACCCAAACTTCACAATAGCCAAGATTCGGAATCAACCTAAGTGTCCATCAATGGATGAACGGATAAAGAAATTGTGGTAGTACATATACATAATGGAATATTATATAGTGTAAAAAAGAATAAAATCTTGCCATTTGCAACAACATAGATAGAATTGGAGAATATTATGTTAAATGAAATAAGCCAAGCACAAAAAGACAAATCTTGCATGTTCTCACATATACGTAGCAACTATATATTAAAACAACTGATCTCATGAAGACAAGAATAAAATAATGGTTACCAGAGGGTGGGAAGGTAGCAGGGAGAGGGTAATAAAGTGGGGATGGTTAACGGATACAAAAATAGATAGAATGAACGATATTTGATAGCACAACAAAGCGACTATAATCAACAATAAGTTAGAGTATACTTTAAAATAACTAAAAGAGTGGAACTGGAATGTTCCTAACACAAAGAAATGATAAATGCCTGAAGTGATGGATACCCCAATCACCCTGATTTGATTAATTCACATTGTATGCCTTGTATCAAAACATCATGTGTACACTATAATATATACAACTATTACATACCTATAGTAATTTTTTAAAAAATTAAAAACAAAAACCAGAAGCTCTGTCTGTCAAAACCCTGATCTGGGCCAGGTGCGGTGGGTCATGCCTGTAATCCTAGCACTCTGGGAGGCCGAGGCGGGTGGATCGTTTTGAGCTCAGGTGTTCAAGACCAGCCTGAGCAAGAGCGAGACCCCGTCTCTGCTAAAAAATAGAAAAAAAGAAATTAGCTGGACAACTAAAAGAATATACATAGAAAAAGTTAGTCGGGCATGGTGGCACATGCCTGTAGTCCCAGCTACTAGGGAGGCTGAGGCAGGAGGATTGCTTGAGCCCAGGAGTCTGAGGTTGCTGTGAGCTAGGATGACGCCAAGGCACTCTGGCCCGGGCAACAGAATGCGACTCTGTCTCAAAAAAATTAAAAAAAATTAAAAAATGAAAACCCTGATCTGTCATTTACTAGATGTATGATCTTGGGTATGTTACTTACATTACTTACATCTCTGTACTTTCAGCTTCCTCATCTGCAGAATGGGAATAATGACAATATTCCTTTTAAGCCTTGTGAAGATTAAAATTAAAACCAAAACTGTGCCTGGTACATTATACATACTTAATAAAGTCATTTCAAATATTAATCTACGTGCATATCTCTCTATACTCATCTCCTGCCACCTTCTATCTTATGTAATCAATCTTTACTAAATTATGATATACTCATATATGGAACACAACTTCAGTAAAATGAGTAAGGTTTACTCTATATAAGTTATATACCTCAAAAAGTTAAAAATTAAAGTAGTTCCCTCAAAAAGAGTTGCTGTATTTGTTAAAAACTCCAAGTTCAACAACAAAAACGTGTGTAACTCTGTATACAGTACAATACCATTCTACTAAATTTGTCAAGTTTACAAAATAAATGTATTTATATATATAATATGGTATATATCTATGGAGTGTATCACTACATAAAATTCTGCAAGCATATCCAAAAAGCTGTTAGTAGGAGATATGAAGAAAAATATTTACTTTTTCATTTTAAAGCCTTCTGGAGGGCATGAACTTTATCATTTACGTGTATTATTTTTACTTTTAAGAATTAAAAATTATTTGAAACATATGTCAGGCTCTATGCTCACAATCTGATAGGACAAGCAGGTTCCAAACAGCTCTTAGAAGCCTAATGAGTCTTAAGAAGGGAAAAGTACAGATTGTTCTCGAAGCTTATGAAACAGGAAGAGTCATCAAGCTGAGACCTGAAGAATGAGCATGAATTAGCTGAGGGTAGTAGGAGTTCTTCAAGCCTAGGGCTTGATGTGCAAAGGGCCTGAGCCAGAAAAGAACACTTTGGCTTAAGAAATCAGAACATGGCCAACATGGCCAGGCCACAGAGAGAGGAGAGGGGAAGAATATAGTTAGATGAATAAGCTTCACATTTTCTGTACTGAAAAGCCATAATACCAGTCATCTGCATCAGATGCCTCTGGCAAAGATATCATTTCCTCTGTCTTATCCCTGATGAAGGTCTACCTACTGTTAAGACCTAAGTCCAAGCATCATCTCCAAAAACCTTTCCCCAACTTTCTAGGCCAAGTACACCTCCTCTCTGTACCCACAGGACTGACGGTATATTCAAGTACTTTTACCAACTCATGTCTTTTGTCTCTCACACGAGGCCGTAAGATCTTTGAAGGAGAGGATCTCCTGTGTCATTTTATCGATAGTATACAGCAGGGATCAGCAAACTATGACCCTTGGGCCACACAGTTAAGAATGATTATTTACATTTCTAGATGGTTGGGGAAAAAAGAATACTTTGTGACACATGAAAATTACATGAAATTCAAATTGAGTGTCTGTAAATAAAGTTTTAGTGGAATATAGCCATACTCATTTGTTTATATATTGTCTACGGCTGCTTTCTTGCTACAGTAACAGAAATGATAGGTTGTGACAGACTTGTATAGTTCACAAGTCCAAACTATTTACTATCTGGCCCTTTCCAGAAAGTCTGACATACTGCCCCTGAGCTTGCTTTATGCTTTACCTATCACCTTAGTAATCTGAAAGTAGAATGGGGTGGGGAATATTAGATTTTCCAGAGCAGTAAAGTATATTTAATATTATAATATCCTATTTAAAATAAAAAATATTTTCATAGTAGTTTCCTACAGAAACCAAAACTATACTAAAATCTTGACAGTTTATACTTCTTTAACATAAACATTTTCCATCCTGAAGATAAGAAAATTTCATTTCAAAATAAGATTTGACCTTATACTCACATAAAAAGAGACACAAAAACATATCCTGGGGACTGAGGTCCCATGTTCAACAGGCTCTACCCTACTAGCTGACTTTCCTGGACTCATTTATTCAGTTGAAACTGAGGAAGATTTTCCACATATACTGGACAAAGGTGAAGTGGCTCCACCTCCTCAGCACTGTGTATGAAAATGCTAATAAGCCCACAGACCTTTTATCTAAACCCACATATGATAAAACTAATGCAAACTCTTTTAAAAAAAAATGGAAATTTTAGATTGGATTAGAGAACATATTCCAATCTATGAAAACTGTGAAAGGTCTATATGAAACAGCAATTTTAATCACGTAGAATAAATCAGCCACTGGAAAAACACTCTTGAAAGGTTATACATCAAGTGCTGCTAAAACTTTAAAGAGGAAATTAAGACATTCCATTGCATTTCTTTGTTAGGTGCCAAATTAATGACTTAGATAATATTGAGTTTTAATTTTGTGAAAAACTAAACGATTTCCCTTTATTTTTTATTGTTTGCAATTTATCTATCAATAAAGGAAATAGTAATTACAAAATTGTATATGCTCAACATGTAAGAAAGAAGAAATGCGATTTTACAGTTCTTAAAGACCACCGTTAAAATTAATGAAATCTTGACAACTGAGTGAAAATTCTTCATGGACAAATGGGTCAGAGAGTGCTCCCTTATCATTTCCAGCTTCCCTTCCAACTAGCCTAGAGCCATGCAACTTGGTCTGGCCATGTGCTTCTATGAAGTAACATGTCCAAAGCTGACGTAAGAACAGATGTACCTTCTCTATGATTTTTCCTGTCCACATAGCTGGACAAAAAACTCTGAAGAGAACTCTACCAGAAAGCCACTCAACCATGGCCACTGGCCATGATAAACCTTTGCTGTGTCAAATTACTACAACTTCTGGGATTTGCTGCAACAGACCATGTTAACCACCCTAATATTGAGCAGATTAAACTGAACCAGAGTGGCAGGGGCATGGTTAGTATAGGTACTTATGTTGCTCTACCAATATATGGAAATTTTTATGGAAATCAAAGGAAACACTCAACTGTTTTAAGAATTTACAACATATTGCCTCAGAAGGAGCAGACATAAGAAAGAAAAAAGAATATATATTTCACCATTTATAGCTGAATCTATCAATGCCCCACCGATATCAGTTCACAGCCACTGTGGGGGGCACTTGCAGTCTCTATGAACAGTTCTCTAGACAATTTCTCAACATCTGTGTCTCTCCGCCAGAGGGCTTTTCTCTAGTTGAACGAGCACACTCAGCTTGGCAGCAGGCTAAGTAGGAGTACCTGGGAGTTAACACCTCCAGAAACGTCAACCAATGAAGGACAAGAGTTAGTAGATAAACACCTTATCCTGTGATGGAATATTCCTAAAGTATGTTCTACGTGATCTGTCAGAGGGTGCTGAGGGAGATGAAGGTCCAATTGTCCATTGTGGTATACTACTTATGGTTTTTGTCCCTTCCCTGTCTCTTTCCTACTTCCTCAACAACCTTTTCTAGGACCATCTTTTAAATGAACCATTTGAAACCAAACAAATCCTTGTCTCAGGGTTTTCTTTTGGTGGAACCCAGACTAAAACACTATGTAGCATTAACTTTCAAAACTGTCTTTATAACCTACAAGAGTACAACTTTCCTGTCAATATGGTGAATTATGTGAGAAGCAATATGTTAAATCATGAAGTTATTTTTCAAGCTTTTTAGACATCAAATTGGAGATCACAAATTATTCTAGATTTAGAAACTAGGAGAAAGGCCAACACTTACAAGCTTTCAGAATTAGTTGAGCTTGGCATATTCAGCAAATTTATTTGCAGCTTTAAATACAAAGAATTAAACTTCCCAAAATGCAAACACACCATGGTAGCACTACTATCTTTGCCTGCCCAGAATACTCATTTCCCTCATCCCCATCTTTTGGTAACAGACTCTGGGTCCCTGAATCTGGTGAGCATATGACTAGGCTTAGCTAATAACAATAATTCATCTTTCTGGGTTCAGTAACTAATTCTAGAATGGGTACATAACCTAACATAATCCTTCCCTGTTCCCTGCTATGTAGAGAATGTCCCTGCACTAGAAAGTATGTTCCTTGAGGACAGTGACTTGGTGTGTCTTATTTTATCACTTGTTTCCCCAGCAACTAAAATAGTGTCTTGCCATAACGAGCACTCAATAAATACTTGTTGATTTAGACAGTAGGTCTAAATGAAGTAAACAAACAGACCCATATGAAAGATTAAGAAATTAAGAGAAAATGTACTGAAAGCACTTCATCCATGAGGCCAGATTTATCCATGTTCATGGTTATTCGGAGATTTCTTCAATTCTACTGTCATTCTTAGTTTAAGCTGGTTGTCATTTGCAATTGGAGTCTAGAAAAATATCACCTCAAGCAAACAAAAAAATCCATCAAATCAGATAAATCAAATTAGTGCTTTAATATTTCATCTTTGATGCAATAAAGCACTCAAGAATAAGGATTCCAAAGCAAAAAAATACTCATTTAGTATTTTTTTTCTGAAGGATAATTTAAGGAAATATTAATACTTTCATAATGACATGCCTGAAAATCCCATTTGAAACCATGTGAGGAACATTTTTTCCCAGTTATGTTCCATCTTTCCCAAAGTATCTCCAAGGATAGTTTTTATATAATTCAAGCTTGATTCAGTTAACAAAGTAACTTCCAGAAAACCAATATGGAGAAGTTTGGGGGCGGGGGGAGCGGTATTAGTCCATTTTGCATTGCTATAAAGAAAATACCCAAGTCTGGGTTATTTACAAAAAAGAGATTTATTTGGCTCACGGTTCTGCAGACTGTACAAGAAACCTGGCACCAGCATTTAAAACACACTGTTTCAAAATAGTCGAAATCCAGAAGTGAATAAAGTAGAAAGTGAATGCTATCTGTGATGCACTCCTCCATCCCACTCACCACTGGAAACTAAGCTAGCAGAGCCCTGCTAAATACTTCTCAAAATATAAACGTACACAGATACACACTCAGATACAATTAAAAAAAAAAAACCAGAAGTGGCAGGTTGAGCTTCTAACTCTTCAAACTTTTTGTCCCTCCCATCTTCACCTGGAGCTGAGTGTGTGTACGGTATGTATGTACGTGTATCTATGAATGTATAATACCAATAATTTTTTTACCAAAGTTTTTCCAATGCAAATTCCATTAAGTCAACTTCTGTTTCAATTTCTTTTAATGTAAAGTTTACAAATAAAGACCTAATCTGCTTTTGATTATACCAGATTTTCTAAGTAAAGCCACTATCATCAAGAGTTTTCCTTTACAACAATTACTACCATGCCCAATTTAATCAGAGTAAATTGTGCAGACAAAAATTATACAAAGAATATTTTATTCTATCAAAGTTTAGTCAATAACAAATGCTGCCATGTGTTTTTACAGCTATTTGGTTTTTGTTTTTAATATTTATATTAATCCCTACAAGTGGGTAAGACTGATAGTTTGCATTGATTTGTTAACTGACTGTGGTAGGCAGAATTCTAAAATTCCCCCAAGATTGCCTGTCCTAATCCCCAACTGTAAACATGAGATAGATTTTGTAGATGCAATTAAGGTTACTAATCAGTTAATGGTGAGTTAATCAAAAGGGAGATTATCCAGGTGGTACCAATCTAATCATATGTGCCTTTTAAAAATAGAGAATTTTCTCCAGCTGGTTCCAAACGGCAAGTCAGAGAGATTCTATGTAAGAGAGAGATTCCATTGCTGGCTTTGAAGACTGAGGGAGTCATATGCAAAAGACCTGAAAGCAGCCCCAGAGCCAAGAGTGATGCCTAAGCTAAGCACCCACAAAAACACAGGCATCTTAGTCTACAACCCCAAGGAACTGGACTCTGCCAACAACATGAATGAGTTGAGGAGCACCTTATTCCGCCAAAGTCTCCAGATAAGAGCCCAACCCAGCTCACATTTTTATTTTGGCCTGTGAGACTGAGCAGAGAACACAGTGGAGCTTCCTCCCTGCCCCCACTTCTGACCTACAGTACCGTGAAATTATAAGTAAGTGTGTTTTAAGATGCTAAATTTGTGACAATCTATTACATATCAGTGAAAAACTAATACCTGATCCATGGAGAAACCCATAAGCAATTCCTGCAGACTGATCTCTTATAAGTGAGGCCAAGACTACTACAGTAAGGCAAATGAGGCACTTATCCTGGGCACAAAATAACTTACTAGATAAACAACTCATGCATGATGAGCACACTATCAAAATTTTAAAAAGACACTATTCAATCCTGCACTTGTATGACTCTTAATCTTGGCCATGTTGGATCCTATCTTTAAAAATTAGATAATTAGTTCATTGTGGACTTTTTAAAATTAATTTTTATTTTAAAAATATTTTATTTATCATGCCTATAATCCCAGCACTTTAGGAGGCTGAGGCAGGAGGATTACTCAAGGCTAGGGTTTGAGACCAGCCGGAGCAACAGCTTTTTTCTATTTAATAGAAAAATTAGCCAGGTGTGGTGGTGCACACCTGTAGTCCCAGATACTTGGGAGGCTAAGACAGGAGGATCACTTGAGCCCAGGAGTTTGAAGTTCAGTGAGCTATGATAACACCACTATACTCCAGGCCAGGCAACAGAGTGAGACCCTGTCTCAAAAAAAAAAAAGGAAGAGATAATATCAATGCTACACAATCTCTTCTAGAAAACAGATGAGGAAGGAAACACTCCTTAACCCATTTTATGAAGCTAACGTTACCCCGATACCTGAACTAGACAACTATAAGAACAGAATACTACCAACCAATATATCTCATGAAAACAGATGTAAAAATCCTCCACAAAATTTCAGCAAAAAACCACTTGGGAATACTGGCAGTTTCTTATAAACATACACTCACTATATGACCCAGCAACCCCACTCCTTAGGTATTTAACAAAGAAAACTAGAGCATTGTTCATCAAAAAACCTGTACACAAATGTTTATGGCAGCTTTATTAATAATCACCCAAAACTGCAAACTCCCAAATATCCTGCAACTGGTCAAGGATAAAGTGTGTACATCCATATAATGGAATACTAATACTACTCAACAACAGAAAGTAATAGATTACTGATAAATGCAATAACATGAATGAATCTCAAATGCATTATGGTAAGTGAATGAACTTATTTTGTACTAGCCATGTAATTACTTGGCAACTCCACTGTCTACTTGAGAATGGTGAAAAAAGCTAAATTAAACTAAGTGTCATGACTAATTTCAGCTTCACAGGCACTCTGAAAGGGTCTTTGGTCAAAGAACCATATTTTCTCTGTAAACCTGCCAACATTCAGTGCCTTCTGCAACTGGGCATAAGGCCAAGTGAATAGTTACTTCACTGGTTCTCAAGGTGTGAATATGAGGTGACGTGATAATTTACATTTCTATCCAATCCCCAAATGATTCCAAAGTCTTTAATACTGCAATAGCAGACTTTTCTCTTTAAAGGACAGTTTTCAAAAGCATCAAATGTGCCCCAAATTTTCCAAAAGTGTGACAAAGATTTTCAAACTTTCCCTGTTCAAAAAAGAAGTTTACCCACTCTCCCTGCCAAATAAAGGACCCAAAATTAAGTATTACTCGTCAATGCCCAAAAGTCAAGTGCAGCTCCTCTTCCTTCCCCAAATAAGAGTTATTTGGAATCATGAACAAATTCAAGCTCAACAATCAATGGCTGCTAGTCATTCTCCAAAAGCACAATTACAAACTTTTAAGCATGGATAATTGGAAGGGAATATACAAAAATAATAATGAGCCTTTTCCTTTATCTTCCAAAATTTCCATGTTACTATTAATATTACATTTTTTGTTGCTCTATTGTTGAAAACTATTCCTTCTGAATGTTAAAAATTTTAGTGCATTATGCTCTAAAAGTCCATGGCCTACTCTGTATGCATACAGAAAATAAATAGCATTTATGAAACCAGTTAATAATGACAACATTATTAACCCAACCACTCACGTAGGTTCAAAATCTCAGCCATCATTATGGTCTCTCATCTCTCAAATCTAATCATTTAACAAGTCCTATCAATTCTTTGCTTCTCAAACAAGCCCTTTTTCATTCACAATACAGCCACTCTATTTTCACACAAAGAAATCAAGAGTGCTGAAAATAGTAAAAATGAGAGTAAATATGAAAGACTCTTTGCCTACTTTTAAGTGCCTTAAAAGATAATCGTCTAAAGTAAAAATAATAACAAAATATTTGACAAATAACAAAATATTTGACAATTATAGCACAAAGGATGGGAGGGAAGAAATGGAAGTATACTAATATCTAATTAGTATCTACTATCCAACATGTGAAATATTAGACAACACAGATACAGAACATTTCTATCACTCACAAAGTTCTATTGGACAGCAGTGCTCTAGTGCAACCACTAACAGCATAGTAAAAATAGGTATATGTAATGACTAATAAAGAAGATAAAATGGAATTATAAAACATAATCCAACATAAGACAAAAAAAATCGGTTGGTGAAATTCATGTATGAACTAGTATTAAATACTAAAATATATCAGACAATAGAAAGAAAAACACAACTTTTTTTCTTTTTTTTTTTTTGAGACAGAGGCTCGCTCTGTAGCCCAGGCTAGAGTGTCGTGGCATCAGCCACGCTCACAGCAACCTCAAACTCCTGGGCTCAAGCAATCCTCCTGCCTCAGCCTCTCAAGTAGCTGGGACTACAGGCATGCGCCACCATGCCCGGCTAATTTTTTCTATATACTTTTAGTTGTCCATATAATTTCTTTCTATTTTTAGTAGAGATGGGGTCTCGCTCTTGCTCAGGCTGGTCTCGAACTCCTGAGCTCAAATGATCCACCCACCTTGGCCTCCCAGAGTGCTAGGATTATAGACGGGAGCCACTGCGCTCAGCCAACACACAACTTTTGACCAAGAAATTCTATTTCTAAGAATTTATCCTACAGATAAACTCATATATAAGTGCACAAAGAAGTATATACAAGAATATTCAACATAGCACCATTTAGCAGCAAAAGACTGGAAGTAATCTAAATGTTCACAAATAGAAGCCTGATAAAATAATACATGGTCCACAATAAACTTATAGGCACAATGACATGCAAATATTTGTATATATATAGAATAACATTCTCGTAGGTAGACTAAACCATAAATTAGAGTTAGCTTCTTGATCTTGAGGGCAAGGAATCCAAAAAAATATTTAATTTTACTTCCAAAAGAAGTTTACTTACACTAGCTCATAAAGAAAATGGGCCAATTAAAAATATGTAGATTTCTTCTGGAATAAACTAGAGCTAATTTCATCTCAACTACTACATGCTAGCCTAGATCAAAAAAAGAGTATCAGACACTTCCTATTAAAATAATAATAAAGAACAAAGAGGTATAACCCACAAGGACAACAGACAGAAAAGGAGGCAATAGCAAAAAAGAGGTTTCACCCAAGTTGTTTTAGAAGGAGATTTTTAAGTAATAACTTAGCTGCAATCAGATCCTATGCTGAACCTAAGATTTTTCTGATCTGTCCCGAGACAAATTCCAGATTTCTGTGGAAAGAAAAGGGTCTTGCCATTCAATAAATATTTTACTGCAGTTTTCAACTTCTTACATGAACCAACAAACTTTTTCTCATTTAATAAGTATCAAGAGCAAGGAAATAAATATTTCATTTCAGCTGAAAATCTGGGTGTGTTCAATTCAAGTTCAACCCAGAACTGAGTATTTGTACAGAAAAAAAAATTACATGTTTTGCCTTAAAGAGATAAATTTTATTTTATTTTTGAATCAATATATTTTTTTTTTTTTTGGAGACAGAGTCACTTTCTTGCCTGGGCCAGAGTGCCGTGGCATCAGCCTAGCTCACGGTAACCTCAAAATCCTGGGCTCAGGTGATCCTCCTGCCTCAGCCTCGAGAATAGCTGGGACTACAGGCATGCACCACCATGCCCGGCTAATTTTTTCTATTTTTAGTTGTTTTTGCTAATTTCTTTCTATTTCTAGTAGAGACGGGGTCTTGCTCTTGCTCAGGCTGGTCTCGAACTGCTGAGCTCAAGCAATCCTCCCACCCGGCCTCCCAGAGTGCTAGGATTACAGGCATGAGCCACTGCGCCGGCCTATTGTTGAATCAATTTTTAATGTACAGTTCTAGAATTGAGACAAAAAAAATCAACAAACATTGATAATTCTGCTAGACTTATATCTGACACAGATCATGATACTGAGAAAGAAATTTTCTAAACTCTTATTTGATCTAATTGTGATTTAAGCTGTATTTTTCTCATATTGCCTTCACTTACGGTTTTAGCTTCACTATAAACATTATAAATTTTCCTATTGTAAAAAATAACTTTACTAAGTTCATTTAAATTAAATCTAGCTTTAGAAAAAAATAAATCCCGTTTTGTCTTACACCATTTAATCAAAATGTACTGTGGTTGCCTTATGAGTTCTTAAAAATCTATGAAAATGAAAGAGATTAATTTCAAGAAAGGTAAACTGAACTAAACTGTATTTTCCCCAAAAAAGAGTTAGCTAAAACATCATTTTTAGTTTTATTTTATTTTTTTAAGAGATGAGGTCTTGGCTCTGTCACTCAGGCTGGAATACAATGGGATCATAGCTCACTGCAGCCTCAAACTCCTGGGCTCAAGTGATGCTCTCACCTCAGCCTCCTGAGTAGCTGGGACTACAGGTATGTATGCATTACCATGCCTGGCTAATTTTTTTTATTTTTTAGAGATGGGATCTTGCTATGTTGCCCAGGCTGGTCTCAAATTCCTGGCCTCAAGAGATCCTTCCGCCTCAGCTTCCCAGAGTGCTGGGATTACAGGCATGAGCCACTAGGCCCAACCTCATTTTTAGTTTTATAAGGGGGAGGGAAACATCTCTTGTTCATAACCTAGATCACGTATCTCACTAGCATCTTGTATAGTAAAAATTGGGGATAAGACTATTTTCACCACTTGAACAAAGTAAAAAAAAAAATTACATAGGCATTTCTTTAGAAGGAAAAACTGAAGTTTCCTCCACTACTCACTTGCAATAATGGTGATATCCCCAGTGGAGAGGGGGAAACCATACAAAACAAATAGGCTAATAAGTTGGTCAAATAAACAGATCCACAGAGAAATCAGTCTGTATTCAGAAGAGCATTACTAAATTATTATTTCTCAATTTTACTGATCAAAAATGCATGGGTTCCCCAAGAAATGGAAATTATTCCAAGGGGCTCTCCAGAGCAAAAAGATGGGGAAAAACTGCTCTACAGAGATTAACTGGACAGGCTCTCTGGACTTAAGGATATCAAACATATCTTTAGGCATGATACTGTAGGACTCTTCCTCGGGCAAACTAGCCCAACAGAAGAAAAAACTGACAGATGGGAGTCCCTTCATCATCATTCTGTGGTTAAGATCCTCTAAGCTACCAGCCTGACCCAGACACACAAAACATCTAATCAGCATTTTAGTGTCTCATTTAAATATTAATAGAAAACTAAGGTAAGTTTCCAACCTGAAACACAAAGACCACCAGGGGCTCATGCCCACAATCCCTCTTTGGGAGGCCAAGGCAGGAGGATTGCCTGAGACCCCTAGCTAGGTATAATGGTGTGCACCTATAGTTCTATTATAGCTATTTGGGAGGTTGAAGCTATCAGCACACCACTGCACTCCAGCCTGGGCAACAGAGTGTGACCCTGTCCTTTAAATAAAAAACAAGAGAGAGAGAGAGTGCATGCCAGCCTCTGAGGACAATGAAGAAAGCAAAAGAAAGCTTTGAGGGTATTTATGCATTTTATAAAGATTTTTAGAAGGCATTAACAAGACAAGGAACAATTAGAGAGCAAGTTAAATGCTCGTGAAAAATGAAAATGATGGCCAACATATAAAAATCAATAAAAAGAATACAGATAAAAATAAATCTGCTAAAAAGAAAAACAAACAAGATAATGAGGTAGAACTAGGACAGAAATTTAAAAATCAAAAAGGTGCCACATCTGGATAACAAGGATTCCAAAAAGAGAAAACAAAGACAACAAAAAGGAGAAATGAGAGAAGAAAAATCCCCAGAAATAAAGAGTTTCTAGATTTCTAGAACAAAAGCCATAGAGTAACCAGTACAATGAATAGAAAACACACATACACCTCACCCCAAGGCAATCCTTGTTTTAGAATAGTGGTAACACTACATAGAGAAAACACACACACACTGGACTAAGAATGAGAATGGCATCAGAATTTTCAACAGCAATTTCAGAAGCTAGAACATGAAGTGCTTTCAATACACAGCAGAAAAATTACTTCCAATGTAGAATTCTAATTCTATACCCAGTCAAATCAACAAACTTAAAGATGTATTTGCACACTTTGAAGGTCTTAAAAAATACATATTATCTCCCATGTACCCTGTCTCAAAAAAATTATTGAAGAATATTCTCCAGCAAAACAAGATCCAGATATTAGGGTATCCAAAACAGGAGAGAGCTGAAGGGAATTCCCAGGAAGTTCCAAGACAATAGCTATGCCACAGACCTACAAATCAATGTGCCAATTTGGACAGGCGAATGAAGGATTCCAGAAGGGATATCTCCAAGGGAAAAAAGCAAAAGTGAAAAATTACCTGATATGGTTTTAAATATTTAAAAGAAAGTTGCCATTATCAGAAATTTGGGCATGAATTTGTGATAGGTACATAGAAAATGAAGCAAACAAAACAAAAAGCAATTTTAACTTCATGAAGCACAAAAAGGTATAAGGAAAAGAAATATAACTGTAATATACCATAACGTTCTGCTGTAAACAGTATTTACAGAGTCATAATAATTTAAACATTAATACTTATTTAATCAAAAGAGTGCTATAATTACAATGGGAGGACTGAGGAGAATGGCAATTAGGGTGTTAAATGTACATTTTCCATAGTAGGAAATCACCAGGCTGGGCCTGGTGGCTCACACCTGTTAATCCCAGAACTTTGGAAGGCCAAGACAGGAAGACTGCTTGAAGGCCAGGAGTTTGTGGCTGCAGCGAGCTATGATCATTCCACTGTATTCCACCCCGGGTGACAGAGTGAGACAATGTCTTAAAAAAAAAAAAAAAAAAAGGTAATGGTGGCTCACACCTGTAATCCTAGCACTTTGGGAGGCCAAGGCAAGAGGATCGCTTGAGGCCAGGAGTTTGAGACCAGCCCAGGCAATATAGCAAGATCCTGTTTCTACAAAAAAAAAGAAAGAAAGAAAGAAAGAACTAACTATATAATACATAACAATGAAAAAAATCCTGAAGCACCAGTATAAACATATTATTTAGAAATGGGACACATGCTATTTTTGTTTTCAAGTAATCTGAAGTAGTTTGAGATGGAAGTAGCCGACTTTCTCATCCTCCTTCCCCTTCTATTGCTATCTATCATCTTCCTTCATCTTTCCATCCTAAGAGAAAGTGTCTTTAATTGTTCCTGAGATTTCTGGACTATATCATGTACTGGATCCCACTGCCTTTCACGTTTTCCATAATCTTGCTCCTATTTGCATAATCTTGCATCTATTTGCAGTTCAAGAGTAGGATTCTTGGTTAGGGAAAGGATTCATAAACCTACAAACATGCTGAAGTTTCCCCTAGCCTATAAATAAATTAACCTTAACACAATCTTCCATCCAGTTTTGTCATTTTCCTTCCTTTCACTGACGTAAGAGTAATTTATATTCATTACATCTACTTTCTATCTCTACTTTTTTTTTTTTTTTTTGAGACAGAGTCTCATTCTGTTGCCTGGGCTAGAGTGCCATGGCGCCAGCCTAGCTCACAGCAACCTCAAACTCCTGGGCTCAAGCAATCCTTTCTGCCTCAGGCTCCCGAGTGGCTACCGGCATATGCCACCATGCCCAGCTAATTTTTTTCTATGTATTTTTAGTTGTCCAGCTAATTTCTTTGTATTTTTTTTAGTAGAGACAGGGTCTCGCTCTTGCTCAGGCTGGTCTTGAACTCCTGACCTCAAACCATCCACCCGCCTCAGCCTCCCAGAGTGCTAGGATTACAGGCGTGAGCCACCACGCCCGGCCTCTACCTCTACTTTCTCACCCACCACTTTATAATCTGACTTGTGCCCCCAACATGCCGCTCAAACTACCTTCTCTCAGAGATACTCAACTGACCTAAATGCCAAATTCAAAAGCCTATTCTCCAGACTCAGCCTACTTGTTCTCTTCACAGCATTTGAAAATCTTTAACATCTCCTTCTTGAAATACAATCTTTCTTTTTGGCTTTCCCTATTCTACCATTTCTCCTCCTACCACATTCACAGGCTTCTTTGCTGGCTTTTCTTTCTACCCTTAAAATGCTTGTTTTCTCCCAGAGTTCTATCCTTAGCATTCTCCCCACATCATCTTATCCACCCTAGTGACTAGTTATTCCAAGTGTTGCCCGTATGCAAATACCTAGCATGAAGGACATGTCAAACAAATACTTACTGAACTGCAATGAGTAAGTCCCAATTTTTACCCCCCGTTCAAACTGTATCCCTGTTCTGTAAGTATTATTTGCTATGATCTAGAAAATTATCTGAATTTCCTAATAGCAAACCAAATATGTTCAAAACTGAGCTTGTTTTCCTTTTCCAAACCTGCTCTTCCCCACGTGTTACCAATTAGTACCACCATCCAAACTATCATCCTCAACTTCCCCTTTCTCAATCCCTACATCCAACAGTTTACTAAACTGAAGTCTCTTGAATCTCTTTTATCTTTGCCATTCCCACTGCCACTGCACCTAAATTCAGGTGCTCAATGCCTTTGTGAGTTACCATCCTCCAGTTTCTCCCATCTCAATCCACACTCTACTCATCCTAAATATATACACACATCTACTACTAATAAATTGACTTTTAATGTCTAAAAGCCTTGGATGAAAACAATGATATAATATGAAAATAGCTAATATTGAGAGATTCCTATGCCCCATGCACAGATTATAAGGATTTTTATCCTTGTAACAATCCTCTATTGTAAGTACATTAATAGCCCATTTTTACAAGTGAGGTGAACTTGCCTAAAATTAAACAGCTAGTAAATAAATAGTAATGCCAGGATCTGAACCCTGGCGGTCTGGCACCAGAGCAAATACTTTGTTGTTTTGTTTTGTTTTGTTTTTGTTTTTTGAGACAGTCTCTCTCTGTGGTCCCCGCCTAGAATGCAGTGCCACAATCATAACTCACTGCAACCTCCAATCCTAGGCACAAGTGATCCTCCTGCCTCAGCCTCCCCAATAGCTGGGACTACAGGCATGTGCCACCACACCTGGCTAATTTTATCTATTTCTGGTAGAGACAGGGTCTCGTTCTTGCTCAGGATGGTCTCAAACTCCTGACCTCAAGTGATCCTCCCACCTCAGCCTCCTACAGTGCAAGGATCACAGGCGTGAGCCACCTCCCACAGCCCAGAGTACATACTATAACATCAACCATGGAATACATTCTAATTCACATCTTCTATTCAAGGCCAAGGCCATTCTGAAAACTTATCTCTCTACTTTCTGTTTCTACTGCTCCCTCTCTGCCCTCTCCAACATTCCACACCCTATATTTTAAGCCATAAAGGAGTGAATATTATATGTATATTTTCACACCTCTAAGATCCAACTGCAAAGTTCTATTCCTCCCTTTCGAACATTATTCAAAATCCATCTTCTCTGAGAACTTCTATACCCATTCCTTGTTGAATTATCCACTCTGAGCCCAGAGCACTCATCAGATATACTTATGTACCTGTCTTACATGGCTAGTTTGAGTCTCTGGGGTTCCCTGTGTCTTTTACATCTTTATATTGCACAGTTAATAACACAGAGTAGTTCCAAGCTTAAAGAATTGAACTGGCCGGGCCCGGTGGCTCACACCTGTAATCCTAGCACTCTGGGAGGCTGAGGCAGGTGGATTGTTTGAGCTCAGAAGTTGGAGACCAGCCTGAGCAAGAGCTAGACCCCATCTCTACTAAAAATAGAAAGAAATTCGCGGCCCAACTAAAGATATATGTAGAAAAAATTAGCTGGGCAGGGTGGCGTATGCCTGTAGTCCCAGCTACTTACAAGGCTGAGGCAGAAGGATTGCTTGAGCCCAGGAGTTTGAGGTTGCTGTGAGCTAGGCTGATGCCACGGCACTCTAGCCTGGGTAACAGAGTGAGACTCTGTCTCAAAAAAAAAAAAAAAAAAAAAGAATTGAACTTAATTAAATGTAAATTCTACTAGCCAAAACTTAAAACTAAGGTTCTACTTTGTCTCATCTTCAGTTGTGAAATACAGACATCATAAGCCAAAAGGATTCCCCTGAAGGTATGGAGTTAGCAGCAATCCTCCAAACGTTAGAGAAACACTGAAATCTTAGAGGGGTATTTCACAAGGTACTAGAAAGGAGACATCAAAGATGCCACAAATATTAAGCTCTGGTACCCTGCTCCTGACTCTATGTAAGTCCAGAGAAGTTCATCTCCCATTGCTGCTCTTGGCATTCCCATACCCTAATAAACAACCAAATTCATACACAACTTAATATATCCAAAGTAAGGGGGTAACTAGCAAGAATACAACTTGTTATCTACATATCAGCCACACACTGCAAAAATAACTCAAACACTGTACTAATGCCTTTTTCTCTAATGAGTTTTCAAACTATTTTCCTTGGAAGCTTCTAGCCACTTTTTTTCAATATAGGGTACAGCAAAATCACAGGGTGGGTGGTGGAAGGACGACTTTCAAGGCCTAGAGTAGGGCCTGAGAACTTGCATTTTTAACAAGTATCCTGGGGTGTTTTCCAACACCAACTCCCAATTTTCTGATTCTCCAAACACCAAGTGGATGGTCAACAATTCAATTCTGACACTACCCAAACTTGGCACAGACCCCACAGCTTAAGGGCCCAGTCCCACCAGACTGCCCCAACTTCAGATGCCAACTGCCAAGTCCCAGGCCACCTGTACTTCTGACTGACTGGCTATAAATCGAGGGTTCACATGACCCCCTCCTAAGTTTTCATAACTTGCTAGAATGGCTCACAGAACTCAGAGAAACATTTTACTTACGTTTACCAGTTTATTATAAAGGATAAAATCCATGACAGCCAGATGGAAGAGATGCACAGGGCAAGGTATGGGGAGAGGGGAAGCATCAAGTTTCCATACCCTGTCCAGGTACCACTCTCCCAGCAACCTTTGGTTCACCAACCCTTGAAATCTCAATGTTCAAAGGTTTTTATAAAGTTTAATCTCCAGCCCTCCCACTGTCCTTCCTGGACATCTATGGGTTGGGCTCAAAGTTCTAACACTCTAATCACTTGGTTTTTCTGAGGCTATTTAAGTTGGTGCAAAAGTAATTTCAGTTTTAGCATTATTGAAATTTGCCCTTTGAATATTGGAATACATTCTTAAATAAATGTGGTTATGTTATACATCATTTTAGTGTGCATTTCTCACTTTATTTTTTTTTTTGTTAATGACATTACTTGCTGTTTCTTTTATATTTACACTATGGAAATGATGTTAGACAAAAAGCAAATTCAAATGATTTTCTTATTCGAGTTCAAAATGGGTTGTAAAGCAGCAAAGACAGCTCACAACATCAACAATGCATTTGGCCCAGGAACTGCTAACGAATGTACAGTGCAGTGATGGTTCAAGAAGTTTTGCAAAGGAAACCAGAGCCTTGAAGACGAGGATCACAGTGGCCGGCCATCAGAAGTTGACATGACCAATTGAGAGCAATCACCAAAGCTGATCCTCTTACAGCTACACGAGAAGTTGCTGAAGTTTGGCATTTGAAGCAAATTGGAAAGGTGAAAAAGCTGGTAAGTGGGTGCCTCATGAGCTGACCGAAAATCGAAAAAAATCATCGCTCTGAAGTGTCGTCTTCTCTCATTGTACATAACAACGAACCATTTCTCAATCGGATTGTGATGTGCAACTAAAAGTGGATTTTATAGGACAACCAGCAACAACCAGCTCAGCATCTGGACCCAGAAGCAGCTCCAAAGCACTTTCCAAAGCCAAACTTGTACCAAAAAAAGGTCCTGGTCACTGTTTGGTGGTCTGCTGCCAGTATGGTCCACTACAGCTTTCTGAATCCCAGCGAAACCATTACATCCGAGAAGTATGCTCAACAAATAGATGAGACGCACTGAAAACTGCAACGCCTGCAGCCAGTATTGGTCAACAGAAAAGGCCCAATTTTCCATAACAATGCCGTACCAAACGTCCCACGACCAACTTTTCAAAAGTTTAACGAACTGGGCTACGAAGTTTTGCCTCATCTACCATATTCACCTGACGTCTCGCCAACCTATTACCACTTCTTCAAGCGTCTCCACAACTTTTTGCAGGGAAAACACTTCCACAACCAGCAGAATGCGTAAAATGCTTTCCAAGAGTTCATGGCATCCCGAAGCACAGATTTTTATGCTACAGGAATAAACGAACTTATTTCTTGTTGGCAAAAATGCGTTGATTATAACGGTTCCTATTTCGATTAATAAAGATGTGTTTCAGCCTAGTTATAATGACTTAAAATTCACAGTCCAAAACCGCAATTACTTTTGCACCAACTTTAATAGAGGCCCCACTTTAAGTCACCTTATTAGCATAGACCCAGGTGTGATTGAAATTGGTTTATTATGAATAACAAAAGACACTCCTATTACTCTGGAAATTACGAGGGCTTTAGGAGCTCAGTGCAAGAACTATGGACAAAGATCAAACATATTATTGTATTATACTGCACACCCTAAGTAATGCTGATACAGATAAACCACAGACCACACTCTGAGAAACCCCATTCTGGATGTTCACAGGCAATCTTATCTCTAATCTGAAATTTCATACAACCGTGAAAACTGAGCCTACACTGGCAATTTATGTTACATCCACTAAAACTACAAGCAAAACAAATAGTACAAAAGTTAGCTATTGTGTAATATGAGGTACTGTACTGAGAATTTTTTTATTCTTTTCTCACTTAAAGCTCTACTATCATATGAAGTATATCATCACCCATTTTATAGATAAAGAAGTAAGGGTTAGAAAGTTACTTCCCCATATCACACAGCTTCTAAGTGGTGGAATACAGGTATTAAACCCAGACTATCTACTCATAACCTATCTTCCTAACCTCTATGTTACGCCACCTCTCCGTTTTTAACATATCTGACATTTTATTGAATAAGACAAAGTCAGGTAAAAGGAGGGAAGGCACAAAAACAAACCTCATGGTTAACACTGTTGCCTAGTTACCTTCTCTAAGCATATCTCAGTTCCTAATGACAAACCACTTTGCTATGGAGATGGTAGGCACTGAAGGTGGGAAGTTTAAAATCTGTCAGGGATGGGTACTCGGATTGCCTTATGGTAGCCAAGAGAAGCTAATGATTACTTCTAACCCCAGAAGAATAAAGCAACTGGGTAGGTAGGGGATCCTGTGACTATCAACAGAGAGACTTTGAGATACTGGATCCCTAAGCAAAGGTTATGGCATCCAGCTCATCTGATAAGACACCTAGAAGCCAGCAACCTGATCTAGATGGATCCTAGAATTAGAGTCCTAAGGGTTTTACAGAACTATATGGATAAATCCTTGCCCTCTCCAGTAAAGATTTTTATATTTCACTGAGGCTGCAAATTGGCAGCCTAATCAAAAAGGGAGTCTAGAGATTACAAAAACTCTCCTTCCAGACTTAGTCATACAAAAACAGCAAATCATTTAATCATGGGATTTTTTTGTGTTTGCTATGAACACCTGAAAACATTTTGTTCCACTCTGCATGGATGTTCACTAGCATGAAACAAGAATACATTCCTGGGAAGGAAGCTATTAGACATTCACACTTGAGTATAACTTAATAACAGGCATTATCTCTCACAACTAGTTGAAAGTGCTACACTAGAAGAATAAGTTTCTATTTTTCTATTTGTTTGGAGGGGAGCTAATGAAGATGATTAATTTTACAGCAAATACTCTATGGAATGATAGGTCTTGGGAAGGGAAGTTTTAAAACACATGAAGAACGAGCACATGAGGAGCCTGAGATCCCAGGAAATAGAGCCCCCCACTGAGAATCAGAGGAAAAGCGCACCTTCCACATTGCCTATACTTAACCCAGTTCTCCTCAGGTTGCTCCCCTGCTTTGAGTGTCAAATAGTTGATAGGATAGCCAGATTCTGTTATCAGACTGGAAGCCTGCCTCCTTCCTACAGCTCTACTATCCACTTAAGCAGCTCTCCTTTCCCTTCACTTGACACACTATGCTGGCTCCAGAAGGTCGACGGACTGAAACAATTTTTTTGAAGATATCTATAGAGAGCTGCTTCAAAAATTAAGTACATGTTATTATGATCACACCACTGTACTCCAGCTTGCACAACACAGAGACCCTATCTCTAAAACAAACAAAAACTAAGTACATGTAATTTTGGTGTGCTATGTATTTCCCAGGTTCTATTTCATACATCATGAAGCTACTTCCTTGATATAATTTAAAGACATGGTCTTTGAAACACAACCAACCAGAGTTCAAATACCAGCTCTGTCACTTGTTACTTAACCTCTCTAAAGGCTATTGTGAGGGTTAAAATGAGATCTTGTATGACAATCACCAGCTACATAGGAGTTGAGTAGTTGATATATATTATGAGGGAGAGGGGGAGGTCTAGTACTTCGGACAATCATGGTTTCTAAAAAGCATTTTGCATTCTCAAAAGGTTTAAAACAGTACTCCAGTTCTAATTAGAAAACACTATTCATCAAAAAAGAAAGAAAAGAAAAAGAAAACACTATTCATCATTTTTCAGGGCAATTCTCCCCAAAAAGTATTGTCTAAAACCTTTCACAAAATAAATAGTAAGAAAGATTCATCCTACTCCCACCATTTCTGAAACTATTTCACCTGAGTTATTTGGTTTGGAAGTACTGTACTAAGTTTCCTGGAATTTCCAACCATTCTGCCTGAGAGATTCTAACAGAAATCGCCAGACAGGGAAAGACAAAGGTATATGTTGGCAAAATTAATATACAACTAAAACTCACCCATTTATTTTTTACTAGATTCTGACGTGAAAGCATGATATTAAATAAATTTTATCCCTTTCCACCTCCCACAATTTGAATTTCTTTTAAGTTACTCTTTATGAACCAAACAGCTCCATTCATTTTCTTTTTCCAAAGAAAGCTCCCAGATAAACAGAAAAACAAAGAATTTTAGGTCCCTAAAACAATAACAAGATGGAGACAAACACTAGATTTTGCCTTTCTGCATTCAAAACACAAAATCAGTACAACAGAAATACACCCAGAGCCTCAAAGTCCATAAACCTTCCAAAGGAATCTTTTTTAACTTAATTCTCACTTCTTGCTACCCATTTACCAAGTCTGGGAAATAAAACGCACCCAGCCTCTCGTCTCTTCAGTGATCTAAATCTGTCATTGCTAATGCAGTCAGTCCCCCCAGATCTGAAACTGTTTTGTGGAACAGAAATACTTAGCAGCAGACATGTACTATCCTGACATTAACCACGTCCCTAAAACAAAGTGACAAACTACTCCTAGCCTCATCCTCAAAGAAGAGTAAGGTAAGCAGTCACCAACCGAAAGCCAGAACCCCAGGTTTGTAATTAACACCTATCAGCCCAAGCACAAGGTTAGCGGCTGCACCTCCACTGCCTGGGACCCGCGCGGGGCGGGCTGAGGGACCCAGGAGGCTAGCGGGGCGCGGAGTCCGGGGCGCGGGGCAGGCCCAGAAAGGCGGGGCCGCACTGCCCGGGTCCCCACCGCCCGGGTCCCGCCCCCGGCCCCAAGCGCTCCGCGGCGGCGCCGCAGTCCCCGCGTGGTAGCAGCGCGCGCCCGGCCCAGTCCCGCCGCCGCCCCCCCCTTTGCGACGCGACCCCCAGCACTTACCTGCTTTGCAAACCGGGGCGCTCGGGCTCCTCTTCTCCGGGGAGCTTCGGATCTGCTCCGGGGACCTCCTCCGATGCCGGACGCGGGCTGGGGGTGGGGCTGCGCTCACCTCACCGGTCCACAGGTGGGTGGGCGACGAGCTGGGCGACGACACGGTGCCCAGCAGCGGCGGCGGCGGCGGCGGCCGTGGGGGGCTCCCGCGAGCCCCGGGCGCGGCGCCGCGCGTGGGGCTGGTGCCTCGCGTGGACGTCGCGGACGCGCCCGTCTGCGTGGCCACTGTGGGGCTGGTGCGCGCCGCCGCGCTCCCGCCGCCGCGCGTGGGGCTCGTACTGCGCGAGGCAGTGCGCGGGCCGCCGCCGCCGCCTGAAGCGCTTCCACAGCAGGCACCGTTGTTGTTGCCGCCGCCGCCGCCGCTCCGCGTGGGGCTGCCATGTTGCTGCTGCTGCTTCAGCTGGAACGGAACCGTCGCCCTCATGGGCTGCAGGCGGCTCCCGGGTCCCCCGGCCGTGGCGACCGCACCACCCCCAAGGGAGCCGGCCGGCGTGGGGGACCCATTGCGCCTCACCCGCTGGGACATGGTCCCCCCCCTCCCCGGTGACTGGGCGAGACGGGGGGTTTGTTGTTGTTGGGTTGCAGGGGGACGATTCTTGGGGCCGGAGGGAAGGCCCCTGCGACAAGGTGACGAAGCCGGACTCCGGGGTGCGGGGGGCGATCGGGCCGCGGCCAGCAGCAACGAGGTGGTGCAGCCGCTACCGCCGCCGCTGCTCCTCATCAACAATAGTGTCTCCTCCGCTGCCCCCGCCCCCCGCGAGCGCCCATTGGTGGAGCGTCAGCCGCGCACGAGCCGCTCCACCGCGCCCATTGGCTGCGAGCAGCTCTGGTCCCGAGCCCCCGGAGCCTCGGAGAGCCTGGGTGTGCGCGGAGACCGTCTGCTCTTTAAAGAGAAAGAGACCCGCCCCCGTGGGGAGGAGGGGCGGAGGAAACGGGCCGTGTGTATGTGTAATGTGCGCGCGTGTGTGTGTACAAGTGAGTGCACGTGTACGCGCGCGCCAGGGCACGCGCGCTTTGCCTTCCCACTGGGGGGAGCCCTGGGGACTCAGGCTCTGGAATGTTGCCAGAGGGAATGTCCAGAACCAGAGCCGTCCCCAGGGGTAATCTGAAGCATTTTCTGCATAACTCATTTCCTTACCATAGTATTTAACTGTGTATTAACATGTACGCGCGTCTCTTTCTGTTCTTTTTTTTTTTTCTTAATTTTTTTGTTCTGTCCTAATTTCCTCTATCGGCAGGGCTCAAAAGAGAACAAATTGAATTAATCTTACTGGCATGTTACACCGCTCTCCTTTTCTTTCTTATTTTTAAAGCTCTCCAAAGAGACAAATCTCAGATTAAAATTGCTGGTTAGAATGCGATTTTTGATAGTATCTATACAGTTCAGTTACCAAATGTTATTGCTACTCTCCTGTATCTCAAGTAATCAATAATTTATTTTAATCAGATACTTCACTGTTCCCTGATACTTGGAAAGATGTCAGCTACCTTACCAGTTTGTAATGTGCTGTAGTTTACAGAGGGCCATATTTGATCCTCCCAATCATTATTTGAGACAGAACTGGGCCAGCCAGTCATATTTTTATCCAGTGGAGAAACAAGTCATAGTATGGGCAAGGACTCAGGAAGGCAGGTGCTAGTTCTAAAATGACCTAAGGGGCTCCTCATCAAGACACACACACACACACACACACACACACACACACACACACACGGTTGACCCACACCCTACACTCTCACCTCGCTGGCTATGAATTGCCTGTCCATGGCCTCTTTTCCCTTTCCTACTTATTAGATGTGCATCCTAGACAGATTTCATCTTGTAAAAATGTAGGAGTGGGAGGCACAGTATGATCCACTCTGGACCCGAAATCCTACTAGGTCCCTGTACACTGTGGTGGGAAAGCGTTTGAAGACCTAGAGAGGAAATTTAGATCCCAGATCCACTTACTGTGTGACCTTGGGTAGGTCACTAGTCAGTTTCCTTACCTGTCAAATGCAGTTAAACAAAACCATCTCCTTCATACAGTTGTTGTGATTATTAACCAGGGGTTAAATAAGAATGTGGTGTGTAGAAGGTGCTCAACACAGAGTCTCCATGTGATTCAGAGGCCCACATCCCTCCTTATTTATGCATTCTCCTTTCTCCTCCCCCACCACAGAAAGAGGCCCCAAGCTCTTAGCCCAGGAACCTGCCTTAAGTTGGCTGGTGCTTTGGATAGATTTGACATCACTAACTGTCCCCTACGACCTGGAGTGAGAACAAAAACAGCTTCTCACAAGATAGGAACATACAGGAAACTGCCAACAAGATCCATGAAGAGAGGATGTTTTAAGTCTGGTCTTAACGGATAAGAGGGAAGATATGCCTTTAAATAAGGATGTCATGGAAGCTATATGTGGCATTTTGTCTTGCACAAAGTAGGAGCTCAGTACATATTTACTGAATTATACCAAAGGGAGTCCAGCATCCCTACTGTCCTAGGTTCCCTGATCAATAGCTTTTGATATCACCAAACTAGAGACTTCTTTGTTGGCAAGAGGTTTTAGCTTTTCTGAGGTAAAGAACTGATTCCAGCAGATCTCATTAGATTTCATTAGATCAACTGATTTCCTCTAATCAAAAAGTTAAAAAATGTTCTTGGTTTAGTCATGAGGTCTGGTGGAGCCAGTTCACCTTTTGTTTCTAGTTACATTTTCCACAGAAATTCAAACCCTACAGCTCCAGAAAATTCTTCTTTTTCAATTTATTTGATCACCCACCTTATTCATCAGTTTAGGGCTTAACTTTAAACAAATGAGAGCACTTCAATTGAAGCAGGTATTAACCATTTCAGCCCCTATTGTACTAAAGGATATTTGCGAAGACTTGTAAATCTAAGCTTTGAAAGTATGAAATCATCAAAGAAGCTAACAAAAAAATACTTGCTTGGATACTTGGATACCTTAGAGCTCTTGAGTCTGTTTTTAAGATTTAATGGCAATGAATAAAAGCATCATTTACTCTTGCCCTTGACTCCATTATCTGTTATTGAAGATTCAAAGAAAACAATGTGCATCAAGGTGATGTATTGGTCTTTATTTTGCTAGTTTATCTATGAAGAGAGTCTTTGTATTTCAAGGATCAACAAAATAAACACGTCTCCCTCCAGTTTAACCCTGCTCTTCTTAGGATATTATTTCAAATTTTCCATTTTCACTCCAAGGTTGAAATGTGACTGTATAAAGTTGTAGACAAGAAGCAACATACTGGGATTGGTGTGTACTTATTTAAACTTCAGAACCAAAATTATTGATAGGAGCTCATTTGCTCTTGTGCTTGCTTAACTCTTTACGATGATCCTGCTATAGTAAAGGAAGATAGATTTTGAGAAAATGCTTATCTTCTTGCTTTTTCTTTTCTTCCTATAGCTTTCATAGAATAAGCCCTATCTTCTTACAGATTTCTAAAATGTCACTGAATGTAACATTATACAGCCACTAAAGTGATAATTATGAAATCACAAATTCCTTTTACTTTAAAATGGAAAACATCAAAATTATACGTCATTGTAATTATAACAATGCAAAAATATTTATGCATTATAAAATACTAGAGGGTGTGATATACTGACATGGAAATAGAATATTCATTTTTAAAGTGGGATTTTGGGAGGTGTTTTTTCCCCAAGAAATGTCGATACATGATTTTCTAATAAAAGGGGAGAATTATCAGAACTTAAATTGCTGAGTAATATTCTCTACTTAAAAACTGACAGCTGCTTCACTTAGACTTTCATCTTAGACCATTTCATTAAGGCCTTTCCTGGCCCTGCACATTCCTGGTGTTCTTCTCTTGGTCACTTTTGCTGGCTCCTTCTCAATCTGACCTTTAAAAAGTAAGAGCACCTCAGGACCCTATCCAAGCCTCTCACTTCATTCACTCCCTAGACTGATACTTTTGTATCAGTGCATTTGTGCTCAGAATTCCAGTGACCATCACACTGCCATCCATTCGACTGCCTGCTTGGCCTCGCCTCTTATAAATCTTATAAACCTCCTCCACAACTGAATTCAATATCCCCTCACCACTCACCCACCACCAGCAGCTGGCTCCTCTTGCAGTTTTTCCTTATCTCAGTAAATGGTCTGACCATTTACTAAATCAAAATCCTGGAAGTGATCTTGGCTGCCTCCTCCCTTCCAATAAGGCCAGTGAATCACTGTATCTTAAGTACTCTAGTTCATAAATTTCTCATGAATCTACCACTATTCCACTATTCTCTTCACCTACCATCCCCTCTAGCCAAGCCTCTATCTTCTCTGGCCTGCATTCTTTATTTTATTTAATTATTTATTTATTTATTTTAGAGAGAGAAAGGGTCTCACTATTTTTTAAAGTAAAAAAATTCTTTTATTTATATTTTTTTTTATAGAGACAGGGTCTCACTCTGTCACCCAGGCTGGAGTGCAGTGGCACCATCATATAGCTCACTGCAGCCTGGAACTACTGGGCTCAAGACATCATCCTGCCTCAGCCTCCCAAGTAGCTAGGACTACAGGTTCACACCATCACGCCAGGCTAATTTTTCTTATTTTTTGAAGAGATGGGGTCTCACTGTTTTTCCCAGGCTGGTCTGGAACTTCTGACCTCAAGTGATCCTCCCAAAGTGCTGGGATTACAGGGTTGGCCTGCACTCTTATCCTTACTTAGCCAGTTTCTCTAGATCATCTCTGCTCCACCCTACATCTCCAGGCTCCCCATTCCCCACCTGTGATCCATTTCCCACACATCTATAGAGGTCTTTTAAAAACACAAACTTAAGCACCTCACTATACCTGCCTAAAGCATTCCATTTTACCTTAGGATAAAGCCCCCAATCCTGAGGCTTACCATACCTCCCATGGGCCCACCTCTGCCCAGCTCTTCCTCTCTTGGCTCCAGCCATATTGCTCTTCTTTCATTTCCCCCAAATACCCTATACACTCATTCTGGGGCCTTCACACATACTTTTTCCTACACCTGGGACACTTGTCAGCTGGCCAACTCAGTTTTTAGATCAGGGAGGCCTGGGTTGTCTTGCTCCCCACTTAAGTTGGCTTCCCCAGGTATACAGTAGCACTATGCTTCCCTGTTGTAGTCATCATAACATGATTATTTGCTCAGTATCTATATTTCCTTCTCAATGTTAAGTTCCACAAGGGCTTGTTTGTTCACTCGACAAATGTTCATTGGTGGTCTTTTATGAAATAAGCATGAAAGGGGAATTTCTTTGCATGAGCCTCAATAAACATGATCAAAAATCTTGATCTATATCTCCAAGTTCTGCTCATCACAACACAGCAACAGTATCCAATCTCTCTTTTCCCTAAATATTACCCCCCAAAACTAGGCCAGACTTAGATCTGGCTCTTCTTTCTTCAGCCTCATTCTCTCACCTCCTAGGTTCCCTTCTTGCTCCTTGAATAACTCCCTGCCTTTGCCAAACTAATATATATCAATCTGTTCTTTCTGACCTCATCATTTCTGCATCTCTACCAATTTATCCTGATCAGCACAACAGAAGCCTCAGAGCCCAGAGGTGAAATAATAGCTTGCCTAAAACTAGATCTAAGGTCTTTTGACTCATATTTCAGCATCCTTTCACCATAGTATGGATGACTTTCAACAGATCAGCAGCTACTCTAGATACTTTGTACTGACCAATTAACATATGCTGTGATGAAGAAAAGTAGAAGAACCAAAGAAATTAGGTTTGGAATTGGTATTACCACTTAAAACAATCTTCTACTTTTCTGCCATGCAAGCCTTTCCATCAAGATTTGACTCAAATATCATAGACCCTTTTTTAGTTCTCAAAATTATTGGCTCCCTCCTCCCTTTGACATTATGCTTTCAGAGATATGGTTCCCACTATACCAACAGTTTTTGTATCTTTTCAGAAACTCTTCAATCTTCACATTAAAATATATGTTAATTGAACAAAGGTATGGTATAGAACAGTGTATATTACCAATAGTGCTTTGCCTTACTTTTTAAGGACTTTTAGTTATTTAATATATATGTGGTTGTATGCTGGAGGTTCTCCCAAGAAATTGGCCTCTGAAAGGAGGAAATGGGATGGGTAGGGAGAGGAAGATGTTCTTTTTTATGTATCTTCTTTGTCCTATTTGAAGTTTTAAAAGCAATGTTTATGTATTTTAACAAAAAGATTTTTAATATTGATGGGTACACTAAAAGCCCAGATCAGACTTCACTACTCTACAATATATACATGTAATGGAATTAAACTCATATCCCCTAAATCTATTAAAATAAAAAAACAAAGTGTTTCCAAAAAGAATCAATGTAAAAACAATAAATCTCAGAAAACAAGGTTATTTTGATGAACACTAAAATTTGAAATTAGGATTTATAAATGATAATTGCACTCTTATATAAGCTTCAGTATCCAAAATATTTCTGTATTTTGTTTAGGTTGAATAATATAGAGAAAATCCTTATTAACACAGATAAGGAATTACAAATGGTAACAGTGCTCTTTTAATTGCTCTGCAATTAGGCGGATTCAGAAACTTAAAATAGGAGTGATGCAAAATATTTATTGAAAATACTATAATAATATCTGGTACAATGAACACTCCCCAGGAGATGGGCACATTGAAAACCCAGACTTCAGCATTATACAGTGTATCCATGTAACAGAAACATTTGTACCCCCTTAGTATTTTGAAATTTAAGGAAATTATAATCAAGCGGAGAATAGAGATAGAGATAGAGATGACACAAGAATGGCAGAATGTTGATAATTGTTGAAGCTGGGTAACAGTATAGGGTGGTTCATTATTCTATTGTTACTTTGTGTTTGTTTCAAAGTATCCTTAATAAAATGTTTTAAAAATTGGTTCATAAAAATACCCAACAACTGTTCACATACTTTATTATAAAAGTCAAACACTGGAAAATTATAAAGCTCTAAATTTAAGACTCTATAAAACCCTGTCTACCCCATGACATGTTATACATTTATTTATTATTACACATAAGAATGTATATAAAACAAATAAACTTTGCTATATGTTTAATTGTACTCAACAGTGGTTGCATAGTTACCCATGGATTTTTCTCTAAGCAGACATATGCAGACCTGTAATTTAAAAAGACTAATGTAAAGCTACAACCTTTCTAAGTAATTACATGTTTGCAGTAAATTCAAATGTGTACTCAGAAATAACAGGAAAAATTTAATACTGACATCTACACACACAAAAAATTAGTTTACCTGACAGCAGATATTAACTAGTAGTGGTCCCCATATATCAAAATTTATTATATTAAATTTGCCGGGCATGGTGGCTTGTCCCTGTAATCCCAGCTACTCCTGAGGCTAAGGCGGGAGGATCACTGTTTTTGTTTGTTTGAGACAGGTTCTCGCTCTGTCACCCGGCTAGAGTGCAGTGGTGTCATAGCACACTGTAACCGTAAACTCCTGGGCTCGAGCTATCCAGAGTGCTAGGATTACAGGCTTGAGTCACCACGCCCAGCCCAGGAGGATCTCTTGAGCCCAAGAGTTTGAGGCTGCAGTGAACCATGATCAGGCCACTGCACTCCAGCCTGGGCAACAGAGTGAGACTTTGTCTCTCTAAAAAAAAAAATTATTAAATTGATTTTTATTATAGGTTTTTAAATAGTTAAAATACGTCTTGAAAATGAAATTCAGATCAAAATATTTATCGTACCCTTGAAGCCCAGGGTACTTTAAAAACTGTGTCCACTAGAATATTATAAAAGTAAAGGCAGGAAATATATTTTATTCATTGCTCTCTCTCTCCCTACAATACCAAACACAATAGTTTGATGAATGAATATTGTTAACTGGAGGTATGGAAAAATTGATTTCTAAGACCAAAGTAATATTATTAGAAATTCATCTGTGTTGATTTTTGAGTACACAAAGTCCATTCTTAATATAAACAATGCAATACAAACATTTTTAAATTAGAAAATAAAAATCCACAGTTCCCCAATCTTTCATTTTCTATGTATAAAGTAATATATACTTATAAGAATTTTTTACTAGTCTGGGTGTGGTGGCTCATGCCTATAATCCCAGTCCTTCGGAAGGCTGAGGTGAGAGGATTCCTTGAGGCCAGGAGTTCCAGATCAGCCTGGCACTATAGTGAGACCCTGTCTCTACAAAAAATTAAAAAATTACCCAGGCATGGTGGCACACACCTGTTGTCCCAGTTACTGGGGAGGCTGAGGTGGAAGGATTGCTTGAGCCCAGGAGTTTGAGGTTCCCATGAGCTATGATGATGCCACTGCACTCCAGCTCGGGCAATAGAACAAGACTTGTCTCTATAAAATGATACATAAATAAAGGAATTTTTCACTTTAAAAAATAGGATCACCTTATGGATATAATTTTTGAAACCTGTTTTTTTTTCCCCTCAACCATATATCTAGGACATCTTTTCACTTGGTATACATCTAGGTTCTCTCATTTCCTTTTAAAGGATACATTGTGTTCCATCATTTGGAAGTACCATAGTTTAACCAGTCTCCTACTAATAAAAATTTATGTTATTTTCACTTTGGTATTACGTACAATGGTGTAATGATACATTTACAAGTATATCTTTGCACTCTTGTGAGAGTATTTTAAATTGTAATGTTGTATAAAAGCAATATATGGGCCGGGCACCATGGCTCACACCTGTAATCCTAGCACTCTGGGAGGCCAAGGAGGATGGATGGATCTTTTGAGCTCAGGAGTTCAAGACCAGCCTGAGCAAGAGCGAGACCCCATCTCTACTAAAAATAGAAGGAAATTAGCTGGCCAACTATTTTTTCTAAATATATAGAAAAAATTAGCCAGGCATGGTGGCGCATGCCTGTAATCCCAGCTACTCGGGAGGCTGAGGCAGGAGGATCACTTGAGCCCAGGAGTTTGAGGTTGCTGTGAGCTAGGCTGATGCCACAGCACTCTAGGCTGGACAACAGAGTGAGACTCCGTCTCAAAAAAAAAAGAAAAAAGTAAAAGCAATATATGTGCATGCGTTTAAAAATCAAATACTATTAGCAGGCTGATTGTTTTAAAGTAGTCATTTTCTCGTTTTCACTGCCTTTCCCAAACCCTTAAAGAATTATTAAACCTCTTTGAAAATGATTAGTGATTTGCTTTTATCCCTTGAAGGGATCCTAATGGAAATTTCTTTTTTCCTGCTCTGTCCGAACTAGATGTGTCCTAGGACTTAGAGGGTATATAGAAAGTAAATTTTTTGAGGGATTGTATGTTTGCAAATGTCTGTATTCCACCCTTGCACTTGATTGACGATTTGCCTTGAAAACATTTCCTCAGAAATTTAAAGACACCACTCCATTGTCATACAGCATTCAGTGTTGCTGTTGATCAATCCAATGCAATTTTTATTTTTGATCCTTCATATATAATCTCTGATGTTCATCTCAGGGAACTAAAACAAAAAATTTAGCCTTACATAAGACATAGCATAATGAAATTTCAGAAAACCACTAACAAAGAAAAGATCCTAAAAGCTTCCAGAGAAGAAAGAAGAGTTTTCAGATGGGAAAATGTTATTGTATTATTCTTTGATAATTTATTTCCCTTCACATACTAGCCCTGCCCTGAGAGAATGACCCCTGTGAACTATAGACTATATCACCCAGTCTAACTTGCCAGCTAGTTTCTGGTTAGGTCTGGCCAATGTGTGATCAGATCACAGGAAGAGAGGGAGGTCAGAATATTTCTTCCCTGCTGTATCCTTGTTCTAGAGCCACATCCCTCAGGCATTAACCATATCTCCCACTGGAAGGCCCTTGCTCCTTGAACTCCATTTGCACTACCTCCTCTCCTTGTCCCTTCAGCCCTGGGAGTATAACAGCTTCTTCTTGTTACTAGTCTCTGGACACTATACCACCCTTGTTTGTTTCCTTAATCCTTGCTACTCAGACCTCCTTAAGTAGTTCCTTCATAAAAATCTCTTTATTTGAACAATGTGGGGTGAATTAGGCTTGCTGTTAGGACTCTAATACAATCTATATCTCTCTCTTGCCTCCATTTTCCAAGAAATACTGGGCTTCCTAGATTAATTCTTTAACATTGTCCTCTATTTTCTATCTATATGTCATCTCTTTTTTTTTTTTTTTTTTTTTTTTTGAGACAGAGTCTCACTTTGTTGCCCCGGCTAGAGTGAGTGCCGTGGCATCAGCCTAGCTCACAGCAACCTCAGACTCCTGGGCTTAAGCGATCCTACTGTCTCAGCCTCCCGAGTAGCTGGGACTACAGGCATGAGCCACCATGCCCGGCTAATTTTTTTGTATATATATTTTTAGTTGGCCAGATAATTTCTTTCTATTTTTAGTAGAGACGGGGTCTCACTCTTGCTCAGGCTGGTCTCGAACTCCTGACCTCGAGCGATCCACCCGCCTCGGCCTCCCAGAGCTAGGATTACAGGCGTGAGCCACCGCGCCCGGCCTATATGTCATCTCTTGAATTTTAACTGCTGGGAAATTTCCTTGTCTTCATCTTCCAAGCCTTCTGTGAATTTCTTATTTCAGCAATCATATTTTTCATTTCTAAAACCTCCTATTATTCACTGATTATTCCTTTTTCCCCAATTTTTTTATTCTGGTAAAATACACACAACATAAAATTTACTGTCTTAACTCTTTTAAGTATACAGTTCAGTGGTGTTAAGTACCTTAATATTGTCCATCTTCAGAAGTCTTCCTCTTGCAAAACCGAAACTCTTTACCCATTAAATAATAACTCCCCAATGCCCCCTCCCCCAGCCCCTGGCAACCACCATTCTACTTTCTGTATCTATGTTTTTGACTACTCTAAGTACTTCATGTAAGTGGATTCATATAGTATTTGTTTACTGGTTATTCTTTTTATTATAGCATTCTATTGTTGTTTATTTACTTCATAGGTGTAATTTATTTCTCTTCCTGAATTGTCTTTGTTTCTCGCAAATCTCTTTGCTTTCATGATGGGGACATTCCTCAATGTTAAGTGACTCTAACATAATAGTTGATTGTTAGCTCTGTTTGCTCAAATAAGACTTGTCATCTGGTGGACTTCACTTTGGAGCTATCAAGCAGGGATCCAGCTGCTTCACTGTAAGACTCCCCAATGTCATTTCTTGTGCTGTTGATTTTTTCCAGAAGAGAATTTGCCAATCTCTTGTCTAGCATTCTTGGAACAAAGTGCAAGCATTAAGCTGAGCACCTCAAATTCAGAATGGACTTTCACTTAATGGGAATATTTCTCTGGAAGAAATTCCTTGAAGTGAAATAGTGCCATCCAAGGGTATGCATTTTAAAATTTGATGGATTCCAGTGCAATTTTGGAAGCATCCAAAGAAAAAAGTTTAACACATTTTATAAGCTTTAAATGTCTGCAGAATTTAATGAAGTGCTTTCCTTATGGAATTAATGTTCCAAGAGGTAAAACACACTGAAATAAATTCTGCTTTTCCATGGGTCTTAGTTGGCTTCAGAATTAGTGCTATCATAGGCTATTTGAAAGACTAAATGTCTCGTCTTACCAGAAAACAAAATTAGATTCTCTTAGGAAGCCATTTGATTGGTATTACAGTAAGGGCAAAAGTGGAAACCTGTAAAGAGGTGCTTGGTCTTATTTATCTATAAGGACCTAAGGAAGTAGCAGCTAAAAAATGTTGCTTAAACCATATTATCTCTGGTTAGTGATATTTGAGTTTATGACTTAACTGTTTGTGGACAATCTGATCTCAGGGTGGTAATTGTCCTATGAGTTATGAGAATGGTTAGGGGCAAGAAACCATTTACTCACAATCCAGAGAAAGGCAGGCTACAGAGCATGAAGATGAGTAACTTCCGGAGTAGCTAAATTATATACAGGTCATAATTATATAACCTGTGGGATCTAGCCCTATGCTAATCTAAGTAGGGTTTTCCTTTTTTAAAATTGCTGATCATCTTACCCCATAAGGTTGCTCCATATTTTGTCCTAAATTTCTCACTCCATAGCAGATAGTAAGAAACTCCATAAATTCCACTTCAGAGAGGCCAAGCTTCAGCCAGAAATAGACATTTCCCTTCCAAAATGATTGTAAGGAAGTCTTCAAGTTTTCAGTCTCTATGGTGACAGCTTGATGGAGATAGTTGAGGACTGGTACATGAAATATGCCTTGCCTTTTTTTTTTTTTTTTTTAATTTGAGACAGAGTCTCACTGTGCACCCCAGGTAGAGTGCAGCGGCATCTTCATTGCTCACTGCAACCTCAAACTCGTGGGCTCACGTGATCCTCCTACCTTAGCCTCTCGAGTAGCTGGGACTACAGGCAAACACCAATGCACCTGGCTAATTTTTCTATTTTTAGTAGAGACAGGGGTCTTGCTCTTGCTCAGGCTGGTCTTGAACTCCTGAGCTCAAGTGATCCTGCTGCCTGGGCTTCCCAGAGTGCTAGGATTACAGGCGTGAGCCACTGTGCCTGGCCTGCATTGCCCTTTTAAATTCTGTAACAACCACTTAACATGAACTCACAGATACCAACTATTGCTGTGTAATAGCAATCACTTTACCACTGCTAAATTGGAACTGGGATTTCATAACAGTAGGAAGCAGAAGAGAGAAACGTATGTCCAAACTACAATGTTCCTAATTCATTCCTTCTTTCCTATCCTTTTACCCTGTAGATACAGTTGAATTTTGCTTGAAGAAGTGCAGTTAAAACTGTATGTTGGCAAAGGGACAGTCCAAATGTTGGTTTATAGTCAACAAATTTGAGCTTCTATTATTTACGATACTATGTTCTTTACAGATAGTCTACTATTGTCAATAAATATATGTGAGTAAACGATTTTAAGAGTACTAATGTCAACAATGATTAGTACTATCTTTTCTTAATATCATTTAGCCATGCCAGAATACATAATGTATTCAAGGAGCAGAGTGTCAAATCACTACTTCCTGTTACATACAGTGGGATTTAGCTTGGCCCCCATTTATTCTGTCCTTGGCCAGTTGAGGAAATTAACTGAGCCACAGTACCCAGTGGGATGACTTAGGCAGCTAACATGAGAATAAACTTAACCACTAACCCCTCCCACGTAGTGAAAAGCATAGTTGACTCCTCCCATGTAGTGAAAATATAGGCCTGCCTGGACTTGGTATTTTGAAAACTAAAATAAGACTCTTTGTTTGACTCAGCTCCTAAGTAGTCATTACGCATGGGGCACAAAGACCTCTTCTTGAAGATCTCTCCAGGGAGAAAAGAGCTGCTGTGGACTAGCAGTTCTCTGACCTATGATTGATGACAATCATATATCATGCCAAAATTATTTTTTTGTATTTTCTTTAAAGCGAAGACCTTTCAAAATCTCTACTAACTTCACTTAAAGTATTTACAGTTCTGAGAGAGAGTTGCAGCATAGATTACTTCTCAAATATGTGCCTAGTCTATTAATAGTGAGGATGAAAAAGAGGAACTCAAAAGGGAAGTTAAATTCATGTCCAATACATAAGTTACTAATAAAATGACAATCCCATTCCTCTTTGCCCACAACACAAGAGGGTCTACACTAATAAAAGTCTAAGCTTCCTTTCCTTTCCCTCACTTCTAACATGATTTTTCTTCAATGCTCCGCAAGGCTGGTGTTTTTAGTTGGTTATTCTCTTAGGAACTTTCCCCAGTTTCCCGTCACTTCTGTCAATGAAATTCTACTGATCGCTAAATCTTGTGTAACTCAAGAGCAGAGGACTTTTGAGTGGTAAATAACCTTAACCCAAACTTCCCCTTCTTATTCTGGCAATTATAGCACTATCCCTCCAAGACTCCAGGTTCTAAGATATAGGGTGATAATTTTATTGACAGTTAACATTTATTGAACAATCAGTATGTCTCAGGCATTGGGCTGAGCACTGTATACACTATACCACATTTATGTCTTATAGCAACCCTATACACAGTTACCATTCAAAGTCATCCCACTGGATACCGTGGCTCTCATTAACTCCACCCAGGTTTGATCATGCCAATTAGTTCCTAAACATGTCCAGAAATACTCTGCATTGTGTTAATTTGTATTTGTTTGTATAGTACTTAGTGCTTCTTTTCTTTTCCTTTCTTTTCTTTCCTTCACTTTTCTTTTCTTTTTTAGAGACAGGGTCTTGCTCTGTCACCCAGGCTGCAGTGCAGTGACGCAATCACAGCTCACTGCAGTCTCAAACTGCTGGACTCAAAAAATCCTCCTGCCTCAGCGTCCTGAGTAGCTGGGACTACAAGTGCAAGCCATTGCCCCTGGATAATTTTTTTTAATGGAGATGGGGTCTCACTATGTTGCCCAGTCTGGTCTGGAACTCCTGGCCTCAAGAGATCCACTTGCATCAGCCTCCCAAAGTGCTAGGATTACAGGCATGAGCCACCATGCCCAGCCTGTTTTCATGCATTCTCTATTCTCCTTACAGCAATTTTTTAGGCCTCAGTGCCAGAGATCATGCTTTCTCTTCCCTTTCAACCTTTCCTTCATGCTTAAGGCAAGTGCTTCATAAATGTTGTTGAGTGACTGATAGCATGAAACAGTCAATGAAAGAAAGATATATCAGAGGAAGACAAAGTAATGTGACACTGGGTCTTGTGTTCGGGTCCAGGTAACAAATAACTATGTGTTCTGCGGCTTTGCACACAGGGTAATTTTCAGAATAAGGCAGGTCTGTGCCTCTGACAGAGCATCCTTTCAACAGCAGCCAGAAAACCGATCTCTTGATTCTCCATTCCTGGGTGTGTAGACATGTAGACAGAAGAAAGCAAGGAATAGGCTGCCATGACATGTCTAGTGGACTTTGCCAAGAAAGTGCAAAGCCAGTAACCTCCACAGTGAGGAGAGACTAATTCCTCGTCATCTGCTACAGCAGAGTCAGCAACCTGGCAGCTTTCCTTTCCTCTACTGAGAGAACATGTTCCCTCTTCCGGGCATCTCCCTGGATCTCTGATCCTGAGGAGATCCTACAACCTCTCCTCCAATTCCGCAAGAAGCAAAAGAAGATCGGATCCATGGTTACCATCCAACTCTGCATGAGTGATAGAGGGGTGAAGATCTAGAGATTTTCAAAGTAGCAAGTCCCTTGAAAAGGGACCCAAAAGAACTCAGTCATAGCTGTTTTAACCATTGTGCCAGTTATTTCTTTAGTAGAATGACAAATGGAAAACAATTGTTGAAACTACTGAAATCAAAACTACATCATTCCAGTCATACGAAACAGAGCAGAGAAGGCCTGTCAACATGCACACAAAGAGGTAAGAATGATCCAATTCCATGGGGCTTTTACTTTAAAGGTGGGAAAAAATTTAAATCCTTCATAATCCAGAAGGTAGGATCATAGGATTTTAGAGCTAAAAATATCTTGGAGCTCATGTAGTCTAAGTTCCATTATTTTACAAATGAGGAAAACTGAGACCCAGAGAGGAAAAGTAACTTTCTGAAGGCCACAGGAGTGGTAACAAAGCCAAGATGAGCGATCAAGTCTCCTGACTTCAGAAAAGATGCCTGTACCTGGGCAAGGCTCTCACATTCAGTTAAGACCTAGGGAACATAAGTGAACATGATAGCTTTGCAGAAAGGTAAATTCTGGTGCTTCCACTCCCTCCATGCTGAGCCATAACACAGCAGTCCTGGTTCTTCTAAAAAAATCCAAGTTCTCTGGTTTACATGTTGATCTCACATACAAGTAGGGGGTGGGGGGAAGCATGTGAAAAGAGAGACAAAGAAAGAAAAAATAGTGTTTTATAAGCAGAAGCAACCTCCTTAATGGCTTAGGGGTGTTTAGTAGAAAATTCAGAATCAGGAGGACCTGGATTCTCCTGGGTCTAGCTTTGCCACTAACTAGCTTTGAAAAGTCATTTAACCGCTCTGGGCTTCAGTTTTCTCATCTACAAAATGAAACCACTCTATATTAAATGATCTTAGAATAATATTAGAGCAGTATTCAAGCCTCATGACAGTAATAGAATTTTATCGTATCCCAGATTAGTAAATGAGGGTGGAAAGCAAGTAGGTGGCTGATTGTGAATTCATTCAAATAAATATTTGTTAATTCTATGCCAAGTCTAGGACTCTGAAGACAAAGAAGACATGGCTCATGTTCTCAAGGAGCTGTCAGGCTAGAGGAGAGACCTGTGAGATTCGTAATTGACAGATAACATCTTATCTAAGTACTATCCAAGTCTGACCAAAGATCAAACAAGATCCATTCTGTTCAGGAGAGCATTGCCAGAGGGACACTGGTAGGCAGCTTCCAGGTTTATTTTCCCTTCTCACATGTCCACCAACCTCCAAGTATCACAAGTAGTAAAGGTCACTGCAAGAACCCACATGAAGAGCATTCTTGACTGACTGGCAGAAATGTGGTAGATCAGACACTGCAATATCAATGCTGTTCACCAAGACTATTTTAATCATAGATGTAAATAGTCATTACCTCAATTTGATCCTGAATCAAAGCAAAATGCTAGGACTCTGGAGTGCATGCTCATTGCTCTGCTCTGAAAATGAACAAATCCATGTAAGCATCTCTGTTCATTTGAGAAATCAAGGGCAAGAAGTGGCCTGTGAAGTATGTGCTATATGACAGGGAAAAAAAAGAAAATGAAAGGATGAAATACTAGAACATTATTAAGAGAATCAATTGGAAAAACTCTAACACAAACTGTAAGTTAATTTTATTCTAGTATATCTCACTATTACCCTTTGCTCTCATGTTACTAACAAACTTCCTGAAAGTTTTCTTCATCCTCCAGTTCCATCCAGTCAAGTAATCCTTACTTTCTGGCTTTTTTAACTCACTTTTCAAAAAACCAAGTTTCTCAAAGATTTCCTACAGCTCACTGACCTGTTCCTTCTACCTCTCTTGAGACATACCTTGCTGTTGTCCATCCATTCTTTCTTGAACTTTTGTCTTTATCACTTGCTGAACATTTCCAGCACTATCCTAATTCTCCTTCTATCTTTCTTCCCATTTCTACTATGTCTTCTTTGCTGGCTTTCTGTCCCTAAACATAGATCTTGTCCTTGAGCTTTTTTCAGCCCTCATTTTACCTCTCCTGGGAATCTCATGATATTCCCAGAGCTTAAACTCTTTCGCTTCTGCAGAGGATTCTCAGTTCTAGAGGCATTCTCAAGACTTGATGGGGGTGTAAACAAGGTGCTGAATACAAGATACCCCTTCTATTGTAAGACTAAATTTTCAAGTTCTGCTATTGTTGTATACTACCTACTTATGCAGGGGTCGTGAGGCTAAATTCATCACCATGCCATGTAACAACCAGGGGAGTGGCTGCATTTCAGTTCACCAGCAACAGTTTCAATGGCCGTGTAGGTATATTATGCAAAGTGAAAGCTTAGCATGTGGAATCATGTACACTGGTAACCTCTAATTATTTTATTATGTCTTAACTTAGATGTTGTCCTTTTATTCAAATGGTACCAATTTTGTGCATAATTTTCCCAAGCTGCTGAAGTGGAGCAGGGCAGACCTAGAAGAAAATAACTGGAGTGGCAGGCCCAGCCTCTAAAGAAATAATAGACTTTGGAAGAAACGCCAGCAGTCAATTCTTCCATGAATGAGACATGAATAGGCACCCTCTGCCTCTAGAGCTAGAAATCACAGAGATCAGGCCTCTGAATAGAACCACCTCCTTTCTTTTTGGGAGCCCACTCCATTTTAAAATTTTCTCTCCAAGTTTGAGAATAGAATTCAGAGCCTTTCTGATCATAAGTCCTAAACCAAGATGAATCATTCAATCATAATATCACTGGCTTCAGCAATGTCTTATGATTAAGCAAAAACATTTCCAAACAGCTTCCAAAAAGAAATAAAAGTACACTGAGCACTTCATCACACATTAAATGAACAGGACATTACTATATAGGGACAAATGGAAACAGCAATGAACATTTAAGTAAGCTTTCATATTCCACTGAAACTCACCTTAGTAGCCTGAAAGCAGAAATAGCTAAAGAAAAACTACATGACTAGAGAATTATTCTCTAAAATACGCTTTAGGAATGGGGTAGGTTTTTCCCTCTTCTTTCTTGTGTGTGTGTGTGTGTGTGTGTGTGTGTGTGTGTGCTGGGAATGGGGGGTTCTTTTAATATATTACACAGAGTGGGAAAAATTGAAATGTACAGTAAAGCAATAAATAGAAATAGAACAAAGGAAGATCATCTATATCATCCCCCAAATATAATTAACTTTTCCAGCCATTTTTCTATACATTTATATATGTATTTCACACATAGAAAGAGCAAGAATCATACTACTCATATTATTTTGTAGCCTATTATTTTTACTGACAACATATATCATGAAATTCTTTCCATGTCATATATAAGTCTAAGGGCATTTTTAATGGTAGTATTAATAATTCATATATGATTTAACTATTGTGTTAATGGCCACACCTGTAGTCCCAGCTACTTGGGAGGCTGAGATAGGAGGATCACTTGAACCCAGGAGTTTGGGTCCAGCCTAGGCAACATAGCAAGACCCTGTCTCTAAAATAAAATTTTAAAAATTAAAAAAAAAAACCACTTATATCCACACAAAAATCTGTACACAGATGTTTACAGCAGCTTTATTCATAATTGCCAAAACTTGGAAGCAAATAAGAAGTCAACCAAAGATAAATAAACTGTGCTACATCTATTCAATGGAACATTACTTAAATAGAAAGGAATTATCAAGCCATCTAAAGACATGGAGGAACCTTAAACACATATTACTAGTAAAAGAAGCCAATCTGAAATGATTCTAACTATATGACATTCTGGAAAAAGCAAAACTATGGAGACAGTAGAAAGATCAGTGATGGCTGGATGCCAGCACTTTGGGAGGCTGAGGCAGAAGGATCACTTGAGGCCAGGAGTTCAAGACCAGCCTTGGTAATACATCAAGACCCTGTCTCTACAAGATAATAAAAAAAATTAGTGGGATGTGTTGGTGCACACCTGTAGTCCCAGCTCCTCCAGAGGCTGAGGCAGGAGGACTGCTTGAGCCCAGGAGTTTGAGGTTACAATGAGCTATGATCATGCCACTGCACTCCAGCCTGTGTGACACAGCAAGACCCTGTCTTAAAAAAAAAAAGGGGGGGGGGCTGGGCGCGGTGGCTCAGGCCTGTAATCCTAGCACTCTGGGAGGCCGAGGCGGGTGGATCGCTCGAGGTCAGGAGTTCGAGACCAGCCTGAGCAAGAGTGAGACCCCGTCTCTACCAAAAATAGAAAGAAATGATTTGGACAGCTAAAAATCTATATAGAAAAAATTAGCTGGGCATGGTGGCACATGCCTGTAGTCCCAGCTACTCGGGAGGCTGAGGCAGTAGGATCGCTTAAGCCCAGGAGTTGAGGTTGCTGTGAGCTAGGCTAATGCCACGGCACTCACTCTAGCCCGGGCAACAAAGCGAGACTCTGTCTCAAAAAAAAAAAAAAAAAAAACCAGTGGTTACCAGGGGGAGGGATATGCAAGGCCCAGAGGATTTTTTTTTTAGAGCAGTGAGATTGTTCCATGGGATACATGTCATTATACATTTGTGAAACCCATAGAATGTACAACACCAAGAGTGAACCCTAATGTACTGTGTGGGTGATAATGATGTATTAAATATGAATGTAGATTCACTGTTGTAACAAATGTACCACTCTGGTGCATGATGTTGATAGCAGGGCAGTATTTATGGGGAGTCACATGGGAACTCTGTATTTTCCACTCAATTTTGCTGTGAACCTCAAACTGCTCTATAAAGTAAATTCTATTAAAAAACACAAACAACTAAAATTTCAGGGAGAGATGCATGTTGGATGAAGTCATTATTAGGAACCTGTCCCTCGCCAAACTTTCTAATTAAGTAAAAGCCACCACCCTTCCCCCAGTTACTGAAGCCAGAAACCTGGGCATCGTTCCTGACTTCTTCTTTTACCTCATCTCCCACTTTCAATTACTGTTCTTTTCTGACCATTATTAGTACTCATTATTCTTATTTAAAGTAAATTAATTATATAGAGGAGGGGAGATAAAAAATGATCCACTCTAGGTTTCAAATATGTTGGACATGATAACAAAGGTAGGTGCTCAAGAAATATTTGTTGAATGTATAAATTAGTCAATTCAAAAAGTTAAGATGTAAGGATTTAGTCTCTTTCCAAAACAACCAGCCAACATACTAACTAAAGACATTGACAATTTTATCTCCACCTGGTAAAACCTACTTACCTATATAAGATGCAAGGCCAGACGAATCAAATTTTTTTCCAGAGGCAAAACATACCTACCCACAATATGACAATGAAGTCAAGGTTTGACCTAGACCATAGTCACAAAGCAATTTTGAAATGACTTTAAATTCTGTGAAGTAAGCCACCTATTTTAGAAATAGAGACTCTTGTGTTTACCATACAAAGGTACATAACTGGTGAGTGCAGAAGGGCGTACTGAGTTTCCTGCACTTAGTTCCCTGGGAAAAGGTGGGAAGAGTTGTTTTCCAGCAAAAAAGAGTGGGCAGCCTATTGGAACCACCACTTCCTTTACCTTTGTGACAGTAGTAGCCTGCTATGTTTCTAGGACAGTAAGTTCCCTCTGTTTTGACACTTCTAACTTCTGGATAACAGTGTGAGTGAAATGCGTTTCCACAGCTCTAGACATCAAAGGTGTTCTGGGCTCTGAGCTTTATGAATTCCAGTCACTGTTCCTATTTTCTTAGTTTTAGTTTTTCTCTCTGTTCTCTGTCTCTGTCTCTCTCTCTGTCTCTGTCTCTCTCTCTCTCTCTCTCTCTCACACACACACACACACACACAGAGGCAAGGAAACATTGTTCCCTAATCCCAGCTACAAAGGGGCTTTGGTTGTTGGCTCACATTTTTGAGATGTCAGTGCTGCCAAAGGTGGAGCTTATCTGAAAAATTCAAGGAACTGTTTGAATTACAAGGGAAGTTCTTGCTTTGTCTGTTTTAGTTAAAATGTAATCTTAAAACAGAGTTCAGAGTCCAAATCACTTTAATTATTTTGAAACGTAAAAAGGAAGTGATATTAATATGTATAGGTTTTTCTTTTTTAAATTGGGGAGTTAATTTCCTTTCTGTTTACATACCACTATCTGTTTGGGGAGGAGTTTATTTACTTAGGCTAGAGGAAAGAGAAATGAAACCCTTTACATTTTGCTTTTGGGTGGAGACTTATTAAGAAAGGTGCAGGAAAGAGCAGTGTAGAATTACATGACACAAGGACATATTGTTACTTTCTATAAAATTGGCAGCTCTTATATTGCTTCAATTTGCACATAGTTATTTTCTCACCCTCTTAAATTATACAAGTGCATATTGATTTGCATGATAAATGCGTTACTGAAAAGACTATTCATACTAGAGGAGAGCCTATTTAAAGAAAAGTATTGGTGAATTCTTTTAATTGAAGAATCACTTTCTGTTCTATAAAGCCAGGTTTTCAGGTAGCAGATTTGCTTAAAGAGAGGCACACCTGTATGTTAAATAATGGAATATACGCCTTTTGAATCTGAGCCTGAATTTCACTCATTTTGCTCTAGAAAAGCCAGTTTAACAGGATTAGTAGCATCAATAACCTTCCCCAAAATAAAATTTTAGGTTTTCCATTGTATACTAAAGTTGAATATACTAAAAGTCAAATTTAGACCCCTATAATTTAGGTGAAAACAAATCAGAGAAAGCAATAAATGAGAGCAAAATAAGATGTATGAGAAAGAGGCTAAAGGAAAGGGACAAAGAGGATTTTGTAATTTGGAGAAGACAAAACTGTAGGGGAGATTTTGTTAACTTTCTAAATAAATAAAAGCATATCATCTGCTGTTTTCTTTGGGGTAGTCTTGAACTCCTGACCTCAAGTGATCCTTCTGCCTTGGCCTCCCACAGTGCTAGAATTACCGGTGTGAGCCGATGCATCAGCTATCTTTTTTTTTTTTTTTTTGGTAGTATTTATCCCTTGAATGAGCGTATTGGACCCTTATTCACGTGCAGATTTCAATGGGAGATGAGGTAAGAATGGACAAATAAGATAACTGTGGACTTCCTACAGAAGAAGAAAAGTGCACCACTGGAGAGAGGAAACAAGCTGCCCTACTTCAAAGTTTCAGCCAGGGCTGGCTCTCCTCTCAAGTTTATTCCAAAATGCCAAACATTTCCTCTGGGCCCTTATATTCATGCTATGTCTGGGATGAAAGTTCTGAGACTAGGTACAAACCAAAGCTTACAAAGATTGGGAAGGTAATATAAGTAGGTAAATCTGGTTGGATATAAGACAATTGGTAGTTGCTGGGTTTGGGGAAAGTCCAGGTCCTCCCTGAAAGGCATTCTAATAAAAACAAATTTTAAATATTTTGCAGGCCAAATAAAATACAGCTGGTTGGCTAAATTCAGCCCTTTGCTGATCAAGCTTTTACTCCTTTCCTAGAGAATAGGGATTAAAATATTCCTTCATGTATGCTAGATATGTAAATGATACAGAAAACCAAAAGTAATTGAGAGGAGGGTCTAGACAGAGCATAATTTACTGAAATTCTACATACCTTAGGAGAGGCTATTTCTAGAATTTTAGTCAAACTGTGAATTGAAGAATCCTGGTTCTGGTTTCTTATTTTAATTCTTCAAATCTGCTTTGGGCTGGGGATTACAAAATGATTTCTATGTCAATCTCTTTGAAAAGATGGAGCTTCCCCTTCATAGGCCAAAAGTAAATTACTGAGTAAGATACGATCTATGATGGCTCAATGCTCTCTAATCGTTTGGGGTATTTTGATTTATCAGGATAGATCTAGTGATGTCTCATTCTTTCCTCACTATTTCATTTTCATCTTCAGTAAAAGAGATATCAGCTGCATTTACCACCTAAAATTTTCAATATTAATTCTTATAATTAGAGAGATTCCTATCAGTTTGTACATCTGGAGACAGCTTAATGGAAACTTAAGACACAAGGCTTTGTACTAATACAAAAATAGTACTTTTCGGATCTAAAGATGATACTGAAGGCTGTTCAACAAATCTGAATGTTGGTAAGAATGCAATGTTAAGGTAGAAAGTATCATGGAAGAGAAAATAAGGAGAGAAAGTAATCAGAAATCGTTTCCTCAAAAAATTAAATATCAGGAAAGCCAAAGTCAATAGTGTTCAAAAAAATGTGAAGCCTCATTTTGCATATAAAATGCCTTCATGAATTTCTGCTAAACTTTAATAAAATCCTGGCAAATGCTAGGGTTCCATGAAAATGTTTGAACAACTGTGGATTAGACAATTCTTCCAATGTCTCAGAAATCATAAATTATTAATATATGTCATTGTGGGACTAAAGTGAAGTTATAGGGTAGCATGGTCATGTTTATTAAGGCCTGGCTTTGGTATTTGTGCTGTCCTGGAGACAAGTAACCTGCAGAGTTTCTGCCTAGCCTAAACCTCAGCTGATGGAAAGCATTAGACTCTTTAAATGTAAATGGTGTTCACAGAGCTTGTCCTGCTGAGTATTCATAATCAATAGGAAAACATTATGAACCAAATTTGACAACAGAGGTATCTAGTTTTGGAAAAGAATGGAGAGGCCTCCAGGTACTAGATCATGAAATAAGAGAGCCGCCTAGTGGTCTAAGTGGTGGACAGATGTTCTGCTGGGCACCAGAGAAATATCGATCTTTCTGTTTTATTAACATTACTGAAAAAGTAAGGAGTAAAAACACTATAGTAAAAAACAAAAAGATAAAAGCGTTTAACTGAAGGACCTATTTACCAAACAGTAAATGCTTATTCTCACTCTTTCTAAAAGCATAGTGCTGAATGTGGGTAAAACTGGTATTCATTTATTTAAAGTTCTCTGTATTCATATATATATATATATATATATACATATATATATATATATATACATATATACACACACACACATACATATAGGACATCCATACATTGTCTCAATGCTTATCATTTTGAGACTTGCCACAAATCTCACAGAGTAACTTAATACGTGATCTGCAGTTAAATTACTTTTAAACACATAGAATAACTCAGATGGACTAAGAAGCCTGACTCATACAGGTTAAATGAAAATGTACTTTAAAAAATTTTAAAAAGACTATTTTGGCATCAGCATAGTGATCATTAAACATTAGTACTTCAGAAATAGAAAAAACTGACAGGATTCCCTCCCTGATGCAAAAGGCTGACAACTTAGTAAGGAGATAAAGTAAATGAATAGCTTATAAACTGTAAAGTACAGATGGAGGAAGATAAGGTTGGAAAGGTATATGGCTATTGCATGATAGACAACTTGGAATTTCTGGTTGAGGAGCTTGAACCTGGTGACCTGGTAATAACATTGACAAAGATGACTGGCAGCAGAGTATAAGATTGCTTAGAGTAGGGAGAAACTAAAAAAGGAAGACCAAGTGTCTTTCGCAACAGCTCATAGTGGGGTTTTGAAACTCGTCTAAGAAGGGGCAGTGGGTGCTCGCTTCAGCAGCACATATACTAAAATTGAAACGATACAGAGAAGATTAGCATGGCCCCTGTGCAAGGATGACACACAAATCTGTGAGGCGTTCCATATTAAAAAAAAGAAAAAGAAAGAAAGGGCAGTGGGAATTAGGAGATAGATGTAATAGTTTTTACTTTTTTTTTTTTTACTTTTCTGTAAGTGAGAAGATGTGACTCCTAAGCATCACTAAGTATCATGGATACGTCAGTTTAATCAACCTATTTACTTAAAAAATAAAGAAAGAAAATGTTTGCTTTGAAAAAAACCCAGATAGTTCTGAAGTTCTACATATCTGAAGAGAATAATGCATTTCCTTAAATTTTTTTTTTTTTTTTTTTTTTTTTTTGAGACACGGTCTTGCTCACCCTAGAGTGCAGTGGCATCATCACAGCTCACTGCAACTTCACACTCATGGGATCAAGGGATCCTCCTGCCTCAGCCTCCCATGTTTCCTTAAATAGTTTTTTCCTTAAGGAATTTAAGCTCATTTCCCATGACATCTTACATAGATGACTGATTTGTTCAATCATCATTGGAAAGGTTGGTAAACAAAGGAAAACTTCCTTTTTATCTGTTCCATCTATCATGATTTCAAAAAAAATTAAACATACAAATAAGGGATACTTGTCTCCTTGATTAGAAAATACTTTCTGGGTTTTGCCAGCTTCCTTTCTAATTACATAGAGAGGAAAGGAAGAGCTCTAGGGTTAGGACGTTAAGCTGGTTGAGGACTTGAAGGGAGAGAGAAGCACTGGGCAAGAGAAGGGCAACTCTTCTTGGAAGATGATGTATCTACAGTTGATAAAACCTCCTGACCACCTTTCCACCATCTACCACTTAGGCCATCTTTTTGTTGTTCCTTTCAAGGTTGCTCTTTCTTCGTGTGTATGTGAAATAAACTATTATCAAGGCTGCTCCTGATACCCATTTTTACAGGGCAGGCACATGGCCACCTCAAGATGTCCTAGTATAACATTATATGCAACAAGTTGGTCTAATAATTCATTCATTCAAAAATATCAAAGTGACTTTCTTTGTGACTTACCCAGGGAAGGCTCTGTTCTTGAAGCATTTCTACAGAGAAGATAGGTGAAAAGTGTCTGCATATCTTTTTGTAACGAAAAATTTGAACACATGATGTAGTAACAGGGCAGAATATGTTAAAACTGTTCTATTTTAAAAACCTGTAAGGGCAGGATCTTTTGTCAGCTGCACATTCTCTGAAATTTTTCATTTCTCTGAGGGATGATCACTCCTTTGTCAAATTAGAAAACCTTGAAGTTATTGTCTTTATCTCTCCAATGTTTATCTTAATGGCTCACTGGGTCCCACTAATTCTCTTTAACCTTGACCCAATCTGTTTCCTCTTCCCTATCATCACTGATTCCATCTTGGTTTAGGCTCTCATTACCTCTCACAAGTGCCAAACTAGTCTATGTGTTTCTACACTCAATTCCCTTTCTCTCAATCCATTCTTTATACCTGAGTTACCTGTTTTGAAACTCCTTTGTTTAAATTCTTCTGTTGACTTCCAAGATAAGTCCAAACTCTCTAAGCACAGCGTGTTAGCCCTTCTGTGACATGTATGTGGAGTCATCTCTCTATCCTTCCATTTGACATCTCAAATTCTACTCTCATTGAATGACCTGTCATCCACCTGAAAAAGCTTTACCCTCTCAGGCTTTGTGGATGCTATCATTGTTTAGAGGGTCCCTTGTTCATCTCTTAATACCTACTCACATTTTAAGATAGTCATGAAAGTTACCTCAAAGGCGGAAATTGCCTCTGATTGAGTCAGACTGGATTAGGTATCCTTGCCATGTACTCCCACAACACCCTGGGCTTTCATTTCCTTAACACTTACAATCCATACTGTAATTTTCTCCAAATCTACAACAAACAACTTGAGGGCAGGGATGTTTCTTTTATTTCCTAGTACAGTGTTTGCCACACATTTGGTATTCAAAAAATTTTTTTGATGCCCCTTGAAAAAGGGACTTACTAGTTACACTGGAAATTGCATTTTATTTGCAGTTTTTTCATGCCCCCAGTCCAATCCCTCCCCAACCTTTCTAATCTATCCTGCACACCTATCAGTCCAAACTTCTTCACATTGCTTCTATTAAGGTCCTTCCTTAGAAACTTTGTTCTCCATATTATCTATGACAGCAGGACCAAACACCTGGATCTGGATTTCAAAAATTGTATTATCTGTACAGATCTACTTGGTCTGCTTTATTTCCAGTCCATGTTCTCCCTTATCTCTAGACACTTCAAATATTCTGCCTTTTCTTTTCCCATTGAAATCCTACCCATCCTTTCAAGACTCTGCTCCATAATCATTTCCTCAGCTGAAGTCTTCTTTGACTCTTCAAACACATATTGAACATATAGTTTACAACTTATTTGGGCACTTACATGTCATCTTGTTTGGATGTAATAATTTCTTCGGTAGGCCTTATCTCCTCCACAAAATGGCCTATGTTCCTGGAGGGCAGGAATCATATTATACTTTTCGGTATCTCTCAGTACAGCAATGATTCAATTTTGAAAAAGTAATAATCTACCATACCAATAAAACAAAAGCTGCCAAAATATAGAATTTAGCCTTTAATCTGGAAAACACTATAGAATAAAGAGGAAGATTAATCACTAGCTTTAGCTAGTCCTTTGCAGAGAAGGATGTAAACTGGGAAGATATATCAGGTAGGTGCAGGTGTAAATGAGAATAATTTTACTCATGGTAAGTCATTATTAAAAGGGTGAACATTACATGTTTTTAACAGATCATCACATTTCTTCTAAGGACGTTATTGTTTTGAATATTAAATAGTGGCTTCTGCAGAGAACTGCAAAAGTATCCTGTAACATTATAACAGATTCTAAGGTTAGGCATGTAAGGCAAAAGAAGATACTTCAAATCTATTATCCCTAAAATAAGAACTATTTAAGGGGACAATAGCACTTATGGGAGTAAGCCATGTTTTCCCACCAGCAAAAATTCCCTTGGCATCTAGGTAAAAGTGGCCCAACACCCTTTTAAATATTGTCTCAAGAACTGACACAGAATACTACTCCAGGGCACTTAGCTAAGACATGGAATTAATCTGGAGACAAACACAATGTGTGCCCTCACAAACTCATATTCCATTTTAATCAGGCCTTCTAGAAATACAAAGGTCTAACCAAAAAGGTTATTTAATGAAGTGAAGCATAGTTGTTTTGGTATTTGATAACTTTTCAGCACCCTGCTCCATGTATGCTCCTGGCTACTCTAACTACTGAAGCATCTTCATTTTTATTTTTGAATTTTTCTTGCCACAAACTGTAGTACAAAGCAAAATGGAAAATATGTTAGAATCTCATCACTTACCAGTCCTGTGACTTTGGGCAAGGTATTTCATTTCTCTTTCAGTTTCTTCATTTATAAAACAGGGATAATAATATGCATTTCACAGGATTGTTGTGAAAATTATCAACAATGTATATAGAATAACTAACACAGCACCTGGCATATAATAGGTGGTCAGAAAGTAGCAATTATTATTCTAACTTTAGTTGATTTGCTTTGATGTATCATACTGAGTTATGAAAGTCATATTATATAGACCATTTACTATTCTAATGCAAAATACCTAAAAATATCACACTAGCAATCATAATTTCTGGCGACCTCATAAAATCAAAAAACACAATTACTGTTGTCATTAATATGATCTTTAATAAATGGAATAATGCACCATTTTACAGCAAGCCTTTTTTAAACCTAAAGAACTGTCTTAAAATCTCCTTCTCCAATGTCTCTGTATCAATACAATCTTTTTATTTAGGTTTATATATATCAAAGCATTTACTTACACTTATTCATAGAAAACTCTTTAGTGGCTTAATGTTAGCTTTCATAGTGGCATCCATAGATAATACAAAAGAAAAGTGATCTGCTTTACTTTGTACTCACACTGATCCATCAAACACAGCTTACACAGCATAGCAAGGTTTCAGACAGCTTATACAAAAGCAAAACAACTGAAATTATTCATAAATTCATATATGATATTCTATCTGTAATGTAAGAGCAAAACACACCAACAAAAGATACCCGTTAACAAGAAAGAGGGTTCTGAGGAAGTGCCAATATTTTTCAGCCTTTCTTTTTCCAGAAAAGCATCCTCAGAAATGAATACTCTGTAGCTTATATTTCTCCTGCCCATTCAGAAAAGGCATGGCAGCTACACATCTCCATGTTTCAGTCACTACAACACCCTAAAAGTGTATTTTACAATTATTCATGTATCTTGATTTGAAAAATTATCAACAGAAAACTAAGGATGATTACAGCTTACACTTAAACAATGTAATCTCTATGGAAACAAAATGACAATGCATACAAAAATTGCTTAAATAAATAAATGTGGCCAGAAAAAGAAAAGCCACAGAAGTCAAGCAATTCAATGTTAAACTGGGACCCTAACTATCTTGAACTGCATCTTTTAGTAATTTAGTTTTCTTACTGTTGGGCTTCTTTAAAAATATGATTCCTTTATATATTTAAAAGGACTGGTAATAAGGTGAAGAGCCTGAGACAAGAGACAGGTTACAAATAACTTCCTAGGATTTTAAGTGACAATTTAGAGCTTGAACTTGTCTGATTCAAAGAAAAATTCTGTTTGGCTCTGACAATGTGATAAATAGGTTACCATAGGTTACTCTCATAGGTTACTTATAATACAAACCATCCTCTCAAAACCATCCAAGCTATCACTAAAGCTATAAACTCATTAATTTGCTCTTAGAAAAAAGTTTTACAATGTTAAATTATCTCTTTAAAAAATTCTATCTCAGAGGAAGTAGTTTACTAAGTTCTCTTATTTAAAAAAAAAAACAAAATGAAACGATTTATCCCATATCATGTATAGCTACTTGATTAAAGAACAGAAATGTAATACATTTTAAGTTGATGCTTCAATTCTAAGGCCTAAATTTGCTGCAACATGTAGCCAATTAGTTGAGTCATTCCCTCCATTCAGTAATTATAGAACTTGGCAAGTTTTTATGATTAATGAAATCTGATATTACGTCTATGTGAATTAGTTCAAACAAAACATTGTATAACTGTGCAACAAACACTTTAAATACTCAACTGTATCTAACAGCTTGTTTGCTGCCAATTGAACTTTTTCAATGTACAAAGGGATGAAAGGGGCCCTGAGTTTTTAAGTAATAGTGTGTCTACAGAATGAGTCTAAAACATGAAGATGTTTCTGAAACTTAAAAGTACAAATAAAATGGATAAAATCTACATGTTGCCTTTTAAAAGTGAAAAAAAATCAAGTTGTAGTTTTAAATACAGTAATTTTCTTAAAAATTCAATCATAAACTGGACACCCTGATGTGATTTAGTTTTAAAGATTCCTTTTCTCTTACTCAGATTTTACTCTGGGTTTCAAATTAAGTTTTAAGAATGAATGTGTATGTTCACAATGTTTAATAGTAACACTACAAACATCACAGTAACAACGGAACTGGAATTTTTAAGATACATAGATTTATTTTGGGCATAATTTTAATATACAGCATAAATTCTTCTGAAGTATTTACTTTCAAATGTATCTGCCATGAGACAAATTTCCAAATTTTGTATATGCACAAACACTCCACTTTAATCAGTCACCTAAAAGTTAAATGAAAGTTGTTATAGTCCAGTCTATGTGGCAAAATAATAAGTATTTCAAAAGTGGTCTACAAAAATGTTCATAGATAATACCTGATTAATGTAGGGTTTGCTTTTGAAAGTTAATCTTGCATTTAGTGTTTAATATATTTGATATTAATACAAAGAAATATGTGAAACATTGTTGTGGTTCAATTGTAACAGTAAGTTTGCTGCAATACAGGTTAAAAACTTTTAATGGCAAAATGATATAAAATTCTTATGCATGGCTTTTTAGTTATAACTAATGAGAACATAAAATCATAAAACTCCATACTTTAATAGAAAATATTAGATAGTACAAAAATTAAGTGCTGATTTGCTGGTAGTCTGATGGTTGAATCCATTGTCAAATGGTAATATCTTAACTCTCAATTCTATCAAATTATTGAACTATTACTTAACTGGAGTAGTGAATTTGAATATAACACAAAATATAATTTTATCTTAAATATAAATAAAGTCATTAAAATTGGTCTGAGGAGAAAAAGCTAAAGGAACTAAAGCAATTTTGTCTTGAAACTTAGATGTTAATTGAGAAGCCTGGAGCATACTGAGGACTACCAATGTTAGGGAAGATGAACAACTGCTTTTTTTCCTACTGAGTAGGAGAAAAGGATTTAAAATGAAACAGGAGGGAGACAGATATGAAGAAAACTTTCCTGACACAGAAGATTGGAAGTCAGATAACTGAGGGATAGAGCAAGTCAGACATGAACTATGAGGTGGTTTAAGGAAAGTAATGGATACCTGCACTGAAATACCCAGTGATTTCCTCTTTCCTTTTATGTTAATCTGGAAACTTGTAGAAAAGCCTTCTTTTGATAACTTTTGTGTAACTAGCTCAAACAATGATTTGCCAGATTTACTTAACTGAGGAATATATTTATGAGGGGATTGTGCAAGGTAGTTTTGGGTAAAGTTTCCATAGTTCATAATCTAAAAGTTAGAATCTAACTTTATCTGGTAAAGAGTAAACTGCCAATAGTATGAACGTTTATTATAGAAACATCTCAGTCTGAAAATGTCTCCTAGGGTGTATGTGTAGAGTGTATGTGGGAGTGTTAACACAATTTCTAGAAGGACTGGTCTAGATAATCAATGAACATGTCTGTACAGATTCTAACTTTAAGGAGTTAGCTGGGAGATAAAACAATACGTAAAGCCATCTGTGAATAGTTCAATAACCTGCATATAACTGGTAGTAAGTTCAACATAAATTTACAAAATGCTGTATAGAAATATAATGCAATCTCAAGTTCTAGGAATTAACAACCTCCAATAAAATATTCATGTCCATAAATGTGAAAGAAGAAAACAAAAAATTTATTGAAATATTTTTCCATTTTAAATGACTTTCAAGAGAGACTTACAGAGACTGGAAAATTTAGTATAATAGCTGCAGCCTACCAGGATTTTCATTTGGCCGTAGAAGCCAAATTTGAAAATATTTTAAATAAAAATAAACTTGCCAAATTTTGTGATAATTGCCACTCAAATGCATACTTACTTGAGTGTTCCTTCCTCTCTAATTATTTTTATATTCAGAACCAAAGCACATTTTCTGGAGCAAGTGGATACGTGTAAGGAAGCCACAATAAACTGTTTTATAAAAAGGACATTATCCTTGTATCCTTCCTACATACCTACTCATTTAGTTCTCTGGATCAGTAAATTTTCTAAAGTCACTAAAAGCAGAAATCTTAAAGATGGAGTCAAAGGATTGATAAGACTGAAATTCGATGTTAAATTAAATCAATTTAAGAAAAAGTTTCTGTTCCCAAAAGATACCTTCACTTTTCTCTTAAAATTTATTTTACCTTTAGTTCTACAATATAAGAATGTTAGGAATGAAGTAAAATGATTTTAAGATTCATGATGCAGATATAAGATTGAATTTTGTCTTGAATTAGTAATTATTTCTCAAACAACAATCAGCATAGACACGTCTACACATCTTATGTTTCCCTAACTTCTAAAATCTTTAAGGTATCTGGTTTGGCTTATATACAAACCATAACTGGGCTAGAGTATAATGACTGAATTTTTTACAAAACATCAGCACATTACACATCCTGTCATACAGCATAGGCAGTGTGGTGTGGATGAAAGAGAGGTGAAGAAAGGCAGACCCAGGCTAAAATCCCAACTTTGTCTATTACTAGAAGTGAACCTTGGGCAAATTACTTAGGTTCTCTTAGTTTCAGTTTCTTCATCTGTAAAATGAGAATAGTAAATATAATACTCACATGGTTGCTCTGAGAATTAAAAGAAATAGTATATGTATACCCTAGCATTCAATATGTGCCTTCCCATAACTTACACTGATAATAGTGTTTTTTTCCAATTATGCATTTAGAAAAGGTTTTAAGAATTTATAATTAAATAACTTTTGTCTAAACATAATTCAAATCAAGTTCTTTCAATGACCTAATTCTGGTGTACAATTAGGATTTTGTTAAGAGAACCAATATTAGACTTTGATTACTTATTATAATGCTTTTAAGGTGATATTACTATCCAGTGGAATAAACTTTAATATTTTTTAATTGAATGGCCTTTTATTCAAAGAATCAAATATTAATACTTTCCTACATGTAAAATTTTGATACCAGTTATATTTCAGCTTTAAGACACATTATCAGATGAATAAAGTTAGTAATTAAGTCATTTAGTGATTTTGCTTGCTTATGTATTATAACCAGATTCTAAAAGTCTGATGTGCAATTTAAAATTTATTAAAATGATCTACATTTTCTACCTTTCCTACTTTTCCAAAAAAGAGTCTACTAAGAAAAACTGGGAAAAGGAAATTACTTGTTTTAAACATGCTTGACTGAAATAGGAAACCATACGGAGTTCTTTTAATCTGGAATATTAATTTTTTTAAGCATTTTATTATTAAACATTAAAAAATGTTGGAAAACTTACAATCAAGTGGCCCAAATACTAAGTATAACAGAACATCAGATACTCTTATTCTGGCAGGAAAAGATTCAGTAGACTTCAAATGGTTATTTATCCTCAATGCTTCAAATAGAAGAAGGAATATAATTTACTTTGATTCAAAGTTGTCCTACCAATGTTTAAAAAGAATATTCTGAAATGCATTTGAAAGGCATTTAAATGCAAGATAATCGAGTGAAAATGTACTGGGAAAGATACAAATAATTTGCTAATAGAGAGAAAGATAATAACTGTGGGCCAGGCGCAGTGGCTCATGCCTGTAATCTCAGCACTTTAGGAGGATCACTTGAGCCCAGGAGTTCAAGGCTGCAGAGAGCTATGATTGCGCCACTACACTCTAGCCTGGGCAACAGAGCAAGAGCCTGTCTCTAAAAAAAATTTAAAAACCTGTGAAAAAAAATTATATGCTAGAAGACTGAAAATTCTGTAATGGGTCTGAATCAAGGGAAGGGCTAATAAAACATAAAAGGTGGAAATCCTGGGCACTTGTAAAATAATCTTAATTCTAAGAATTCAGAACTGTGTTTAGCAACCCAGCTGAATAAAACGGTAAGGGCTGTAACATCTAACTCATAAGATCATAGCAGATGGCAAACAAGAGAAGGCTTATATACAAGCAAGTCACAAGTATTTTGCACAGTAAATTGGGAAATTTAGGGTATCTTTAAGTAAATGATAGAAGAATATGAGTGAGAAAATATTGTTCAGGAGATAAAGACCTAAATCAGGAATTTGGGGATTCGTGTTTTCCTCTTAACTTTTTAATCCCCAGAAATATCCTAGAACTTAATTAGATAATGCCTATTAAGTACTCTCGGGATCTGAAAAAAATAAAACAAGTCATAATTGTTTGCAAATTGATAGAAAATAATTTGTGTTTAGAAAAAAATTCCCTTATTTGACAGAAAGTGCTTTATTTAAAAAAATGTGCAGGGGTGGTTGTTTTAGAGATTATTAGTAATGAAGAAAGCAAAGGAAGCATTAAAAAATATGATTTTAAGACATGTAGTCACTAAATGGTATACTCTAACAAAAGCGAAATAATAAATGATGCTCATATATCAAGGATCATGTGAAAAACTGGCAAAAGGAGAAATTGTGAAAATAAGATTAGCAAAGAAATAATATTGAAAAGAGAGAGGTTAAATCTCAGTCTGCTCAAAAAAAAAAAAAAAAAAAGATTTGGCAGCAATCCTTCCTTCTATATGGATTTGACATGCCAGTTGAATGATTTTTCCACACAGTGTTTTAGGTCACGGTAAGAGGAATCATCATCAGATAAAGTTGCCAGGTTTGCTTGGGAACAGGGTAAAAGATATTACAGGTTTAAAACTATAAATTACTTTAGAAATTATAATAAACAGTAAATGTAATTTTATTGGAGTCAAAGATGGCCTATTCAGAGAATAAAAGCTGTAACACTAATATTGTTTTAACCATCTACCTACTTAAGAAATCCTATGTAGATATAGCTCTATAAGTTTTCTGATAAAAATGTGTTTCATAAATAAATGAATATGGAACATGAACATATATAGAAAAATGAAATAAAATGGGAAAAGTCTAATATTTGATTTCCTGTATTTTGTTCTATTCTCTCTTATGAACTTCCAAAACTAGAACCAAATATGTTTATTAAAATGCCTGGAAGGAAATGTTTAGGATTTGGAAGGTTAAAAGAAATGGCATTTCAAATTAGGTTTTGGTAGTTCCTTCTTTAAAGCCCTTTGAGATAATGTTTCTGCATTCTCCATAAGAAGAGAGAAAGTAAAAAATCAGGTAGCTGTTTTCTCCTGTGCAAAATTCACTGTCATAGAACTGACCTACAAAAAGTATGGGACATAGGGGAGAAAAATGTTCATATTATGGAAGAATGTGTGCCCTGTTAGGAAGAGAGCTTGCAAGAAAGCTTATTTGTGGCCTATAGACTATTGCACATTCAAACAAAACACAAGAGAAAATAATGTCCAACAGATAATATGTTCAGGAACATATCAACATATAAACTAGCTTGTGCCCAGAAATAAAACATGGATACCAGACACCACTGCAGTCAAACCTGTCTTAATTTGCTTTTGTTTTAATGACCTTTAGAAACTGGTCCAAACTGATTATCAGCAATACATTGTTTTTGCTTTTTTTTTCTTAAAAAAATATTTTGAGACCACTTTTGATACACACACATATAATTCTGTGGTCATAACAGACAAATATAACTTTAGCAAGACTAAACAAAAGTGCAAAACTTAAAAAACAAAATTAAAAAATATGGAAGCATAAGCTAAATTTTTCTGCATAGCTGAAATCTATTTAAAGCAAGTCCTTGTTACAGGGGTGGGAGGCGGTGCTGACAAAAGGATAAAGCAGTTTGTTTTTTTTTTAATGTTTTCTGCATGTTTAAATGATGCAAAAAATAATTTCACTCCATAGGCTTCACAGACAGTTCATTCCTATATCTTTAGACACCATGGTTGTGGCAGTGCCTCCTTCTGCAAGGTAAACAGCAGTGCTGGATTTGGAATGAACTGCCCTGTCACTGCCATTGTTGTTGACCTCACAGTCCAGTGGTTCAGTGGAGATGACCCAGGTAGAGGGGCGCCACCGCTTAAGAGAATAGGGAGTTTTCACACGTTTCTTGATCTTTTCACCTGATCCTGATTTGCCATCTTGTGTTGACTCACCTACCAAAAATAAAAGTACAGAAAATGAACTATAATATATAAAGAAACTATTAAAAAGTAAAGGGTCAGGGTTGTAACTCAAGAACAGGTCACACTAATGTATGTGGAGGCTGCTGATGGACATTTCTTAAAATTCATGATGCCAAGCAATGTTTTTCTAGGCAAAGCTTAACCAACTTATTTTTGAGATTCTTCTAAGCCAAATGTTCTTAAAACTGATTGAACTATTCTATAGGGCAAGGAAGAAATATAGAAAAAAAAAAACAAGAAAAGTAAAAATGGAGGAGAAAATTCAAAATTCTCAGCTGTATTCTCAAATATTTTGGTTTTAGTAGAGATCCTAACTTGGTAAAATGCACTTTTATTCTAATTAGTGCTCAAAGTAGATCAAATTTTGAAGATACCTGGCATACAGTATTTTTCAGAAGAATGACAGAAATATTAGAGTACAAATTTTCTAGTAATTCCCTCTTCCCAAACCTGACAAGATGTTTTACTGACACAGAGCCCTACAATACAGAACCCTGTCAACTAGTCTATAATACAAGCCATTCAAGCAAGGGGCTAGATTTTATTGATTGTTTTCTGAGACCTGTATTCTCTTTCAGCCCATTTTGTAGTCCCTGACAACCATAAAACATTACTTTTTTTCCCCCCTAAGTCCTTTAGTCTAAAAGAGAAATCATGTTGTATAATGATAACTGTTGCAGATTTTGGGGAGCTCTCCTGTTTTGTGTTGCAATCCCTTTAGGGCAAGAAACCAAACATCCATTTAAGTTATTTGTTTAAGATGCTAGGGGGCTCATAGTATAATACTAGAGGTATGTGATAGATTCAATACATAACTTTTTTTTGTTTGTTTTTTAAAGATAGGGTCTAGCTCTGTTGCCCAGGCTGGAGTGCAGCGGCTTGATCATAACTCAACGCAGCCTTAAACTCCTGGGCTCAAGAGATCCTCCTGGGACTACAGGCGTGCACCACCACACCCAGCTAATTTTTAAAAATTTTTTGTAGAGACAGGATCTCGCTGTGTTCCTCAGACTGGTCTCGAATTCCTGGCCTCTAACAATTCTCCTGCCTCAGCCTCCCAAAGTGCTAGGATTAGAGGCATGAGCCACTGTGCCCAGTCCTCAACATGTAACTCTTGAAAAACATGATACTAAGAGACTAAGAACAACTTTAAAGTTTCTTTATAGTAACTTTTCAAAAATTTCTCTGGACTTTAATTAAGGTTAGTCTGAAAATCTAAATATAGATATAGTAGATATTAATATGGACAATAAACTGTTTCAAAAGTTACACTGAAAAAATTACTTGGAGCTCTTAAACTGGTGAGTATTTACTTAATCTCAACTGTTCATAGCGAATATGTGAGTTGCACTATAAAGCTGCAGCTATATAAAGCACATATTAAATTGGTAATTATTCTGACTATTGTGATACTATTATCAATGACAAAAAATATTACTTTTTTTCTTTACAATAGTCTAATTAGTTTTGAGGCCCAATCAAATGGTTTATTTTAGTTCCAAAAGTGGTAAAGATAAATAATCACTAGTTGAAACATAATCTGATTCCAAGTAATTATTTAAATGATCCCAAAAGACACACAGGAGAAATCACATGATCCCTCCACTTACTCTGCATACTGCTGTCATCCAGAACATTTGTGGCTGAAAGATCAAGAGAATTAGGCCTCTGTGCTCTTCTGGGCTTTGATGGCCCAGGATCTGCTACTGTGCTTGGAACACCCTGTGTAAGAACATCTTGTTCTGAACATGGATTGCTGTTGTTGTTATTGGAATTAGTTCGGCCACCTTCGAGTGGCCGTTCCCTCCTGTCCACAAGACGATCCAGAACACCTTCATCATGGCCAGCCTGTTGCTCTCGTCTCAGTAAAGGTTCATGCTCATCAGGACTAGAATTAATATTCAGCCGAGTATCCTCACCAATAAATTGATTCTGCAGCATTTCTTGGGCCCTATGTGCCACTATGTTGGTTGTCTGGCCAGATGGTACCGTCCCATTGGCATACTGGGTTGTGGCAGCATGGGAGTTAACACTGTGGTTTCTACCTGCCACACCATTCATGGTGACTGTCACCACATGAGGTTCTGCTGCATTGATTGTATTCATCTTGGCAACTCCAGTTTCTACTTGTTTCAAGTTTGATTTGTGCTTGCTGCCAAATTTTAGCCGGGGCTCCTTTGTTGAATTTTTGGTGTTCAAAGGCAAACTAGTAGGTCTCTTAGGAAGGTTCTGTTGCTTGGGGAGAGGATAGATCTGAGCAGGCAGAACATCAGGAATTAAGCATGCTTGGCCATTTGCAGCTTGTGTGAACTCCTGCTGTCCAGTCACTTCTACTGCAAGCTTTATGAGTGGGTAAAGTAAGCTAGAACTGGTACTGCTCAGTGGATCTGGCCCACTGAACTGTTTAAGAGAATGCTCCATGAGATTTTCATCTGAGCTTTCCTTGAGGTTCTTATCAACTTCTTTTGGGTCTAGCTTATTGGTCTCCAAGTCTTCTTCCGTCAGCTGTAAGCAGACGGGGGTTGGCCCAACTGACTGTGCAACATTTGTGGCATGCAGATTTGTTTCATCTGGGTATGGCATCTCAGATATAGTGGTCATGCCAGTACTTGGAGTGAGGCCAGTGGTGTTTGTGGTTGTTGTGTTCGTGGACAGGCTGGTGACGCTCGTTTCAGGGCTGGGGATTCGAGCTTGTGCTTGTTGACGTTCATAATTAATTGAGTTTCGGTTCTTTTCCCCTATAGTCAAAGGTGTGCTAGATATTGAATGCTCAGAGGAAATATTCTTCACAATGCTGTCAGTGTGATGGATAGAGTCTTCAATGTATGAAGAGGAAGAATAATCTGGATAAGGACCAATTTTTGGCACACGCCTATTATGTGAAAGGTTGCTTAAAGAAAGAAAAAAAGTGTCACATTGAGAATGCACATTTATGACAAACTGTCTCTCCAAGTTTAACACCTCTGATTTTAAAGTCTGAGTTGCTTTTCATTTTATTCTTAACCCATATTACTTTAGAAATTACTTTAAAATTCTAATATAATCAAATGCCAATTAATAACTTGATAAATATTAGTTTTACATGAATTAAGCCTACTGAAAATTCTATGTGGATCTAGATATGATTTTAATAAAAGTTCATTATTTTTGTTTATAAGAGTTAATTTAAAAATCTCCCCATAGTTTTATAACATCATCAAATTTATCTTTATCAAATGTATGCTCATACAACCAGACATTACATTTAATGCGATGAGGAACCATGGCATGTTTTTTTGGTACTCCCATAATTCTAGACACATAGTGCCTACTTAACAAATATGTTACCAGTTAAGTTTCAATGACCAAATGGTAAAAAGAACATAAGCTTTTAGGCTGTTCTAAAGTACCTCCATTGAGAGGCACAGTTTAGCAATGGAACATATCTTTCTGGGGTAGTCTGAGCCATATCAGTGAAAGTCCTTGAGCCTAGGGTATAAGAAAAAAATGTAACATTCAGATAAAAGATCAAAGATTCAGAACTGCTCTCCAGTTATCAGGGGTTCTTCACAGTCACTGCCACTCCTTGGGAGTGACAATTCTTGACCACTACCTTGCAATGTATTTATATTATTTAAAATCTGACTAAATGGGAGTAGGGAGGAGGGGATGGGTAAATTCACAGCTAAGGGGTACAATGCACACTGAGTGAAGGGCACACTTATAACTTTGACTTAAACTGTACAAAAGCAAATTATATAACCAAAACATATGTACTCCCATAACATTCTGAAATAAAAAATAAAATAAAACGAAATAAAATAAAATTTGACTAAATAAAAACCAGAAGTAGCTTAACAAAAACAATCAAGGTATAAACATTGGGAACATTAATAGATACAAGTGTTATAGGAGAGAAGCAGCAGCCAAAGGAAAACAGGTGCTTTTTATAAAGGGAGACAGATGAATTTATAAGCGGAATGCCAGGAGGCGAAGAATAAAAAAACTGTTACATACCACAAGAAAGGGAAGCTAAGAAGGCATGGAGGGTAAGATTCAATAAAATGAAACCTAGAGTGAGAATGATTATTGGATAAACCATAATTAAGGGGAAACTATTAGTAGAGATTAGAAGATCATGCAGGGGGTAGAGCTAAATGACAGAGGAGGCAAAAAATGGCCAAAGCAAGGGACAGCATCAAGAGTTTCTTTTTACCATTCAAGAAAAGATCAAAAGTAAAAGCTTTAGCTGACTTTTTTGTTTGTTTGTTTGTTTTTGGGAAACAGAGTGCAGTGGCGTCATCATAGCTCACTACAACCTCAAACTCCTGAGCTCATCCTCTTGCCTCAGACTCCCCAGCAGCTGGGACTACAGGCATGCACCACCGTGCCCAGCTAATTTTTCAAAGGGGTCTTGCTCAGGCTGGTCTTGAACTCCTGACCTTAAGCAATCCTCCTGTCTTGGCCTCCCAGAGTGCTAGGATTACAGGCATAAGCCACTGTGCCTAGCCTTTAGCTGACTTTTGAGAGAGCTATAAATAGCATACTAGAGGACATGAAAAATACAGAGATGAGGGAAGACAAAAGCAGAACACTGTCCTCAGGTATGTGTAAAGCAAGATAATTTATATTTGGAATTCTTAATTCCTACCTTCCTTAACTTATTGATGTATAAGGTATAAGAGTTTATATCTGAAGCTAATTCAACCTATACATGAGTACCCAATCCCAATTTTCGACCCATAGTTCATAATATAAATTGCTCTTAGAAATTAGAAGAACAGAAAATAACAAAGAAATTGATTCAAGAATCAACTGTAATTTTATCTTAATTTTCTCCAGTAACCCTTTCCTGGATGCCTTTCTGAAGGTTTTACAAATGTATTAGATAAAGTGACAAATTCATAGGAAGGCTTTTTTTCCCCAAACATGGAAAAAAGAAACACAGATGACAATCTGAAAGTTCCAAGCTATAGGAATTTTTAAAAAGCCTTTCAATTTAGAACCAAAAATCATAGTTCTAATAAAAAAAAATGTCTCATAAAATAATGTTTATGATGGAATGGAAAGACCTTTGAATTACATTCATGTAAAAATAGTAATAGTGTATTCTGCAAGAAAGAGCATTAGATAGGCAGTCTGAAAACCTTATCATCAGTGAGTCTATGGTTAGATACACAGGTAAGTTCACAGTTCCATTTACTTTTCAAAAGAAAAAGCAGGGGAGGAAGGAAAAATAACAAAGGATAAATAAGACAATATATGTAGAAGTGCTCACAAACTTTTAGAACTATAAAAATGTTTTGCCTTTATTATTACAAGAAAGTTGGAATGCTAATAAAGAAAGACTAATTTCCTTTACTGTACCTTTTAGATATAAAAAAGATTCCATTTTATACTCATACCAAACAAAAATTTCAGTAGAATGGGAATTTTGAAGGAAAAATTATAACTTTAGACCATATGAGTTTATCATTGCATCATTAGTCTGATTTAACAGTATTTATTTCCTGTTCTTTGTTTGGTCTCAGTTTCTAATGCTGGTTGACAGATGCCAAACCCCTCAGGGTCTTACCGCTCATTCTGCATAGCAGTAGACATTGGATTGACTGTTGGGCTCACAGATTTGTTTCTTTCCCATATCATCATAAGTTCAGCCATCCTCTCCTCAGCACACTGTGCAGTAAGCCGAGCTTCTGCATCCTGGTCCCAACAGTCTTCGATTGTCTCCTTGAGTGACCTCACTGCCTATAATGCAAAGTACATGTCAAAACTGTGTGTCTTTAAAAAAATGAGTTGAGCTTTTTAGTTCACAATGTGAGCAAAAAGAAAAATCAGTTTTCTTTAACCAGTGTTTTACATAACTATAATAACATATTTTAGACTTCAAGGATTTGTAAAGGATCACATTCTCAAAAGGTGAGAAGCAAGTAAGCAAGCAAGATTTAACTTAACTCCTTAAAGAATTATCCACATGAGTAAGCAACTGGAATAAGTTACAGATGTTTCTTCAAGGCCACAAGTTTACATCATTGTTGATTTGCAGCCCTATTATTTCAGTCAATAGTCACTAATTCCACTTCAAAAATAAGTCTGAGTTTGATGGAATTTTGGCATTTGGCTATCTTCTATCTCTAGGTGAGCTTTTTCTCCTTTACTCCTAGTTAAGAGTGCTTCATTCCAACCTTAAAATTGAAAGACATCTTGTCTTTAAACTATTAATAGTTCCAAAGGTAGTATCAAAAACAGTCCCATCTTGTAGTATTCCTATACATCAGCAATGAACAATAGTCTCCCTTTTGGGGAAAGCTGGTTTTAACTCCCTTTTGAAAAACAGACTCTGGATACTGTGGTGGACTGTCATCCAGAATCCCTTCAGACTTGTTTTTGGATTTGTTTTTATTAAGCTTCAATCTTTTTACCTGCTCTGAGATTTATACTTCCTTTACCTTTAAAATACTTTCAAAAAGATGATTTTAGGCTAGGGTTGCCAGATTTAGCAAATAAAAATAAAAGATGTCCACTTAAACTTGAATTTTAGATAAACAACAAATAATTTTTTAGTGTAAGTATATCCCACACAATACTTAACCTGGGTATATTATTTGAGAAGCCTATTTTATGCTAAAAATCCTTGATACAATCTTGGCAACATTTTTATTGCTTCCTAATAACTTGTATTCTGCAACAAACAAATCTGAACTTTGAACCTGCCAGAAATTTAATAATGTTCTTTCTGGGCATATGCTCACTGCATACCTGCACCATGGTCCATTTTGAGGAATAAGGGTTTTCAAAAGCTCCCACATATAATGGAGAATATAGAAAGCCTTGCACATGTACAGGGCAGGATGCATGTCTAGAAAAGGCCTGGGCAGACCATCAGCTTTCATTTCATAACTGGGTGGTGTTTAGGCTCAGTGCTAGCAGGAAGTGAAGGGCAAGGCAATATTGTAAAAGGCCTGGATAAGTGATAAAGAAAGGCCCCAAAACAGAGCCAATCTACAAAGACCTGGAGAGTATATTCCTTTTTTAAAATTCTCTATTTTTTTCTTTTTTGACCATGATATTCAAAATGTCTAGTTTTAAACAAAAAATTACAAAGCACACAAAGAAACAAGAAAAATATGACCCATTCACAGGAAAAAAAGAAATTAACAGAAACTGTCCGTGAGGAAGTACAGACATTGGAATCACTACACAAAGACTTTAAATGAACGATCTTAAACGTGTTTAAAGAATTAAGAAACCATGGACAAAGAACTAAAGGACACCAGGAAAACAATGTCTCAATAAATGGAGAATAGCAATAAAGAGACAGAAACTATTAAAAGTGATCAAAAAGACACTTTGGAGCTGAAAAGTACAAAAACTGAAAGTAAAATATTTCACAGCAGATATGAGCAGAGAGAATAAAGAATCAGTAAACTTGAAGATAGAGAAAACAAAATTATCTAGAATAAGGAGGAAATCAAAAGAACAAAGAAAAATGAACAGAGCCTAAAAGACTTGTGAGAGACATCATCAACCATACCAAATACACATAATGGGAATTCCAGAAGGGGAAGAGAAAGAGGCAGGAAGAATATTTGAACACATAATGGTTCAAAACTCCTCATATTTAATAAAAGAAATGAATCTACACATCCAACAAACTTGATGAACTTTAAGTAGGATAAACTCATAGTGTTCTACACTGAGACACATTTTAATCAAATTGTCAAAAGCCAAAGATGAAGAGAGAGAATCTTGTCAGCTAGAGAGAGGAGACTTCAAATGTACATGGGATCCTCAATAAGATTAAAGGCCAATTTCTTATCAGAAACCATGGAAGCCCAAGGAAGTAGTATAACATATTTAAAGTGCTGGGAAAAAAACAAAACAAAACCCAACTGTTGACCAAGAATTCTACACCAAGGAAAATTATTATACTACTCAGCCATAAAAAAGAAAAGGTAAACTAATACCTCTTATACTAACCTGGACAGAATGGGAGACCATTCTTCTAAGTGAAGTATCACAAGAATGGAAAAACAAACACCACATGTACTCACCATTAAATTGGAACTAATTGATCAACACTTACATGCACATATGGAAATAACATTTGTTGGAAATCAAGCAGGTAGGGGGGGAAGAGGGGGATGGGTAAATTCTCACCTAACAGGTACAATGCACACTATCTGGGGGACGGGCACACTTGCAACCTAGACTCAAACAGTGCAAAAGCAATTCATGTAACCAAAATGTTTGTACCCCCATAATATTCTGAAAAAAAATAGTGAAGGAGAAATTAAGATATTCCCACATAAACAAAATCTGAGGGAGTTCACGGCTGGTAGAACTGCCCTATAAGACATGCTGAAGGGAGTCTTTCAGGCTGAAGTTAAAGGACACTAGACAATAACTAGAAGCCAAAAGTCTACTTAAATAACTAAAAAAGCCAGTATTACCGTATTTTTGGTTTATAACGCCTCCTTTTTTCTTACATAATTTAACAGATAAAAGCATAATTATACATTTATATTAATATGACTAAATATAAAGACGTTAATTCTTCTTAAATTGGTTTATAGATTTAATACAATTTCACTAAAAATTCCAGCAAGGTTTTCTATAGGAATTGATAAGGTGATTCCAAAATTCATTATGGAAACGCAAAGAGACTAGAATAGCTAAACATGTGAAAAGAAAAAGACAGAGTACTAATTTTATTAGATTTCAAGACACAATATAATGCTAACATAAACAAGATTGTGGTATTGGCATCAAGATAGACATAAATCAATGGAATAGAAAGTCCAGAAATAGAGCCACATATATATATGAAGACCCAATTTTCGACAAAGGTGCAAAGGCAATTCAGTGGAGAAAAAATAGTCCTTAAAATAAATGAAGCTGAAACAATTGGATATCCATATGCAAAAAATGTATGCTCATCCATAACTTGCACATATCAAAAAAACCCCTCAAAATGGATCACAAACCCATACAATTTCTAGAAGTAAACACAAGAGAAAATCTTTGGTTAGGCAAAGATTTCTTAAATATGAAAAAAAAGAAAAAAATTGATAAACTAAACTTCAGCAAAATTAAAACCCTCTGCCCTTGCAAAGACACTGCTGAAAAAATGACAAGACAAGCCACAGCCTGGTAAAAAAAAACATTTGCAAATCATATGTCTAATAAAGGACTTGTATCCAGAATCCATAAAGAACTTCAAAACTACCATGGTTTGAAGGTTCCCTTCAAAACTCATGTTGAAATTTAATTGCCATTATGATAGATTTAAAAGGTAAAAATGATAACAAGTGATTAGACCATGAGGGATCTGCCCTCATGAATGGCTTAATGTCATTATTGGGGAAGTGGGTTTGTTATAGAGAGAGTGGGTTGTTATAAAAGCAAGTTTAGTCCACTCTTGTTTCTCGCTGTCACCCTCACTTGCCCTTCGTCCTTCCACCATGGTATGATGTAGTACAAAGGCCGGCACCAGATGCTGGCACATTGATATTGGAATTCTCAGCCACCAGAACTGTGAAAAATAAATTTCTTTTCTTTATAAATTACCTAGTCTGTGATACTCTGTTAGAGCAACACAAAACAGACTAAGACAAAAACTTAATAATAAGAAAACAATCAATTCAATTTTTAAGAAAAGATTTGAATAGACATGTCACCAAGGAAGGGACAAGGATGGTAAATAAGCACATGAAAAGATACTTAATACTATTTGTCACTAGGGAAGTAGAAATTAAAACAATGTATTAGAATTTCTAAAGTTAAAAAGACTGGCCGTACCAAGTGCTGGAGAAGATGTGGAGGAACTGGGACTCTCATGCACTGCTGGTGGGAATGCAAAATGGTACAACCACTTTGGAAAACTGTTAGAAAGTTTCTTAAAAAGTTAAACACACACCTACCACATGATTCAGCCACTCTACTCATAAGTATTTACCCAAGAGAACGAAAATATATGCCCATACAAAGACTGGTACATGAACATTCATAGCAGCTTTATTTATAATAGCTCAAAAGTAGAAACAAGCCAAACACCCATCACTAGGTGTATGGATAGACAAATTATAGCACAGCCACACAATGAAATACTACTCAGCAAATACACAGGAATAAACTATTGATACACATAACAACATAGATGAATCTAAAACTAATTATGCTAAAAGCAGCCAGATTAAAAACAGTACATCTACATGATTCCATTTATATAAAATTCTACAAAATTTAAACTAATTTCTAGAGACAGAAAGCAGATCAACTGTTGCCTGGGGATTCATGGGGGATAGAAAAAAGTGAGAGGAAAGGACTACCAAGGGGTACAAGAAAACTTTTGGGAGTAATTGACATATTCACAATCACGACTGTGCTGATGGTTTTATAGGTGTATACATATATCAAAACTTATCAAATTGTACATCTTAATATGTACAGTTTATCAATTTTACCTCATTAAATGTTTGAAATTTTTGAGAAAAATAAGAATGGAGAAAAATATAAACATTCAGGCAAAATCTTTTGAGCGCCTTGAAAGGGGACTTTAGAAATAGATAAATAATGTATCTTAACATTTGAGTAAATGAGTTAAAGGGAGTATCACCATTATTAACACTGATGAGGAAAGACTAGTAGTAAAAGAAAAAAAAAAAAGAATAGGAAAGATAGACAGGAACTTTTAAATCTTTCTTACCTAAAGGAAGGGAAAAGCAAGTTAGGGCTCATGGGTGGGTCATGAAATTAGCTTAGTGGGTTGGGATCATCATTTAAAACAAACTCTCTCTATCCCAAAACTGAAATACTCTAGACCAGAACAGAAAATACCAAGAAGACACAGAGTAGGCAGTAAGGTTAAGTATTATCTTATAACATGACATAAAATTGTTTCTTTTCTTTTCCTCCTCCTCCTCCTTTTTTTTCTTTTTTCTTTTTTTTTTTTTTTTTGAAGAGATGAGGTCTCATTATGTTGCCCAGGTCGGAGTGCAATGGCTATTCACAGGTGGGATCACAGCACACCACAGCCTTCAACTCCTGGGCTCAAGTGATCCTACTGCTTCAGCCTCCCAAGTAGCTGACACTATAAGTGCGTACCACTGCACCCAGCTGAACTCATATTATTAACTTCTTAATGTAGGTTGTGGCAGAAAAAAAAAAAAAGTATGCACAATGTTGAATTTTAGATTGCAGAAAAAAAATCTGTAGATTTTGTCAAAAAGAGAAAATGGAAAAAATAAAAATGTATGAAAAGAACTGGTAGTTTCTATTAATATATAGTATATTTTAGAAGACTGGATTAATAGGTAGAAAAAGAAAAGACTAGAGGGAAAAAATGAACTGAGGAAGAGTTCCAAACTTTTATGTGAAAAAATATTAAGATAAAAACCACTGATTAAAGAAGGAGTCCTAAGACTAAGGAATAAAGACAAACCACACAAGTGATTTTCACAGGGGAAAGAGAAAGCCAGCATTCAAGAGAGACAAAGAAATGGAGGATAAATATTTGGAAAAGAATAAAAAACATTAAGAACAGTTGAACAAATTATACCAGGACATTTTTTGTATGAGAAAAAAAAGCTATTTTAAAAATAAACTTGGCCTGTAACTTTTCATTTTACCAATTTAAAATATTTTAATGTAAAACAATAGTCTTAAATTCTGTGTGTGTGTGTGTGTGTGTGTGTGACTGTTGAAGTAGTACATTTTTACTGTAAATCTTAAAACATACAGGAAAGAAAACATCACTCATAAACACAATAATCAGAGATAACTATGGTTAGACTATTATATTTTCTATACTTTGATCTTTATCAGGAAACTATTCTTCCCCCCTTTATCAATTCATCTTGAGTTCCTAAGTTTATAAAATTAAAACTAGTTTTTACATTTATTAATATATGAAAGATTTTGAGTTTTACCACTAAAAAAGTGTTTTCTAATTGCAATGCAACTATGAAAGCAAAATGCCTTTTTTAGACAGAGCTGCATTTCTCTCTTTTTATAAACTGTGCACTTAACTACCTAATTCTGGTACTGATTCTCACTACAGAGAAGTAGTATATTGACTGTAGCACATTAGATTTAAATGGACTCATTGGAAGTGAACCAAGTATTATGAATCCCTTACTTGGCAACCTAATCTATACTGGAAGTAAAAGGTTTTTAGGTAAATATGCATATGATGCATATCCCATAATGGTAGGGTTGCCAAGAGATATTTCAAAATAATAGATCCTATTTGCTCTGGTGAAATAAAACAATTCAAGGAGGACAAAGTTGCATTTTACTAGAATAAAATTACACAGAAATTTTTCTTTTAGGAATACCCTACTGTGAAACTGACAGCTCTGATGAATTCTGGTCAAGTATTCAGCCTCTTACCTGGTATCAGGGACCTCTTAAAGATCTGTCCCAGTTCCCATAGCAGGGACTGTAGTTTGGAGGCAATCTTGAGCCTATGGGCTTGGCAATTAGCTCTTCAATTGCCACGTACTTGAAGAAGATTTCAATCTCATTGTTAACAAAAGTCAACCTTGAAGGTAATTACTGACAAAGGTAACAAATGAAGATAATGTTCAATCTACAACACATCTGTGTGGAAACATATGATGTCTCTCTAGACTGTCTCTGATGTGACACCACTCCACTTAAGTCAGGATCCAGAATGAAAATACTATTCTAATCCCACTAAGACAATCTAAAATTGAAATGTAAAATATATGGTAAGATGATTTGAATTGCTTAATTTTTTTCATTTTTTGTTCTTTACAGTCAAGAAAATTAATTTGTATAAAGTGTTAAAAATCTATTGAACACCTTCAGGATTAATCAAATTCTTACTATATTCTTAAAATAACAGACTGCTATGGAAAAAACAAACAATAAGAATTTCTAGAAATATAAATAAGATTGTAGAAACTAAAAATTTAATGAATAGATAACTGATATAATGGTAATAGTGAAAAATAAATGAGTGTTTTGAAAGGTAAAGCTAAGTAAATCTTGAAGAATGTAGAACAACAACAAAACAAAGACGAGAAACACAAAAAAATTTATCCCTGGAATGTCAAGTGGTCCAATACTTGCCTAATGGGAATTCCAGAAAGAAAAAATGGAAGGAAAGAAATCATTTAAAAAATAATATAAGAAAATTCCTCTGAATTGAAGAAAGTTTTGAACTTTCAAACTGCAAAACCTATCCAGTGCCAAGCAAAATGTGTGAAAAGATCCATGCCTACATACTTCTAAGTGAAATTTCACAATTCCAATGATAAAGTAAAAGTCTTAAAAGCTTAAAGAGAACAAACTTGAGAGGATGAAACAAAAATATGGAATGATTCTGGCAATGGAATGATTCTGGCTGGCATCTAAATTCTTATTAGACTGGAGATTAGAGCCTAGAGCACAATGGAGACTGGAGGCTAGAGAACAATGGAGCAGTGGTTTCAAAGTTGTAAGGAAAATATTTTTGATCTTGAAACCTTTACTCAGCCAAATTATTACTCAAATGTGAGGGCAAGATAGAACTATTTCTGAACATGAAAGGATTCATGTTTACCACCCACGCACATACTATAATATATACATTACTTAAGGAGTAATTCAAAACACCACATGTACTCACCATCAAATTGGTTTCACTGATCGTCACCTAAGAGCACATTCGGAGTAACATTAATTGGGTGGGCAGATGTGGGGGGGGGATGGGTGTACACATACATAATGAATGCGATGCGCACTATCTAGGGGATGGACATGTTTGAAGCTCTGACTCAGGGTGGGGGTGGGGAGGCAAGGGAAATATATGTAACCTAAACTTTTGTACCCCTACAATATGCTGAAATAATAATAAAAATAAATAAATAAATAAATAAAAATTTAAAAAAGGAATAATTCAACAAAGAAACAATGATTTACAAGGAGAACGACGTGAGATTTTTTAAAAATGTTGCTTCTGAGCAAAGCCCAGAAAGAAGAAAGAAAAAGAATGATGACAAGAAATCAAAGACAATCCACTGGATGATGACTTTTGACACATTCTCCCCAAAGTCGCAGAGGCTTTTAGTAACTAATGCAGGATTTTTATTTGCTATGAATCCAAGCACAATACTTTGTTGTGCAGTGAATGCTTATATCATAATTCTGAAAAATTCTGACGTTTTTATTGTATTTAAATTTTTAGATCTGAAGACAAAACATAAATCATTTAATAATAGAATATGACAAAGCTAGGAGAGGGTAAATTATCTCCCCAGTTTTGGGAGAAGTCTTATTAAAGAGTAAGAATAGATTTTGAAGAAGAAGAAGGAAAAAAAAAAAAAAAAGACCCAGAAGCTTGCTAAAGGGAGTTACTTTTGGACAGTGATAGTAGGGGTAGGTAGTTTCTTCCTTTTCCATTTCTTTTTTTTATGACCTATTTAATTTGATTTTGTTTACCATGTACATAGACATAAATTTAATTCCTTAAAAAACTATTTAAAAAATAAATACAAGGCAGTCTCATTAATAAAGGGTATAATATTATACTGAATGAATGATTATATGACTCTATCAATAAAATACTGACCAAATGGAGAGAAATAAATACATCTATAGGTACTGACATTAAAAATTGTCCTTAAGTAAAAAAAATCAGAAATGACAATGGATAATTAGATGATCCTACCTATGTTAAAAAATTATATGAGTATGGTGTGTGTATATGTAAATGTTTGTAAGATGTTTCAGTGTTATAACAATTTACTCAAATAGTAGGAGCCTTTGAAGAGATTTCATTGTTGTAAACTATATTTTTATTATTGAGACAGGGTCTTGCTCTGTCGCTCAGGTTGGACTACAGTGGCGTCTTAGCTCGCTGCAACCTCTAAGTCCTGGGCTCAAGCGATCCTCCTGCCTCAGTCTCCCAAGTAGCTGGGACTACAGGTGTGTGCCACCATGCCGGGCTAATTTTTTTTTTCAATTTTTTTTTTTTTGAGTCAGAGTCTCGCTCTGTTGCCCAGGCTACAACAGGCTAAATTTTTAAATTTTTTTGTAGAGATAGGTTCTTGCTGTGTTACTCAGGCTAGTCTTGAACTCCTGGCCTCATGTGATCCTCCCACTTCAGCATCCCAAAATGCTAGGATTACATGTAAACTACATTCTAAATAAGCAGAATTCATAGGCCATTCTGTGGTTTCGTTTAGGTCTAGCCTAAATTTTTTACAGCATTGGATATGTAAGTCTGCACTACTTAACATTTTTGGTATTATTCTCAAGAGAGTAAGACAGAATTTCAATAATGTTTAAAATATTAACATGTTAATTATTCCAGCTGTTACCCAATCTGGCAAACCTCAGACACATTATTCACTCTAAATAGTATTTTATACTTGGAAAAAACCAAATTGAACCAAAAAAGGGGGGCCTTTTTTTAATTTTGAAAAAATTGAAAATATATAACAGCATAAAATTCAAGTAAGTTGGATTTCTGGCATTTAGCAACTCTAAAAACTAGTAACATTATTAACAGTCTATTTTTGCTTCAAACAACATTAAAACATATTTAGTCATGAGCCCTCTTTTTAATAATTTAGTTTTTTCTTACCAGGCTATTTTCTTTCCAGGCTTCTGGGAATTTGGGTCTCTGTTTTTCCCTAGACACAAGAACCTGCATATCCTCAAAAGTAGGATGGTTTCCAACCTCTGTCTGAAAAGCCATCTGGTATTCTGGTACAGATTCCCCTGTGTATTTGTAGAAAAGAATGATAAAATAAAATTTCCAGTTATCATAAATGATAGAATAACATGGGCATTGCTGATACCAAGTAAGCAAAGAAATTGTGTCACAATCTTTTTTTTTAAAAACCCTTTCTGGCACATATGGAATTACTAAAGAGACCCTGTTGTAGATTTAATGCATTATTAATAAAAAATTTACTTATAATAGTCTCAAATATTAATTATTGATAAATCAAATGGTAGTTTCAATGATGGACAAGTATTGTAAAATGGTTTCTAGTTATTACTAAATTCAGGGGGAAAAGATTGTTTATAAATTATACTTAATACTTGAAAATATTTCTGAATTCTGATTCTATGGGGGTTATGAGATGAGAAGAAAGTCTAGGATCTTGTACAACAAATATGTTTGTAGAACCAAACATAAGTGGGTGGGTTGAACAGGCACCATGTCTCATTATATGTCCTAGCCTCTATTATAGTCCAGCCAGATTGTATTAAATGTCATGAAAATTTTTATGATAGGAGCTGACACAGGGCTGCCATGTTGCAGCAGGACAGTAATTATGACACTGAAGATGTTTCACTATTTGATGCAGAAGAGGGGACAATTATTAGACCAAAACAATCCAAAATTAGACACCCATCATTTTTCCACTTATTCTTTCAAGTCGTGCAATTATGGTCTATTTTCTCTGTGACTTGCTCAGCAACAGCTTTATTGCCTAAATGGTAATAATTAACTTGTTGTCATGTGACTTTTGGGCACTGAAGAATGTCACAAGTAGACTAATGGTTGACCTACATTGGTAGAATCACATTGATAAAGATGGAAAGAGCCACTGGGTGTTTGAGTCCAGGAAGGGATCCCTTTAAGAGAATAAAACTGTTTCAGAGGCTGAACCAAGAATCTTTTGGTTAGGACCTATTGCCTGCCCAGTGCTGTGGGTGATATTTGCCTTTAGTGCCCTATTCTCCTTCAGAATAAAGTGGCTGGCAGTGATTATCATGGGTGTGGTGCTCCAAGGTGCTAACCTATGCAGTTACATCAGGTGTCAAGTGGGCAGTGGGAAGAATTTCACCAGCATGGGTACCTCATATCTGGGAAAATAGTTTTTAAAACAGAACACTGGAGATGGTTAGACTTCCTGAATAGAGGAAGACAGCTTATGTGTTTTATTAAATTGAGGAACATTTGGAGAAATTCTTGACTCTGAACCTTTTAAAGCTCAGTCTATGTTTCAACAAGGAATGTTAGGTTTGTTTTTCCACTTAACAATTTTATTCAAAAAAAAGAAAAGTAGGCCGGGCGCAGTGGCTCACGCCTGTAATCCTAGCACTCTGGGAGGTCGAGGCGGGAGGATCGCTTGAGGTCAGGAGTTCGAGACCAGCCTGAGCAAGAGTGAGACCCCATCTCTAGTAAAAAAAATAGAAAGAAATTATGTGGACAGCTAAAAATACATATATAGAAAAATTAGCTGGGCATGGTGGCACATGCCTGTAGTCCCAGCTACTTGGGAGGCTGAGGCAGAAGGATTGCTTAAGCCCAGGAGTTTGAGGTTGCTGTGAGCTGTGAGCTAGGCTGATGCCACGGCACTCTAGCCTGGGGAACAGAGCGAGACTCTGTCTCCAAAAAAAAAAAAAAAAAGAAAAGAAAAAGAAAAGAAAAGAAATTTTCTTTTTTTTTTTTTTTTTTTTGAGACAGAGAGTCTCACTTTGTTGCTCGGGCTAGATTGAGTGCCATGGCGTCATCCTAGCTCACAGCAACCTCAAACTCCTGGGCTTAAGCGAATCCTACTGCCTCAGCCTCCCGAGTAGCTGGGACTACAGGCATGCGCCACCATGCCCAGCTAATTTTTTTTTTATATATATATATATATTTTTAGTTGTCCAGATAATTTCTATTTTTTTTTTTTTAGTAGAGACGGGGTCTCACTCAGGCTGGTCTCGAACTCCTGACCTCAAATGATCCACCTGCCTCGGCCTCCCAGAGGGCTAGGATTACAGGCGTGAGCCACCACGCCCAGCCAAGAAAAGTAATTTTCAAATTAAGTTTTTATTTTCTTTCTATCAGTTTAGGCTAGAAAGTATGTTGTCACTAGAAACATTGTCAAAATTTGTTTTATGGTATACATATGTGCACATAGTGATGCAGTATCAATGTATCCCAAATTAATGAAAGTATGTTCACCTACATATATTATGGAGACCTTTGCATTTTGATTCGTAGAACATAGGAAGATGTTCTTAGTCTATCTCAAAGCTCTACGTGTTTACATATTATTTCTGTTGATTATTTTCATTCATTTTGCTTCCATGGTAAGAGTGAGCACTTTGCCTTATGTATGTTCAAAATAATTGTTAATTTTTAATATGTACTTCGTGATGGAATTTCTTAGATACACACAAGTAAAAACCAAATTCAGGCCCATGGTGTTACCCAGTTTCTAAAATTTTGTTTATTTTTATTCATAGTAAGTTGTTTACTTAAGGCACAATTAACATAAATGGAATCTTCATCATTTATGTTTAAGAGATTGCTGGTATTCTATTTATTTTATAGAAAGGATAGCCAGATTTTACTTTGGAACTTCCTGGGAACTCTTCAGTAGTCTTTGGGCTAGTAAAATCTATCTTTTATCACTAAAAGAACATTATTCTTATGTCATAATGAGAATAATCTTGGCATAATAAATGCCAAAAGGACATTTTATTTTATGAATCTTTTTTTTTTGCTATCATGGGGATATTTTAAATCATGCATTTGTATTAATAGCATTTCTTAAAGCAACATATGTAACTGTAAACTAAACCAATCTAAAATGCCTACAATCTGTAGGCATCTGTAAATTCTGTTGTAGGTACTGTAAACTTTATTGGAGTCTTTTAATCAGCAGATTATGTTGTGAATGTATTTGTACATTGTTAAAATATTTTTAAGATGTTTTATTTAAATGAATAAGTGTCTTTATTGGAGTGATAGCTCTGAAGGTGCAAAATTTATATAAAACTCTACTATTTACAAAGCAAAAAAATGTTTATGATAATGAGCATTTATGATGACAGAAAAATCAATATACTGATTTTTAAAAAATTCCTTTTACGTAACAAGCAATATTTAGGTTATAGATTTTTGAATATCATTAACTATTTATCTACTGTTTAGTAACACTATTCATTGCCAATAAGCACAACTAACTTATTTTACAAAATGTTATAAAATTAAATCTATGAATAAACATATTGAACAACACAGAAGACCCTTGAGACCAACACTTAGAAAACCAATGGCCTAGTGGAAATCTTGGCAAAGAAAATGAAGAAAAGACACGGAAATAGTGTTTACAAATAATTCCTTGCTTCCAATTCCTTACAGGGTCAACTCAGGAAACATTATAAGTATAGCTTGTCTCAAATGCTCAGAGGGTGCATAAGGAAAATAATGAATGCTAAAGCAATCAGAGACCAAGCTAAACACAGTTAAATAAGCTATTACTGGTAATTAATTAAACTGTCCTCAGATGAAAACCTCGAGTAATTTTTTTTTTAATTTCCTAATTCATATCCTTCTGCTAATAATATTTCTGAACACTAGATGGCAATGAACTAAAGGTTTAAATTGTTACATAAAAGTTGAGTTATTTAATATAGGTAGAGAAAGAAGATATAACTGTTTCACTTCAAAACACATCAGCTTTTGACAGTAGTTCTTACCTGGGAAGAGGTCTGTACATCTCATGAATATCTCCCAATAGATTAGTCCAAGTGCATACATGTCTACTTGTTTCAAGGCTGATTCACAGTCCCTCAGGTTCACAGCTCCTTCTAGCACCTCCGGTGCCATATATCTGATTGTGCCAACCTGATAAATTAGAGTGATATTTTTCAGAGAGTACAAGCATATTCCGAAGGGCACACATTAGACCAGAAGTTATATGTAAATTTCAGTAATAAATCAATGATGTTATTTGATCCCAAGCATGTCACTAAACATTTTTTTTCCTATAAAATGCCCTTCCTATGGCCAGGCACAGTGGCTCACTTCTGTAATCCTAGCACTCTGGGAGGCCGAGTCAGGAGGATCGTTTGAGGTCAGGAGTTCGAGACCAACCTGAGCGAGAATGAGACCCTATCTCTACTAAAAACAGATAAAATTACCCGGGCATGGTGGCATGCGCTTGTAGTCCCAGCTCCCTGGGAGGCTGAGTCAGGATGATCACTTGAGCCCAGGAGTTTGGAGATCTTTTGTGAAAGAAAAGAATATACTCAATTATGGCTGGGCGAGGTGGCTCATGCCTGTAATCCTAGCACTCTGGTAGGCTGAAGCGGGAGGATTGCTTGAGGCCAGGAGTTTGAGACCAGCCTGAGCAAGAGTGAGACCCTGTCTCTATAAAGAATAGAAAAATTAGTTGGGTGTGGTGGTGCACACCTGTAGTCCCAGCTACTTAGGAGGCTGAGGCAGAAGGATCACTTGAGCCCAGGAGTATGAGGTTGCTGTGAGCTAGGCTGATGCCACAGCACTCTAGCCCAGGCAACAGAGTGAGACTCTGTCTCAAAAAAAAGTCCTTCCTGAATAATTAAATTGTGATAAATTCATTTTTGAATCCTCTTCATCAATCAAAAACAATGACCTAGACTTTCCCATGTATATCAACACAAAAACACTTGTAAGACACAGTGAGAAAATTGTAAAACATTATATATACTATTTAATATTTTAAAATATTCACAAAAATATACACACACATATATATATGTATGTATATATATAGAGAGGGACACACACACACAAGTATGTGAATGCAGAAAAAAAGTTAGGAAAGGTATGTTCCATATTGTAATAGTGAGTATCAGAAGGTGGACTGTCCTATATCAAACTTGGTAATTTGTTTGTTTGTTTTGTTTTGTTTTGAGACAAGGTCTCACTCTATTGCCCTGAGTAGAGTGCCATGGCATCAGCCTAGCTCTCAGCAACCTCAAACTCCTGGGCTCAGGCGATCCTCCTGCCTCTGCCTCCCGGGTAGCCGGGACTAAAGGCATGCGCCAGGATGCACAACTCATTTTTCTATTTTTTATAGAGATGGAGTCTTGCTATATTGCTCAGGCTGGTCTCAGACTCCTAGCCTCAAGTGATCTCCCTGCCTTGGCTTCCTGAAGTGCTAAGACTGCAGGCGTGAACCACTACGCCCGGCCTCAAACTTGGTAACTTTACTCTTGCTTCAAAACTTAGTTCCTGAGTGGGTGGAATGGTTCACGCCCATAATCCTAGTACTTTGGGAGGGTGAGGTGGAAGGATTGCATGAAACCAGGAGTTCCAGACCAACCTGGGCAATGCAGTGAGACCCCTTCCCTACAAAAAATTAAAAAATTAGCTGGGCATAGTGGCATGCGCCTATAGTCCCAGCTACTCGGTAAGCTGAGGTGGAGAATTGCTTGAGCCCAGAAGTTCTAGGCTACAGTGAGCTATGATTGCGACACTGCATTCTAGCCTGGGCCATGGACTAAAACCTTGTCTCTAAAAATAAACATACAAAAAAAAAAACACCAAAAATCAGTTTCTACAAATTTCTTCCTAATGCTCATCAAAAGGACTTGCAATAGTAGTGATTTCCAAAATGAACTGATGAACTTTACAAAGGCCTTTATGCAACATCTTTTGTATTTCTTAATTTTATAATTCCCAATATTCTATAATTGGCAGTATATGAAGATAATTGTCCTATGCAGTGGATTTGTTAATGCAATTCACTATAGTTTCAAAGTGTTTCAGTGTGATAACTTTTGTTTACACTCACCTCACTTATGGCTGCATTATCTTCTTCCCCTGGGCGCACCAGTCTATTTCCAGTCAGCCTCATAGATAAGCCAAAGTCACTAATAACACAGGTTCCATCATTTTTCACCAGGACATTTCTGCTGTTTAAATCTCGATGGGAAATTGCAGGTTTATAATGATCTGTTTGGATAATTTCAAATATTTATTAATACTTAAAATAGCACTATTGTACATGAAATGAACATGCAGATAATAGGAACTACGTAAATACAGTATTTACTTATAATACTATAAAGATAGTATTATTTTTCTGACCATTAACTTTCTAATAATAAAAAAGGACACAAGAAATCAAAATTTCAATTCACATTCAATACTATTTTCAAATATATTTTATAATGTAACTCATGTTGCATGTATAGTTAATTAAGCATTAAACACTAAGCTGGAACTAACAGCCAACATGCTGCAGCTTCAATTCTAACATATATTCGTTTTTTTCTCTTTATTTGTAAGGCAGCAAAAGGAGGCAATCCAGAAAGGAATATTTGGTATAAACACCCCAAAACAGTCAGATTATCTAAGACAAGTACCAATGAAAACCTAACGTGGCTCCAAAATTTTTATATAAATCTTATATTGTTCTCCTATGACTTAACAGATCAAACCTGTGGCAGCACATCCCAATTCTGTCCTAAGGTTTAACCATGTCTCTAAGCCCACTTCAGTTTTTCAAATTTAACTAGAAATAGTTTTACAATGAATTAGAAGAACAGGTGGAAGGGCTGGTATCCCCCAGCAAGAAACGAAAACTTGTTTTCTGATTTTTAAGAAGCAAACTAGTGTTATACTCATACTATTACCTGTTTAGCCTTGTTACCAGACTACAGGACTCATGAAGGCAGAAAGAAACATGTTTTGTCTAAATTTAAAAGATTTGGCACAGAGCAGACACGTTTGCTGATAGAAACAGTGAATCTAACCTAAGCCCCTCACCAACAATGTTACATTATTTTTTTCCTTTCTATATGGAAACCTTATATAAACCTTACATTAAATAAAATCATAGCTCTGGAAATGAAAAAAATTCTACAGCACCAATTTCTGAAATTTGAAAAATCTCCCTAGGTATACAAAGAGATAAAGTAATCAGGGTTCATTGAGTATTTGTTTTTAGGCACAAATAGACTCAATATATAGATACATTACTTTCATTAATGAGGATTCAAATGCAATTTCAGCAACAATGAAACTGTAGACAGAGGACAAGGATTCCTTTGATATATAAAAAATTAAGCCAACAATACAATTTGAAGAAAAACAGGAAAAAAGTTTCTTCATCTAAGAGTTAATGAAGAGTTCTCATATCTCCCTTATCCACTTCCTGTTCTAGTCTTCTAAAGCTTGTATTAACTTGGCTACTACTCAATTCCTGTAAGAACTGCATTTCTTCTTCTTTTTTTTTTTTTTTTGAGACGGAGTCTCACTCTGTTGTCCGGCCTAGAGTGCTGTGGCATCAGCCTCATTCATAGCAACCTCAAACTCTTGGGCTAAAGCAATCCTCCTGCCTCAGCCTCCCAAGTAACTGGGACTACAGGCCTGCGCCATCATGTCTGGCTAGTTTTTTCTATTCTTAGTTGTCTGGCTAATTTCTTTCTATTTCTAGTAGAGATGGGGTCTCACTCTTGCTGAGGCTGGTCTTGAACTCCTGAGCTCAGGTGATTCTCCCACCTCGGCCTCCCAGAGTGCTAGCATTACAGGCATGAGCCAATATGCCTGGCCAAGAGCTGCATTTCTTACTCTGGATAAAACTACAACAAAAGTATATGTGGTATAATCTTGAGCTGATATTTATATAGGAAAATTTATGGAGACATTGGAATATGTTTGTGTACTAATATCAAATCAATATTTAAACTAAAAGATCGCATACTTTAGGGAAAACCAGACTAATGATGGGGAGAATGTGCAATGACTCAGTGAGGCAGCCAGAAGGCAGCCAGTATAGGGTAGTATACTTTCTGCTATTACTAAAAAAGAAAGAGAAAAGAATTAAAAAAAAAGGAAGAAGAAGAAGAAAGAAGAAAGGGGGGAGGAGGAGGGGGAGGAGGAAGAGGAGGAGGAGGAGGAGGAGGAAGAAGAAGAGGAAGAAGAGGAGAAGGAGGAAGAAGAGGAAGAAGAGGAAGAGGAAGGAAGGAGGAGGAGGAGGAGGAGGAGGAAGAAGAAGAAGAAGAAGAAAGGGAGGAAGGGAAAGGGAAGAAGAGAATGAGGGAGGGGAATAAAAGAGATGAGACAGGGACTCATCACCAACGCAAAGGGGAGGACTACTGACTGCCATTTTAAGAGAAGTTTTCTGATACTCAAAGAACTTCTCAAAAAAAAAAAAAGAAAAAGAAAAATGACAGAAGTTTTGCCTTTTAAGTTCCCTTCAGTATTCATTTTATTTTTGTTATTTGGGTGTGGAGTGGGGAGGGGTGTGTGGAACACACAATGATTTTGCCCTGGGCAGAGCACGGCACTGGGCAAATATCTCAAAGGAAAGCACAAGATATTATTTTAATTATGTTTTTTAAAAATCTGAGCAAAAATAGTCTCTGTGGATATTTACACACACATACAAACTTAAATATTTTCAACTTAAGATTGGGTTATCAGGACATAACCCCATTGTAAGTCAAGGAGCATCTGTACTTAGGAATATTTTTTAAATAATTAGGCAAAACTATAAATTCAATAGCTACTATACTTATATGCAACAGTATTTATATATTCAGTTTTTTAAAAGGTAACTATTTAGTGATAACATTAGCTAATGTTTAATAATAACAACCCTGTTTAAATAAAACTCATATTTGATGGCAAGCATTGTTTTCAGCCAATATTTGACTTGAAATCTTGCTGAATCATGCAAATCTGGAAAAGGGGAATTAGGATAGTATTTTTTAAGTTCTATACTAAGCCAGCTTATTTTAAAGGAGTTATAATATTTAAGAGTAGGGGAACACAGTCTGATGGTTAATGTGCTAAAAAGCACTAAAGCAAGTACATCAAGTTGCTGACATAGGCAATAACTTTGGTCAATACTGTATTCAGGAAAAGCAAGACGTCAAAGATAAATGAACTGATAAATTATTCAGGAGAAATCATACATATATATATATAGCATCAGCTAGAAAAGATGATCCATACTATTTTACAACAGAACAAAGATCTAAGAAACTGATACATTACTCTTCACTAAAGAGGTCAGAGAGCCTGAAAAAATAACATCAGAGCTACAGTATGACAAGAAAATATGGTAAAGGGCGACAGCTTAAGAAAGCATGGAGACAGAATTATCACAGGAAAGCTAAAATGGGGATGCCTGTGAAGTGAGGTGTATATTGAAACAAAGTGAGAAAACAAATGTATTAAAGAGATGCTTTGAACTATAGTTATGACAAGAAATTTTATAACTACACAATTCTAAAACACTGGCAAAGACTGACTACCTACCATGCATTTTCCCCTTTCTTCTTAGTAACAGAACCCAGTATTATTTGAGGCAGCAATGCACTCAGCCAAAACGAACAAACAAATTGTATTCCCAGCCTCTTTTGCAGCTAAGTGTGGACTAAGTTCTGGGAAACAAAACATAAGCAAAGGAGTGGGAGGTAAAAGGCAATTCCTTTTATCTCCTGTTCCTTTCTCCTGGTGACTATAATATAGCATGACAGACGATGAGGTGACTTTGAAAATGAAAGCCATATATAAAGGATGGTGTAGAAGAAATACAGGAGCCTGAGGCCCTGATAATACCATGGTGCTGCAAACCCAATCCTAGAATGTCCCGCCCTAGATTCTCTCATGAGAAAGAAACAAATTTCTGTCTTATTGAAGCCACTGTTATTCCATCACCAACCTCCACTCCACTCTGATAGGTTTGGCCAAACCTAATGCTAACTAACAGAAATACTGACTTATAAAAAGATACATTTTGTTTTATAATAAAGAGCAACCCATGGAATAAAGAGCCATATGATGTTAAAACTAAAGAACTAATAATGCATTAAAGTTCATTTAAATAAATAAAATAAGTACAATGAAAATATAATATAGCCTAGCTAACAGATTTTTAACTTAAGGTCCATAAATGGATTTCAAAAGGTCTGAGAGCCCCCTAGAATCAAAAGAACATTTTCTAAGTATGCCCACATGTATATGTTTAGAGGAAGAATGTTCAGAGTGTGAACAAAAATTCTTCATGGACGATAATCAAATTCTTAATGAGATCCATGGCCCCTTTAGAATCTTAAAGTTCTATTTCTCATTCTTCCTGTTACATTTTAAATATATTTCCTCATGTTAGATCTTTCAAAAAATTGGCTAATAATAAATCTCTAATATAAATTATACTTTACTTTGAGGATATGATTAAGATTTCCCTTTGTGAATTTTGAACCCACATGAGTGTCATTCATCTTCTACTCACTCTCTTACCTCCACGTGGTAATTCAGTATGAAGATAAGCCAGTCCTCTAGTCACAGAATGAGCCAGACGGCAAGAGCTTACCCAGTCACTTGTATGGAGACTCAAATACTTGCACAGAGATCCCTATATAGAGGAAAAAATGCCAAAAAAAAAAAAAGTAGAATTAATTTAACATGAAGAGGTAAGTTAGCAACCTTATAAAGAATTTACATAGGCTAGGATTCCATGAAGATCTAATAAACTACTACATTTTGGAATCTTGAAAGAGTTAGTAAGATATTTCTATGTGTAGACAGAAGAGGAAAGGATGGAAAGGAAAGGAGAATTTAAACAGTATCAATTTTTATGTTTCTAATATTAAAAATCATGAGTGGTTATTTCCTTTTAAACAATTCCTTGATCTATCAAATTAGGATAACAAATATCTTAACCAGTAGAAATACAAACTATATTATTATGTTTTATAAGTAGAAAACAGAAGGCCTTTGTAAATATATATGTATCAGTGCTACTCAAAGTGCTTATCCACAAACTATTACCAGTCTCTGATGAGATAAGGAGCTTGCACCAGAATGAATGTCAAAGTACTACTCTCATCTCTGATGAGATAAGGAGCTTGCACCAGAATGAATGTCAAAGCAAGAGTTTCATTGAGAAACTCTTGCTATCAAAAAAAAAAAAAGAAAGAGAGAGAGAGAGACAGAGAAAGAGAAAGGAGAAAGCTGAATACATAGTACAATCAATGATGCAGTTGATTCACACTCTGGTGTGAGACCCTTATTTCATTAAAGACCATTAATAACCAGTTTTTGAATCAGCAATGTTCTCTCTCTATTACAGTGGTCTTCCTGAAAGTCTGATTAACACCTAATATAAATGTCAGTTTATATTTTATGAAGAACTTACATTGGGATAATACTCCATCACAAGCAAATACTCCATGCGTCCATCTGCAGTGACTCTCTCATCTCCAACTATAAAGCGAGCAATGTTGTCATGTTCCATCAAAGGCACTCTGTAAATGTTTTTCTCGTTGATAAAATTTTGACGGTTTGCAAAGGAAAACACTTTTACAGCAACTGGACGCTCATCCAAGGAACCTTTATATACTGCTCCATATCTACCCCGGCCAATCAACTGGAAGTGTTTTAAAGAAAGCAAGGTATTAATTCACATCACAATTGAACAAAGTTATTAAACAACAAAGTACAAATCTATATGGTATGCCACAGCTCTCTAATATCTGCAGTTTATTCCATTATCAAGAAAATAATAAAGTCCATATCTGCTATAACTGAGGAAACTCCTACCAGACCTAGCTGGCCCATAGATAACAACTATAAACTCTGGACAAAATTTTTTAAAAAAAGATCTAAAGGCACTAGAGAATAAACAAAAGCAGATAGATCCTGAGAGGTGTCAAGGCTTAGAAGAAAGAAATGGCACAAAGTGAGCTACCCATTTTTATGGCTTTTAGCCTGAGGGCAGGCTGAAATCAGCACTGTACAGTAGAGCTAAAACTGTGATAGGAAATCCATAATCTTTCTGGTCCTGAGAACCCAAGGACATAATTTGGTGCAACCATAGCTGCTGAAAAGTAAGAAGAGAATCCCGGAAAGGAGAAAGTCAGAGGGGGAAACCCAGTGAATACACAGAACAGACTTCAGCTAAAGATAAAATAACTGAACTGAAATTTGAACTTCTTCCCAAGAGACAAGTTTGCACTGTGTGTCCGACCAAGTTAATTGCTTACTAAAATAAACAACAAAAATCAACACACTTTAGAAGAACATAACAGCGTCCAGGGTCTCCACAACATAATAGTCACAATATCTGGGATACAATAAAAAATTACTCAACACAAAAAAAGAGCAAACATAACCCATTCTTTTCATTTTAGCTTTCAGGGATTTCTCTCACTTTCTATTGAAACAGGTTAGGGATTTATGATTATTTATTTAAGGATGTGTGTTATATGTCATTCACTATTTCCAGGTTAAAATTTAACATACAAACTGTCCTTCATTTACTTATTTATTTATTTTTAGAGATAGGGTCTTGCTCTGTTGCCCTGCCTGGAGTGCAGTGGCGTGACCATAGCTCCCTGCAGACTTGAACTCCTGGGCTCAAGCAATCTTCCTTCCTTAGCCTCCCACGTAGATGGGACTATAAACATGTGCCACCATGTCCAGCTAATTTTTCCTTATTTTTCAGAGTTGGAGTCTCAGTGTGTTGCCCAGGCTGGTCTTGAACTCCTGGCCTCAAGCAATCCTCCCATTCTGGCCTCTCAAAGTGCTGAGATTATAGACATGAGCTACCATGCCCAGCCCAGACTATCCTTCAAAAAGGTTGTATCAATATATAGTTAATTCAGCAATGTTTGAGAGTGTTTCTTTCCATCCTGGATAAAATTCCATGGTTTGTTATTTCTTTTATCCTAGTAAATTGGATATCTTATTGTACATTTATTAGCCACACTTAACTTCTTTTGTGAATTAGCAGTTCATTTCTTTTGTCCATTTTTTATGGATTATTTCTTTCATATTGATTTATATAGCTCTTTATCAAGCCTTTTCTTAAATACTGAAATACTTTTTCAAGTTTGGCTTTTAACTTTGTTTATTGTATTTTTCTCCCATAACAAGAAGTTCTTAAAATATAGTCACATCTATTATACCTATTATAATATTTAATAGTCTCTGGTTTGCAATCATGGTTAGCAAGTCATTCCTAATAAAGATTGCAAAAACACTCATCATGGTAAGACTTTTAACACAGCTTCTGATATGTTACCAAATGAAACTTAAATTCTGTGGGATATGTAATAGCAATATGTAGCTATAAAATATATAATCCGTGCACAGACAAGGAATATTTGGCATCTACTACTCAAAGGTCATTCACTTTCTAAATATACTTTCTTTAATAACCCCCTCCTTCATCATTTTCTTATCTCCTTATCCACTTTACTTTTCTTTATAGCACTTACTACTACTTGAAATTAAATTACATATTCATTTACCTGTTTGTAGACTTCCCAACTAGAATATAAGTCCCAAGAAGGATATCTGTATTGTTTATCTATATTCCTAGTGCCTAAATAGGCCTTGGTACAAAATTGATACTCAATGAATATGGGTTGAATTAATAAATGAATGATTTAATAAATCATTGAAGTCACTGTCCCAGATATATTGTGAGAGTAGAAAGAACAGTCCATAATCTAAGAGCACCCTTACCTCCAACAGTTTCAGATTATCTAGGTCAAGAGAGGGCTCTGATGCCGCTGCCTCCATCATGTTCATACTGTGAAGACCTTGTTTACGGTCTCCTATAGGAACAGGAAAAAGAAATTACTAATGTATGATTTTCTTAAAACAAAGATCTTTATTACAATTTTTATTCAATTACAGTTAAAAAGAAGAGTTGCAGAAGGGCTGGCAGTAAGACTTATGCCTAACATCAATGGGAGTAAAACCAGGAAACATCTAAAAATGAAGATGAATGATAAACAGCATGAAAGCTGAATTCTGGGAGATGCTTCCACCATGACTTAGTTTAAAAGTTTAAAACCCTGAAAAATATTGCAAAAACTTTAAAGAAGATTTTATTAAAGTTATTCAAATGAATGCATGGGTGCTGATTTCCTAAACAACCCACCAAACCTAAAGTTTATTAGAACCAACTGGACATTTGATGATACTGGGAAATTTCTGTTACTTTTTTTCAGATGTGAAAATTAGGATTATGGTTACGATATCTGTGATTTGCTTCAAAATAATCCAAGGCATGGAAAGGGGTAGTGACTGCTGATTCAGATGAAATAATATTGTCCCTATGTGATAACTGTTGAAGCTTATACCTATTTGGTGTAAGTTTGAAATTTTTCATAAAAACTGTGGTAAGAAAGTTTGTTAGAGAGAAGGATGGTAGCTACTGTAGCATACAGCTTTTCTTTTCTTTTTTAGCATTTACCATAGAAATTTTTAAAAGGGGAACATAAATTTTGATTAGATAGCATGTTTAATAAGTGTTAGAACAAAAAGTAGTATTTTTTACCTGTCAACATTCTGTATCCAAAGCATAAGGCAACTATCAAAACAGCTAGTACAGAGACTGATGCCAAAGCAATGATTATTGTCTCATCTCGGTTAAATGAATGAGGTGGACCTAAAAGAAAACATATTTTAAAACACTATAATCCTTTTTTTTAGTATTTTGTGAAATACCAAGTGACTGCCTTTTAGAAAGGCTATACCAATATATAATTAAATCAGTAATGTTTCTGTATCAATGGAAATGAAAGAAAAAATATTAATACATTTGTGATAATTACAAATTATGTATTTTTTAATCATACAATCTTACATAGATTTGGAACACTGAAAAACCTGTTTTAGGTGTGCTCGTAAATATTAATATATCAACTATATTAAGGAACAGCTTAGACAGGATTGTATAATATTTAAGAACATAGTCTTAGAATGATATCTGGTTTTAAATCTTGGCTCTACACTACTTGCTCAGTGGGCTTGAACAAAATATTTAACTTTTCTGTGCTTTAGTTTTCTCATTTGTAAAAATAGTGCTCTCTATCTCCCAACTTAGCCGTGAGGCTTAGATGGGAGTCTAAGTGCTTAGTATAAGAATATATTACCCATGCAATAAATAGTAGTTATGTTTATCAATATTGATATATTATTAATGAAAAAAGCATGATTTGCAGGCAGGCAATTAAATCTGAAATGAACTTGAAGCTCAGTTCTTCCACTTAATATATGATCTTGGGAAAACTTCTTCACATGTCTGAGGCCAAGTTTACTTACTTGCAGAATGGGAATGCACATATCTAAATTGCAGGGCTATCATGAGCATGTAAACACTGTATAGTGTTAGCTCCATTCTGTGGGTCTGACCATGTATAGAGAGCAAATACCCTTTAGAATTAATGTCCACAAACTAGAGCATATCCAGAAGAGACAAGCAGAACAGTGGAGGTACAAGAACTCTGAATTGTGATAGGTAGAAAGAACTGAAAGTGTCTGATATGGAAAAAGAAAACTTGGCAGGATATGATAGCTGTCTTCACATGGAAACAGCTAGGGAAAATGATCAGATCCAATTAATGCATATTCAAGGACAACAGTCTTCAGCATATCATATTAAAAAAACCTATGGCTTACAAATAGACCTGTCTTAAATGGAATGAGTTACCTTGTGAAATAGCTGTTCATTATTTTACTAGAGGTATCATACAGTGTTTGGTAATACTGACCAGAGGCTGGGCTTGATGACTGCTAATATCCTTAATCATTCTTTATAGACAATCAAAATCAACCATACTATACTGTAAAACTTCCTTATTTTGGACATTATAATTATGTGTTGTAGTCAGATTAGAAACTTCTATAGTAAAGTAATGGCGAAGAGTTCCTCTGATGGGCATTCCTGTTCTAAATGAACTTATTTGTCTAAGTCAAATTAACCACAGTTGTATTAGACATTAAAATGTCTAACCAGTATTTCCATAGAAAGATCTGCTGAAGCACTAAAATACTCCTAATTTATAGGACATTTATTAGATATTAACAGATCTTAGCATACTGATAATTGTACCTCCTTTTCAACATAGAGTAATTTATAGGCAGAATAGCTGCAGTCTAAAAAAAGAAGAAAACAAAGTGTCTGCAAGGATGTGGAGAAATTCAAAGTCTTGTGCATTGCTAGTGGGGAATATAAAATGGTATATATACAAAAGAAAACAGTTTGGGGGTTCCTCAAAAAGTTAAACATAGAATTACCATAAGACCCAGCAACTCCAATTTTAAGTACACACCCAAAAGAACTGAAAATAGGTGTTCAAACAAAAACTTCTACATGAATGTTCACAGCATCAGTATTCACAATAGCCCAAAGTGGAAACACCACAAAAGTTCATAACCTGATGAATGGATAAACAAAATGTGGTATATCCATACAAAGGATATACGAAAGGTCGTAAATTCTGTGATTCTATTTATATGAAATACCCAGAATGGGTGAATCCATAAAGACAGAAAGCAGATTAGTAGTTGCCAGGGACTGGGTGAGAAGAAAATAGGCAGTGACTGCTTACTAGATACGCAGTTTCCCTTGTGAGGCAATGAAAATGTTTTAGAACTAGACAGAGGTGACAGTTGCACAACACTGTCAATGTACTAAATGGTACATTTTAACACGGTCAATTCTATGCTGTGTAAATTCTACCTAAATTCAAAAAAATTACAATAACTTATTTTAGAATTTGCTAAATCCAAAAGAGAAACTTTTATTTTTAATACACTTAAATACACACATACCCCTATATAATAATTTATAGATTCTTTACTATAAGATATTTTATGTGCTTACTGATCTTCTTCCCTTATCAATACTGTCAAATACTTCATTTTGGGGGTAGCTCTGAAGCTTTTATTTATGATGTAAGACAATCAGTACTATTCTAGATTCATTATTATGAAACTGTCATTGCATCAGATTGAATGAAATATGATGCTATCAAATATTCTAGAACAGAAATATTAATTAATTATAAAGGCATTGGGCTTTTCTTTACATAAACAAATAAAAAATATTTTTAAAAAATTTTTAAGGAAGAAAATTGATGTTTATCATGGTACTTTTCCAAGTAAGAACAAAAAGAATAGTATTTTGTTTTAAAGAAATCAAATAATGCTCACATTTTATTTCATGATCCATTATAATGAGTCAAAAGAGAGGAAATGTGGGAGGTGAAAAGTGGAGGAAAAGCCAGGCACAACGTTATGTGCTTGTAGTCTCAGCTACTCAGGAGGCTAAGGCAGGAGGACTGCCTGAGCCCAGGAGTTTGAGGCTAGCCTGGGCAACATAATGAGACCTAGTCTCAACAAAAAAAAGAAAAGAAAGAAAAGAAAAAGAAAAAAAGAGTAAAGGAGAAACATGGAGGAAACAGAAATAGTGACACTAAAATTAGAGAGGTTCAAAGGTGGCAGAAGAAAGGGAAAGACCAAGAGGCATTCCACGGTGAATGCTGATTTGAGATAGCTTGTTCTTGTCATATTTAGCATTCTACAGGCAGTGGATATCAAAGCAAATTTCATCTACTTAGAAATATCTCTATAATTTAAATTAGTAATCTTTAGCTAGTCTTGCTTTTATAATTTGTAATAGATTTTTAAAACTTTTTTTAATTTTTTTTTTTTTTTTTAGACACAGGGTCTTGCTCTGTTGCTCAGGCTGGAGTACAGTGCCCCAATCATAGCTTATTGCAACCTCATATTCCTGGGCTCACGCAATCATCCTGCCTCAGCCTCCCAAGTAGCTAGAACTACAGGCATGTGCCACCATTCCTTGCTAATTAAAAACCAAATTTTTTTATTTGTAGAGATGGGGGGTCTTGCTATATTGCCCAGGCTGGTCTTGAACACCTGGCCTCAAGTGATCCTCCCACCTCTGCCTCTCAAGGTGCTGGGATTACAGGCATGAGCTTCCATGCCTGGCCTAGACTTTTTTGAAAGAGCAATTATAAGACTACAGAAAAATTGCCCAGGGAGTTCTGAGAGTTACCATATATCCACTCCTCACTCCCCTAATTTCTCTTATTATTCCTACCTCCCATTAGAGTACCCTATGGACTGAATTGTGTTCTTTCCCCTGAATTCATATACATACATATATATATATATATATATATATATATATTTAGGCAAGCATGAAAATGAGGTTTATTGAGGAGAGAAACATAGGATTGTAGGGCAAGAGCAAGATACAGGTGTACAGAGCATGGTACATACGACACAGATGATGGCTGGACTCATTGTCAGAGGAGGGCAAACAAAACGAAGGGCAGAGAGAGAGAAAGAAAAACTGAATTCATATATTGAAGCTTTAATCCTCAATGTGATGATATTTGGAGATGGGGGTCTTTGGGAGATAATTAGTTTATGAGGTCATGAGAGTGGAGCCCTCATGATGGGATTAGTGCCCTTATAAGAAGAGACACCAGACCCTTCCTCCCTTCCTATCTTCTTTCTTTCTTTCTCCCTCCCTCCCACTCCCCCTACTCCCAAGTGTGAGGACATAGCAAGAAGGTGGCCATCCGCAAGCCAGGAAGAAAGGCCTCACCAGAACTTAACCATGCCATTGTTCTCATCTTGGAATTCCAGCCTCCCGAATTGTGAGAAAATAAATTTCTGTTGTTTAAGCCATACCTCTTTTTCTAGTTTCCTAAGATGGAAGCTTACTAAATCTGCAAGGCTTTTTTGTGAAAGAAAGAATATATTCAATTATGGCTGGGTATGGTTATAGTGGCTCATGCCTGTAATCCTAGCACTCTGGGAGGCTGAGGCGGGAGAACTGCTTGAGGTCAGGAATTCAAGAGCAGCCTAAGCAAGAGCAAGACCCCATCTCTACTAAAAATAGAAAAAAAAATTAGCCAGGCAATTAAAAAAGAGAAAAAATCAGCCAGGCATGGTGGCTTGCACCAGTAATCCCAGCTATAATTGAAAATAGGAAGTGAGGTCTCCACTTTCAACCTGATTCAACAGGGTAGGAAGAAACATATACACCAGGAAAGTCTCTTAGATGTGGGGATACATCAACTGAATTGATTTTGAAATATATAGATTAAATAATTCAATTAATTCATGTAGATACAGTTTAACAATTATACTTTATATTTTCCATTGACTATTTTAGAGATATTCAGACAATATTCTCAAAACTAAACTCCTTATCTTTATACCCACCCCAAACCAACTTGTCTTTCATATTAGTCCCACTGAAAAATGATTAGTACAGAAGAGCCAAAAGTGTTGACAAAGAGGCAAAGGCAAATGAATACCTAACAATTAAATATGTCTTTTAACTTGAACCATTTTGCATCATGAAATGCTCTTAAAAATATAAAGTATTTTTCCTGCTTTCTTAAACTAAATATATTGGAGTAAACATCCACAAGATTGGGGTTGCCATTCTGAGTATCAATGAGTCTACAGTGATACCCTTAGGCACTTTAAGGGATGCTCAGACTCCTGGGGTTTTTAAAAATTATTGTGTCTGATTTCCAGTTTTTCCATCTCATCTTTTGTCTATCTATTTTTGATGTTGTGAATATGCTTGCCTTAATGTTTTTTAGAATCTAGTATGGGCTTAAAAGCAGATGGCCTAACTTGTTATAAATAAACGTAAAGCGTGAGAAGACAGACTCAAAAACCTAAGAGATTTTCCAAAAAAATTATATGAGTTTTCATACAAGATTCTGTAGCATCTATCTTCCCTGTTTATAGGATTTTTAGACTGTTTTCTGGTTCTTGGTTGGGTACCAGACACATACAAGTGTTTAGATAGGTATGCCATTATGACTGTACCACCTCACACTCCCAATCTCCCATTAACTATATTAGAAAACCTCCATGTCATCCTTGATTTGTTTCCAGTTGAAATAAAAGGTTTGGGAGAGATACGTGTATTTCAAAGAATTTTGTGGTGCTGGAAAACCAGAAATGAAGAAGGGCACAAAAAATAAAATATTTTCTTTTTAGCCTTATACCTGTTGCTATAGACTGTTTATATCTCCCACAAACCCATATGTTGAAGCCTAAATCCCCAATGTGATGGTATATATACAAGTGGGGCTTTGAGGAGGTAATTAGATCATGAAGTCACAGTCCTCATGGAGTGAGTACCCTTATAAAAGCAGGAGACATGGAATCTCTGTCTTTCTCTCTCTCTGCCATGTGAGAATACAATAAGGTGATAGCCATCTGTAAACCAAGAAGTGAGCCTTCAGCAGATACCAGATCTGCTGGCACCTTCATCTTGGACTTCCCAGCCTCCAGAACTAAACCACCCAGTCTACAGTACTTTGTTATAGCCACTCAAACTGACTAAGATATCTAAGTAGGAAAATTTGTCCTGAGGTATTATGTCAAAGATTAGCAACCATGATGGACAGTGACTTAACTTTAAAATTTAACTATAATTGACATTATCATAAACAATCAGTTGTTAGAAAGTAAGTATTCTATTACTGACGATAATATACTCCCAAAATATTCTAGGTCACAGTGGTAAAGTGGCTTAGTGCAAAGAACTCCTAAGTTTTAGTCTTTCTTTAGCCACTATATACAAATTATATAATTTTTCTGGGCTCTTACTTCTTTATCTATAAAATAAAGTGGTTATTCCCAGCATCACCTCTAGCTTGCCATGCTCCAGCCAAAGGAGAAGGGGAATAAGGAAGTCTCTGTAACCATGGCTCACATATGCCACAATGTATGCAAATCAACTGGTGGTAAATCACCCAGAAAGCAACTAGCTACAAAGGTTGCTCATAAGAGAGTGCCCTCTACAGGATAGGTGAAGAAACTTCATCATTACAGGCCTGTTAGTGTGGCACTCTTAAATAAGACCTTATCAGAAGTCCCTTGAACTTGTGATTAGCAAACTTCCCTTTTGGCATCTGGAGTGAGAAATTGTTCAGGACTTCAAAATAGATCAGCACATCCAGAGTGCAGCTACTGGTGCTTTGCAGAAGACAAGTGAGGCCTATCTAGTAGGTCTTTCTGAAGACACCAACCTGTGTGCTATCCGTATCAACCATGTAACAATTATGCCAAAAGATATCCAGGTAGCACACTGCATCTGTGGAAAACATGCTTAAGAATCCACTATGATGGAAAACATATCATTCTCAAAAAAATTTATCTTCTTCCTATTATAGGTGGTTCTAGGGTCAAAAAGTACCTAAGTATACAGTTGCAAGTGGAAAAATAGTGGATGAAATTAGGTATTGTCAGTTTTTCCATTTTCATTTGTGTGAATTTTCAATATAAATGTGGGGGTGTAAAGCATTAATGCAATATGTTTCAGTGAACAAGTTTTAGCATTTCAATGTTATGACAATTATAAATAAACTTGTTAAACTTTTCTGGACGATGCTAGCATTTGGATTTTTAAAAAACAAATTTCTTATTGATAGGCTGGGCGTGGTGGCTCATGCCTATAATCCTAGCACTCTAGGAGGCCGAGGCGGGTGGATTGCTCAGGAGTTCGAGACCAGCCTGAGTAAGAGTGAGACCCCCGTCTCTACTAAAAATAGAAAGAAATTATCTGGCCAACTAAAAATATATATATATAGAAAAAATTAGCCGGGCATGGTGGCGCATGCCTGTAGTCCCAGCTACTCGGGAGGCTGAGGCATGAGGCAGAAGGATCGCTAAAGCCCAGGAGTTTGAGGTTGCTGTGAGCTAGGCTGACACCACGGCACTCGCTCTAGCCTGGGCAACAGAGCGAGACTGTGTCTCAAAGAAAAAAAAAAAAAATTTTTTTTTTCTTATTGATAGCAACTAAATGGTGCCTACAGCAATTTTACAGTAGTAGATTCAATCCATTCACTATGCTTTTCTAACTGGGTTGTCCTATATGCAAGTACATGTTTTTAATGCTGTCTGCCCTTTGTGCTATCCCTATAAGTTTGCTATTAAAACACATTAAACTATAAAAAAAATTAAGTGGTTATACTGGGTCACTTTTAAGGTCCTTCTAATTCCAAAATTTTGTGAGTCTTGTAACATTTTTTGAAGGCTCAGTATTATTTGCTTTTATTTTCAAATTTATAAAAGAAAATGCAGTATAACTTTTACATTAAATATTCATTAACTGAAAATCTGAAATATGAATTATTAATTCATATAATGGGTAGGATGAAAAAGTATCAAAATAGATTTTAAGCATGTTAAAAACCATACTAATGGTTAAATATTTTAAATTAAAAGCTTTCCAAGGATATGTCACATGGGCTAAAAATATGAGATCCCTGAAAAACTGCCAGGAAAAATATTTTAGTATGTGTATGCACGTGTGTGTGCAATAAAAGAAGCCTTTAACTAGAAGACTCTGAATTTTGGGGTTTTGTTTCTTTAAAAAAATCCTTTTTATGTTGTATGTGCTATATATATGCTATACCTGAATTGTCTTGTTCCCCTAGCTCTAATAAACCTTCTTTTTCCTCCCTATTAGTGTTCTCAGTTAAATACTCAGCCAAATGTAAACACTGCTATGTATGCCTGTGTGCAATGGCTGAGCTTGTACAAGCAAGCACTTCCTGAATGCAGAATAGACAGGGAACCGCTGTCTGCCTTATTGGAGCCTGGGATGTTTCTGTTTACAAATCCTGGAGCCAGGCCGGGGCCACTACTGGAGGCGTGCTGTCTGCTTCCTTGCTACACTCAGCCTTTGTCTGGGTCTGTGTCAAAGAAAGAACAACATTGTTACATGCGCAGCAGGCTGCAGCAAAGGGAAGCTTAAATATAACACACTACCCGTTATGTCAGCTCCTTAATCTTTTACCACTCTGTACAGAAAGGCGAATTGGGGATTAGTTGTTTTGTTTTTTAAAGGAATGTACTTCTCACACAAGTAGAGAAAAACATTTAAAGGGATGAAACAATTAATGGGATGAAGGGTAAATGAATTCCTTAGCAAAATCATCCAAATTACTAAAATACTGTTTGTGTAACTATGATATATTGTGCAGCTCAATGTTTTGAACAACTATTTTTATAACGAATAACAATGTTGATCTATTTTAATTAACATGTTTGGAAAGGCAGTAATCATAATCAGATTAATGTTTACATTTAGTACCTTAAAAGCAAACTGAGAGGGGGTCAGATTTCTCATTTGTGTTTGTTTTGAAACAAGTATTTAATACTGAATATTTAAGACTGTGTTAAATTTAACTTGTCTCATTTTGAATAGATCTAGCTTGTAAGAAACAAAAAATAACAATAAACAAAACAGCACATACTTTGTAATTGAGTCAATTTTATAATTCAGTTACAGTTGAATTATATAAATGGAACAATGGAAAACTAAGGGAGTGAGAGAGAAACAGCAGTCCGAACAAAAAAACAAAACTAAACTAAAAACAAAAAAAAACCCAAAAAACAAGAAACAAAGCTGGAAAAGACAAGAAAAAATGGGAAAGCCATTCAGTGCCTATCCTACTTAACTTTTAGCTTTTATAAGTATTTACAATTTTAATTTCTTTAGAGTGTATTTAAAATAGATGTTTTATGATTATGAGATACTGAATTGAAGCATTTCTTTTATTAAAGAATGAATTAAAACAATTATATTTGATAGGAATAAAATCATTAAATAAGTGTAAAAGTCACATTTAAGTAAACAGATTATTAAGAATTTTAATAAATACAAGAAAAACAGAACACAAGGGTTAATCTGTAAACTATTTATTCTACATTTTTAAAAATCCATTGAAGTGTACAGAAAACACCATTAAATATGGTCTCAAAATATTTTTGGTATAATTCTACCAGACCTTAATTAATTGCCTCTGTTCTGTTCAGATATTTTTGTTTTTAGATATGATAGCTTGTTGCTCTATACAACAACTTTCTAAAGCAAGCATCAACTGAGTAAGAAAAGTCAATATGAGCCTAAATTAACAATGGCAAAATGAAAATCACTATAGTAATGTTCATTATTTAAAACAAAACAAATTAAAATTCACAATATAGAAAATTCACGAAATTCACAATTCAGGCTCAATTCAAAGAATATGTCACTTAAAGATCCCTGGTCAATTTTCCCAACTGGTCTACAAATGATACTTCTAAATCTAGAATTCATACTAAAGACCTTTGTTCTCATAAAATGACCATGAAATATTTGACTATAAAAGTGAATGCTATACCTTCCAATTATTTGCTGACTGGACAACAAAATATGAATTGCATTATGCCGATGACTCCCCCCAATCCATTTTACGCTCTTTTAATTATGACAGTAACTTTTGCTCACTCATATAAGGAAAGTATTAATAAGATAGATGTTTCAAGAAAAATGATTAGCTTTTTTTCAATTAAATTTCTGCTTGTGTATTTCCTAGTTTTTTTCCCTTGCTCTAGCTTTCCCCCTTTCTTTAAGCCTTTTTAAAAATTACAAAATATAACTCACATACACAAAAGTATTTATACTATAAATGTACGATTTAGTGAACTATTATAAAGTAGGCACTCATGTAGAAGCCAAGAAATAGAACATCCAGGATCTCAAAAGGCTCCTACCAGCTTCTTCCTGGTCATAACAGTCTTTCTCTGCCCTAGAAATAGCCGCTATCCTGACTTTTGTGGTAATCATTTCCTTGCTTTTCTTAATAGTATTATCATCACTGTATGCTTAGTTTTGCCTGTTTCTAAATTTTATATAAATGGAATTTTTTTGTGTCTCACTTCTTTTTCAATAATATATTTTGAAGATTTAACCACGGAGTTGTATGTGGCTGAAATTCATTCAGGGTTGCTTTTCTATATAACAAGTGTAATTATTTTTCCTTGTAATGAGTCTGGGGACTTACTATAATGACAATTAAAAGATCACTGTATATAATCCCTATTAAATTCCACAAATGTATACATTTGGTTTGTCAGCTATATTTAGGACTTTAAAATATCCAATTTTGTTTCCAAGAAAAAAATATTAAACAAAGCAGACAAATGAATAGGCTGTCTACTGTTTAGCTATTTCTAGTATTTTGGCAATAGAGGAAACAGCCAGCAACAGAGGCCAGAGCTAATAAGTCATGCACCTAGGGTAGGAAAAGAATAGAAGAGCTTGGGAATTAAAAGACAAGGTGGAGGAAAATATGCCTTAATCATAAACTGGACAGGGCTTTATGAAACTAGCACTGTTCAGAAAACTATCCTTAATCTATTTCTAAAACCCCTGAAATCCTTAATTCATGAAGTCGTTCCTTCAACCCCAAAGCACCTATTGTAATTTATTTGATAATTTGACAAAAGAGTCATACTAAACATGTACATCTACTCTTCTATGAAAGGATATTAAAAGGAATTGTGTCTCTGTAGGATCATTATTGATTATTCTCATCAAAACTGTCCATAAATATTTGCTGATTTCCTACAAACCACACTTGTTCGACCATAAGGGTAGGAAGATAAAGTGACAGAATACCTAGGGCACTGATGATACCAATGGGAGTTTAGAGTAATTGTTGCTGGCATTTTATCATTCTTCAACACAGACACTTCTTTTCCCTAATTTCTCTCTTTGTACACTTCCTTTTCTTTTATATTCTCTTTTTTCTCCCTGTACATATTCCTGTCTGCAAACCAGTCTCAGAGGCACCCACATGTCCTGCTTAGAAGCACTGGAGAAATTCTGGCATATGCAGGAAGTTCTATTTTTAGTCTAACTCTATCTTGGTTTTAAAACAAAATAAAATGAAAACAGACAAACAAAAATTGTGTAAAACACTTGTAGTAAAATCTAGTAGAATGAGAAATATTTTTGATTTATACCACTGTGGGGACATTTTAGATGTCCATTCTTACATACCACAGTTTTTATTTTAAAAGGAGTGAGGAACGTATAACATACACCAAAGAAGAGGTGGTGTGTGTGTGTGTGTGTGTGTGTGTATATATATATATATATAATATCTATATATTTAGCACCACATCTTTTCTGGATGTGTTTGTATGTATATATAGATATACATATATAACCATATATCTTTTAAGTTTAGAAGGTAACTCTTTTTACTACCTAAAAGTCTCCTTTTCCTGTGTTGAAGAAATATATCCACCTTCTTGCTATGGCTTCATGATAAATGGAGTGTAACTCCTCGTTCCTTGAATTTGAACCTGGCCATATGACCTGATCAGGCCCAAGAGAAGTTGGCAAATATAAAGCAAGAAGAATTCTAAAATACACTTAGGTAGCTGGGTTTGCACTCCTAGTGATCAGATAATCCACTATGCGAGGAACTTGTCCTGAGTAGATGCTGCCCCAGACAGAGAAGATCTGAACTGACCTTGTAGCCTAAAGCTGAGTCCAGAGTAGATCATCCAAACTCCAGCTGATCTACAGACCTAGGATTGTACGAATTATTCTGTAGTCTGTATTCTCTCCATAATAAAGGGAGTCAGGAAGATGGACCCCTATATTTTGTATTATTACTTGAGGCAAAATACTTTCCATGTTTACAGTTTCCAATAAATAAAAAAATACAGATAATACTAAGACATATCTGTAGTACATATTGAAAACTATGAATAACACAGAACTTCAAATATAAACATTTGAGGGAAGTAAGGTTTTTAAAACTAATTCAACTATACATTCTAAACCCAACAAAGAGTCTTTGCTATTTAAAAAACATATCACAGAAGTGGGTGTGCAATGATACCAAAATGCTTCTTTTTTTTTTTTTTTTTTTTTTTGAGACAGAGTCTCACTTTGTTGCCCGGGCTAGAGTGAGTGCCGTGGCATCAGCCTAGCTCACAGCAACCTCAGACTCCTGGGCTTAAGCGATCCTACTGCCTCAGCCTCCCGAGTAGCTGGGACTACAGGCATGAGCCACCATGCCCGGCTAATTTTTTTTTTGTATATATATTTTTAGTTGGCCAGATAATTTCTTTCTATTTTTAGTAGAGACGGGGTCTCACTCTTGTTCAGGCTGGTCTCGAACTCCTGACCTCGAGCGATCCACCCGCCTCGGCCTCCCAGAGCTAGGATTACAGGCGTGAGCCACCGCGCCCGGCCCCAAAATGCTTCTTGACAGTACCAAGGGGAAAAAGTCCAACCTGCTACTACCCTTGTTCACCCTGACTACTGTAACTGCCTAATTATGTATCTTCTTGTTTCTCCTAGAGTTCCTCTCTAATCCTTCTTTACCTACAAATTGGAGTGATCTTTGAAAAATGAAAATTAGATTATGAAATTACTCTACTTAAAATCCTTCAAAAGCATTTCCTATTTTCTCTGAATAAAATTCAAACTTTTGGCCAGGTGTGGTGGCTCACGCCTGTAATCCTAGCCCTCTCAGAGGCCAAGGTGGGAGGACTGCTTGAAGGCCAGAAGTTTGAAACCAGCCTGAGCAATAGCAAGCCCCCATCTCTAACCCTGCAAAAGTAAGAAAAAAATTAGCTGGGTGTGGCAGCGCATGCCTATAGTCCCAGCTACTCAGGAGGCTGAGGCAAAAGGATTGCATGAGCCCAGGAGTTTGAGGTTGCAGTGAGCTATGATGACGCCACTGCACTCTAGCCTGGGCAAAAAAGAGAAACCCTGTCTCAAACAAACAAATAAAAAAAGAGTATTTTCCTAAAGATACACACTTTTCTCTATTTCTCTTATCCTGCTCCTTCTACACTAACATTCTTAATAAGTATAAAAACATAATATATTTTGTTTTGCCTGTTGAAGTAATAAGCAAGGACTATCAGCCATCCTTGTTTCCCATTTTCTGCCTATTCACTTTAATGCCATCACAGAAGCAGTAAAAACTGAAAAATTACTATAAATTCACAATAGTTAATAACGTACTCATGGCCCTATGCCAATATAAGCTTCTTTGAATGTAGGCTTTCTTTTTTAGCTTGATGTGAGATAAAGACATTTGCTGCCAGACACTGGAAATTAGAATTTCTAATCTTAACAGCACAGAATAAATTAGGATGTAACTTCTTAAACCTAGCTTTAGACGCAATTCAATCTTTGTTTCTCATCAATTTGATCCAACTATCAACATAATGAATAATGTAAATAAAAGTATTTCACATTTATATACTGACTTTCACCCAAGAACCTCCAACACTGCATAGAATGAATTAGATTTATTTAATTAAACACATAAACACACACAAAATTCTGCCTGCCTTTCCATTGACTTAATTATCTTGTTTACATTATAGTTAGGGAGGTTAATTATATCAATTCCAGAAATCTCATAAAAAAATTATTCTAAAATAAGTTTCTAAACTTTGTAATAATTATTCTCTTCTTTCAAACTCTGGGAATCTATAAACACATAAAGATGAATTAAGTGTATAAGAAAGTAAAAGAGTACTATAAATATGAATTTATTTACTTAAAGACTGATTTTCTTTTTAAACATAATAGATACTGCAATGACTCTTCATAGATGGAAGAGAACTCAGAATAATTTAGTTCACTTTCCTGAAGTGTCAGGCTTTTGGTTTTAGGAAGTACATGGACTCGTATTAGTAAAAGAATAGAGACATAGACCAATGGACCAGGACTGAGAACCCAGACATAAAACCATCCTCACATAGCCATCAGATCTTTGACAAAGCAGTCAAAAACATACACTGGGGAAAAGAATCCCTATTCAATAAATGGTGCTGAGAAAATGGAACAGCCACATGTGGAAGATTGAAACAGGATCCACAACTCTCACAAAAATCAACTCACAATGGATAACAGACTTGAATCTAAGGCATGAAACCTAAGAATCCCAAAAGAAAATATTGGAAAAACTCATATAGACATTGGCCTAGGCAAAGAATTTATGAAGAAGACCCCAAAAGTAATCACAGCATCAATAAAAAAATTAAATGGGACTTGATCAAATTAAAAAGCTTCTGCACACCCAAAGAAACTATCCTCAGAGCAAATAGAGAACCTACAGAATGGGAGAAAATATTTGCATACTATACATCCAACAAAGGGCTAATAACTACAATCTATATAGAACTCAGGAAAATCACCAAGAAAAAAATCAAACAACCCCATTAATAAGTGGGCAAAGGACATGAACAGAAACTTTTCAAAAGAAGATAGACTTATGGCCAAGAAACACATGAAAAAATGTTCAACCTCTCTAATCATCAGAAAAATGCAAATCAAAACCACAATGAGATATCATTTAATTCCAGTGAGAATGGCTTTTATCAAAAAGTCCCAAAACAACAAACGTTGGCGTCCATGTGGAGAGATAGGAACACTCATACACTGCTGGTGGAACTGCAAACTAGTACAACCTCTATGGAAAGTAGTATGTAGAGACCTCAAAGAGCTAAAAATAGAGGTGAGCTGCAGGCAAGCCAGAGAAGCTTCAGCTGTATTTACAGCCACTCCCCATCACTCGCATCACCGCCTGAGCTCTGCCTCCTGTCAGATCAGCGGTGGCATGACATTCTCACAGGAGCACAAACCCTGTTGTAAAGTGCGCATGCAAGGGATCTAGGTTACATGCTCCTCATAAGAATCTAATGCCTGATGATCTGAGGTGGAGCTAAGGTGGTGATGCTAGTGCTGGGGAGTGGTTCCAAACATAGATTATCATTAACAGAGAGCTTTGACTGCACAATAAATGTAATGTGTTTGAATCATCCTGAAACCATCCTGTTCCTCCCCTAAGCCTCCACCCCAGTCTGTGGAAAAACTGTCTTCCATGAAACTGGTCCCTGGTGCCAAAAAGGGTGGGGACTACCGCTATAATACATCTACAATTGTTTCAGAATTGCTTTGCCCACACTACTAAAAAACAAATCTTCTAAAAAGAGTATTTGTTTGTAACTCTCCTCCCACCCCTTATATCCCATCTTGCCCAAAAGAGTGTGCATTGCCAAATACTGTATAAATCATCTGGATTAGTTCTTTCTTTTCCCCTTCAGCATGATTGTTGTATTTATATGAAATAAAATTGGGTTGATTTGTTTCAGTTTGAGGTTCTTCTCTCCCTTCCATCCTAAATAATTTATTTTTTTTGCATATGTAAAATACTGACATGATACTAACAGTAAAAACTACATAGAAAAAGCTACACTTAGCAAACTGTCACTCCTTTCCATGTCCTTTCCACCCCATTCATTGCATCCCTTGTAAGTGACCAACTTCATTATTTTCTGATTCATTTTTTGCCTCTTTTTGTAAAGGTAAGTAGATAATAGATATGCTTATTTTCCTTCCAGTCTTACATAAAAGACAGCATACTACATATGCTTTTTTGCACCTCACATTATCTCTGGAAATTACTTCATGTCAGTTCACAGAGACCTTATTTCTTTTCTTATAGCTATACAGTTAGTATTCTATTACATATATATCATAGTATATTTCAACTAATTTCCTATTCTTGCACATTTACTTTCCAATATTATATAGTTACATATAATACTGTAATAAATAACTCCATGTATATGTATTTTTGTACTATCGGAGATGTATCGTCCAAATAAATTCCTAGAAACGAGAAAGCTGGGTAGAAGAGTAAGCACACATGTAGTTTTCTTAATATTGCCAAATTTCCTTCCTTATAGGTTATAAAGTATTATATTTTGGTTCAAACTTATTTGGTAATATACTGATTCGTCGGAAATCCTGGTCCATCTCTTTTGGATTTCATTTGTTTGCTAGATGTAATGTTATGATGCTGGAATTCTCCCTCTCACTCCTATTAACACTGAGTATTTTTAATATTTGTTTTATATTTTGCAAATCTTAACAGAAGGAAAATACAAAGAAAAGTAAGTTACTTCAACTACTTACTGAGTGGTGTTGTGTCAGGAGGTGGAAAATTCTCAGTAAAGTTGACATTACATAAATCTGTGCTGCAACAGCAGAAACGGTATGTTCCATTCTGAATTGAGGGAGGAGTGGTGGTTACTACACATTCTTCATAGTGACACTCCTGGGGATCTCCAATGTGAGACCAACATCCTACAAATCAATATTAATGTAAACAAATTAGGAGACAATATGATAAAGAAAACTAAAAGCAAATAACAAACTAAGAAATAACTGCAATAAATGTGAGACAGTGACTAAACATAAGCTATAAAACAGTTTTTGCAACTCAATAGGAAGCACGCTTTTTTTTTTTGAGACAGTCTCACTCTCTTGCCTGGGCTAGAGTACCATGGCGTCAGCCTAGCTCACAGCAACCTCAAACTCCTGGGCTCAAGCAATCCTCCTGCCTCAGCCTCCCGGGTAGCTGGGACTACAGGCATGTGCTACCATGCCCAGCTAATTTTTTCTATATTTTTAGTTGTTTAGCTAATTTCTTTCTATTTTTAGTAGAGACAGGGTCAGCTCTTGCTCAGGCTGGTCTCGAATTCCTGACCTCCAGCGACCCTCCCGCCTCGACCTTCCAGAGTGCTAGGATTACAGGCATGAGCCACCGCACCTGGCCTAATTACACACATTATAACAAGGATTCAGTAACACAAATACTCTCACACAGTGCTGGAGGGAATGTAAACGAATAATATTTTTAGAAAGCCACATAGCTTTCTAAAGAAGGCCAGGCATAGTGGCTCACACCTGTAATCCCAGTACTTTGGGAGGCCAAGGCAGGAGAATTGCTTGAGGCCAGGAGTTTGAGACCAGCCTGGGCAATATATCCAGACCTCATCTCTACAAAAAAAAATTATCCAGGGTGGTACGTGCCCATGGTCCCAGCTGCTTGAGAGGCTGAGGCGGGAGAAGAGCTTGAGCCCAGGGGTTCAAAGCTGCAGTGAGCTATGATCATGTCACTGCACTCCAGCCTGAGCACCAGAGTGAGACGCTATCTCTAAATTAATTGATTAATTAGGAAAGCGACATGGAAACTTTTATGCCATGCCTTTAAAATACTCATATATTTTATAACCTAATAATTTTATAACAAGAACTCTATTTCAAGGAAACAATCATATACAAAGACTTATGTTCAAATTTGTTCACTGAAATATTGTGTATTATGGTAAAACCATGAAAACAACATAATGTCCTACAATAGAGTTATCTGGAAGTAAACTTTGATACATGTATACAAGGAAATATTGTACAGAGTTTAAAAATGTTCGCAGAGAATATTTAAAGACATGGAAAAATGCTCATGATACAAGTAAGGTGGAAAAAACTGGGTATGAAATTGTTTATATAGTACCAACCTAACTTTGGGGAAGGTACACACACAAATAAACATAGAAGTATGTAGAAAACACACATGAAAGAGATAAACTAATACAGTAAAAACAGTATATTATTGTAGACTTTTTTCTTTACAGTTTTCTGTATTTTCCAAATTTCATACAATGAGCATGTATATAACACTATAATAAGAAAGATACTATTAAAATAAGCTAAAAAACACCTACCTTTATAAATATGGGGCTTGTGGATGGATAGATATATAGATATACTTTTCAATTTACTTATTTTCTGGAGAGGATTTTAATCCACCTCCATATCCTTTTTAGATGAATTTCAACTACATAAAACACAAAGTCATTTTAGATAAGAAAAGGAACACTTGCCTTGTTTTACGAGATTTATGTCCCCTTTAGATTTCTCCCAAAGGCCATAGCAGGTGCTACCTTTTGAGCACAATATTGTCCCATTTTCATGAGAGATTCGACTCTCACCTATCCCGAGGTCTTGTTGATATGGGTCTTTAAATGCACATAGCCGTTCTTGATTCTGGGAAGCTAAAATATTGGAAAGAAAGGAATGACAAATTAATTTTATGATAATCTTTACAAAACATTATTGTATAACATCTTAGTCTTATTTGAATGACATTATTATTTAATAATTTCCCCATTAAATCCTCTGAATTCAAATCCTTGAATAAATTTGTAATTTTATATTTATTCAATAACTTCTTTCTATTCATTAATTCCTCTGTAACCTCCAAACAAGAAGCAAATTTTAAAATTCACTTCCCAAAAGCAAGCACCTCTTACTCAAATTATTCTCACCACCTTTTCTCTCTTTTTTTTTTTTTGAGACAGAGTCTCACTTTGTTGCCCGGGCTAGAGTGAGTGCCGTGGCATCAGCCTAGCTCACAGCAACCTCAGACTTAAGCGATCCTACTGCCTCAGCCTCCCGAGTAGCTGGGACTACAGGCATGAGCCACCAAGCCCGGCTAATTTTTTTGTATATATATTTTTAGTTGGCCAGATAATTTCTTTCTATTTTTAGTAGAGACGGGGTCTCACTCTTGCTCAGGCTGGTCTCGAACTCCTGACCTCGAGCGATCCACCCGCCTCGGCCTCCCAGAGCTAGGATTACAGGCGTGAGCCACCGCGCCCGGCCATCACCACCTTTTCTCTTATTAATTTTTCTGTCCAAATAAAGAAACAGCATTAAAGAAAATGCCTGCACAGTAATTTATCAAGCCTTTTAAAAAAACAAACCTGGAAGGCTGAATAATTTCAGAAATTCGACAATACTCACTTTTATCATATTTTACAGTCAGTTGTAGAAAATTACATATATCATTAGGCATGGTAAATTAATGATGCGGAGAGTGACTACAAATGGGTAAATGGTTTCTTTTGGGGGTGATATATATATATGTTCTAAAACTGGATTGTGGTAATGGTTGCCAAACTCTGTTACATCACCAAAAAACAAAAAGTTTCATTGACTTGTTCACTTAAAATGAGTGAATTTCATGGCATATAAATTATAGCTTAATAAATCTGTATTTAAGAATAAAAAAGAAAATGACTTTCCAGTATTTAAAGTATCAATATAATAGCCAGAAGAAGAAATGTTCAATAGTCCTTATTGTAAAAGGACAATGTAATGTAGTAGGGGTTTTTTTGTTTTTATTTTTGTTTTTGAGACAGGACTAGAGTACAATGGCGTCATCATAGCTCACTCTAACCTCAAACTCCTGGGCTCAGCGATCCTCCTGCCTCAACCTCCCGAAAAGTTGAGACTACAGTCATACACCACCACACCTGCCTAATTTTTCTTATTTTTTGTAGAGACGAGGTCTCGCTATGTTGCTCTGAACTCCTGGCTCAAGCAATCCTCTCACCTTGGCCTCCTGAAGTGCCAGGATTATAGGCGTGAGCCACTGCGCCCGGCCCCTAATGTATTTTTAATGCCAATTTGTGTTTCCCCATACACATGAAATGATTTAACTAATTTTTGTAGAACATTTGCCACATAATTTATCAGCTAATATTTACCAACATTTCTGAGAATACCAAAGTAAAAGATTATCAAAAGCAACATCTGATCTTTATTTGGTCTCTTTTGGTTTCTGTTTTTTTTTTTTTGAGACAAAGTCTTGCTCTGTTCCCCAGGCTAGAGTGCTGTGGCGTCAGCCTAGCTCACAGCAACTTCAAACTCCTGGGCTCCAGCAATCCTTCTGCCTCAGCCTCCCGAGTAGCTGGGGACTACAGGCATGTGCCACCATGCCCAGCTAATTTTTTTCTATGTATATTTTCAGCTGTCCAGATCATTTCTTTCTATTTTTAGTAGAGACAAGGTCTCACTCTTGCTCAGGCTGGTCTCGAACTCCTGACCTCGAGCGATCCTCCCGCCTAGGCCTCCCAGAGTGCTAGGATTACAGGTGTGAGCCATGCGCCCGGCCCTGGTCTCTTTTTATTTGGAAAGTAGATTTTCCTAATGTGTTTGATTCGCCAGAATAACAGTCTAGTACATTTGCCCAATGTATTCTTCATGGGCTTCCCACGAATTTCTTTATTTGGTATGTGTATCTATTTGGTATGGCTTAATTCATGAGCACCGAGGTGATTTATTAAAATAATGTTTCTGAACAAAACTAAGAACTAAGCTCTGGAGAAGAAATGAAAGAGCCAACAACTATGTGTCCATGCCAATTCAGACACACAGATCTATCTTATTTATAACAATGGAATGTATCTTCAAAGTATTTGGCTAGGAAACAGGGTATTCACAAATGGATAATAAAGGGTTCTATCCCTCAAACAATTTGGATTAGAGAAACCAAATCACAGACAGTAATTAGTGAGAAATAAATGTGACTTGACTTGTACATTTTAAAACCACTTCAATTGGACATCATACTATAATGTACTAAAACAAAACAAAACAAAAAACCACTTTAGTCAGTCTTCTAGAAGATATTTACTAATATCAACTAAATAGCCAGAATATATAGTATAATCTATTCATAAAAACTAATTGTAGAATATTAGCCTAATTATGACTCTACCATATTTTTACCACATGTATATATTCAAATTCCTTTAATGACAAGCTTCAGTATATTTACTAGATTATCTTCCACATTTAACAACAGTATTTCCTTAATTTTCAGATTTTACTAAATTAATTATAAAGATTAAATCAAATATATTTCTACATATAAAAAGTACATACAATACACAGGTTCAGACTTAGAATTCAAACTACAAACAAAAAATTTGTGATATAAATCTGAATAGGCATCTATCCATAACGCATAATTCTTTCTCCCTGTCCCACCCCATTTCTTGACTCAGGTTAAATGTTCCTTACCTAACCAGACATTGAGGCTATTTATATAACCTACTATTTCCCTTTTTGTCTTAATTGTCAGAAAGATCATAAAAAATTTATGAATTTAGTATCTCTAGTTTTCCACAACTAAGATATTCTAATTTTACTCCCTGTCCCGGTCTTCTGTTATCCATTTTGACTAGAATTTTGGACTGAACATTGAGTTAATGAGTAGGATCTAACTGTTACTGAATGTAGGTAGATCATAAATAAGTGCCTTATTTAATTCAAAAAGAAAAAGGTACATTCTTGTGAAAGAATAGATACAAAACAAAAATTTTTATTTTTCCTGGATTTCTTTTACCATTGAAAAGTAGCCAAAGGCCTGGACATTTGTGTAAATTTTTTAGAATTATTATTATATAATTTGATCATTGAAATCTAAAATTCTTCTTTTAGAAGGAAAAAAAAAACAAAAAACAAAAGTCCAACCTCCTCTGTGCCTCCCTCCCCAAAAAACTAAGCTGAATGGAATATCAGATCAATAAAAGTACAATTAGAGAGGACTAAATCATATCTTTAACATCTCTCAGTTTTCACTAAATAATTTTTTTCTTAAAATAATTTGGCCGGGGCCAGGCGCGGTGGCTCACGCCTGTAATCCTAGCCCTCTGGGAGGCCGAGGCAGGTGGATCGCTCGAGGTCAGGAGTTCGAGACCAGCCTGAGCGAGACCCCGTCTCTACTAAAAATAGAAATAAAAATTATCTGGACAACTAAAAATATATATAGAAAAAATTAGCCAGGTATGGTGGCGCATGCCTGTAGTCCCAGCTACTCCGGAGGCTGAGGTAGGAGGATCGCTTAAGCCCAGGAGTTTGAGGTTGCTGTGAGCTAGGCTGACGCCATGGCACTCACTCTAGCCCCGGGCAACAAAGTGAGACTCTGTCTCAAAAAAATAAATAAATAAAAATAAAATAATAATAATAATAATTTTAGTCTATTTCTAAGAAATTATTTTATGATGGTGGCATTAGTGTAGGCCAATTATAATTTGCTATTTTAAGAGTAATACTTTCTTTTAAATTATGATTCAACAAATTTTTATATAACATAAAGGTTTTCTTGCAAGAATTCTAGCTAAACTGCCCTAGTCAAAACAAAGGAAAGTCCATTTTGTAGGAAGGCATTTGCAGCTTTTTCATTGCCATTTGTTAAAATCATTCTCAGCAATATATCTGTATAAAGTTTTGAATTCTTCATAAATAATGTAGGAAAAGGAGGGATAAAACAAAACAGTACTGATCATAATCCCAAAAGACACAATCCCAACTGCCATAATCCCAAATGTTGAAATCCCAAAAGATCAAAATCCTTAAAGTTTAAAATCCTTAATGTCTAAAATGTTGAAAATCACAATCCCAAATGCTGAAATCCTGAAAGCCAAATCCTGGGGAAGGGATTAGTGCGTTTTTGGCTGGACAAAGGATAGTTGTATCATGTTTGTTGCATCATGTTAGGTAGACCTATTACCATGTTATTGTATTATTTGAAAATTAAGTATGGTTTAAGGAGATGCATATGGGTGCCAAGTTGACAAGGGGTGGACTTGTACACTTAATTTTAGGTGTCGACTGAATTAAGGAATACCTAGAAACCTGGTAAGGCACTATTTTGGGTGTGTCTGTGAGGGTGTTTCCAGAGGAGATCGGTGTATGAGTCTAAGTGGGCTAGGTGGGGGAACATCTGCCCTCAATGTGGGCAGGCACCATCCAATCAGCCAGGGGCCCAGAGAGGACACATACAGAAGGTGAATTGTCTCTTGAGAGCTGGGACAGACTTTTATTCTGCTGCCTTAGACAGCAGAACTCCAGGCTCACTGGCCTAATTATTAATGGTGCTGTGAAAGGAGAAAATTGCTTAATTGTAACAGCCAACCAATAACTAGACTTTCAAATGGACAGCATATACTCACAAAATTTGTAGACCACAACCACTTTCCAAATACAAGTGCAGCAAGTGTTTCAAAGATCAGAGAAGTGAAAATACAGGCAAAAAATAAAAGAAATACCCCCTGCCAAATTATTCAATGGTGTACGAATTCTGCCCCTTCACATAGCACCATACCCTTTGTCAGAGAATAAGAAGTCAGGCCAGGTGTGGTGGCTCATACCTGTAATCCTAGCACTTTAGGAAGCCATGGGTGGAAGATCCCTTGAGGCCAGTTCGAGATGAACCCAAGCAAGATCAAACTCCACCCCCACCAACAAAAAGTAGAAAAATAAGCCCCACACCAGCCTGTAGTCCCAGCTGTTGGTGAGGCTGAGGTAGGAGGATGGCTTGAGTCCAGCAGTTTGAGCTTGCAATGAGCTATGATGAAGCCACCGTACTCTAGCCTGGGTGACAGAGCAAGACCCTGTGTCTCAAAAAAAATAGAATTCAACAAGCTCAGCGATCTTCTGAACTTCTGAACTTGCTGATACAGAGGTTCTTCCAGTGTTACAAAACATATTAAATGATGAACTATCCTTGGTTAGGGATTTGACGGTTCAAGAAGATAGACTTATATTTACCACTAAATCTAACATAGGAAAAACTAGCGTATGCCCTCACTTTGGCTAATGGATGGCACTTTCAAAACTATCCCCACTGTTTTTTATCAAGTATATACAATTCAGTCCCCTGTTGGACCCCAAAGTTCTAGAACTTATTTGCTCATTTATATATTAATGACTATAAAAAGTGAAGTATTTTATAAATACTCATTTGAAGATTTGGTAGACTTTGTAGAAGAAAACGGATTTCCATTGAATTCCCTAAACCATAAAGACAGGTTTGGAATTAGGTGTGATCATGGCTTCTGAAACTGAATTTCAAGGTGCTACCAATAGCTTGTTTTTCCCATTCAGCCCAATGTTTTTGATGGAAAATTCAGATGAGTGGATTGGCTACATAGTATGGCAACCATGAAAACTTCAGTTTAAAAATGTGTCTTTTGTCTGCACTGTCTTTCCTCTCAGTTGATGAAATTCCTAGAGCTTTTAATGAATTAAAAAGCCACAGTTGCCTAAAGAAGCCAGCAAAGTTACTGAAGCAGACTATAAGTGGGCACTAGCAATCTTCAAGGAAAGATGAAAATGTACTGTATGCTGATTATGGTGGGGGGGTTTCATGAGTATATACAATTATAAAAACTTATCAAATGTACAGTTTAAACATATATAGTTTATACCTCAACTCCATTTGTAAAAAGGCAGAACACAGCATAAAGCTGAACAGGACAATATAGTTCAAGTAAATTTAAATATTTTTCTTTTTTTTTAAGACAGGATCTTATTCTGTTGTCTAGGCTGGAGTGCCATGACAGGATCATAGTTCACTGTAACCTCAAACTCTTGGGCTCAAGCAATCCTCCTGCTTCTGCCCTCTGAGTAGCTAGGACTATAGGCATATGCCAACACCTCCCGGCTAATTTTTAAATTTTTTTTTTCCTTTTGTAGAAATGAGGTCTTGCTATGTTGCTCAGGCTGGTCTCGACCTCCTGGCCTCAAGAAATCCTCCAGCCTCAGCCTCCCAAAGCACTGGGATTACAACTGTAAGCCATGGATGAATATAAATTTTCCCTTAGGTTTTGTTGGCAACAATTTTTTAAAGACCTTCCTGTCATTCCATATCTAAACAATCCAAATCACATAACACCCATTTTTCAGTAGCTGTAATATATTTATCTGTACTGGAAAAGTCTTATCTTTACCCTGGAACGAAGTTCAGGGACTAATTCTGGGCATGCTTGTGTGTTTGGCTTCTGTTTATCTAAGTGTCAAAATGAACTATCTAAAATAAACAACACAGGAACCTTGCAGTTATGGGGCAAATAACTAAAGCAACAGTATTCCTTTCCCAGAATACAAATCTCTAAGGCAAATACAACTGGGATTTCAGAATATCACTACAATTCTGTTATGAAATATATGAAAAGGAGAGTCTTAATATAACAGAAACATCCCTATAAAATTTGGTAGAAACTCAAATTTTTAAATTCAATTATAATAAATCAAGTAAGATGGTCCTTTATTTTTACAATGTAATGGTGACCTTTTATAAAGCAAATAATCCTTTAAAGATGAAATAATTATCCCTTAATATACATACTTCTATAGACAGATTACAACAGATTAAATTATCATTCTGCCGAGCATTCCCATAATGTCAGAGAACACAGTGGGGAATAAGATCAAAATCTTCATAAGGTGCCTCTTTAGGATGCTGCTGAATTTGAATTGTTTTGGGGGCCCCTAAGACCCACAGAATTCAGCACATAGTCATACTCAAGGCTATAATTTACTACAGCAAAATAATACAAACCAAAATCAGCAAAGGGAAAAGCCATAGGAGTCAAAGTCTAGAGGAAACCAGGTGTAAACTTCCAAGAGTTTGGCCTAGGTGCTGGCCATCAGTTCCTGGTGTGGCTCTCTTCCTGGCTTACAGATGGCCGCCTTCTTGCTGTGTCTTTACATGGTGTAGCAAAAGAGATCTGGTGTCTTGTTCTTTGTATAATGGCAATAGCCCTATTGGATTAGGCCCCAAACCTTATGATCTAATTTAACCTTTATCACCTCCTTACAGGACCTATCTACAAACAGTCATACTGGGGGTTAGGGTTTCAACTATGAATTTGAAGGGGACACAATTCAGTCTATTGCACCCATGTTCACTGCAGTATTATTCATAATAGCCAAGAGATGGAAGCAACTTAAATGTCCATTGATAGAAGAATGGATAAACAAAATGTGGTGTGTGTGTGTACACACACACACACACACACACACACACACACACACTAGAGTATTATTCAGTCTTTGAAAAAAGAAGTAAATCCTATCACACGAGAGAACAGTAATGAACCTTGAGGACATTATGCTAAGAAAAATAAGCCTATCACAAAAGACCAAATACTATATGATTTCACTTATATAAAGTATCTAAAATAGTCAAACTCACAGAAACATAAAGTCAAATGGTAGTTGGCAGCCAGAGGATAGGGGAGGATGGTGGGAGGAATGGGGAGTTATGTTTGGTGGATGTAGAGTTTCGTTCATGCATGATAGGGGGATTCTGAGGATCTGTTGCACAACAATGTGTATATCGTTGACAATATTGTACTGTACACTTGGAAATCAATGGGAGGATGAATTTTATGTTATGTGGTTTTTGCCACAGTGGAAAAAAAAAGAAATGAAATACTGATACATGCTAAAACATGGATGAACCACGAAGCCAGTCACAAACAACCACAAATTATATGATTCTATTTATATAAAATATCCAAAATAGGTGAAGAAAGAGAAACAGACAGTAAATCTATAGTTACCTATGGCTAAGATGGGTGTGTGTATGTGGAAGGGAATTGAGAATAACTACTAATGAGTACTAGATTTCATGTTAGGGGACCATGTGATACATATGACCTGTAAAGTCACAGATTATTGAAGTTTGAGGATAAGAATTTTAAGATTCACTTAAGGCTGGTACAATGCTTCATGACTGTAGTCCCAGCACTTTGGGATGCCAAGGTGGGAGCATTGCTTCAGGCCAGGAGTTCGAGACCAGCCTGAGCAACACAGCAGGATATCATCTCTACAAAAAATTTAAAAATTAGCTGGGCATGGTAGTGTGTGCCAGTAGTCCTAGCTACTCGGGAGGATAAGGCAGGAGGATTTCCTAAGACCGAGAGTTCAAGGCTGCAGTGAGGTATGATCACACCACTATACTTGCACTCCAGCCTGAGTGACACAGAGAAACCCTGTCTCTAAATAAACAAACAAAAAAAGATTCACTTAAACTAATCCCCTTTATTTATAATAGGTTAACCTAGATAAGTTATGTGATTCCTCTAAGAAAACATGTCCATTATCCCGCTTTCAACACATTTTGTAATTTTTAAATGAAGTAAATTAGTGACTATTCAACAGTCCTCAACCAGTGTCTTGAATTTCAAAACAGATTATTTATTGCAAATAACTCAATGTTTATCTCTGCTTTCTGCGCAAAGTAGAAGAGAGAAAATGAGGGAAGAAAACTTTGAAAGAGTAGTATTACGAATATTTTTCATGTGGGAAGACAAATAAGTACTAACTGATGTTTATTTAATGTCTTAAGAAATATATAACACCCTTTCATGACTGAAACACTAAAGAAAGCAGGAATAGAAGGAAACTTTCTCAATGTGATAAAGAGCATCTATGAAAAATCTCCAACTAATCATACTTAATGGTGAAAAACTCAAAACTTTCCCCCTAATATCAGGAACAAGACAAAGATGTTGGCTCGCCCATTCTATCTAACGTTGAACTAGAGATTCTACCCAGGGAAATTAGGCAAAAAATAAAAATTAATAAAAAGAAAAAGAAAGAAGAACAAAGAAATATGAGACAGCCAGATTAGAAAGTAAGAAGTAAAGTCATCTGTTTGTAGATCCTAATGGAGCCACAAAAAACCTATTAGAGCTAATAAAACAGTTCAGCAAAGATGAAGAATCAATATACAAAAATCAACTGTAGGCCGGGCACGGTGGCTCACGCCTGTAATCCTAGCACTCTGGGAGGCCGAGGCGGGCGGATTGTTTGAGCTCAGGAATTCGAGACCAGCCTGAGCAAGAGCGAGACCCCATCTCTACCAAAAATAGAAAGAAATTATATGGACAGCTAAAAATATATATAGAAAAAATTAGCCGGGCATGGTGGTGCATGCCTGTAGTCCCAGCTACTTGGGAGACTGAGGCAGGAGGATTGCTTGAGCCCAGGAGTTTGAGGTTGCTGTGAGCTAGGCTGATGCCACGGCACTCACTCTAGCCCAGGCAACACAGCGAGACTCTGTCTCAAAAAAAAAAAAAAAAAAAATCAACTGTATTTCTATATACTAAGAATGAACAATCCAAGAGTGAAATTAAGAAAATGATTCTATTTATAGTAGCATCAAAAGAATACAATTATTAGAAATAAATTTAACAGTGGCTTTGCTTTTAATCCTAGCGCTTTGGGAGGCCAAGGCCAGAGAATCACTTGAGGTCAGAAGTTCAAGACCAGCTTGAGCAACATAGTGAGACCTCATATCTACAAAAAAAATAAGAAAAATTAGCTGGGTGTCATGTTGCATGCCTGTAGTCCCAGCTACTTGGAAGGCTGGCAGGAGAATCACTTGAGCCCAGGAGTTTGAGGTTGCACCCATTTAAAGTGCACAATTCAGTGCTTTTTAGCATATTCACAGGGTTGTACAACTCACCACAATCATTTTAGAACATTTTTCTCATCTCACAAAGAAGTTCCATGCCCATTAACAGTAAGTATTCTCATTCAACTCCCTCCTCCAGGCCCTGGCAACAAATAATTTAATTTCTGTCTCTATGAATTTGCCTATTCTGGACATTTATATAAATGACATCATGTAATATGTAGCCTTTTGTGCCTGGTTTTCACTCAGCATAATGTTTTCATTACATATGGTATGTAGACTATATCCCAATAAAGCTGTTATAAAAAAAAGAATACGTATATGTGAAGAAAAACACTTTTATAAAATAACATAAAACAAATTAAAACTTATTTGCAACAACTGAAAATAAGAGATATAAACAATCAGGTTGAAATTCCTGAAAGAGACAAATTTAAGGCTTTTGAGGAAGGCCCCAAAACAGATACCAATTAGAAAGAAGAATTTTCCATTTAAATAATATGGGAAAGCACTGAAATGAAAAAAAAAAAAAAGGCAAAATGAGTGGAGCACAATTCCCACTGCAAGACAAAATATTTTGCAAAGACTTAGTAAAGAATTCTAAAGTCATGTTTCTTGCAAAACTTCCAAGTTCAACAAAGCCAATTTGGGCTGAGGTTATTTTCAGTACAACTTGAAAAACTGTATAAAAAGAATATATCATTTTCTAAGAATAGAACCATAAATACATTAGAATTACAAAATATTACACAGAAAGAACCAGAGAAGTCAAGTTTTCCATAATGAAGCAGGAACTCATCCTACATGTAACATTTCTGACATGATCTGCTCAAATGTTTTCAGGAGTAGCAAGCTCTCTAATTCAAAAGATAGGCCATGCAGTGTTTCAATTCATAAAACTCAAAAGCAAATGAGATCTCTTTATCAAGATAAAACTGATTTTTCATGAAAATAGTCAATTTATTATCACTATTACATCAGTAATGTACCATTTTATAATTAACTAGAAGAGTGTAAGAAATGCTTTTTGAGTTATGACCTACTGTACACATACATAAACATAGAACTAAAATAAAAACTTCATAAAACAATACTTTTTCTTTACACAGTCATGCATGGCTTAATGATGGGGATATGTTCTGAGAAATTTGTCATTAGGCAATTCTGTCATTTTGTGACAAACATCATAGATGTACTTATACAAACCTAGATGGTATACTTGATCGCATAGCCCCCGACACACCTAGGCTATAGGTATATGGTATATAGCCTATTGCTCCCAGGCTATTTACCAGTTGTACGGCATGTTTCTGTACTAAATACTATAGGCAACTGTAACACAACAGTTGTCATCTATCTAAACATATAAAAGGTACAGTAAAAATACAGTATAAAAGATAAAAATGGTATATCTGTATAGGGCACTTACCATGAACGGAACTTATAGGACAGAAAGTTGATCTGGGTGAGTCAATGAGTGGTGAGTAAATGTGAAAGACTAGGACATTACTGTATATTATTGTAGGCTGTACAAACGCTATACTTTCACTACACTCAGTTTATTAAAAATTTTTTCTTTCTTCAATAAATTACCTGTAGCTTACTGTAGGCTTTTTTACTTTATCAACTTTTTAATGTCTTTTAACTTTTTGACTCTTCTATTAAGAGTCAAAATACACATTGTCCAACCTAACAAAATATATACTTTCTTTATACCCTTATTCTATATGCTTTTTTTTCTATTTAAAAACTTTTTTGTTTTAATTTTTAAACTTTTTTATGAAAAACTAAGACATAACCACACACATTAACCTAGGCCTACACAGGGTCAGGATCATCAACATCACTATCTTTCATTCCCACATCTTGTCCCACTGGAAGGTCTTCAAAGGCAATAACACTCATGGAACTGTCAACTCCTATGATAACAATGCCTTCTCCTGGAATATCTTCTGAAGGATGTGCCTGAGACTGTTTTGTAGTTAACTTTTTTATAAGTAGAAGCAGTATATTCTAACAATAAAAAGTACATTATAGTAAATACATAAACCAGCAACACAGCCATTTATTACCACTATCAAGTATTATGTAATATACATAATTGCATGTGCTATACTTTTATACCAACTGGGAGTACAGATTTGTTTACAACATCACCACAAAGATTTGAAGTAATGTCTTGTGCTATGACATCACTGATAAGAATTTTTCAGTTCCTTCATAATATTAATATTATGGGACCAAAGGTGCCATAAGGTTGACCAAAAGGTTGTTATTCCAGTGCATGACTGTATGTGCGTTATACTCTGATATTGTCTATTCTTTTTTTGTTTTAATGCTGGTCACAAATTACAAAACAACTAAGGTTGGCAGGGCCATGTTCCCTCTGAAACCTGAGGGAAGATTCCTTCCTCAGCTCTTCTAACTTCTAGTCAGCAATCTTTGGTGTTCCTTGGTTTATAGATGCATCACTCCAATCTCTGCCTCTGTCATCACATTACGTTCCCTCTATGTGTCTTGGTCTTTACCTCTTCTTACAGGGACACCAGTCGTATTGGATTAGGGCCCACCCTAATTCAATATGACCTCAACTTGACTACATCTGCAAAAACCCAATTTCCAAATAAGGTCATGTTCACAGGCACCGTAAATTTGATGTTTGTTCTTGCTTCAATTTTAGCAGAATTCATGTTGTTCTAATAAGGGCTCTTTTCAAACTGATGTCTTATCCTTCTTGGTGCCTCAAACTAGATCCTGTTCAGACATGTTATAACAAGTTAGCACAAGCTTATTTTGGTGCAAAACAATTTCAAATGCATGCACAGTTTTTTCATAATATGCATTTTTCATGAACTTTTTGAAGTCCCTGTGTACATATATATATAGATATCCTATTGGTTCTGTTTCTCTAGAAAATCCTGACTAATATAAGCCCTCAAGATCCTGGAGGTCCAGTAAAGATGAAATTTAAACACTGCACTTGCTTGCCTCTAGATCTGGCAAAGGAACACTCTTGAACATCCTAGACAGATGCTACCTTATCAGCTGGCAGATGGCTATATGATTTTCAGCCTCAAAGGGTAATTCAGAGACAGGACTTGCTTGCCTCTATATGTGGCAAAGCAACACTCTTGAACATCCTAGACAGATGCTACCTTACCAGCTGGCAGATGGCTGTAAGATTTTATGTCTCAAAGTGTTATGGAATAGGGCCAGGTAAAACCTCAAAGCAGCGAAGCAGACTGAACAGTTGAGGACCACTTTATCATTTTAGTTAAAAAAAAAAAATGGATTTCTGCTGCCTTTGGCATGTTTTTAATTAAGGTAAAAACTTACAAAACAAATGCCAACACTATATGATAAAACGACTTTAAATATTTTAAGATTAGATCCTGAGAAACAGAACAGATGTACATATCGGTTACATATTAGATAACATCTAATCTAGGATCATTTTAGATTTAAAATAATAAAATCACAAAATGAAGACTCAACATAGACTCTAATTAAGGAGAGAATGTAGACAGGCCATGACTTATACTCAATTCATCATTATTTAAGCTAATTCAGGGTTTTTTAACCTCAGTACTACTTGTAATTTGTGCCAGATAATTCTGTAGTGTTGGGGCTGCCCCATGCACTGTAGGATGTTTAGCAGCAACCCTAGCTTTTATCCAGTAAATACTAATAGCATCCCCTAGTTGTTACAACCAAAATGGTCTCTACATATTATCAAATGTCCTTGGTGTCCAAAATCACCCCTAGTTAAATACCACTGTGCTAATGGAATGAAACAGCATGGGAAAAGAACACCTCAAATAACTGGTAAGAAAATGAATCATTACCTGGTGTTAGATATTAATTACTTTTCTGCTTATATGTGAACATGGGCAACCTTTGTGATCTGAAAATCAACAGTATTTTAAGCCACAATATGAAAACACATCCTAAAGGAATTTTCTGACTGCACGAGCCCTCTGTAAGAAGATTTCATGAAAGGAAGGGGAAGGAAAGTAACAGATATCATTTAAAATCTACTGTATCATATTACATCATGCTAGCTATTCTCCACAATTTATTGTTTTTAATGACAATCCCCCCACACATGTACACATGCACACACATACTATACTTATATATAAGTACCTGTATTTATATGTAAATAAAATACTTCTGAAAGGACATAATAAACTGATAACAATTGTTTGGCTTAAAAATATGAAGACAAAAAATTAGAGATCTAGAGTAGAAAGGATTTTCATATCTTTTTGAACTGTTAGAATTTTAAAATATGGTCATGTGTGGCTTAACAATGGGGAAATACATTCTAAAAAATGTATCATTAGGAGATTTTCTTGTACAAATATCATAGAGTGTACTTATACAAACCTAGATGGTATAGCCTACTACACACCTAGGCTATATGGTATCTATAGCCTATTCCTCCTACGCTACAAACCTGTATAGCATGTTATTACACTGAATACTACAGGCAACTGAAACACAATGGTAATTATCTGTGTATCTAAACATGGAAAGGTACAGTAAAAATATGGTATTATAATCCTGTGGGACCACCATCATACGTTCAGCCTGCTGTTAAGCAAAACACTGTTATGCAGTGCATGACTATAAATGGATGTTTCACATTTTTAATTTAATTTAACAATGCATTTAAGTAAACCAATTTGTCATTTTGCAGATTAAAAAACCGAGACTCAAAGAAGTTCGAATCAACTGACCAAGGTTACTAAAAAGTGATATCAACAAAATTTATATCTGTGTTTGATTACTCACAAGACTCATCAACAGCATCAGAATGTGTTCTTTTTGAATCTTGGCCAGAGGAAGCAATTTTCGAATTCTGATATATCTTTTTTTTTTTTTTGAGACAGAATCTTGCTCTGTTGCCCAGGCTAGAGTGAGTGCCGTGGCATCAGCCTAGCTCACAGCAACCTCAAACTCCTGGGCTCAAGCAATCCTACTGTCTCAGCCTCCCAAGCAGCTGGGACTACAGGCATGCACCACCATGCCCAGCTAATTTTTCTATATATATTTTTAGCTGTCCATATATTTCTATTTTTAGTAGAGACAGGGGTCTCACTTTTGCTCAGGCTGGTCTCGAACTCCTGAGCTCTCAAACAATCTGCCTGCCTCAGCCTCCCGGAATGTTAGGATTACAAGTATGAGCCACCGAGCCTGGCCCTAATATATCTTTATAGCATGTCATATACATAAAAAAACACAATAAAATCTATGCAGAATATGTTACAGCTCCAGCAAATGACATATGATGGACACCAAAACACTGCACTGTAACTTGAAATTTCCTTCCCAAAGTTTTAACGAAGTAGCATATTTTAGCATATTGAAGTTTAACGTTTGAGGAAAATGTATCTTAGTCTTCTTTGATCATGCAAATCCCAATTCTTCCTAAGTTTTTTTTTTTTTTTTTTTTTTTGAGACAGAGTCTCGCTGTGTTGCCCGGGCTAGAGTGAGTGCCGTGGCGTCAGCCTAGCTCACAGCAACCTCAACTCCTGGGCTTAAGTGATCCTACTGCATCAGCCTCCCCAGTAGCTGGGACTACAGGCATGCGCCACCATGCCCGGCTAATTTTCTTTTTTTCTATATATATATTTTAGTTGGCCAGATAATTTCTTTCTATTTTTAGTAGAGACGGGGTCTCGCTCTTGCTGAGACTGGTCTTGAAGTCCTGACCTCGAGCGATCCACCCGCCTCGGCCTCTCAGAGTGCTAGGATTACAGGCGTGAGCCACCACGCCTGGCCCTAAGTTTTTAATCATTTAGAGTTCTTAAGATATGGATTAAGCCTGTCAAGTTGTTAATTTTATAAAATGCACTGAATACAAGTACATATAACCAAAGGACCCATCAATTTGGCAAACTGGGCAAAAAGAATGGGTCAAATTACTACATCAGAAACATCAGTCAAAATTAGCAGTCCAGAAGCCCTACCTATCTGACTTAAATACACATCATCAATCCCATTATATAATGTAATTAATTTACCACATTCAACAACTCTTGAAAATCCACACTTTCAAAGTCTGAGGAATATAAAAATAATAAACAACTTCTTCTCTCAAGAAATGTATTATCTAATGGGGAAGACGAACAGTGAATCATAAAACAAAATTTAACAATTCAACAAATATTGCATACTGCTATAGACTGAATTGTCTTCCCCCAAATTCATATGTTGAAGCCCTATCCTCCAATGTAACTATATTGGGAACATTTATCTTCTCACAGTTCTGGAGGCTGGAAGTTACTCTCTCTCTACTCTCATACAGTGAGGAAAGGCCATGATGAACCTGCATCCAGAGACAGTCCCAGAGTTTTCACCCATGCTGGCACCCTATCTGTTTAAGCTACCTATTCTATGGTATTTTGTTTTGGCAGCCCAAGCAAAATAATACCAATACCGACTGTGGCAGACACTATACTAGGGACTACAGTTAGAAAGACAGTCATGAGTTCAAGAAAAACAATTCTGCCCTCAAGAACCCCACTGTCTAATAGGTGAGAGAAAGTACAATGTGGTAAGTGGTCTACTGGAAGTAAGAAAAGAAAACTTAGAGAAGCCTAATACTGCCCAATCTCTCTAGGGAACGTCAAGGAATATTTTTAAATGTCAACATCACAGAAATGTAGCTTGAGATGAATTGTGATAGGTAAGTAAGGATTCATAAGGCAGACCAGGAGAGAAGGAAATTCCAAGCAAGGGGACTACTGTAAGCAATAACTTAGAATGTGTTAAGTTCCAGTAACCATAAATAGTTCACTGTTACTGGAATGCAGAGTGGGGAAGGGGGAGCAGTAGGAAATGATGCTGAAAATGTAAGCAGGAACCAGATGATGGATGTGCCATGATAAGGAGTTTGAACTTCATTTTGTAGGCCCCAGGGAACCACTGATGAATTTTAAGCAGGGGAATAAAATGAATAGATTTTATTTTAGAAAAGTACTCTGGCAGCATATGAAAAAGCAATTGGGGAAGGGAGGGAAGAGGGGCATGTGCCAGTTAGAAAAAGCTATTACAATAATACAGGGAGAGAACTGATAAAGGCAGGAACTGAAGAAAATAAGAAAGGAATGGATTAGAGAGATATATATAGGGCCAAATGGAACTAGCACAGGCTTTGAAGTCACACCAAAAATTTTAACATCTGACCTTGCACAAGTTACTCAGCTTCTTTGACCATTAGTTCTCTCACTTGTGCAATATAAATAAGAAAAGTCCTTCAAGAGTTATTGTGAGGGTTAAGAAAATAACTTCTGGCCAGGCACAGTGGCTCACACCTGTAGTCCTAGCTACTCAAGAGGCTGAGGCAGGAGGATCACGTGACGCCAGGAGTAAGAGGTTACAGTGAGCTATGATTGGGCCACTGTATTCCAGCCTGGGCAACAAAGCAAGACCCTGTCTCTAAAATAAACCAAAGAAAAGAAAATAACTTCTGGGCCGGGCGTGGTGGCTCACGCCTGTAATGCTAGCACTCTGGAGGCCGAGGCGGGTGGATTGCTCGAGGTCAGGAGTTCGAGACCAGCCTGAGCAAGAGCGAGACCCCGTCTCTACTAAAAATAGAAAGAAATGATTTGGACAGCTAAAACAATATATATATATAGAAAAAATTAGCCAGGCATGGTGGCGCATGCCTGTAGTCCCAGCTACTCGGGAGGCTGAGGCAGTAGGATCCCTTGAGCCCAGGAGTTTGAGGTTGCTGTGAGCTAGGCTGATGCCACGGCACTCACTCTAGCCCGGGCAACAGAGCAAAATTCTGTCTCAAAAAAAAAAAAAAGAAAAGAACTTCTGTATGCTACCTATGCTATAGTTGTTTCTAGATAATGTTACATAATTTCCTTAGAGATGATAGGATTAGCTTACTGTCTATAGTTGGATGCTCTGGTGAATACAGACATGGGAGTTAAGAAATAATCAAGAACCAAAGATCACCCCTCTATTTGTGGTCTTGGCAAATGGGTGAATTGGGTATCAATAACTCAGTTGGAAAAGAAAGGTACCATGAGAGAAGTAAATAAAATGCTATGGGCATATGCAAAAACTTCTAGTTAGAAGCATGTGGAAAGGAGAATTTGCGATGGACCTGAAAAGGACAAGTAAGGTATCAAGAGGTACAAGGGCATTCAAGAACAGCATGGAGGCCGGGCGCGGTGGCTCACGCCTGTAATACTACTAGCACTCTGGGAGGCTGAGGCAGGAGGATCGCTTGAGGTCAGGAGTTTGAGACCAGCCTGAGCAAGAGCGAGACCCTGTCTCTACTAAAAATAGAACTAAATTAGCTGGACAACTAAAAATATATAGAAAAATTAGCCGGGCATGATGGCACATGCCTGTAGTCCCAGCTACTTGGGAGGCTGAGGCAGAAGGATCACTTGACCCCAGGAGTTTGAGGTTACTGTGAGCTGGGCTAATGCCACGGCACTCTAGCCCAGGCAACAGAGCAAGACTCTGTCTCAAAAAAAAAAAAAAAAAAAAGAACAGTATGGACAAAACCATAGGAATAGGAATTGTAAATTTTTCAGTTCTGATCAGAGTGTGTGTATATATATGAATGAGAAAGACAGAGAGACTATGTGTGTACACACACATGCATTAAAGGGGAAAAGGTAAGGTTAGTAAGGTAGAATGTTATAGTCTGTCCTACAAACCTTGGTAGGCAGACAGGAGGGAGCTACAGCTCTTCTTTGAGCATGTAAAAAAAAACACATCACAATTACATTTTGGAGAGATTAGACTGAATGTGCAAGAATTGTAGTAAGAATAGATCAGAGGTGGGTGAAATAATATAAGACATTTCTCAAAATGGTCCAGTAGAGGCACCATATAATTCTTAACTGGAGAAGTACTGTGAGAATGGAAAAAAAGGTGTAAATGAAGTAAAGAAATCAAACTACCTCACAAAAATGATAGCATAGGAATGAAAATTTTTTAAGGTTCAGAGGATAATGAAGCCTTTTTAAAGGCTTCTTTATTTTTTTACTTAATAACTTCATTTTGGGCCTATAAAAAGCATTGTATGTGTACTGTAAAAATTTCATTGCATGTGTACTGTAAAAATTTCATTGCAGAAATATATAACACATTCAATTAATTACCAAATCCAATGAGTTTTACCTTCATTATTATCTCTAGACTCCATTTATCTCTATCCAATGCACCATTCTAATCTTGACTATCATCTCTTACCTGAGCAACTTTGATAGCCTCTTTACTGGTTTCTCCACATCCCCTCATAATCCAATTTATGTGGTAACCAGAGCAATTTACTGTTTTTTTTTTTTTGAGACAGAGTCTCACTCTGTTGCCTGGGCTAGAGTGAGTGCCATGGCGTCAGCCTAGCTCACAGCAACCTCAAACTCCTGGGCTTAAGCGATCCTACTGCCCCAGCCTCCCGAGTAGCTGGGACTACAGGCATGTGCCACCATGCCTGGCTAATTTTTTCTATATATATATTTTTGGTTGTCCACATAATTTATTTCTATTTTTTTTTAGTAGAGACGGGGTCTCGCTCAGGCTGGTCTTGAACTCCTGACCTCGAGCGATCCACCGGCCTCGGCCTCCCAGAGGGCTAGGAATACAGGCGTGAGCCACCGTGCCCGGTCTACTTTTTAAAATAATATATGCTCCCAGTAAGCAAATTTAAAGTTACACTAAGACATATACTTCCCTGTCTCCCCTTCCATCCCATTCCTCCAGTCATTTACTTCCTCTCTGTATCAGTCAAAATAACAATCCCAAAATCTCAGTGGCTTTAAACAACAAAGGAGGTCGGGCATGGTGGCTCACGCCTGTAATCCTAGCACTCTGGGAGGCCGAGGCCAGTGGATCGCTCGAGGTCAGGAGTTCGAGACCAGCCTGAGCGAGACCCTGTCTCTACTAAAAATAGAAATTATCTGGACAGCTAAAAATAGATATATATAAAAAATTAGCCAGGCGTGGTGGCGCATGCCTGTAGTCCCAGCTACTCGGAAGGCTGAGGCAGTAGGATCGCTTAAGCCCAGGAGTTTGAGGTTGCTGTGAGCTAGGCTGATGCCACGGCACTCACTCTAGCCAGGGCAACAAAGTGACACTCTGTCTCAAAAAAAAAGAAATAAATAAAAAATAAAATAAACAACAAAGGATTATTTGTTGCTCATGCTCCATTTCCTACAGGTTGGCAGTCAAGCTCTGATCATCCTGATAACTCAGGGCTTCAGTAAAGAGTTACTTCTGGCCGGAGCATTTAATTGCTAGTGCTAGACCAGCCAGAATATTTTTTTAATCCCCCTTTCTACCATTTCCTTGATTAATGATGCATCTTTTCAAATGTTTAGTAACCATCCAGGTTTCCTATTTTGTGAGTTACCTATTCAAACCCTTTCCCATTTTCCCTTTGAATTGTTACTTTTTTAAAAGGTGTTTTTCATAGTTTGGATAATAATTCTTACTTGATTATATATGTTGCAAATATCTTTCTCAATCTGTATCTTCTTTTTCACTTTTTAATGTCTCCTGCTATATATAATCGTTACATGTAATTAAATTTATTAATTTTTCTATTATAATATTTCTATTTTTGTGCCTTTTTAAAGAAATTCTTTTTCTTATACCAAGGTCAAAAAGATATATATTTTCTTCTAAAAGCTTTTAAGTTTTTCACGTAAAGTTTTTTTCAAATATAATAAGTGTGTGTGTTATTTCTGGATCATTTCTAATGAACTTCCTCAGTATTAGATTTTTTTTCAGGTGTTTTAAAATGTGAGTTTGCAGGCTCAGATTTTTTGATTGCTCGCTCTCTCATCCAACTCCCATTTACCACCTCCTCCCCAGCATATTTTCAGGTGCTTCCCCTTGATATCTATCCCTTGCTCTCAAACCAGAACTAGGTCTTATAATAGCATTTTGAGAATCCAACGCCATAAAAATATTACAGATATGGTCACAGAGTGAGTGAGTACCTTGGCTAAATTCTTGGTCATAAGGGTGAGTGTCTTCATTCTGACATTCCTTATGTACGCAGCTTATGAAAAATGTTTTTAACTCCAAGAAACAAGATGTTCTTTTTTTGGCTTCCTTTCAAGGACAAAGCCCCTGGTTTCAACCTAGGAGCCAGGTTCTGATCTCCTTTTCACACAGCTTTTGGACTCTGGTAACCCTGCAGAAACCTAGGTTTTGCTTGCCACTGCCAACTTCTGGCCCCAGAGTGTGGTTATGTAGAACACTTTGCTTTTATATTCCAAGGAGATATTAAACTTGATTTGAGCCTAGCCATGTCACTTTTTATTAATAATATTTTGCCTATTATTCCCATTTTTGGAAGAGAGGTCACATATCAAAGCATCAATTTGGAGACACTTTCACTAACAATCCCTAAGGTCATCATCTAGTCCTCATGTTTGTTGCTACTTTTTACTAATACCTAGCTCCTTATCTCCCCCACCCCACCCCCGCTTCTGAATAGTGCTTTATCTTTATTATTTTATAACAATACACAAACTTCATTGAAGATCAAACACTGGAAATGGCTAATTTAAAAAACTCTATGAGTACTTCAAATTAGCTACAGGATAGGATTAATAGCAGCTGTCATTCACATGTTTCTTTGAAAGTGTTTTCTGCTTACTGAAATGAGCTTAAGAAAAACATTTAACAAACTTTAAAATGACATACATGTTATTTACTATACACTCACCTATCAATTTCTCAAGTACTCCTCTTTGCCCTGTCCCACATTCAAAAAAATCAACAGGGCCGGGTGCGGTGGCTCACACCTATAATCTTAGCACTCTGGGAGGCCGAGTCAGGAGGACTGCTTGAGCCCAGGAGTTTTAGTTGCAGTGAGCTACAGTAATACCACTGCACTCTAGCCGGGTAACAGAGATCCTGTCTCAAAAAAAGAAAAAAAATCAACAGTTCCCCCAACTCCTGTTTTTCCAACATCTATGAATCTATCTCTTAGTGGAACTGTCTTCTTTTTTTAGGGGAAGGGACTAGAAATAAGTTTCTTATCTATGGCTAAACTATGATTCCACTCACCACCCTACCTCCAAACTCCTAAAATTCCTCTCTGCCAAGAACCACTTTGTCTTAAATCATGCACAACTTGTTAAAAAGGGATAGCCTCATCCTCTCCTCCACCTCCAATCTGCAGGACACCTGATGAATGTTACTACCATATGTGCATTTAAGTGTTGGTCAGTTAATACCAATTTGATGGTGAGCACATGTGGTGCTTGTTTTTCCATGCTTGTGATACTTCACTTAGTAAAATGAGCTATAGTTCTATCTAGAATAATACAAGAGGTGCTAGATTACCATTGTTTTTTGTGGCTGAGTAGAACTCCACGGTATACATATACTACATTTTATTAATCCACTCATGTATTGATGGGCACTCGGGTTGTTTCCACATCTTTGCAATGGTGAATTGTGCTGCTATAAACACTCAAGTGCAGATGTCTTTTTAATAAATGTCTTTTGTTCCTTTGGGTAGATGCCCAGTAATGGGATTGCTGGATCAAATGGTAGTTCTACTTGTAGCTCTTTGAGGTATCTCCCTATTACTTTCCACAGAGGTTGTACTACTGACTTGGGTGGGGCAAAGACAATATATGTAACCTAAATATTTGTATCCCCGTAATATGCTGAGATAAAAAAAAAAAAAAGGGACAGCTTTACAGCCAAATACTATAGAAAGTGCTAAGAGTACTAGTTATATAGACTTAAGATTTTGGGGAGAAAACCTTTGGTGATCGTAACAGTACATCTACAAATACTTCCTTGCCTCAGTTTTAAATAAGCACACAGTTTTTGTGGTTTGTTTTTTGTTTGTTTGCTTGTTTGTTTGTTTTGAGATGGAGTCTTGTTGCCCAAACTGGCCTCAATACAGTTTCTCTTTTTTAAATGAAGACTGGTAACATTTTTTTCCTCCTAAGTTGGACCTCATATATAAAAAACCAATTAGTAAGCATTGCCTTAAAAAAAATTCCTCACTCTTCTACAGAGGTTTGCATACTCCAGGCAGGATGTGTAGCATTATAAATGCAATGTTCAGGAATGCTAACAGGCCCCATCCTCCAACTTAAACCCAGAAGACTTCACTGGAAACAATGTTAGAAGTTGAATGTGTAAGACAAAGTAATAAAATTCACTGAGTTTCTCTGCATAGAACATTTTAATTAATTGTGCTGCCCTCTTTATTAAAGATATTCCCTTCAAGTTTAATTTTGAATTGCTCAGTATTTCTTTGAATAAATATATTTTGAATAAATGGTATTAGGTCATTAAATATGAAGTGTCCCCATTTTGAATCAAAAGTTTAGTTTATTATATCTCAAACAAGAAGAAGTGCAATTAATCAAAGTATGTTCCCAAACTATCAACACAGTTTTGTCATCTTAACAGTAGCTTACTTATGCCAGCAGCAAAGAAGCCTGGAGAGTGAGTGGCCATGAAATTGTGAAAGGCGTTTTCCACAGCTTGTTGAGAACTGAATGTTTTTCCTTGCAAGAAGTGGTCCAAAGCCTGGAAGAAGTGGTAGTCAGTTGGTGCAAGGTCTAGTGAACATGGTAGATGACAGTTTCCAAGTCCAGCTTCTGTAGTTTCAGCACCACTGTTTGTGAGACATGTGTCAAGTGTTGTTTTGCAAGAGGACTGGCCTGTCTCTATTGACCAGTCTTGGCTGCTTAATTGCAAGCATCCTCATCATTTCATCCAATTGGTTGTAGCAGACATCCACTGTAATTGACTGACCAGGTTTCATGAAGCTGTAGTGGGTAATACCAGCACTGGACCACCAGACAAACATCATTAGCTTTTTTGATGAATAGTCAGTTTTGGACTATGTTTTGGCACTTCATCTTTATCCAACCATTGTGCTGAACATTGTCAATTGTCAAAAAGATCCATTTTTCATCACACATAACAATATGATGTAGAAATGGTTCACCTTTATGTTATGACAGCAAGGAAAGGCAAGCTTCAAGATGATTTCTCTTCTGATGCTCGTTTAATTCACACAATACCCATCTATTCAGCTTCTTTACCTTGCCGATTTGTTTCAAATGGTCCAATATTATTGGAATAGCAACATCCAACCTTGCTGCTAATGCACACATAGGTTGAGATGGATTTGCTTCCACTACAGCTTTCAGCTCATCATTATCCACCTGGACTCAGGAAACCCACATGGCTCATTTTCAAAATTAAAATCACCAGAATGGAACTTCTCAAACCATCAACATACTGTGTGTGTGCGTTTATTAGCCACATCCTTCGAAAACACTTCGTTGATATTTCAAGCTGTCTGTGCTGCACTGGTTCCAAGATGGAACTCATATTAAAAAATAACATGGCGGGGGAACTAGCATGGCTTCCAGCGGGGTTGCAGTGAGCACTGCGGGCTCGGCAAATAAAGCTCCTGAAATTCCAGACAACATGGGAGATTGGCTTGGGGGCATCTATGGCTTTGCCACTGATAGGAATGATTTCCGGAGGAACTTGATCCTTAATTTGGGACTCCTTGCTGCGGGAGTTTGGCTGGCCAGGAACTTGAATGACACTGACCTTATGGCACCTCAGCCAGGGGTGTAGCTAAGTAGACAAATGGAATCCTGTGTTGCACCTGAACCTTCCAAAAATAGAGCCTACAATCTGTGACCACCACAAGATACGTCCTGATGGCAGCTGAAATGTGATTCAGGTGGGCACCTTCCCGTTCCCTGCTTGGTTTCCTTTTGTTCCCGAGTCCACTCAGAACTCCATTCTCTGGTCAGCAGTCAGGCTTCAGCTAAAGCATTGCCTCTGTTCTGTAAAGTTCTGTACATAGGTTCCTAAGTTTCTGCAGAGGGTGATCTTTGCTCCTGTCCTGAGAAATAACAATGGTGTTTTAACAAATATTTGAAATAACACTGTACACAAAGAAAAAAAAAATAACACGGGTTGTTGACTTATCCATGGTTGTTCAAAAATTGCTCTAAAAAAAATTTGACAGATAATCACAAGCCAAAATGTGCGTTTGAAAGACTGAGTATGTACCTTCACAATAAAAATACAAAACAATAAGTGTCAAAGTGAAATGTCATTGATATCAACTGTCAAACTTAGTACTTAAGGAAATCGGACATTCCATAGTATCATGTTTAGGTCATGGTCAGGGTTAGTCCTTTTTTTGGTCTTAGTTTATTTTATTTTATTATATTTTTTGAAGCGGAGTCTCAATGTGTTGCCCAGGCTGGCCTTGTAGCTGCAATTACAGGTGTATACCAGCACATTGGGCTAATTTTAATTTTTGTTAGATGCATTCTAATTCTGCTCATTATTACAAGCAATAAGCAGCATTAGGCAATTAATTATTCAATTCTAACTCTAGAAGAAAAAATGGAAGGGATAAGTATTGTTATGGAAATCTTCTGATTCCTTTTGGAGCAAATGAATATCTCCATTCCCTTGTTTTTGATTTTTTTAATCTTTATTTATTTATTTATCTATTTATTTATTTATTTTTGAGACAGAGTCTAGTTCTGTCACCCTACTAGAGTGCAGTGGCATCATCATAGCTCACTGTGACCTCAAACTCCTGAGCTCAAGTGATCCTCCTGCCTCAGCCTCCTGAGTAGTTGGGACTACAGGCATAAGCTAGCACTCCTAGCCACATTGTTGTTTATAGACATAATGTTATTGCACACTTAATAGACTACAGTATAAACATAACTTTTATATGCACTGGGAAACCCAAAAAAAAAAAATTCATGTGACTGGCACTATTGCGATATTCACTTTATTGTGGTGTTCTAGAACTGAATCTGCAGGATCTTCGAGGTATGTCTGTATTTCTTACCTAATCCTTCAAAAACATCCATACCCTTATAGACAAGGAAAATGGGGATAGATAAAATTAACTGATTCGTCCAATATTCAATAAACCATGATGTAAACAGATGGCTTTGTTATTCCATTTGTAGAGTACCGAGTAGATTTAGTATAATCTCAAGGGCCCTAGGATTTTCTAAATGGTAAATGAGCATTGGCTTCAACTTAAAGTCACCAGCTACATTAGCCCCTAACAAGAGAGTTGGCTTGTCCTTTGAAGCTTTGAACCCAAGCACTGACTTCTCCCTAGCTATGAAAATCCTAGACAGCATCTTCTAATATAAAGCTGTTTTATCTACATTAAAATTCTTTTGTTTAGCGTAGCCACCTTCATCAATTATCTTAGCCATACCTTCTGGATAACTTGCTGCAGCTTCTCCATTGCACTTGCTGCTTCACTTTGCAATTTTATGTTATGGAGATGGCTTCTTTCCTTAAACCTCACAAACCAACCTCTGCTAGCTTCAAACGTTTCTTCTGTAGCTTCCTCATGTCTCTCAGCCTTCACAGAAGTGAAGAGAGTTAGGGCCTTGCCTTGAATTAGATTTTGGCTTAAGGGAATGTTGTGGCTGATTTGATCTATCCATCCCACTAAAACTTTCTCCACATCAACAATAAGGTTGTTTTGCTTTCTTATCATTCATGTGTTCACTGGAACAGCACTTTTAATTTCCTTCAAGAACTTTTCCTTTGCATATACAACGTGGCTAAATGTTTGGTACAAAAGGCCTAGCTTTGGGCCGATCTTGGCTTTCAACATGCCTTCCTCACTAAGCTCCCTAAGCTTAATCATTCTTAGCTTCTGATTTAAAGTCAGAGATGTGCAACTCTTCCTTTCACTTGAACACTCAGAGGCCATTGTAGGGTTATTAATTGGCCTAACATTGTTTTGTCTCAGGGAGTAGGAAAGAATGGAGAGAGATTGGGAAATGACCGGTGGGGAGAGCAGTCAGAACACACACAACATTTATGAATTGTATTTGCCATCTATGGGCATGATTCATGGTGCCCCAAAATGATTACAACAGTAACAGCAAAGATCACTCATCAGCTGGTCCAATGGTAGTGGGTTATCAGAACTTACTAACATCAGTGTCACTGAAGTTGGTATTCAACCCCCCACTGCTAAATTTGACTAGCTTAAAAAAATAAAAATAAAAAATAAAAAAATAAAAAGATCACTGATCACAAATCACCATAACAAATATAATAATAAAAATGTTTGCAATATTGCAAGAATTACCAAAATATGACACAGAGACACAAAATGAGCACATGCTGTTGGAAAACTGGTGCTTGATGCAAGGTTGCCACAAACTTTCAATTTGTTAAAAACACTTTTCTCTGCAAAGAAGAGAAGTGTGATAAAACAAGGTATGCCTGTGTATATATATGTATGTATATAAAAAAGATTAGTAATATGTAATATAATTAATAACATGTTTAATATGTAATTAACAATTTATAATGTGTAATATGTTAGATAGATATCACACACACACACAGTTGATTTTCACATGCTTTATAAAGTCACTGCAAATACTGAATTAACAAACATTGAACCATTGCTCCTAAGCGAAATATAGGGTTAGGCTCCAATGAGCCTCTGGTCACAATATTTTCATCAACAGATCAACATATAACGTTGTTTTATGTGTGTCTTTGTTTAAAGTGACCTTATTTAATATATATTATTGATTAATTTTGAACTCAAAGCCAACACCACTATAGCATACCTGTATATCATTCATTCCTAACTAAAGATTATCTAACATAGGTATTTTCTCAAGAAGGAGAAAAGCTTTCTTGCATTTAGGAACACTGGACAACACTTCAGCACTACTTTTGTGGGCCATTTTGAACAGTTAAATCAGCAGCAAAAGGTACAAAAATGAGAAAATTATGACACTGAATAGATTATGAAAAGGACACATATTTATAGTATGAGACCTGAAACAAGAAGGCAAAGTGTCACCTCATTTGACCTCAGCTGAGAACATGTGTGTCAGGTGATTTAATTTTTTCACAGCTCTATAGATGTCTTCAAATGACCACAAAAGCACTGTGAGTACTGATTTTGAGGTTACAAATAAATTTTAGTGAGTAGGTGAATTTGCAAATACGTAATCCATGAACAATGAGGATCAACACATACATACACACAGACACACATATGTAGCATATAGTACACATTCAACTAACACTTCTCTTCCTGCTTTAAATACATAATCTTAGACTAACACTGAAACAGTAATTACTAAAGACTGGAACCCACCATAGGTATAAACATAAAAAATAACTTTGCACAAAAAATTTCTAAAACAATGTGGTTAATGATTATATAAATTCTGGTTTTCCTTCAAGATTTATTTTCCCTGGATTATAAAATTTACAAAACTAAAAATTTTTGCTTGTATTTTTATTGAGAACTACAGCTGCCAAGTACAAATTATATTTAAAAGTATAACAGACCATAACTGTGATGATGGGTTACTTTGCCCACCACGAGAAAAGTATTGCTGTTAACCAGCAACAAATGAGAAAATACATATGAGAACACTTTGAGTACTGTAAAACACTACTAAAATTTAAGGTGATAGTAAGGTGACAGTAATCTTTGATCCTGGCAAAGTTCTCTAGGATGTAATAGGATATTTTCTTTCCATGACTTCAAACAAAAGAGTAAACTAGAGACAAACATTCTAGGCTAAAGGGAAGAACACTCATCCCATTTGGCACAAAGCCAGTAGGATAATAGCACTGTTACACATTAGCCATTTCAAAATGAGGTTAAGTAGGTAACAGTGGAGTCTTAAATATGCTGTAGTTCATTTCCACAGATATTTAAATATTTTAGGAAGTGGAATATGTTAGCCCACTATAGACAATATTCAGAACTATTATTTGCATACCTAGGCAGGTTCCAACAAAATCCCTCTCTTCAGAGCTGGAGCCAAAGGTATTGGACAAAAAAGTATCAACACAGGGCAACTTTAGTGCCATATAACATTGAATAACACATAAATTATGAAATTACACCTATACTCTAATCACCTATCTTTGAAGCCATACCTTAAGCTGAAGAGTAGAGTTCTAAGTTCCTAACCATAAATATTATTTGTCATCTGTGATATTCTATGTTTGTAACATGTGACAGTCTGGACCTCAATCCAAGGTTTCAAGTTAAACTGAAAATAAGCCCACATAAATAAGGATAAAACAGAAAATGAAGTAAACCAAGAATTCAGTATCTTTAATAATTCTTGCAGTGTTGGAAATTGTTAAGTTAGTAACATTTGGGGACACCAAAATGTATGAGAATTAGCATTTCAAAAGAATCTTAAAATCTTAACTATACTGGAAAGACTATTCACCCATTGTACATAGATACCACACCAAAGCACAGTTTTTTGGATGCTTTCATTTTAGCCACTGTAAAATGACTGAGAAGCAGCATACAAAAACACCTGTAAGTATGTTCAAGTACAAGAGAATCCCTGTCAAGTACAAGGGAAACCATGTATAATATATGATATGTTCATCCTGGTAGAGTTTCACTAAGTCTAATTTACTAATTTAATTCTTTTTTATGTTTTCAAATTAAACTTGAGGACTGAAAAAGGACTTTAAGATCCAAAGAGTCTATTCTACTGCATTTAGATACACTGGACAGGTACTTATCCCAAAGAGAGTCTATTCTGTCCTTAAGTATCTGCAGATTTTCTCAACCAAGTCACCTCATCAGAACTACAAACACAGAAAATGATTGTTTTTTTTAATTTAAGTGACTATTTTCCAATTTTCCCAAGCATGTACCATTCTAGATACACTGGAGGAAAAGTAATTCATTACATCCATTAGATACTTTACAGCATTAAAACTTAGTTGTTTTGTAGAAAAGCTGCTAGACCAGGGTTTCTCTAAGTCAGCACATTTTGGTCTGCATAATTCTTTTGTTGAGGGAACTATCCAGTGCGCTACAGAATGTCTAGCAGCCTACCTGGTATCTACCCACTCGATGGTAGTAGCAATCCTCACCTAGTTTGGTTTTTTTTTTTTTTTTGAGACAGAGTCTCACTCTGTTGCCCCGGCTAGAGTGCTGTGGCGTCAGCCTAGCTCACAGCAACCTCAAACTCCTGGGCTCAAGCGATCCTTCTGCCTCAGCCTCCTGAGTAGCTGGGACTACAGGCATGTGCCACCATGCCCGGCTAATTTTTTCTATATATTTTTAGTTGTCCAGATAATTTCTTTCTATTTTTTTGGTAGAGACAGGGTCTCGCTCTTGCTCAGGTTGGTCTCGAACTCCTGAGCTCAAACAATTCACCCGCCTCGGCCTCCCAGAGTGCTAGGATTCCAGGTGTGAGCCACCAGGCACCGGCCCTCACCTAGTTTTGATAACCAAAATCTCTCCACATATTGCCAAATATTCTCTGTGGGGGGCTGGCCAGGCATAGTGGCTCACATCTGTAATCCTAGCACTTTGGGTGGCCAAAGTAGGATGATCACTCGAGGCCAGGCGTATGAGACTAGCCTGAGCAACGTACCAAGACCCTCTACAAAAAGCACAAAAATTAGCTGGGCATGGCAACATGTGTCTGTAGTCTCAGCTACTCAGGAGGCTGAGGCAAGGAGGATTGCTTGAGCCCAGAGTTCAAGCTTGCAGTGAGCTATGATGACACCACAGCACTCTAGCCTGGGCAACAGAGAGAAAATCTGTCCCAAAAGGGGGGGGGAATTCCCTGGGGGGTAAAATTCTGCCCAGTTCAGAAGCACTGTACTAGACACTCTAGACCAATGGCTCCCAAGGTGTGGTCACAGGACCAGTAAAATAAGCATAACCTGGGAACTTGTTAGAAATACAAATTCATGGGCCCCATCCCAGACCTACTGAATCCAAAATTCTGGACGTTGAACCAACAGTCTATGGTTCAATAAGCCCTCCAGGTATTTTTGATGCACACTGAAGTTTTAGAACGACTGTTCAAACTGACAAATTAGATAAATCTTATTAGTGTTTTATAAACTAGAAAAAAATTATTCTCCAATTCATAAATAAATCCTATCATTTGCTAATTAACTCTAGTGTTTGATTCAAAATTGTAAACACATTAAACAAACTTTCTATGTCAGCATCAAGAGACACTGCCAAGAAAGATGGATAACAACCAACCTAACTAAAGAGTATCTATTAACTTATAGGTATTTAGGAGACTTCAGGAACTTTAGTACTTTTCCATGCCTTAAAAGTACTTCAAAAGCTGTTAGATGTGTTCTCTATCTCTTGAACACTGATGTGCTGGTATCTTCTTTTATACTTGCCATTAAAGACTATTCAATCACATCCCTATCTTCATTGTTTCCCAGATAGATTATTACAATCTGGGCCGGGCGCGGTGGCTCACGCCTGTAATCCTAGCTCTGGGAGGCCGAGGCGGGTGGATCGCTCGAGGTCAGGAGTTCGAGACCAGCCTGAGCAAGAGTGAGACCCCGTCTCTACTAAAAATAGAAAGAAATTATCTGGCCAACTAAAAATATATATACAAAAAAATTAGCCGGGCATGGTGGCTCATGCCTGTAGTCCCAGCTACTCGGGAGGCTGAGGCAGTAGGATCGCTTAAGCCCAGGAGTCTGAGGTTGCTGTGAGCTAGGCTGATGCCACGGCACTCACTCTAGCCCGGGCAACAAAGTGAGACTCTGTCTCAAAAAAAAAAAAAAAAAAAAAAAAAAAAAAAAAAAAAAGATTATTACAATCTGTTAACTTTTTAATCACATTAACATTCTACAGAATGAACAGATTTAAAATGTTACAACACATTTTTGTTTCCATCCTTCTTCCAATCATTGACCTTTTATCTATTGTACATTCTTAGAACCACTGTCCAATTTCAAGCTCAAAGGTCAAAACTGCATTCTCACAAACCTCTGAAACAGACAATTCCCTTAGAAACTTCTTAAATATCCTCTACTACAGTTACAAAATACAGAAATGTATCTGCAGCTCCTCTAAGCTGAATCTATCTTCATCAACACATCCCAAATAAGTTCCCTCCAGTTGCTTTCTCCTCTCCCTATCTTAATTTAAAACTTTCCTAACAGCTCAACTGACTCTCCAGCTTATCTATCATCCTGCAATCTCTATACCAACAAGTTAAAATCTCTCCCTACTATCTCAAACCATTCAATCTATAGGTCCTAGTCATTGTTCTCCTCTCTTTCAATTACAGGGCTCAAATATGCAGATACTCCTTTTTTTCAAACATTTGTTTTCTATACTCAAACATAGCACCCCTCCTCCCTGGGTAAAAATGCCCTTAGTCCACAAGGATTTGGGGCATAGTGTTTTGTTTAGATTTTTGATGAAAATTGTAAAGGCTCAATCTAAAGCTGTATTTGTCTTTCTTACCTTGAGCCTAAGATTTTTCTCACGTCAGGGAGTTTCTTGTTTTAGAGTCAAAGATTTTATTTCCTAATTTCTATTAGTCAGGAATTTTTTTGTTTTTTTGAGACAGAGTTGCCTGGGCTAGAGTGCCATGGCATCAACCTAGCTCACAGCAACCTCAAACTCCTGGGCTCAAGCGATCCTCCTGCCTCAGCCTTCTGAGTAGCTGGTACTACAGGCCTGTGCCACCATGCCCAGCTAATTTTTTTTTCTACTTTTAGTTGTGCAGCTAATTTCTTTCTATTTTTAGTAGAGACAGGGGTCTCGCTCTTGCTGAGGCTGGTCTCGAACTCCTGACCTCAAGTGATCCTCCCGCCTCAGCTTCCCAGAATGCTAGGATTACAGGCATGAGCCACCATGCCTGGGCAGGCTTTTTTTTTTTTTTTTTTTTAAATCATGATTATATGAACAAAACTCTTAGGTGGGGAAAAGATATCTTTCATGAAAATTTTAAAGTAATATTTGTTAAGGATGAATGTGTCTGCCTTTAAAACTACCTAAAATTTATTCATAAATTTTAGTGATTTCATTTTATTACCTTAAGAATTCCTTAACTATTTTTGGAATTATAAGGGACACATACCTGTCTTTTCAATTTTTTATTTTGAAAATACTTAAAACTTGCAGAAAAACTACAAAGAGTATAGAGTTTTTGTATAACCTTTACTCAGTTTCCCCTAATATTTTAACATCTTACATAAGCACAGTACAGTTATGAAAACCAGGAAATCTGTATGTATACAATATAATTAATCTATAGGCCTCATTTGAATTTTATCAATTTTCCCACTAATGTCCCTTTTCTGGTCAAAAATTCAATCCAGAATCCCACAAACTGCCAAGTTTGTTTACATTCCTCCAACATGTGATAGTTCCTCAGTCTTATTTTTCATAACTTTGAGATTTTTTTAAAGCACTGGGGTAAGTTATTTTGTAGAATGTTCCTCAGTTGGAGTTTGTCTCTGTTTTCTCATGATTAGTTGAAATTATGCTTTTCTGGCAAGAATACCATAGAGGTGACGCTGTGTCCTTTTCAGTGCATTGTATCAAGAGGTTGTTGAGATGTGTTAAATAAAATCATGTTAAATAACTGAGCTCCTACAATAGGGTCCAGTTTCTGCTTTCTCCAGTCTTTTTCTGCCTTTAAAGCCCATTTCCCCTGTTCAGCTCATTGCAGCACCTTTATAAATCTTTAGATCGGATGTTGCCCAAATCATGAATTACTAATGAAAGTCAATTTGATTTTTTAATTCAATTTGTTTAAATTTTGTCTTTTGATAGATGTCAGTGTGTCACACACAGTGGTATCTACAGGTTTTCCACTGTAATTAAGGTTTCCCTTTGTAATTAAGTATCTGATGGAGAAGATATTTTGAGACTATGCAAATATTCTGTTTCTTACACACTTTCGCCCACTACTTTTAGCATCCACCACTGATTGGTTCTTGCCTGCAGCAAGAACCTGCTGTAGTGTTTGCCTAATGAGGATTTTCTATCTTAAATCACTCCTTCTATATTAACTGGAATTCTACTGTTAAAAAATAGCTGTCCCTCAACTTTACTGTGAATGTGAAAACTGCTCTAAAAAACGAAAGTTTATTAATTAAAAAAATACAATAAAAAGAAGAGCTGTCCATTCTCCCTTGTTTATGTTAGTATGGACTCATACATATTTATTTTATTCTATGGATCTAATTCAATACTATCATTATTTATTTTGTCTAAATTTTGACCAACAGAACTATCTTTTTAAGCTGACTATATCTCTCCATGTGCCCCCATCATTTTTTTGAGTACTTCCTTACCTGCTGGTACCATTAAACGTTCCAGGTTCATACTGATTTTCCCTGCCCTAATCCTGAAATCATTTCCCCAGGGTTGCTTTTATTGGAGAATGTTATCTAGAAACCAACTCCGAGCAGTAATGCGGTCATTGCTACTGGTGTTGCTAATTCTAGGTCCTCTGGGTGGATACAGTTAGGAAGCTAGGTCTCATTATCTACGATATTTTTACTTATTTGTTCAATACAAGTATATATTTAAAGTAAATTGCTAATAGAAATTCAGAATTCCTAACCCATGTACCTGTGAGAAGGAAATTTACTATCTAAAGTACAATATTTGTGGATATTTAATGTTGTCTTTAGCCATATAGTTTTCCAAAGTAACGTAGGCTAATTCTTATCTTTTCCAATACCTTCAGTGTGATTATCCATTTATAATACAATTAGGTTCATTTGTTATTGTTTATATACCTTTTGCAGTCCTCCCTATATCCTAGCTGACCTACATGATTTATTTTTGAGATTGCACACTGTTCTAATGAACATTTTTAGAGTACTTTGTTCCTTTGGCTAATAAATGGGATTGGGAAGAAAACGCAGTATCCCCTTGACAAAGAAACAGTCCCACTGTTCCTGATAGTAATGAATCAATTCAAGACATTCCAGACATAAGTCCAGACACAGGACACTCCATCCTCAGTGTCCTAAAATGACACTATAAAACAAAGTAGATGAAGAGATAGATTAAAAAATTTCAAAAATACTTACACAACCATTGTTTAATGCTTTACCCTACGTTTCCAAGATAGTTCAAGTGGAATGTGAAATAAAAACATGGGTAGTCTTCCTGTTTCCTTGTAAGTCCTACGCCCTATTTCCTGCTTCTTTCAAATCTCAAAGATAGAAGACTGATCACAGTGCCTGGAAATCCTTCATATAATTAATCCTAATGCTTATAAGAATTGGAGTTTTTATTTATTTTTAAAACAGTTGTTGCATGCCTTCTTGGTACCAGGCATAGTGCTAACTGCTATCTGAACATTTATCTAACTAAATGACAGCTTTGAGGAAGAACCATTAACTATGCTATGGTTCACATTAATTTGTTTCCTCTTTAGATTTTATACACCATTGTGCCAGTACAGTCAATATCTAGTGATAATGAAAAGCTAATAGCAAAAATTTGTCAAGATCAATCTTTTATGAAAAGAAATTTAAACTACTGATGCAGTTAGGTTGACATTTGATAGTGAGAGCTAAGAAGCAATCATAGTCTGGATAAAGGATATGTTCAAAAACGGAAAAAAAAGCAACAATAGATATATAGTTTCTGTGAGGAAATGAGAATATGAAATTATTTTGCCACTTAAAACTGCAAAGGTAAAAAGCACTTCATAGAAAGTATAGGTCTTTTATTTATTCATTTTTTTAAAGATAAGGTCTCGCTTTGTCACCCAAGCTGGAGTGCAGTAGCACAATCATAGCTCACAGTATCCTTGAACTAGAGGGGCTCAAGTGATCTTCTTGCCTCAGGCTCCCAACTAGCTGGGATTACAGGTGTGAGCCACCACACTTGGCCAAAAGGTATAGGTCTTTTAGCATTTTACTCAATATCACAGACATGACTATAGTCAGTTACAAATTATTTTATACAACAAATAGATTTTGTTTTTCTCAATCTTCTGTTTTCTTTATGAAATTCTGAGTTAAAAGAATTTATGAAGAATAAAAGGTAAACACGGCATTATTAAGGAAAAGTATCTGAACTAGATGGATCACATCAACATTTACAATAACCAACGAGGTGCCCATAATGGACAGAACAAATATGAGCATGAAGAATAATGACTGAACAGGACTGCTCAGGTATACTAACCCAGGCTTCAACCATTACTAATTACCAGACAATTACAACATCACCATAGCTTTAAGTCTATTAGGCCATTCTTGCTATTCCTGCATAGCAGCCAAGGCACACTAGTGATAAAGTAAAACACTTGAATTACCAAGATACAGGATCCAGCATGTACCTATTCCTGCCTTGGAATGATACAATTACCCAAAGAGCCTGCCAATCTCTGGCACAGACGTAGGTTTATCCACTGATGCTTGACTGTGTATAGTTTCCCTTAAAACAGGTTAAAACCATAATGGGTAAGTTAACTGTATACCTAGAGAGCAATTTTAATATGCTAAAAATATTCCACACTCATGCAACTATGTTCACTTTCCAAAAAACGTAACAGTGAGTTTCCTGTTCTGGCCTGGTTCTTTTTTTTTTTTTTTTTTGAAACAGTGTCTCACTGTGTCACACCAGCTAAAATGCAGTGGTGTCATTGCAGCTCACTGCAACCTCAAATTCCTGGGCTCCAACCTCAAACTCCTGGGCTCAAATGATCCTCCTGCCTCAGCCTCCCAAGTAGATGGGACTATAGGTACACGTCACTACACCTGACTAGTTTTTCTACTTTTTGTAGATACCCGGTCTCACTCTTGCTCAGGCTGGTCTCGGACTCCTGAGCTCAAGGGATCCTCTGGCCTCGGCCTCCCAGAGTACTAGGATTACAGGCATGAGCCAACCGTGCCTGGCCTGGTCTGGTTCTTAAATTCCTATTAAACAATTTATTGCTGTGCCAGTGGTTACCAGCATAATCAATTTCCTTAAACCCAGTTTACAACCAGGGGTCCTTCTAATAAGGATCTACAAAAAGCCTAGCAAGGGTCCTCTGAAAAATAACAGTTTCTTCCCCTGCTATAGACTATAAAGAAATCATATTAAATCTCCTTGGAATGGGTTGCTCACAGCCTCAAGAGACTACAACTTGCTTGGAACACAGCAAGAAGGCAATCGTGTTCTGTTAAACATAAACCAAGGAACCCTATCATATCCTTTCTTATTTGTATTTCTTGCCTGTATTAGTCAACCACTTATGCTGAATATGATGACATAGAAAGAAAGGTAAAGATAGGGCAACCCACATTGCCTTTTCCTCTCAGTCCTTCCTTACTCATCAGTAAGTAGAAGGTAGAATGTTGGTAGACTATGTTCGTATCATGAAGTCAAATAAAAACAACTGAGGCCAAGTGTGGTAGCTCAAGCCTGGAATCCTGGCACTCTCAGAGGCCAAGGCAGGAGGATCATTTGAGGCCAGGAGTGTGAGATCAGTCTGGGCAACATAGTGAGACCTTGTCTCTACAAAATAGCAAAAGAAAAATTTAGCCAGGCATGGTGGCACATGCCTATAGTCCCAGCAACTCAGGAGGCTGAGCGGGGAGGACTGCTTGAGCTCAGGAGTTCAAGACCAGCCTGAACAAGAGTGAGACCCCCCATCTCTACTAAAAATGGGCGTCGTCATGCGTGCCTACACTCACAGCTACTCAGGAGGCTGAGACAGGAGGATCGCTTGAGCCCAGGAGTGTGAGGTTTCTGTGAGCTAGGCTGATGCCATGACACTCTAGCCTTGGTGACAGTGCAAGTCTCTGTCTTTAAAAAAAAAAGAAAAGAAAAAGAAAATCTCTTTAATATTTGGCTTAATAGAAAACAGCCAGATTCTCATTTCTGTTTCTATATTCAATCTGTTGTGATATGCTATTATGGTTGAAGTATATGAAGAAAATCCAGCCTCATATAGATAGGTAGCTGTAAAAAGGAGTATTTCAATAGTCTTTCAGATATTTATGGATATTCTTGCTTAATACTACACCAAAACTTGACAAGTGGTAAGTTATCAAAAATTAGTTGCAAAGGGGAATCAGAAAACATGCTGATGAACTTTTCATACTGTTATAAAATCCAATGCCCTTTGAAAGGATCTTTTACCCACGCAGAATTTCATAACATAGCACATTAATTATGTGGAAGGCTGGGCATGGTGGCTCATGCCTGTAATCCTAGCACTCTGGGAGGCAGAGGCCGGAGGATCGCTCGAGGTCAGGAGTTCGAGACCAGCCTGAGCAAGAGCGAGACCCCATCTCTATTAAAAATAAGAAGAAATTATATGGACAACTAAAAATATATAGAAAAAATTAGCTGGGCATGGTGGCGCGTGCCTGTAGTCCCAGCTACTCAGGAGGCTGAGGCAGAAGGATTGCTTGAGCCCAGGAGTTTGAGGTTGCTGTGAGCTAGGCTGATGCCACGGCACTCTAGTCTGGGCAACAGAGTGAGACTCTGTCTCAAAAAACAAACAAAAAAAAAATTTGGAAAATATTGGTTCACTGAGTTACACATATTCCAAATGCTGGCACATTTCATTACACATTATTTTATAAAGTCACGTTTGTTACTATCACTACTGATCTCATCAAAAAAGTCTTTAAATATCAACTTCCTGATAAGGTATACAAGTTTTCCAAAATTCTAATTTTTCACTTGAAAGCTCAGATTTTTATCACTGGCAAAAAATACTGTCAACTGATTTTCTTTTCTTTTTTTTGTTTTTTGAGACAGAGTCTCATTCTGTTGCCAAGCCTAGGGCGCCATGGCGTTAGCCTAGCTCACAGCAACCTCAAACACCTGCGCTCAAGCAATCCTCCTACCTCTGCCTCCCAAGTAGCTGGGACTACAGGCATGAGCCACCATGCCCAGCTAATTTTTTCTATATATTTTTAGTTGTCCATATAATTTCTTCTTATTTTTAGTAGAGATAGGGTCTCGCTCTTGCTCAGGCTGGCTCATTTTCTTGAAATGACAAAATCACTCACTTTCAAGAAAATGTCTTCCAATAACCACAGTTTGTTGGTTCTTTAAAATAAAAATGATGCTCCATTAAAAAAAGGCAGCTAATCTTGCTTTCAATTCAATCACACAAGTGCTTTCACTCAAGACAACCATCATACTTTGGTATGCAGCAGGAACACTTGTATTTCCCATTTTCCCACACAAAATATTTCCCACACAATAACTAAAGGACTGTATTTAATAAAATCAATATTTGTTATTGCTTCAATTAAGGATATTCTTAAGTGAAATTGGCTTTTTTTTTTTTAAACTGCAAGTTCTTAGCAGCAAAGAATACAATGAAAACTCATAGTTTGGTGCCACTTCTTTGACTTGTGCTAAGGAGCCAGCAGTTTTATCCACTGTTGCTTTCACATCATTAGTACAAATATCAACAGAGTGAAAAAAGCAAACAACATTGTAGAACTATCATGAAAATATGTTTGACCTCTCAGATTCCTTGAAAGGGTCTTCAAGGAAGAGCCTCTCTCCCCCACAGATTCACAAAGGCCACTGAATTAACGTATTACTCAGTACTAATAGTGTAGAAATCATTACCTGTATGAAATTTTTCTCCCTTGTTCAAGTACTCATCCACATATTTATACACACACCTACGAATACACTGGTCCACTGAAGAAACATTTTTGAGGTAAACTTACTGTGTATTTGAAAACACCATTTTTTTTTCAGTGTCTACTTTAATTATTCATATCTACTTATAAAGATGTTAAAAAACAAATAGTTTAAGAGTTTTCTGACACGTATATTTAAGTAAAATAGATTTACATGCACAAGCTTTTTTAAAAAAAATAATTAAAATCCCTGATTCTAATAAGCTATAAACTCCAAAAGGGAATATATTTATCTAGTTTATCACTATATCACCAATATCTGATGTTCATTACCTATTCATTTATTAAATAAACAATGGTCATCACTACTGGACACTTACCTATAAATCCAGATATCTGGTAAAAGACAAAATTTTAGCTCTGAAATGACAATAAGTCATTTTATTTCGTTTTAAAATTGTATTTCTAGTCACAATTATAAGATTTATGAATTTTGCAAAATGAAATTCAAGTACCACAGAATATAAACTATAGAAACTAAAAGCCCTTAATATCTCACTCTTAAGTATACATCCACATAAATATAAAATAAGTAAAATAAGCAGTAGGCTTAAAACTTTTTAAAAAATAAAAATATAAAGAATCTGAACAAATAAGATTACCCTGTTATAATCTTGCTTTCTTTTTGCTTTTTATCTCCAATGCAGAATAATTTTGCTTTCCTGAAAGGAGTCAAACATTAGCTTTCTAGAGCTATCATTTTTAATCAGATTTCTTTTTTTAGAGAAAGGATCTCTCCCTGTCGCCAGGCTGGAATAAAGTGGTGCAATCATAGCTCACTGCAGCCTTAAACTCCTGAGCTCAAGCTATCCTTGCCTATCTCAGCCTCCTGAATAGTTAGGACTACAGGATAGCACAACCATGCAGGGCTAATTTTTAAATATTTTTGTTGAGACAGGAGTCTCGCTATGTTGTCCAGGCTGGTCTTGAACTCCTGGCCTCAAGCGATTCTCACACCTCCGCATTTCAAAGTGCAAAGGATTATAGATGTAAGCCACCACGCCTAGCCCAGATTTCTACTTTAAATGAAAAAGTAAGTATTATTTTTCCTTGTTCAAAAGAAAAATAACTTTGTTCAAAATTATACAAGAAAGAAATGCAAGTCTTGCTATCGGTATTGTTTCTTATTAACTGGAAAAAATGGAAAGACTAATGGTAGGAAGGCTACTACAGAAAAAGTTATAGAGCATTAAAGGTTTAAACTAATTCTAAAATCTGCTAAACCCATCTGACACAATAAATTCATAAAGATACTGTATAAAAAAAGCCTATTCCACCTCCCATCCCCACCTTATACTCCCTTTCCCAACTGCTTCTCTTGGGTTTCAGAGAAATCTGTGGTCTCAACCAACTGAATGTCTGGCTATAATCCAGCATTATCTTAATGAAGTCTTGGCAACTTTTAGGCATTACAGCCTTCCCCTAAAAGAGAAAAGATCCACAAGCAAAGTTGTACTCACAATAGAGCTCTTTACAAAAAGCACTTTTGAATCCTTTTTTGCTACATGTTCATTTTAAGCAACCATTGTGATTTCCAACATTTTACTGCATCATAATCACAGAACAATCCCAAAAGGAAAATGTAGATAGACTTGAAATTATTGAACAACAAAAATTAAATTATACATATTTGTTAAGAAGCTAGGTGAATTACTAAGTTGAGACTCTAGCTGATGCTGCATGATTCCTTAATCTGAAACTTTCTCAACGAATTTTTGTCTACTGTATTTATCAAAGATTAATATTTTGGTTCACATTTTTGTTTTAAAAATAAAACCCTAAAAATATTGCTTATTTATATCAACTTAAAATGTTATATAATAAAGATTTACCATCTTATTAACTTGTACCAAAGAAAAGTCTGACTAAATATATACAATATATATTAAGAATTAGCAACCTATGTAGAAGATGAAGCCATTTCAGTTGGCATGCAAAACTTGGTAAATGTGGCCTTACTGAATATTACCTTCAAAATTCATTAGCAAAACAAACCACTTGTAACTATTCTCATTTCAGAAATACCTTTCCCTTGAAATGCCACAGCAAAGTTCTTAGTACACTGTAATTGTTTGTATCTGCTACCAGAAAAATTTGCACCCACTGGAGTAAAAAACATCTATAACCGATAAAAGACTTGAATTCACTCTTAGAACCATGTTCCTTTCAGGTATTGCCACCACATGCCATACAACTTTATTAGTACATAAAGGGGGAGATGAGATATGAGGTACTGTTGGCAATCTTCATCAGTTCCCCTTCACTCACTACTGCTGAGTTGGGTGGCATGTAAACAAAAGGCATTTGCATACTTGATAGGTTGAGTGACATCCAACTGAAAGAAAGCTGCCAACCTTTGCTTGGCACAGATAATAAGAATGTTATAAAATATTCATTTCATTGTATACCCTTTCACAATTTGAATTTTTTTGTCATGTACATGTATTATTTTGAACCAATTGTATTTTTTTAAGTTACCAGTTTAAAACTATTTTATCTAAATCAAACATAATTTAGGGAAGTTCAAAATTCAGTATTAGAATAGATTACTAGAAGCAGAATTAATTAAATAAGGTTTAAATCAATTTACATGAATAAAAGAACACAAAAACCAATCAAAAATAAATTTCACAATTAACTAAATTAAAAATTAAATGACTTTCTAGTGCTAAAGTTAAAGATTTTAAACTATGTACTTTAGATCATTTATTTTGAGACTTGAGCATAATATCATTTGTTATAAAAATCACCATGTAGGAATAAAAATATAAATTTTTAAATTCTCATTAGATTGACTATAAGCATTATGTTCATTAACTACGAAAAGACAGCAATGTATGCCATTATTTTCTTCTTCTACTAAAATCTAAGACCACTTCCTGTATCAGGACTTTAAAAAGAAGTTACTTTTCAGTCAAGGCATAGTTAAAATCTATCGTGGTATCATTAAATTTGAATCTAATTCTGCAGTCAAAGAAAATTATATTAAACATTAGCTAAATCCACTGGGCAGCTGAGGAAAGGCAAGATGTTCTATATTTTTAGAGTTGCATTAAAGTATCCTTTGAACCTGCCTGAGTGGGCAGAGAGTAGAAAGATACTATACGAAAAGAATAACAGCAGGATCAGCAGTAACACAGTGAACGCTAAGAGAAAAGTAATAGGGTTTTGCTATGTTGCCCAGGCTGAACTGCTGTGGCTATTCACAGTTATGATCATAACACACTGCAGCCTCAAACTCCTGGCCTCAAGCAATCCTCCCACCTCAGCCTCATGAGAGGATGGGACTGCAGGCATGCGCCACCATGCCCGGCTAATTTTTTCTACATATATTTTTAGTTGTCCAGATAATTTCTTTCTATTTTTAGTAGAGACGGGGTCTCGCTCTTGCTCAGGCTGGTCTCGAACTCCTGACCTTGAGCGATCCACCCGCCTCGGCATCTCAGAGTGCTAGGATTACAGGCGTGAGCCACCGCGCCCGGCCTTAAATGTCACTTTCTTAGGAAAGCCTTCCTTGACCTCCCCTCCCAGATTGGGCAAGGCACCCCTTGTTCAGCAGCAGCAGCAGCATCCTTACTGTATTGTATGTAGCTCTAGCATTACTAAAATGTTTTTCCTGCAAGTAGTATAGGCTCATTTTGAAATAAATACAGTAAAGACTCAAGAAAGAAAACTCATCCTAATTCCCTCAGCAACTTAATATTTCAGTAGAGTTGCTCTTTTTAAAAAAAAGGTCTGGAAGTACAAATTCCAGTTGTAGGTGTAAGTATCCTGAAAATGGTCCTTTTTTTTTTTTTTGAGACAGAGTCTCACTTTGTTGCCTGGGCTAGAGTGCCGTGGCATCAGCCTAGCTCACAGCAACCTTAAACTCCTGGGCTCAGGCAATCCTCCTGCCTCAGCCTCCCAAGTAGCTGGGACTACAGGCATGTGCCACCATGCCCAGCTAATTTTGCATATATATATATATATATATTTGTAGTTGTCCAGCTAATTTCTTTCTGTTTTTCTTTAGTAGAGACGGGGTCTCGCTCTTGCTCAGGCTGGTCTCGAACTCCTGACCTCGAGCGATCCTCCCGCCTTGGCCTCCCAGAGTGCTAGGATTACAGGTGTGAGCCACCACACCCCGCCTACACTATGATACTTCAATAAGTACAGTCCAGTATGACAAATACCAACTTCAGAATTAACATCCAGTTTATTTTCAACACTATTCTATGATATTAGAAGTCAGGATATTGGCCAATAAAAAAGGCACAATAGGGTTTCTGGGATCCTATTAATGTACTGGGTGTGACATGAGTGTTTGCACTCTGTGAAAATCACTGTGTCAAACTTTACCATTCTAGGAACTTAGGGTTTATACACTTACCATAAGAAGTCAAATACGAATAAAATTTGGTTCTTAAAAGTTAATCTCTAATTTCTTTGGATCCATTTGTTTTTCTTTTCTTTTCCTTTTTTTGGAGATAAAGTCTTTCTCTGTTGCCTAGGCTGGAGTGCAGTGGTGAGATCATAGTTCACCACAAGCTTCAACTCCTGGGCTCAAGCAATCCTCCTGCCTCAGGCCCCCAAGTAGCTAGAACTACAGGCATATGCCATCACATCTGACTAATTTTTTTGTAGAGACAGGGTCTCGCTATGTTGCCCAGGCTTGTCTCAAATTCCTGGTCTCAAGCGGTCCTCCCAAAGTGTTGGGATTACAGGTGTGAGCCACCACGCCCAGCCAACTGTTTTTCTCTGAGTCTATAATCTTTAATATGGAAATAGCACTTATTTTTCAAAATTAAAGGTCTGAGAAATGAAAAATAATGCTGCTTTCCCCCCAAAAAATATACTAATTCAGAAGTGATTTCCTCAATTCAGGATAATACAATTTAAAAAGAATATGAAAATCTCCTGTAGTGAAAATGATTAAAAAAAGAATTTTAATATATAGGGATATTGCAGGCTAAAGAAGCTTCTTCTGAAAGAATAAAAAAGAAAAATGGTAAACAAACAAACAAAACTTTCTTTAGGCCAGCACGCCTGTAATCCTAGCACTCTGGGAGGCTGAAGGGGGAGGATAACTTAAGGCCAGGAATTCAAGACCAGCCTGAGCAAGAGAAAGACCCCGTCTCTGCAAAATATAGAAAAATTAGCTGGGCATGGTGGCATGTACCTGTAGTCCCAGCTACCAGGGAGGCTGAGGCAAGAGGATCATTTGAGCCCAGGAGTGAGCTGTGATGATGCCACTGCACTCCAGCCCAGGCAATAGAGCACATACACTATCTCAAAAACAAAACAAAACAAAATAAAAAACCTTTCTTTAAATTCAGCCTGTACATCTACTAGTTTTTAAATGCTACAGCTCTCATGAATGTTTAGAAATCTTAACAAATTAAGATAGGAAACTATGTGTAAACTGCTGCTGCTATCAGATTAGGAAAAACAGATTCTGCACAGCTATGTTGGCTCTTCCCGCAGTTAGCTATGAAATCTTTATTTCATTTAAATTCCATCCTAATTCTGCCCCCAATTATTCCATTCTCTTATGGAGCTTTCACTCTGCGATTAGAGATCTTCACTGATTAAACTGTTATTACTCATAATTTAAAGTCTAGTTGGAAAATGTGTTTTGATGAGACATTAGAGATTCTGCAGTCATAACTTTATCCTAGAGCCTGGTGTGAAGTCATAACTATTCTAGCGGCTCCAAATAACTTCAATACCACTTGAAAGTAACTAAAGATGAGGACAACTTAAACTGACAAAGAACTATAAAGGATACACATATGAGTATTTCCTTGTGATACTGGGAGGTCGCGGGGGTGGGGGTGGGGGTGGGGGGAGGCCAGTGGGCAGAAGACTATCAACAAAAATAACATAAATCTCAAAATGAGCCAGGCACAGTGGCTCATGCCTGTAATCCTAGCACTCTGGGAGGCCAAGGCAGGAGGATCACTTGAGGCCAGGAATTCAAGACCAGCCTGAGCAAGAGCAAGATCCCATCTCTACAAAAAATAGAAAAAATTAGCCAGGCACAGTGGCACAGGGCTATAGTCCCAGCTATTTGGGAGGCTGAGGCAGGAGGATAGTTTGAGCCCAGGAGTTTGAGGTTGCAGTGAGATATGCTGAGGACACTGCACTCTAGCCCAGCCAACAGAGTGAGACCCTATCTCAAAAAAACAAACAGAAACTGGAAGTGATACACGGAATATGTGTCCACATGGAAAAAAAAAAGATTACATGTTCTTTAAATGAGAATACAAATGAGACATGGCCCTAGTCTTCAAACACTGCAACAATATCCTTTTAAGAACAGGACAAACAGGAAAGTCTTCTTCTACAAAGAGCTACATGAGTACAAATTATTCTGTAGTCTGTATTCTCTCCATAATAAAGGGAGTCAGGAAGATAGACTCTACCCCTATACTTTGTATTATTACTTGAGGCAAAATACTTTCTATGTTTACATTTTTCCAATAAATAAAAAAATATAGGTAACACTAACACGTATCTGTAGTACATACTAAAACTCTGAATAACACAGACCTACAAATATAAACATTTGAGGGAAATAAGGCTTGTAAAACTAATTTAATTATACATTCTAAATCCAACAAAGAGTCTTTGCTATTTAAAAAACATATCACAGAAGTGGGTGTGCAATGATACCAAAATGCTTCTTGACAGTACCAAGGGGAAAAAGTCCAACCTGCTACTACCCTTGTTCACCCTGACTACTGTAACTGCCTAATTATGTATCTTCTTGTTTCTCCTAGAGTTCCTCTCTAATCCTTCTTTACCTACAAATTGGAGTGATCTTTGAAAAATGAAAATTAGATTATGAAATTACTCTACTTAAAATCCTCCAAAAACATTTCCTATTTTCTCTGAATAAAATTCAAACTTTCAGCCAGGTGTGGGGGCTCCAGCTTGTATTCATAGGACTCTGGGAGGACGAGGCGGGTGGATCGCTCGAGGTCAGGAGTTCGAGACCAGCCTGAGCAAGAGCGAGACCCCCATCTCCACTAAAAATAGAAAGAAATTAGCTGGACAACTAAAAATATATATAAAAAAAATTAGCCGGGCATGGTAGCGCATACCTGCAGTCCCAGCTACTCAGGAGGCTGAGGCAGTAGGATCGCTTAAGCCCAGGAGTTTGAGGTTGCTGTGAGCTAGGCTGACGCCATGGCACTCACTCTAGCCCGGGCAACAAAGCGAGACTCTGTCTCAAAAAAAAAAAAAAAATAGAAAAATTAGCAGAGTGTGACAAATAAGTAAATATATAAAGGAACAACTAGGACTTAGACAGGCAGGAGGCCAAATCATATGGGGCCTTGTGGTCCATAGTAAAGATGAGAAGTCAGAATTTTTTTGTGTGTGTGTGACAGAGCCTCACTCTGTCACCCTGATAGAGTACAGTGGTGTCATCATAGCTCACTGCCACCTCAAACTCCGGGGCTCAAGCAATCCTTCTACCTCAGCCTCCTGAATAACTGGGACTACAGGTACATGTCATAACGTCTAGTTAATTTTTCTATTTTTAGTAGAGACAGGGTCTTGCTCTTGATTAGGCTGGTCTCGAACTCCTGAGCTCAAGCAATCCTCCTGCCTCACCCTCCCTGAGTGCTAGGTATGTGAGCCACCATACCTGTCCAAGGTATCAGTAAAAAGTTTTTTGCTCAAGAAAACTGTAAGACACTCGCATCAAGGATATATATTACTGCTGCATCTATAAAATCCAAAAAAATTCATGTGTACAATACCTCTTAAGAACCATTAACATATACATATTACCTAATAATTAAAATGGGGCTTCTTTTCTACATCTTTTTTTTTTAAGAGATAGGGTATCACTCTGTTGTCCAGGCTAGAGTGCGTGGTGTGACTATAGCTCACTGCAGCCTTGAACTCCTAGGCTCAAGCAATCTTCTCTCATCAGGCTCTTGAGTAGCCAGGACTATAGGTATGCCCCCCTACACCCAGCTAATTTTTAAATTTTTTTGTAGAGATGTTGTCTCACTATGTTGCCCAGGCTGGTCTCGAATTCCTGGCCCCAAGCGATCCATCCACCTTTGCCTCTCAAAGCACTGGAGTTACAGACATGAGCCACCATGCTCAGCCCCTTACATTTCTTTATGATATTCTCTGCTTTCTTTTATTTTTTTGCTTTTCATTTCATGTGTTTCCTCTTAACCTGACTTTTTTGTCATGAAACAAAGTGGATATGGCTAGATGTCCCCCAAACCTCAACTATGAAGGATAAAAGTAGTAAGAGGAGTGCAGCGGGTAAATGCAACCCTAAAGAGTATCAGTGAGCTCTTACATGCACATCTGTGTTTTTCTGTACTGCTAATTTTAACTGCTATCTCCTTAACCATCTGTATTCCTCTTATAACACTTTCTCCACATAGGATGACATCCCATTAGCCAGATCTGAAGTCTTCACAGCTTAGTACAGCAGCTGAATAAGGTAAACTATATACACACCAAATAACCTCAACATTCATCACCACCCCTCGCTCATCCACAATCTCAGCAGAATAACTGTCACTTAGACCCAAAACTCAGTGGCCATGGGGATGACAGAGGATTGTTCAAGTTACTGCATTCTCCCCTTCTCTTTTCTTGTGCAGCCTAGCCCACTTGACTGGGCCTCTTAGCTTCTTTCCTGGCTCAGAGTTATCTCACACCTTTTTACCACACATTTGGTCACCATGCCTTAGGCACCTTTGTGCTCTTCTAGGAACACCACTACAACCAGGCCAATTTCCCTAGACTAGCCTCAAGGCAATTATAAGCCTTTCTCCATACTGTCCAGCCACAGTGATTAATCCATTGCCCAAATTATTACTATCTTTTTTGTTACTGTCTATATGCATTCTGTATATATTACTCCAAATTTGGATTTTTTTAACCTACAATTTAATAGTTTAGCATACGCCATCATGTTTCTGAGACCATGATTCATACTTCTGAACCCCATCACAGTTGTACATGGTAGATATTCAATGAATACATGCTAAATTGGAAACAGAACTGATCAAGCAATAGTAGTCTTTCTGCTAATGAATCAAATATTCCTACTACACAATTGGTATGAAGATATTAATCAATTTATCCTAACTTGCTTAATTTACAGAGAGAACAATTCATAGAATTTCAAAGTTAAAGGGCACTCAATGTGATCAATTCTGTCTTACAACATGAAAAAGTCTTGAGAGGAAATATGGTTAAAAGTAGAGACTTTTAGAAATCATAAAGATCCTGCCTTGAAATACAGTTCTGCCACTTTCTAGATTTTGGGTGATTATTTAAACCTCTTTATCCTTATTTATGCCTCAGTATCCTTATTTATAAAAAAACTCCATTTCAGGCCGGGCGCAGTGGCTCACGCCTGTAATCCTAGCACTCTGGGAGGCCAAAGCGGGTGGATTGTTTGAGCTCAGGAGTTTGAGACCAGCCTGAGCAAGAGCGAGACCCCATCTCTACTAAAAATAGAAAGAAACTATACGGACAGCTAAAAACATATATATAAAGAAAAAATCAGCCGGGCATGGTGGTACATGCCTGTAGTCCCAGCTACTCGGGAGGCTGAGGCAGGAGGATTGCTTGAGCCCAGGAGTTTGAGGTTGCTGTGAGCTAGGCTGACGCCACGGCACTCTAGCCCGGGGAAACAGAGTGAGACTCTGTCTCAAGAAAAAAAAAAAAAATCCATTTCAGCAAAGCTGATATAAGAATCAGATGAAATAAAGTAAAACACTTAGCATAACACCTGTCACAAAGAGGTATTTAATAATTCAGTAAGTAATTATTGGATACCATTAAACAAAGTACTTATTCTCTGTTAGTCTGTTTCCCTAATTCTAAAATAGGAAAAATACCTACCTTTAAGCTTTCTGAGTATTAGATAAAAATGTATATAAAAACACTGCAGTGCACTTGACACATAGCAGGTACTCATAAAGAGGGAAGTTATGATAAACAGTAGCTAATTGCTTTGTTATTATCAGTAGCACCTAATATAGTTCTCTGTATACAACTATTTCTTTATAAATGTCAAATATTTTTGGTAAGTCTTTTATACAACAGGTTCCTTTAAAAAATAATGAAATATTCATTAGCTACAGAAATTCACTGCTCCTCCAACACAATTCTCAAGATAATTACTGAGGACATGACTCAGCAGAATCTCACAGGAATCTCTCTCAACACCTTAACTAGATGCCATTTTCTAAACTACATTTATGTCATTGTTCTGAATTCTCTTTCCAAATATAATTCTTTGCTTTAAGTAACAGCCCCAAGACTTTCCAATATCAAAACTAGTATTTTAAAATGTCTGAATTCACAAACCTACAAGAGGTTACAAAGAATCCTATGCTTCTTTGAAGCCTACCCCAGTATCGATCAACAAGGTGAGACCAAGTTAGGACAGTTTGAGTAAAGACTGATAGACAGGCCGGGCTCAGTGGCTTCCTCCTGTAATCCTAGCACTCTGAGAGGCCAAGGCAGGAGGACTGCTTGAGGTCAGGAGTTTGAGGTTGCTGTGAGCTAGGCCGACACCATGACACTCTAGGCACTCTAACCCAGGCAACAGAGCAAGACTCTGTCTCCAAAGAAAAAAAAAAGATTGATAGACAATATGAGAGATAATGAACTAAAATACTTTTTCTCCCTCCTCTCCCAGACTTCCCCCAACCCTGTCCCCTTAGCATTTGCTCCCACTTTTCTTACCTTACCTGTACTACATCCTGTGAAATATGACCACTGAAATGGACTAGTAGGATAACAAAAGCACTCCAGTTTATGCTATGTATTCCCATACACCAACTGCAGAGAATAGGATCTAACTTAAAGTTTTTCTGAACACATTGAATGAATGTGCCTGCTCAGACATTTTAAGCCATTGATATTAGCCATCTATTTACCTATTTGATGCTCCCTCAACTTTTTTTTTTTGAGACAGAGTCTCACTTTGTTGCCCGGGCTAGAGTGAGTGCCATGGCGTCAGCCTAGCTCACAGCAACCTCAAACTCCTGGGCTTAAGCGATCCTACTGCCTCAGCCTCCCGAGTAGCTGGGACTACAGGCATGCGCCACCATGCCCGGCTAATTTTTTTTTCTATATATATTTTTAGTTGGCCAGATAATTTCTTTCTATGTTTTTAGTAGAGACAGGGTCTCGCTCAGGCTGGTCTCGAACTCCTGACCTCGAGCGATCCACCCGCCTCGGCCTCCCAGAGGGCTAGGATTACAGGTGTGAGCCACCGCACCCGGCCTCCCTCAACTTTTAAAGCTAGAAACCCAAACAACCAAGGTTCTTAGAAATTTTTAAATTAAAGTAAGTAAGGCTCTAAATGAGAGCCAAAACATCTGGGTTCCAATGCTCAGGCATTTTAAGCAATTGATATGAGTCATGTACTTACCATGACAAGCATAAAATACATTATAACATGTCAGCAGAAGTATATTTTACAAATTCCAAATTAACTGTCCCTCAATGATGCTTTCAACTCAAATAAGACATTTTCTCTATTTGGAATTCAGTGATGAAAAGACAACTGACTATATGAGAGGCAGTCAAGTCCCACAGTTAAGAGTACAGACTGCCTTTGTCTATTTTCTGACTGTCATTTATTAGCTATGTTGCCTTGAGTAAGTTTCTTAACTTCTCTATGTCTTGAATTCCTCATCTATAAATGGAAATAATCATAGTATCTACTTCATATTATTAGTATGAGTTAGTATATGTATAACACTAAGAATAATTCCAGATAGATTAAATTATTTAAACATAAAAAAATAAAACGATGGAGCTACTTACTAAAACAGAATTTTCGGTAAGTATGGATACGGTACAGGCTTTTCTAAGATAACACAAAACTAGATGACATAAAGAAACAAATGAAAAGTTCTAATTGCATATCATTTATAGCATATATAAATAACATCTTCAAATCAATAAAAACAAATCAGTAGAAAAATTAATCTGATATATGAACAGGCAATTTGGAGAAATATAACTGGCCAATAAGCTTATGAAAAGAAGCTCTATTCCACTAATTATTAAAGCACTGCAAACTGAAACAAAATACAATGATTTTGCTTTGGCAAAAATGGAAAAGACTGATATTATACAGTATTTGGAAAAGGTATAAGAAAGTGGAAATTCTCATACACTACCAGTGGAAATGAAAACTGGTACAACCTATTTTGGAGAAAATTTGGCAATTCACAACAAAATTTTAAATGTACAAATTTTGACCACATGATCTTACTTCTAGAACTGTCCTACATGAATAATCATAAAACTTTATATATAATATACATAATATTATTCTACCTTGTCTAAAAGCAAACTCCAATAATACACAGATGTTTATTTATAATGCATACAAAAAAGTATGAAAGATTATGCACCAAACTATTAACAGTAGTTACATCTAGGGAATAAGATGAGAGAGAATGGGTCTTTTTATTTTCTATACTTCATTATTATTTCTACACTTCACTGTCATTATCATTTAAAATACTTCTTTTTTCCAATACAAATTTTTTTGGTTCCAACACAAATTTTGGGGGCGATAAAAAACAACAACAAAAAAAAAACCTTCCTTTACAATGATCTTGTATTATAATTTTAAGATTTTAAAAAAATAAAAAGATTTTTTAAAGAAATAATAAAATCATTTAGTATAAATGCAAAAACAAGTCTTAAAATACAAAGCAAAGTCAATACAAGTTGACTTCCTGCTGTCATCATTGGTCCTGTTCCCCAAATTCCCTTTCTGGACACTTGGAAAGATCACATTTCTTAGAGTGGGGAGTGGGAGAAGACTAGGAAACTAAACAGTGAGTTGTAGGTGGAAGTGATACGAGTCACTTCTACGCAGAGCATATATAACATATAATTACCCATGAAAGACCTTCTTATACTCTCTTTTACCTCTGGCACAGCAACCAGAAACTTTGAGGATGGTAGTATTTCCATCAACCTGGATCCCTGAGTGATGAGCAGAGTACCCCTGCCAACCTTCAATAGACATATAATGTGATCAGTAACCACTGTTGTTCTAGAATAAGCCTATCCAACTGACACAGTTCCACAAACCATGCCTTAAAACACTGACTTTTACTTGCAAATAACTAGAATATAATCTATTTTCAGTTACTGAATTTAAATCTATTTTCATTAATAGTATGTTGTGAAATACAAAGCCTAGTAGATGCTTAGAGTAGAAGTTATTAATAGTACAAATCTAAGACTAATGTCTTACTTTTTAAAAGAGGGACTTAGCAACAAGAAATCAGTATAATTGAATTTATCATAAACCTACATAAATGGACAATGATTCCTAGAGAACAGTTGTATACATGGAAAAAGTTGGTGCTAAAGGCTACACTGTAATCACAGATTAGCATTCTTGATAACATTTCATCAAGCTAACACATTGGTTTAGCCAAAGAAAAAATCATTAAATATCCCAGAAAAGTTATATCCCATGTTAAAGTAACATGAATAAATTCATCTCTTGATATCATTTGACTTTTTAATCTTGCCTTTCTTATCAGCACAATACCCCTCTTTGGGCAGTAGCTAAATATAAAAAGTTACTCTTTACATTAGACCAGCCCATAGGGGTTCTAATCATTAACAATACACGGAAACATTAAAAACTTACCCTTATCCTCAACTAAATATGTCATTATCATTCTTCTAATCTAACTGGTGTTCTTTTCCAAAACTGAAGCTTTGAATCTTCAATGAAATTTACTGGCCACCAACATTTGAATGCTACACACAAAACCAAAAGCTAAAGTATGTGGTGTGATGTGATTTACAGCAAGATAAGAGACTATAACTAAGACATAGTTCAGTCTGGCAATTATTCCTGAATGATTAAAATATTGATAAGATTTTCAGATGCCCAAACAGTCCAAGTCTTTTGTATTTTAAGGTTAACACTGTATATATTATATAAATGCTTTGCTTTGGAGCCAGAGGCCTGAACTTAAATCTCAAAGTCTCTTACTTCCTCAGTTTACTCATCTGCAGAATAAAGAAAAATAATAGCACTGATCAGTCTCTTTAGAGATACTGTTAATAAGATAACACAGTAAATATGTAAGGCACTTAGTGAATATACCAAAGACTCAAGAAATGCTCGTGGTTTTCTCATTCCTCCAATATATAGATTTACTCACTAATTGTAGCCACTGCCAAATTACATAAAATAAGGTATCTTAAATTGGACCTCTTCTAAAACATTTAATTTTCTGAATCTTTACTTTCTTTGTAGAGTTAAAAGTACAGTAAAAGTTGAGCAAGACAGAGATTAGTACAGGAGGTCATAAGTAGTAGGTGCCAGATTGTGTAGGATATTTTAAATGACTGTGACTATTATTCTGAGTGAGATGGGGAGGCATTGAAGAGTTTTAAGCAAAGAAATGTCATGATATAACTTATGTTTGAAAAGGGTCATCCAAGCTACTATGTTGAAAGAAGACTCTAATAAAGCAAAGATGTTAACAGAGAAAACAGAGGCTAGTGAAAAACTGAAAGAGAAGACTGTGGCTTTTAGATTAAGGTGGTAGCAGTAGAGATGGTAAGCAGTCAGACTATAAATACATTTCGAAGGTAGAGCCAAGAATTTTTGCTATCAGATTGAACGTGAATGTGAAAAACAGAAAGAAAAGAAACAAGGATATTTCCAATTTGGGACCTGAACAACTGGAAGGATAGAACTGCCATTTGCTGAACTGGGTAAGACCACAGGAGGAACCAGTCTGGAGTAGAAGCTCAGTTCAGTTTTGGACAAGTTAAGTTTGAGATGACTATCAGACATCCAAGTGGAGATGGTGGATACACAGTTGGCTACATGAAATTGGATTTGAAGGCAGTAAGTCTGGGATAGAAATAAATTTGAAACTTGTCAGCCTCTAGATGCTATTTAAAGCTACAAAACTGAGTGAGATCACCGAGGGAGTGAGTGTAGACAGAGAAAAGAAAAGGTCCAAGGACTGAATCCCGGGAAAATACAACATTTAGAGGTCAGGGACATAAGGAGGAACTATCAAAGGAGACAGAGAGGTAAGAGAAAAAAATCAAGAAACTATGGTATCTTAGAAGCCAAATGAAGAAAGTATTTCAAAGAAGAAAAAAGGAGCAAGGTAGTACATGCTACTGATAGGTCAAGACAAAAACTCAGAAATAAACCAAAATACAAGATGGATATAAGCACAAAAGGAATCAGTGTACAAGTATTAGAGAAGAAAATCAGAAACAACCTAAACATCTTCCAGTAGGAATTAAGTAGATAATAACAAATACACTCAGTGGAACATTATACAACTATTAAACTGATAGTTAAGATCACATACACGTGTTTATGACATATTATTCCATGAAAAAAATTGAGATATAATTAATAGATATTATACAATCACAACCATACAAAAATACATACATCTTTTTTTTTTTATTTAGAGGGAAATATACCAAAACAAAACACGGTGTTGAGGTTGTGAGGTTATTATTTTTTCTCTTAATTCTTCAAATGAAAATAAAGCTTGTCCTCAAAGGTTAGCCTGGTACATCTATTATAATTATATAGCTTTGTTCACAGACCATTCTTACCTATAAAAGCAAAGGCTGAAGACAGATTAATAATGATAGAAAGTCTTTATTTTCTCATCTAAATAAAACAAAGAACTGAGGGTTTGGATTATTAGTCAAACATTTATTTATCCCTTCACATTTATATTATTTGTGTAGGTCACATTTTACTCTAAATCATCCCATTTTGCACTTAACTTGCTGGGACAGAATGAAAGTATATTATCATGTGCATTTCTGACACGGATTATAAAGGGAAACTACAGGCTTGAAGAAAGAGAAAGGGGAAGAGAAGTGAGATCTGGCTTCAACAAAATGAAATCTCTGAACCTCTACTTGCATCTAACTTTTGAGAAACAAATGTGGAATTGACAAAAATAGACGTGTGTGTATGATCCTTCTTCTCCCCCAAATAAATACCTAACTCCATCTAAAACTTATAATGGCTAATGCCTTGGTACAATACTTTATCATGTCTCATAATTCTTCCATCAAGTCCACAATCAACATATTTAAGGTGAGAATGATTATACATATTTTGCACTAATAATCTAGGTAATGCATTTTAAATGTTACTTAAAGTGCACAGGCTAGTATTAATGTATAGTGTTGCACACTATGATTCTAGGCATGCATGTAAATTTTTACATTAGTTCTTTTGAAAGAAATTCCCCTTCTTAGATCTTCTTGCAATGTAATCTGATATATAAAATAGATTCTTCAAGGCACTAGTCATAGTAGAAAAATTGTACCATAATCTACCATTTCCTTACATAGAATTAAAAAGTTAAAATAATTTAATGATAGCATAGTATTTCAAAAAACCATGATAACAGGCCCATAATTTGAAGGAGATTAAGAGGTGCACTTTGTATAAATAAAATATACCATACTTTGAATGCATCCTGACGAAAATATATATGAAAAGTCAGCCGGGCGCGGTGGCTCATGCCTGTAATCCTAGCACTCTGGGAGGCCAAGGCGGGTGGATCGCTCGAGGTCAGGAGTTCGAGACCAGCCTGAGCAAGAGCGAGACCCTGTCTCTACCAAACACAGAAAGAAATTATACGGACAGCTAAAAATATATATGGAAAACATTAGCCAGGCATGGTGGCGCATGCCTGTAGTCCCAGCTACTCGGGAGGCTGAGGTAGTAGGATCGCTTAAGCCCGGGAGTTTGAGGTTGCTGTGAGCTAGGCTGACGACGCCACGGCACTCACTTTAGTCGGGCAACAGAGTGAGACTCTGTCTCAAAAAAAAAAAAAACAAAAAAAAGTCAATGAGAATATATTCAGCAAGTTTTAGTTGTTTATTTTTTAATGGTGAGTTCCAAGGAAGGTGTTAAAACCGATTCAAATCCTTTTCCCCTCTCCTTATTAAAATATAGTACATACATTTAAAAATGTTTTTGTGGTTATAATATACCATCATAAAAAAGCAGGTTTTGCCAGGTGTGTTGGCTCATGCCTGTAATCCCAGCAACTTGGGAGGCCAGCAAGCTTGGCAGGTTCAAGGTTATATAGGTACATATAAATATACACACAGGTAAGAATATGTGTATATATATGTATTATAGTTTAGTATCACTTTAAAATGTGAGTATAGAAAATAGTTTAAAAGAAAATCAAGGTATTAATGATCTTTATATCCAGGTAAGCAGGATTATGAATTTCAAAATTTTTTCATCTTGTTTATTTCTGAAATAAGCATATACATTTCATAAATTTTTATTTTATTATAGAATAGTTTTTATCTTACAGAAAAGTTGTAAAAATAGTACAGAGCATTTGGTTTATACCCTTTTACCCAGTTTCCCCTACTATTAACATCTTTCATTACTATGGTACATATGTTACAGCTAATGAACCAACATCGGTACATTAGTATTAACTAAACTCCACATTTTAATTCACATGCCACTAGTTTTCCCACTGTCTTTTTCTGATGCAGGACCCCATCCAGGACACCACATTATATTTAGTCATCATGTCTCTTTAGGCCCGTCTGGGCTGTGACAGTTTCTCAGACCTTCCCTGTCTCTGATGACCTTGACAGTTTTGAAGAATGCAAATCAGGTATTTTGTAGACTGTCCCTCATTTTGAGACTGTCTGATGTTTTTCTCATAGTCAGACTGGGGTTGTAGGTTTTGGGGAAGAAAACCACAGAGGTGAAGTGCCATTCTATCAACGTGACTTATCAATGATATTAACCTTGATTACTTGGCCAAGACAGTATTTGCCAGATTCTTCCACTTACTAAAAAAGTTACTTTTTCCCTTATGTATGTTTTTTGAAGTAAGAAAAGTGAAAATATTTAAAATTTTGTTAAGTTTAAATTTGATATTGGTTTTTAAAGGATAATACATTCACATGACCCAAAATTCTATATATATATATATATTTTTTTAAGACAAAGTCTTACTCTGTTGACCAGGTGAGTGCCATGGTGCCAGCCTAGCTCACAGCAACCTCAAACTCCTGGAATCAAGTGATCCTCCTGCCTCAACCTCCCAAGTAGCTGGGATTACAGGCACACACCACCATGCCCAGCTAATCTTTTCTATTTTTTTTTAAGTAGAGACAGGGTCTCGCTTTTGCTCAGACTGGTCCCAAACTCCTGAGCTCAAGCTATCCTCCCACCTTGGCCTCCCAGAGTGCTACGAGTACAGGTGAGAGCCACCATGCCCGGCCTAGATCCAAAAATCAAAAGATGCAAAAGGCAATGAAAAGTCTCCCCTCTTTCCTCTGTTACCCAACTTTCAAGTTCCAACTCCCAATGAACCAAGGTTAACAGATATCTTAATTTTTGAAAAATGTAATAGTAGTTAGGGTTCAAATGTTATGAACATATGTTGAAAAGTCAGTGTTCAGATAACATTTTTATAGTGATTTAGGAATACTTTACCTATAAAAGTTCCTATACAGAAAAAGTTATATATTTCCAAAGTACTGCTATCTCTTCTCTCCTATCCTATACACATGAAAACCCATACTGTGTCTTTTATATAAGATGAACCACACCAAGAAACCTGGTAGAAGAATTCAAACAGAGGATCCAAATTACTTATTGAGCCATTGCAGCATTCCAAAAATAGGATGAACCAGTGATTTCAACAGAAGTACCTATCAGAATCACCTGGAGGTCTTTCAATATTCACATGTCCCAACTCCGCAAGAAGTAAAGAATCATGTTATTTCCTTAGGAGTCGGAGCCAGGCCAGGCACATCTTTGTTGTAAAAGGCCTCCAGATGATTCTCATATAAACCTCTGATTAAGAATGGAGGCCCTAAATTGACTGCTATACATCAGTTTCCCATGCCTTAGCGTGGATCAGAATCACCTAGAGGGTTTGTTAAAATACATATTGCTGAGTCCCACCACCCCTAGAGTTTTTGATTCAAAGGTCTGGGATTCAAATAATTTGCATTTCTAACAAGCTCCCAGGTGATACTAATGCTGCTAATCCAGGAACCACACTTTGAAAACAGCTAGCCTACAAATAAACCATTACGGTTTATTTCTTTATTTATTTATATTTTTTAGAGATAAGGTCTCATTCAGTTGCACAGGCTGGATGGAGTACAGTGATATGATCATAGCTCACTGCAACCTTGAACTCCTGGACTCAAGTGATCCTCCTGCCTCAGCCTTCCGAATAGCTGGGACTACAGCTGTATGTCACGACTCCCAGCTAATTTTTTAATTTTTGTAGAGACAGGGTCTTGCTATGTTGCCCAGGCTGGTATTGAACTCCTAGGCGCAAGTGATCCTTCCACCTGGGCCTCCCAAAAAACTGGGATTACAGGCATAAACCACTATGCCTGGCCACACAGTACTTTTCAAAGATCTTCATAAAAACCTCAGAGTTACGGAAGAGGGTTCCAAGAATAGCATCCATGACCAATATGTGTTAGTTCAACCTACATCATTCAAACTGACATTTATTATGTGTAAATATCAAAGTGCAGAACTCAAACCAGCAAAATCAGCAACTCCTAGAAACTTGTTAGAAATGCAAAATTTCAGCCCCACCCCAAATGTAGAGAATCAGAAACTCCAGGGACCGGGCCCAACAATCTGCATTTTGACAAGTCCTCCAGGTGATTCACACGTTAAGTTTATAAATATGAGGTAAATAAAATACCAAGATAAAAAAAGATATCACTTATAGAGATATACCAAATAATAAATGAGTAGAATGGTCTTAGATACAAAATTCAATGGAAACAGCAGTATTAGTATTAAGGACTAAAGGAAAACTCAATCAAGAATGTAAAAAAAAGGCAGGGTGCAGTGGCTCACGCTTGTAATCCTAGTACTCTAGGAGGCCAAGGCAGGTGGATCCTTTGAGCTCAGGAGTTCGAGACCAACCTGAGCAAGAGCGAGACCCCGTCTCTACTGAAAATAGAAAGAAATTAGCTGAACAACTAAAAATATATAGAAAAAATTAGCCGGGCATGATGGCACATGCCTGTAATCCCAGCTACTTGGGAGGCTGAGGCAGAAGGATTGCTTGAGCCCAGGAGTTTGAGGTTGCTGTGAGCTAGGCTGACGCCACGGCACTCTAGCCTGGGCAATAGAGTGAGTTCTCTGTCTCAAACAAAGAAAAAAAAAAAAAAAGCGTGGTAACTTAGTTGAGGTTCCTAGGCTAAAAAATCCTAAAAGAATTTTATATACATAAAAAGCTTAATTAGAAGATTTAATGCAAAAAAGTTGACTGTAAAAATAAATATTAACAAAGCTTCTTTTGCTATCATTTACTTCACTGTAATAAACATTTTAAAATGCTGTCATAGGACTTTTACTTGCTTGGCCAGCAATATAAATATGTAAAGTTTATCTTTACTACATTTTTTATTCACTATATTTTCTGTATCTTTTCTATGGCTTTCACTTTTACTTTATCATAATCTGCTATATTTTCACATACAACTGCTTGCTGACTGAAAGAAAAATATTCTAAATATTCTACTCGTTTTTCATATTTTCTTTTTTTTTTCCTGAGGCATGGTCTCACTCTGTTGCCTGGGCTAGAGTGCAATGGCATCATCATAGTTCAATTCAACCTCAAACTCCTGGGCTCAAGGGATTCTCCCACTTCAGCCACCCAAGGAGCTGGGACTACAGACACATGCCGCCGCACCTGGCTAACTTGGCTAATTTTTCCTATTTTTTGTGGAGACAGGGTCTCACTATGTTGCTCAGGCTGGTCTTGAACTCCTGGCCTCAACATATCCTCTTGCCTTGCCCTTCCAAAGTACAAGGATTACAGACATGAGCCACCACGCCTAGCCTCATATTTTCTATAGACATTTCCCTCTTCATCTGTTAAATATTCAATACTTCAAATAAATTTACATTAAACAAAAATGTGAAATGGAAAAAACAAATATGGCAGACCATGTCTAAGGCAGTTCTTGGCCAGGCATGGTGGTGGCTCAAGCCTATAATCCCAACACTTTGGGAGGCAAAGACAGGAGAATGGCTTGAGGCCAAGAGTTCAAGACTACCCTGGACAACATAACAAGACCCATTTACAAAAAGTAAAAACTATTAGCCAGGCATGGTGGCACACACCTGTAGTCCCAGGTACTCGGAAGGCTGAAGCGAGAGGATCACTTGAGTGATCCAGGAGTTCAAGGTTGCAGGGAGCTGTGACTGAGCCACTGCACTGCAGCCTGAGCGACAGAGCAAAAGACTATCTCTAAAAAAAAAAAAAAACCCACAGTCCTTATTAGTATCACTAATTAAAGAAAATTACAGGGCTTACCAATTCTGAAAAGTGCTGAATATGTAAAAATAAGGCATAGAAAACAAATTAGATAGCAGAAGACTATCTGATGCCAATTCCTTGATATGTCAAAAAGAAAAAAAAGAAGGAATCATACAAAGTAGCACTACAGAAATCATATGGTAATTCACAAAGACCCCAGTCACACTAACAGCTACCTCAAAATGACCCTCCAACTCCTTTTTATATGCTTCACATTTTGTGATATTAGAACACAAGCGATGTATTTTTTCTACTACTTAGGTTATATTTGCCACCCTCAGAAGCATAACTTATTGTGCTTGTTATGGTGCTGAATACAAAAAGATACTAAATTATTACACCTTTCAAGAAGGATGCTAAATAATCACATATTTACCTCACATCTTTCAAGATGATATTATTCTTCACTGATAAAGACTGTGAAAGCCCTAGGCAACACCCTGTAATTCTTTAGTTAATAAAATTCCTTCTGGGTCCATTAGTTGCACTGCTCAAAGAACATCCTGTATGTTTTAATGTAAATATGTATTTATGGTACCTATCTCAAAAAGAATAGGGAGGAAGTAAAAACACAATTATAACTTCCAATTATAAGACAAAAACATAAGAGGAAAGAACAACACCCAAAACAAACTACCAGTTAACTAAAAAATGAATTTACAAAAGGACAGGTATAAGAAAAATTAATGTATAATATTCTTCCTTGGGAAATGTTATGTGAAAAATAAATAAATAAATAAATTTAATGTATAATAAATATCAAAGTTTAAAGGATAGTAAAATTCTTTTCATTTTTAGCAACTGATCACTGATCCAAAATGTTCTCCAAAAGAGTGTGTTATGACAAGGAGTCAATAACAGAATTATTTCTTAGATGCTTTAAACTTTTTAAGTAAAGGAAAAAAATCAAGATTGCCTAATCCTGTCAACTAATACAATTGTGAAACAGGAAATCAAAACGCAGAAAACAAATTCATGATATACTAAACAGGATTACCACATACCAAATCCCATCTGAACTGTAAGGGTGCAATAGAAATTCCCAAAATATCTGTAATAGTTTATTAAGTAGTGGTATATTGATAAAAATTATTTCATTTCATGTGTGTCCTAACAAAAGTTATTTCAGTTTATCTTACTGAGGAAGAAATTAAACACCTACTAACAAAAATCTTTTAAGCTATTCTTGCAGGTTTAAACAATAAAGTATAACAATCAAAATCCCTTCAACAACCTATGTACCATAAAGTAAAAATTAAGTAATTAGTTACAGTTAGTCTCTCAGCTTTCCAAAAATGATATGGTTAAATCAATAAAAATCACTATATCATTAGTAACAAATTTAAATGCCTTAAATATATAAGTAAATTTTTGACATATTTACAATTAAAAATAACCATTAATCATAATCCTTAAATATTAAAATCATTTTCCTTAACAACAAAGAATAGAGTCCAACAAATTTAAAATACTTTACTAACCAAAGGATAAAATACCTGGAAATAAATTTAACCAAGGAGGCGAAACACCTGTAACAGTGAAACTTACAAAACATTGCTGAAAGTTGTTATTATTATTACTATCATCACTATTTTAGAGTTCTTTTTTTTTTTTTGAAACAGAGTCTTGCTCTCTTGACCAGGTTAGAGTGCAGTGGTATCATCACAGTTCACTACAACCTCAAACTCCTGGGCCCAAGCAATCCTACTGCCTCAGCCTCCCAAGTAGCTTGGACTATAGGCATGCACCACTATGTCCAGTTAATTTTTTTTTTTTTTTTTTTTTTTTTTTTGAGACAGAGTCTCACTTTGTTGCCCAGGCTAGAGTGAGTGCCGTGGCATCAGCCTAGCTCACAGCAACCTCAGACTCCTGGGCTTAAGCGATCCTACTGCCTCAGCCTCCCGAGTAGCTGGGACTACAGGCATGAGCCACCATGCCCGGCTAATTTTTTTGTATATATATTTTTAGTTGGCCAGATAATTTCTTTCTATTTTTGGTAGAGACGGGGTCTCACTCTTGCTCCGGCTGGTCTCGAACTCCTGACCTCGAGCGATCCACCCGCCTCGGCCTCCCAGAGCTAGGATTACAGGCGTGAGCCACCGCGCCCGGCCAATTTTTTTTTTTTTTTTTTTTTTTTTTTTTTTTTTTTTCATATTTTGTAGTGACGGAGTCTCAATATGTTGCTCAGGGTGGTCTCAAACTTCTGCCTCAAGCGATCCTCCCACCTCACCTTCCTAAAGTGCTAGGGTTATAGGTGTGAGCCACTGTGCCTGGCCATTAATATTATTATTATTTTAGAAACAGGGTCTCGCTATGTTATACAGGCTGGCCTCAAACTCCTGGCCTCAAGCAATCCTCCTGCCTTGGCCTCTTGAGTAGCTGGAACTACAAGTGCATGCCACTGTGCCCAGCTTAAAGAAATCAAAGGGGAACTAAATACACAGAAAGACATTGTTTATTCATCGATAGGAACGCTTAACATTAATATGTGAATACCACCCAAAACAATCTACAGATCAAAACTATTCCTATCAAAATTCCAACAGCCTTTTTTGCAGAAATAGAAAAGTCAACTCTTAAATTTATATAGAATTATAAGGGGGCCCAATTAGCCAAAACAATCTTGAAAAAGAAGAACAGGCCGGGCGCAGTGGCTCACGCCTGTAATCCTAGCACTCTGGGAGGCCAAGCCGGGAGGACCGCTCAAGGTCAGGAGTTCGAGACCAGCCTGAGCAAGAGTGAAACCCCGTCTCTACTAAAAAAACAGAAAGCAATTAGGCCGGGCGCAGTGTCTCACGCCTGTAATCCTAGCACTCTGGGAGGCCAAGGCGGGTGGATCGTTTTAGCTCAGGAGTTTGAGACCAGCCTGAGCAAGAGCGAGACCCCGTCTCTACCAAACATAGAAAGAAATTATATGGACAGCTAAAAATATACATAGAAAAATTAGTCGGGCATGGTGGCGCATGCCTGTAGTCCCAGCTACTCGGGAGGCTGAGGCAGTAGGATTGCTTGAGCCCAGGAGTTTGAGGTTGCTGTGAGCTAGGCTGACACCACGGCACTCTAGCCCAGACAACAGAGCGAGACTCTGTCTCAAAAAAAAAAAGCAAAAAAAAAGAAAGAAAAGAAAAAGAAAAACTAAGTTGGAGGACTCACACTTTCTGATTTCAAAACTTACTACAAAACTACTGTAATCAAAACAGTATAGTACTGGCATAAGGATAGACACACAGACTAGTGTAGTAGAACTGAGAGTCCAGAAATAAACCCATAGAACTTTGGCCAATTGATCTTTGACTAGGGTGCTGACTCCAGATAATGGGGAAAGAACAGTCTCTTCAACAAATGGTGCTCTTCAACAACTGGTACTCTTCAACAACCGGATTTCCATGTGCAAAAGAATGAAGTTGGATCCCTGCCTCACACCATATACAAAAATTAACTCTCAACAGATCTAGTACCTAACAGCTAAAACCATAAAACTCTAAGAAAACATGGAAGTAAATCTTCATGGCCTTGGATTTGACAATGGATTCTTGGATATGACACCAAAAGCATAAACAACAAAATTGATCAATTGGACTTCGTCAAAATTGAAAACTTTTGTATATCAAAGAACATTATCAAGAAAGTAAGAAATCAGAGGGCGGAGGAGGAAAAAGAGGAATAAAGAAAAAAAAAGAAAGTAAGACAAACAACGTAAAGAATGAGAGAAAACATTTGGAAATCATACATCTAACAGAAGGTTAATATCTAGAATACATAAAGAACTCACACAACTCAACAACAAAACACAAACAACCCAAATAGAATATGGACAAAGCACTTGAAATGGCATTTTTCCAAAGATATATAAATTGCCAAAAGCACATGAAAAGATGCTCAACATCATTCATCATTTAGGGAAATGCAAATCCAAACCATAGTGAAACACTACTTCACACTCATTACGATGGCTATAATAATTTTTTTAAAAAACAGAAAATAACTAGTGTTGGTAAGGATGTGTAGAAATTGGAACCTTCTTACATCGCTGGTGGGAATGTAAAATGGTGCAGCCACTATGGAAAACACTTTGGCAGTTCCTCAAAAAGCTAAACATAGAATTACCATATTATCGAACAATCATACTCCTAGGTATACACCCAAAGGAATTAAAAGCAGGAATTGACACAGATACTTGTACATCAATGTTCACTGCAGCATTATTTACAATAGCCAAAAGGTAGAAACAATTCAAGTGTCCATCAATAGATGAATGGATAAACAAAATGTGGTATACACATATGGTGAAGATTATTCAGTCTCAAAAAGGAATAAGTTCTGATATATGCTACAGCATGAATAAATCTTGAAAACATTATGCTAAGCAAAATGAGAGCCACAGGGACAAATATTGTATGATTCCACTTATATGAAAAATCTAGAGTAGGCAAATTCATAGAGACAGAAAGTAAATTAGAGGTTACTAAGGTCTGGGAGAAGGAGTGAATGGGGAGTTACTGCTTAATGGTTACAGAGTTTCACTGAGCATGATAAAAAGATTTTGGTGATAGGTGCAGCACACTGTAAATGTAATGAATATCACTGAATTGTACACTAGAAAATGTTTAAAACCGCAGCTCTTACCACAATTTTTAGAAGTCAATAATATACCAAAACCACTGAATTGCACCGTTTATTTATTTAAGACATAGGGTCTTCCTCTGTTGTCCAGGCTGGAGTTACAGTGGCTAGATCATAGCTCACTGCAGCCTTGAACTCCTGGGCTCAAGCTTTTCTCCTGCTTCAGCCTCCTGAGTAGCTGGGACTACAGGCATGTGCCACCACAATCAGCTAATTTTTCTTATTTTTTGTAGAGACAGGGTCTCACTTTGTTGCCCAGGCTAGTCTCAAACTCCTGGCCTCAAGCAATCCTCCCAACTCAGCCTCCCAGAGTGCTGGGATTACAGGCATGAGCCACTGTGTCCAGCCTTGAATTTCACACTTCAAATGGCTGAACTGTATGTATGCAATGCGAATTATATCTCAATAAACCTGTTTAAGAAAAACCAAACTTTACTCACCTAAAGTTAAAATGTCATTAATTAGACCACACTGATTTAGAATATATAACTGGGTCAAAGGCTAAGCTGAAATTGACCTTGGCATTATTTATTTTTAATTAAAATGATAAGACTGTAGAAATCTAACCTTCTTAACTAAACTTCTAGTCACTTACAGTCTACTTTAAGGTCCTTTTCAATCCTAAAATTCTAGGATTCTAACTATTTTAAAAGTACCCTTTATATTTAGTATAGATTATGCTTATATTTTAATTAAAGCATATACCTAAAGAGCCTTTTGTTACATTTTTGTTGTGCTGATTCAACATATATAATCAAGATATAAAATGTATTTGCAAAAGATTAAATTACTTTTTTTTCAAAGTAGTGCTTTTAAGACTTCAGAATGCCCCACAATTTTCCCCAACCTGAGCTAAATTCAAAGTACTATATGTACTTAGTAATAACCAAGTATATCTTTCAAAGTGCTATACACTCACTAGTAACTAAGTATACCACTAGCTTTTCTCATCTCATAAGCAAAAGTACCATAAGTACTTTTAGGCCAACCCCCTCACACTTTATAGATGGGGATACTGAGACCAAAACAGGTGATTTGTCCCAAGTGAATAGCTAATAGTAACACTAAGCAGGAATCCAGATCTTTATAGTTTCCAATCCTGGTTGCCTGTTTGACTTAAAAATCATCTACTTTCAGAGATAATTAAAGCCTGAGAGAGGGGTAGCAATAAGAGAAAAGTGTACTCAAGACAATCTAAAGAAAAAAAAAACATTTAGGGTGAAGCAAGGATGAGAAGATAACGGGACCAGGGAAATGTAAAGTCACTAAAGACAGAAGAGGCAAGTTTCAAGCAAGGGGTGACCAAAACTGTCAAATTCAGTAGAAAAGTCATTGAACAAGGTTGAAGGGTAACTGGATTTGGCAATTAGGAAGTCAATGCTGACCTAATATACGTCGTGGGGAGAAGGGGGCAAGTAAGGAGTTCAGGATATAGAAGTCAAGGAGTGTTCAATGCTCTTTCAAGAAGGCTAACAGAGAAGAAAGATATAAAAGGAGGGTGATTGTGAGGCCCAAAGCAAGAGGATTGCTTGAGGCCAGGAGTTAGAGACCAGCCGAGCAAGAGGGAGACCCCATCTCCAAAAAAAACAGAAAAATTAGCCTGGCGTGGTGGTGCATGCCTGTTGTCCCAGCTACTTGGGAGGCTGAAGCAGGAGGATGACTTGAGCCCAGGAGTTTGAGGTTGCAGTGAGCTATAATTTGCCCACCGTACTCTAGCCTGGCTGACAGAGTGAGACCCTGTCTCAAAAATAAGTAAGTAAATAAACAAACAAACAGAGGGTGGAGATGAGTGAGAAGACACACGAGGACTTAGTTACTTTTGCTATGTTTCAGAATACCTATGGGAATTTCTCATCCTGAAAGATAGGCAGAGGGAAGAAATAAAACAATGCTAAAGATTTATAAAATATATACCTTTGCTTCAAGTAGCAGGAGATCTAACTTCTGTTTTCATGCTTGTGGCATGAAATGGTTGGTAGCAGGGTGGGGCAGAATTCTTTTTATTTTTCTTTGTATCCCCCTATAATACTTTAAAAAGAACTTGCACATTGCACTAACGAATGTTTGTTGACTGGATACTTCAGTCCTCCTTCCATATATTCTCTATCTTCTTAATGCCCTCCACCCTTCTAGCTGCTCCTGTGGGTGCATACTTGAATATAAACAGTGTCTAGAACACTTCTTATCAAACATTTACTGTCTTAAGTGCAATTAAGAACAAGCAGTGAATGTTATATACTAATGGTTATAAGACAATGAATTCTAAAATGATCATGTCATTTATTACAGATTTATTTTCTAATCCCACATGGACTATACATAATGTCATCTGCGTCTCACAGACAAAAAAAAAAAACGTTTAAAAAAAATTCAAGTCTACTGCACTCAAAATACCAATAAAGTCATCTTCATTGTTTCTGGAAAGGATTCAAGACTATATCATTTAACTAGTAGGGGAAAATAGTTTGCTAATGTGGGAATCTCCTCAACATGTATAAGTGCTATGCAAGATGATCAAAATTAATGAATTCCTAGATATCATAGCACCCATATTTATTTTTTCCAGCAGACATCAATCAAATCAGAATACAATTTTTCTTTGTTGGATAGAAATTTAATATATGCAATTTATCCATGTGAAGGCTCTCTGGAATATTACTTTGTTACTAAAACCAAAACATTGTTATTGAGTTTAATTTAGTTGAGCACTAATCCTTTATCTATACTTCATCAACAATTCTCATCCAAATTTACTAAAAGGAAAACCACTTATTTCTACTAATAAGCAATTTTTCTTTTTGGCAGAAGTAGGAGGAAATTAAAATGGCCAAAATAAAAATACAGGTTAAGGCTGGGCATGGTGGCTCACACCTGTAATCCCAGCACTTTGGGAAGCCAAGGCCATAGGATCGCTTGAGGCCAGGAGTTCAAGACAAGCCTGGGCAAAATAGCAAGACCTTGTCTCCACAAAAAAAAATTTAAAAAAATTAGCTGGATGTGTAGCACACCCATAGTCCCAGCTACTTGGGAGGCTGAGGCAGGAGGATCACTTGAGCCCAGGAGTTTAAGGTTACACTGAGCTATGATCACACCACTGTACTCCAGCCTGGGTGACAAAGCATGACTCTAAATAAATAAATAAAAATACAGGTCAAATTAACATATATAATACTGGGTGAGCAAAGCCTTCAAAGGCTTTTTCATTAAATAATATATCAACTTTAGGACCAAGAAAAGGCAAGGAAAAAAATGCTAATTTTTAAAGAGAAAAAGGTTTTGAGTCATTACTTAACACATAAAATAAGAAATGTTTGGTCCCAATGTTGACTGAATAAAAGATGTAGAACAAGTTACAATTAGCACAAAAAGTAGAAATAACAAAGTTGTAGAACCTGAGAGTTAGAAGGAATCTTAGATTCAATAGTTCTCAAGGATATATAAAATTTATGGGGGTTGGGAGATAGAAGGTGTTTAAAATGCAGATTCCTTAAGGCTATGATCACACCATTGCCACGCCAGTCTGGACAACAGAGCAAGACCCTGTCTCAAAAAATGCAGATTCCCAGGCTCAGTGTCCAGAAATTTGGATTCAGCAGTTCTAGGGAGGTGCCCAGGAATCTGTATTTCAAACATGACAGTCTAACCCCATAATATTACAACTGAGAAAACTAGGTTAACTAACCTATTTGCCCAGAATCACATAGAATCTAGGTCTCATTAACTCAGGACAGTAGTCTTCCCACTATACCACTTAAACTACACATTTTATAGTTGAAGGAACTGGTACAAAGAAAAAGTTAAATTACTAGCATATCATATCAGTCAGTAAGCAATCCTAGAATATGTCCTGGCTCCAATTCCTTACTATTCATTCAGTAAGTACTTCTTAAAAATCATCTATGTACATAGCAATATGGTAGATTACAAAACAATTTAAGATATGAACACTATCCTCTGGAAGCAATTATGAGTTGGGAGGACAACGTACAAAAAACTGATATTCAACAGCAGGTAATATATGACTAGGTGCCAAAATAAGTGGTATGGCCAATTATAAAATTAACTGATTTACTGACTTCACTCAGTACCTTTTATAGTTAGAATTAACCCACTGGAAATCAATATTCAATTTCTTCTCTTTCACTGTTAAAAAAGCTGGCCTTTAATGAAAGATGTTGTCTCTGTGTGGAATAAACATCTCTCTCCCCTCATTTCATATACTCGTCAACATCAATACCACTACCACCACATCATCCCATGTGCCAGGATAGCCTTTGCAGAGACTACGGTTTGTATAATTTTAATGCAAAGGCCTAATTAAGAGCTTCACCCCACTCAAATGGTAAGAGAAGAGAAGCCCTGCTTCTGGACCATCTTCCTGATTATATGTGGTAGATTGAGGGTTTCAATTCTTCATTGTTTTGCAATAATACTACACATCCATATGTTACATTAGCCTCATTATAGGAAAAGTGTACTTTGATACCTCTTGTCTTTAGGCTTGGCCATATGACTTGCAGCAGAGTCTGGAAATGTGCTGGTGGGTTGGGCTTGCCCTCTTGTGTTTCTGCTAAGGCCATGACATAAGCTTCCTCCAGATAGACGTTACCCCTCCCTCCAGCCTGGGCCCCAGGAAACACAAAGCGCAGAATAAATGCATATTGTTGCATGCCACTAGGATTTTGTGGTTGCCAATTATTATGCAGCAAAAGGTCACTGAATCACCATATTTAATAAACTCAAACAATCAGGACTGATGATATAAAGCATGGTCCTCAAACTTGCCTGAGTGAGACTCTTTTGGGTTTTAAATTTAAAAATACATATATATGGGTCCCAGAGAGATCCACTCAATACATCTAGGCTGTAGGGCCAAAAATATGCATTTTATTAAGAACCCCAGGTAATTCTGTTGCAGTAATCCACACTTTGAGAAACACTAAAGTGAAGATTACTAAATTTCTAGTTACTCAACGATATTCACTAACTGCTCAAGAAAAGAACGCTTAACTACACTACATTAATCTCACTTTAGACAATGTGTGTGTTCCTAAAGAGATGTATGTAAAATTGCAATCTAGTCAAGTTAATTATTTCAAATACATATGAAACTTGACCTTTAAATAATACCTGTGCTGTAGTCTCCTATTAAAATTAAGAATTCATGTGTAAACCAAACAAGCACATCTTTTTTTTCATAAATTCTATTTTTTTGTATACCAACAGTCCTTAGAGTTAAGAAGTCCAAGAACTATATAGGGTAAGTGGAAAGAAGGATTCAAAAGAAATGATTTATTCACAATCCCAAAGAAGGATGTGCTATCAATTAGTCTTCTGGCATTTTTTTCCTGTGTAGCTGCACTATTTGCACCTGTCCAGTTACATCACTGGATCTATGTATCCCAAATCCACACAGGCTGCCTCTAGTCACCTTGCATTAATGAAGCTGCACTAGCCACTCCAATACTAGGCAAAGTTTCACACATTCAGAACCATGACATCTGCATGACCAGTGCTGTACTAATATCCTGCAAGTGTCCCTGCTTCTTTTCAAAGGTTCATCTGGTGAAGGCATTACTCTATCTCATGTACCCACTTAGAGTGAGGACAAGTTGTTGCTGCTGCTGTTGCTACCATTAATATTGTTATTAATTAATTAATACTGTTGTTATATTAATGTGGTAGGTAAGGGTGCAGACTATAATCCTGGCTCCATAATTTACTGACTGTGTGGTAAATTATTCAAATTCTCTGTACTTTCCCTCTCTATAAAAGGGGAATAATAATAACCTACAGAATTGTCAAGAGAATCAAATAAGAAAATTTATGTAAAGCTATTTGAATAGTTGCTGATGCACATAGGGCTCAATAAACACTAGCTAATATTATTGTTACAGTTCTGAAATCCAGCTTCACAAATTTTGTCATCTGGTGCTATATAATATTACAGGAAAAAAAGACTAAAACCACCTTGAAGCAGTGATTCTTTTAACACATCCCTTTTAAGGAACATTATTCTAAGAATATTTTATTTACCCAACAGAAATTAAGTTTATTTTTAAATGTGTGTTTTTGCTTACTTTCATCAGTTCTGATCACAAAATTATGATCATGTCATTATAAATAAGGCTCTACATTCTAAAAAGGTCAAGAATAACAAAGAACACTGAAAAATCTATGTTCTGAGATTTCTGCTCATGTGATAACTGGTTAAGCTTAAGGCCTTTTACTCTCTTCATATTTTACAGGAACCACATGGCTTACCACTAGAGAATTTAAATAGCTAACACAATATAAAGAAATTTAGAGAAAAAATCACTCATCTTTACTCTGAAAGGAACTGCAATGATTAAAATATTAAAATATTAGTTTCAAAATAAATTCAGAAGTTCAAATTATTTTAACACAATTATGTAGATTTATCACAAATAATAGGCACTTGACTTGGAAATTCATGCTGAGGAGAAAAATTTAAAAAAGACAAGAAAAATAATAATAGGCACTAATCAACAATACCAAAAGCACAAAAAGAAACTTCAAATTTTCTTTCAATAATTTCTCAGGGCAAATTTTTAAATGGAAATAATAACCTCTGTGTCTAACACAACACGGAGAAATTTACTGAATGTGAAAATTAAACACTTATAAAAAGAAAAAAGTAATTGGAAAGTGTCATTTTGTTCTTTACTCATTTTTTAAAAACATAATCCATTTGCCATCCTAAACCAAATTTAAGAATTACATGTACAATTCACTCCTGAAAATTTCTAAACACAAATCACCACAGGCTGCTTGAAGAAATAACTGCAAATGGCATGTGAGGTTTTTTTCTAAGGTGTCTAAGAACTAAAAAGAAAATATCCAAAGGAAAGGATGACTATCATTTCCCTTCAGGCTTTAATAAAATGTCAAAGAACTTTCAAGAGTCAAATCTTCTAGAAGTCTGATGTCAGGTCAAAGTTGTCTCAATGACACAAAAGCCAATAGATGCCAGACAACTAATAGTAAAGTTGTCAAAATACTTCTATGCCCAACAGTATTGCAATTCCAAAAGTATACAAAATACTAATGTTCAGGTTGAAAAAATGGAGCTATAATTACTGAAATCCTTGAGAACAAAATAATACCAATGATAATAAGTAGATAAGATAGATAAACAGTATTATACAATGTATCAAGAATCTCACAATTCTGGCTTCCTCAACATCTATTCTATTCATTCGGTAACATTTTTGAATAATGAAAGTAACATGGATTCCCAAATAGTGATCTAAATCTAAAAATACGGTTCGAGTGTGTGTTCCCTAGTTGATGTTCTTTTTACTATAAGCCAAATCCACTTCTTTATATTAAAACAAAATCTACAGCTCTGTTCCCAAAGATCTTATAATAGACACTGTTCACTGGTGATTAAAATATTATTTTTAATCCTTGCATTACCTCACAGCTAAAAATGTCAAGATACCACACCCAATATGTCTTTTTTTCCCGTGGAGGGGGTTTGGGGTGGGGACTATGGGAGTGGGGATAGGAAACTACACGAAAACATTAAAGGTGATTTCCTTGGAAGGAGTGGGAAAGGCGCGCAGGCACCCGGTGGCGGCTCCCCTCCACAGAGATTCAAGGAGACGCGTCGCGAAGGGCGAGCACAGGCCTCGGCTTCTGCGTGCTCCCTCCCACGCCACCCGCAGGGGAAGTGGCCCAGACGCGCCACCCCGGGCTACTCACCGGCCGCAGTGCTGACCAGCAGGATGGTCCACAGTAGCCAGGGCACCCGCCAGGGCCGCTGCAGCGAGGAAGTCATCCCTGAGCCAGCCAAGAAGCAGGAAGGCAAAAAAAAAAAAAGAAATATGGAAAGTAGATACGGGAGGAGAAACACGGCCAAGAGGCTTGTCTTCTCTCTCGTTAACTTAGCCTGCCCGTATTACAATGCAGTTTGAAAGGACAAATGGCAGATGAGAGGACCTAGCTGCAGAGCTTATATTCAGCTGCAGAAATTCCCTTCATTTCTCTCCCTCGAGGCTGGAGGGGTTCATTCGCCTAGGACGGGGTGCCTCGGCCCACCCAGCTGAACGCATGTCCGTGGGGAGAAGTAGGGAGCCAAGAAGAAATCTCCCAAGTTATTTCCCTCGTAGTTTCACAATATCAAAAAAATATCCAGGTCTGGGAGAAAACATATCCAGGGTGTAGAGGGGCAGAGGGCGGGGATTCGATGGGGTCGGGAGGAGGGGAGGGCGAGGATCAGAACTAGTTCCCGGCTGCCGGGAAGGGCGAAGCCGGGCGGGCGGCGGCGGCGCCCGGCGGCCCGAGTCGCATCGCCCGCGGCTCCGGGAAGGCAGGATTCCTTAAGTTTCGCGTCGGTGCTTCCTTCACTCCGATTTCGAGAACAAATCCTCTTCCTCAACTGGATCGAAAAAGGTGCCTGCCTCCACGGACAAGCCCATAGCCTCCACGCTTTCGCGGAACAGTCGTGCGAGGGTCTAGCAGACCCGGCGGAGGGCTGAGGGGCGGTGGGAAGCGGGGGAGGGGTCAGCAGCAGGGCCCGGAGCTCCCCGAGACAGCGGGCGGAGAGGGGTGCGGAGGGCAGCCCCTTCTAGCTTCCCGGTGCGCTCCTTTCTCTTTCTCGCTCTTTTATTCTTGCCGCTCGATCTTGCCTGAGGTAAATTCCACCATGAACGCCTCGTCTTCTCCCGTCAATGGCTGCTGTGAGAGAACCACAACCCCCCGAAGAAGCCGCCGCCGCCTCCGCCGCCACCGCCTCGTTCTCCCGCAGCTCTGGGCTCCGGGCGGAGCTCGGGCGTCGCGGGCCGAGGGCGGGGGGCGGCGGGAGGGCGGATGTAGGTGGCCCGGGAGGGGGGTGGGCAGCGGGGCAGCGAGACACCCTGCGCCCCTCCGGGAAGCACTCCTAGTGGCTCCGAGCAGACCAGACACAAAGGGGGGAGTCGCCGCAGCTGCCAGTCTGCGGCGCTCCCGGTCACCGGAGTCGCCCCGCCTCCGCCGCCGCCTCCTCCGCCGCCTCCGCCTCCTCCTCAGTCTCCGGCTCTTCCCAGCCCTGTCTGCCTCAGGCCTGTGGTGCAGCGCGGGAGGCGGCGGCGAGACGAAGCCCGCACTGCGCCTGCGCGCTCCCGGCCCCGCCCGTTCCTACCCCTCGCTCCGGGGCTGGCTGGAGACTCGGAGGCCCTCGCGCGGCGTGTCTCTCGCTTGAACCGCCGAGGGCAGGGTGGGGCTGGCCATCCGCTGCAGACAGCAATGGCCTTTCTCTACACACAGACCCAGCCACACACACACACACGCCTTCCATATGTGGACGGCTTGAGGTGTGGTGGGGGGGCGTGTGTGTGTGCGCGCGCGAGAGAGGCCGGCCACATCTTTTGTCCAGTGTTCGGCATACTCTTCCGAGCTCCGTGATTTAGCTCGGCTGAATCATTGCTGTTTCCTCGAGACTCTTGGAGGAAAGCCTCGCGGGGCAGAATTTATTGCCCCCCCCCGCCCCCAGTTGTTTCTTGGGGCCGGAGCCTCCCTCTCCGTAGCCCGAAGAATCCGGATGGACCCGCCTTTCCCAGGACCGGAGACTTTGGCCTCCTCAGGCTTCCTGACTGACTCAAACAAAAGCTGGAATTGGAAAGACCAATTAATATGTTTGTTCTAATCGACGTCCTGCTTTCCTCAAGCACCCATTCCCACAGCCCTGCTTAGCTGACAGGAATTTTGAACATTTGCTAGGATGCGAAGCCAGGAAAAAAAAATTCTGCAAACCGTCCTGCTGTGTGTGCACGCATGTCTGTGCAGCGCGGTTTCCTCCTCTCCGAGGGCCTTTATTCGAAAAGGCTGGGGACTTTGGGGGCTTTAGGGCATGTGAAGGGAACACTGACGTAGAGAGTTGTTGCTTCAGGGTCGAGTGCGATCAGTCTTCGCACCCAAGGAATTGAGAAGGTCCTGTTGGTACTGCAGTTTTCTAGAATCTGTTTAACCCGTTTTTTCGATTTGCAAATCTGGTTTTTACCCAAGAAACCACGATGGGGCAGGGGTTTCTCCCGCCGCCCTGCCTCCCTTACACACCCCTGCAGGATCAGCCGACTTGGGTGGGATTTGGCTGGGGGAGAGGGGGAAAGGTGACGTGCGTGGCGCCATGATCGGAAGTCTGGGTTTAATTCTTAGCTGCGAAGTGGAAAATTTGCGTGGGAGGGCGATCTTAGGAGGTGAAGTCTAGCCTTCCCTTCTTCCATAGGCAGAAGGGTTATTCTGCAGGCTGGTTTTGCAGGTCTTTCATTGTGGCTAATGGCAGTGCCAAAGATATATTCACAAATACACTCCTTAAGTCATACTCTTTGCTTGCTTATGCAAGTCCCTTTTTATCTCTTTATCTGAACTTGATGTAAATAAATCGCCACATTCCTTAAACTGGTTTCTTTTATCATACTAAACAAACATCTTCTATAATTAGGCCTTGTGGTAATACCATCCCAGGGTTCTAAAACTCCTGTTAGTTGAAATATTTTTATACTATTTATCCTTCAGGCAGAGAAAACATTTTTCTATATAGTAAAATCCCTTAAAAAGAGAAGCATATGCTTTGATTCATTAGCTTTATTACTATATTTTGTTTTGCCTGAAAGGCTTGTAATGAGAAACCGGTACTGTTTTACCATTTGTCTTTCAAGGAATGAGATATGGCATAGCACCAGAGAAATAGAATTTTAGTATGTTAGAGGTGCAGAAAGTTTATTAATTGGTGGTATACTTTTTTGTTTTTCTTCCTCAAATTGAGATCAAGTACATAATTATGCAATTTTTATTTGCTCAAAATTTTTTCTAAGAAACATTAAGTGCCCTTATACAGTAGTCTCTCCCCCTATCTGAGGTTTCAGTTACTTGAGGCCAACCAAGCTCTCAAAATATTAAATGAAAAATTGCAGATATAAACAGTTCGTAAGTTTTAAATTGTGCACCATTCTGAGTAGCATGCTGAAATCTCATGCTGTCCTACTCTGTCCTGCCTGGATGTGAATCATCCCTCTGTCCAGTGTATCCACGCTATTACACTCCTTAGTCACTTAGTAGCTGTCTCTGTTATCAGCAGGACTGTTGCAGAATCACAGTACTTGTGTTCAAGTAATCCTTATTTTACTTAATAATGACCCCAAAAGCAAGAGTAGTGATACTGAAAATTTAGATACGCCAAACAAAAGCCATAAAGTGCTTCCTTTAAATGAAAAGGTGAGAGTTTTTGACTTAATAAGGAAGGGAAAAAAATCATATGCTGGGGTTGCTAAAATCTCTGGTAAGAACAAATCTATCCTTGAAATTGTGAAGAAGGAAAAAGAAATTTGTGCTAGTTCTGCTGTCACACCTCAAGGTGCAAAAGTGACAGAAACAGTGCATGATAAGTGCTTAATTAAGATGGAAAAGGCATCAAATTTGTGGTGGAAGACGTAACAGAAACATTATCCATGGTTTCAGGCATCCACTGGAGATCTTAGAACATATCCCCTGCAGATAAGGGAAGACTACTGGCATGTTATAAATGTGTGATAAATTATATAGAAAAGAGGAAAAGGTCTTAGAAAATTCACATAAAAAAATACATGCCACTGACTTGGTAGGAATAATTAGTAGACAATGAGATACGCAACCCACCTCCCTTTTCTGTTCTTCTTTGTAATATCTCAGTTGTGACATGGCTATTCACTCACAGTGAGAAAGAACATCAAAGAAGAATTAGGATTTGGCAAGGAACCTGTCCATTATACAAGACAACATAAGTCAAGCTCAGGTGAGAACAAAGGATTGGTAGGACAGGTGAGGTTTGGCATTTCTATTAATCAAGATGAGCTAGATTGTAATAATATCCCCCAAATCTCAGCAGCTTATTGCAACAATCGTTTGTCTCTCCTACATGTTACATGTTTGATATGAGTCATGGGGGAGCCTATCATGAGTGGAGTTCACCAGGAAAGAAACCCTGAAACTCTGAAATTTGTATGCAGGAGGTCATTAAGTAATGCAGTCAAAAAAAACCTCTGTGGGGACTGAGGGATGCAGGATTGGGCCGAGGGAGGAGTTGCAACTAAGGTTTCAGCCAATCCTGTAGGGAGTTCTGTAGGTGGGTTGGTCCTTCAACATTGTCCTAAATTGAGGCAGGGGGCCAGATTCTTATACCTTCACTTCAACTAGTCATTGGATGTGGGCTGCATCCACAAAATGAATATGACCTTGGGCAAAAGGGCTCTCTTTAGCCAAGAGCAACCCCCACAGAAAGAGACCCAGCTGAGAGCTGTCAAGCCACCAACATTTGGAACAGTCAGGAGAAAGAATGCTTCAGACCTAAAGGGTGAGTCTTGGGAGGTCAGCACAACATCCATGGCATGGACTCTGTACATTATAGTTACTGAGGTCCCCAGATTGGTGGAAGCTTCACTGAGACACATGCTTTCAAGATTGCCCTAGTAGGGATCATAAAATTTACTTGCTAGTGTTGCAGTGTCTTGCTCTAGCCATTAAAAAGCTTCCACCCAGAAGCAACGTGCTCCACTTCCACTCACATTTTATTGGCCAACGAAGTCACATGGCCAAACGTAACTTTAAGAGAGCAGGAAATGTAATCCTACCGTGTTACTAAAAAGAGAACCTGAATATTTGTGAACAGCTCTAATGACTAACATGGTGTCCAAGGGTAAAATAAGCCCCAGTACTCTAGTCACCAAAAGCCCAACAAGTAGGAGGGTGTTCTAACATGTGGGACAAACTCCAGGGGTAAGAAACCAGGAAATGAGGAAAAGCAACACAGAAATCCAGGTCAACAGCCCAACAGCATCTACGAGACTGATAGACCTTCACTCTGTATTATGGCCCCTCATGGATTATATTTTTTCTTTGAGTTGGAGGACTGGCAAATGCAAAATAAGATCCTGGTTTTTGGAAAGGACAGGGGGAACTAAGCAGATTATTATTAATAGAACAAAAATTGGAATAAGGACAAAGGCCAAATCCTTGTTATATGAATGAGGACACATAGGAGTTACCTGGGTTCAGAAATACTGAATACTTCTAAGAACAAACTTTTTGATCGTAAAGGGATGGTATCAAAAAAAAAAAAAAGAAGAAGAAGAAAAACTCTTAGCTCTAGCAGAAAAACCATACAGATCCCAGAAGTCAGCATTGGAACACCTCTCTGGATCAGGATAACAGAAGACAACTTAAAGCTGCTTAGACACTTTAGGATTTAATCTTAAGTTTTAAATGGAAAAACGGGACATGGCATAGTCTCCTTTTGGAAGATCAAGGTATCTTGTGAGGAGAGAAGAAAACCTAGTTAAGGACAGAGAAAATGCAATTGGAGTCTACGGCCATACCACCATGAACATGCCTGATCTCGTCTGATCTCAGAGGCCAAGCAAGGTCAGGCCTAGTTAGTACCTAGATGGGAGAACATGAAATTAGAGATTGGCATCCTTTGGACCTGAAAGCAACCTCTAGTCTCTCTCTTCCTAAAACAAGCAAAACTTTTAAAAATTAATAAATAAATAGAGCTTTTCTTTCTTTCTTCCTTTTTTTTTTTTTTTTTCCTCTCTTTCAGAGAAAGAGTCTTGCATTGGCGCCATGATAGCTCACTGCCCTAGAACTTTCAGGCTCAAGAGATCCTCCCACCTCAGCCTCCTGAGTAGCTGGGACTACAGGCATGTGCTACAATGCCTGGCTAATTTTTTGTAGAGACAGGGTCTCACTATGTTGCTCAGGCTGGTCTCCAACTCCTGGCCTCCAGGGATCCTCTCCCCTTGGCCAATTCAAGGAGTATATATATTTTTTCTGTAACCAAAGCAGAAGGGCAAAATTTACCATCTGTAAATTTACAAGATTATCTTCTTGTTGTGAATCACCTAAATCTCTCCAATTTGTGGTTAGCAGAAATAATTAGGTGTGGTGGGGAAAAAATATTAGGGAAATTGTGATTTTGAGCAAATCATTTCATTTCTTTAGGTCTCAATTCCTCATCTGTAAAAGAAGTTTAGATGAGACATTTCTGTTTCCTTCTAGCTTTAAAACACTATTATTTACTTATATTAATGACTTTCCTATATTAAGAAAATTATGTATCAAGACAGGTTTAATATTTACATTAAAGAACACAAGTTGAAAACAGAAATATTTGAGATAAAAATCTTTCTTTCTTTTTTCTGAGACAGAGTGTTGCTCTGTCGCCTTGGTTAGAGTGCCATGGTGTCACCCTATCTCATAACAACTTCAAACTCCTAGGTTCAAGTGATCTTCCTGCTTCAGCCTCCCAAGTAGCTGAGACTACAGGCCCATGCCACCACCACTGGCTAATTTTTTCTATTTTTAGTTGCCTGGCTAACTTCTGTTTTTAGCAGAGATGGGCTCTCATTCTTGCTGAGGCTGGTGTCTAACTCCTGACCTCGAGCGATCCTCCTGTCTCGGCCTCCCAGAGTGCTAAAGTATAGTAATAACTTTATATTAGTATAAATGTCATGATTCTTTGTTTAAAATTATTTCATGAAGTAATTGGAGATATTTGTATAACTTTGAATCCTGACAAACAATTTTATAGAACAGAAATAATTTTTTTACATTTTTAAAAATGTGTCATGATTCCCATTGTTTATAGACAGAATGTAGAAGCTAGAGATTTTTCTACTTAACATGGACCCTAATATGTGATCAGAGTATACAATTTGCCTTTTATGACCCCCCAAAAAGTCTAAATCACAACTTATTTAAAAGTACTATGACTTATAAAGTTGTTAATCAATTAACAAGCATTTATTGGCCGGGTGTGGTGGCTCACACCTGTAATCCTAGCACTCTGGGAGGCCGAGGCGGGTGGATCATTTGAGCTCAGGAGTTCGAGACCAGCCTGAGCAAGAGCGAGACCCCATCTCTACTAAAAAATAGAAAGAAATTAGCTGGACAACTAAAAATATATATAGAAAAAATTAACCGGGCATGGTGGCACATGCCTGTAGTCCCAGCTACTTGGGAGGCTGAGGCAGGAGGATTGCTTGAGCCCAGGAGTTTGAGTTGCTGTGAGCTAGGCTGACGCCATGGCACTCTAGTCCGGGCAACAGAGCGAGACTCTGTCTCAAATACAAACAAACAAACAAACAAAAAAAAAACCCAAGCATTTATTGAATCCCTTCTGGGCATATAGCTTTGAACAAAGGCTATATCAATATGAATCTTTAAAAGGTCTGTATTTCAGTATGATAAGCATAACATAGTCAACTAATGTTGTCAAAGATGTAATAAAAGCATAAAGTATTTTTCTCTAATTATTTCATGTATAATTATTTAATGTGTGAAAATCTTATTTCCACAAAAGGATTCATAATATCAGAGAGCAGTGACTAAGTAATATGCTGCTACATACCCAGAAAATGCTCAGTAAATAAATGGTCACTGAAGTGAAAAGCCAGTCAACTGAGGACACAAAACAAGGCAAATATTTGATCCTGTGTAGGCTTATTTATATCTTAAGAATTAGAAAAAAATCACAATAAGTATTTTATTTACTATGCATTCTACAAACATTTGATATTTTTTAATACATTCTCCAGTTATTAAGAATATCTACAATTTTCTTACTTAGAGGCTAAGGCTGTTGCATAAGCCTTTGAAATACACCAAAGTCAGAAAACAAAACCTTCCTATGGCCTTGCATGCTAGTTTTTCTGGCTTTTGATTTATATTTATATTTATATTTATCTGGCCCTTCATAGTGACCTCCAAATAACTGCACTGCACTATCTGCTTGTAGAAATTACACAAATAATTTCAAGAGCAGTGTTTGTGTATTAACGAAGCTACTGTAATACCCATCCTCACAACCTTCACCCTGTATAAGTACATACTCATCCTTTGTAGAGGCCCCTGAAACACAGAAATACTCATATCAAAACCTACATTCTTCTTTCTTAATCTAGAATTTCCCTCGTTAAAACTGATTAGATATTCGGAACTGAAATGTGTTTTTATTTTCCACACACAAAACTAATCACGCTTTAAAAGTTGAGCCTCTTATACTTGAATGTAATTCTTTTCCCTTAGAATAAAAGACTGATTTTATTTATTTTTTATTTTTGAGACAGAGTCTCACTCTGTTGCCCTGACAAGTGCCATGGCATCTGGCTAGCTCACAGCAACCTCAAACTCCTGGGCTCAAGCAATCCTCCTGCCTCAGCCTCCTAAGTAGTTAGAACTACATACATGCAGCACCACGCCCGGCTAATTTTCCTATTTTTAGTAGAAGTGGGATCTCACTCTTGCTCAGGCTGGTCTCAAACTCCTGAGCTCAAGCCATCCTCCCACCTCGGCCTCCAGAGTGCTAGGATTACAGGCATGAGCCACTGCACCTGGCCAAAAGACTGAATTTAAAACCTCTGTTGTGGTAGGAAATCATATCAAATAGCAATTTTAGGATAAAACTTTTGTCTAAATTTAGTCTCAAAAATGTTCAAAAAAGGCAAGATGACTTCCCACTCTTTTTTTATGGAGAGAAATGCAAGTTTCAATTATAAAAATAATGATTTAAAAGACTGACCAAGCCAGGCACAGTGGCTTATACCTGCAATCCTAGCACTCTGGGAGGCCCAGGTGGGAGGATGGCTTGAGCTCAGGAGTTTGAGACCAGCCTGAGCAAGAGTGAGACCCCATCTCTACTAAAAATAGGAAAATTAGCTGGGCGTGGTAGCACATGTATGTAGTCCCAACTACTCAGGAGGCTGAGGCAGGAGGATCGCTTGAGCCCAGGAGTTTTGGGTTGCACTGAGCTACGATGACCCCACTCTACCCAGGGCGACAGAATGAGACTCTGTCTCAAAAAAAAAAAAAAAAGGAAATTGAACCTCACTCCCCCTTCATAAATAAAAAAAGTAAAAAATAAAAAAAACAAAGCAAAAAAAAGTTTGATCATTAGCCTCCCTTTAGGCATCTTAGGGAATGTCCCTATTTCATCAATCATGAGACTTACAGTATCCCTGGAATCTTTGACATTCTTTTGTTTCAGGGAACCATAATTACCTTCTACTGACTGGGGGAATTTTTCCTCTTGGGGGATTCTTTCCATTATATAATTCTCTTATTAATCGATTTTTTTTCAGTGTATATCTGCTATCATCCAGAAACAGGCTCTATACATTTATTCTTCTTAAAGTGCAGAATAAAAAATGGAACTAACAGACTTCTGGATTTTTTCCTCCTCTTTCAAATATTACAGAATAATCTTTCCGCATACCAAAAATAAATGTCTTTAGGAAAATGCACCAAACACAAACTATTACTAGAATGGTTTCACAGCTAAGGATTACTCATACGTTCTGTTTGCCAAGTTTTTATGTAGAACATCTGTAAGAAATCTTTTTTGTATCAGGGTAAAGGGAATTTTTCCCTCCCCCTCTAAAATTTCAAGTCTACTGAAATAAACTGACAATAGATTAACAGGAGAAAGGGCAAACAAATTTATTAACGTGCAAGTATGCACAGGAGCCATACAAAATATGAAACTCAAAGAAGGTCCAGATGGCTGAAGCTTAAATAGCACCTTCTTTATAGGGAAGAGGGAGATGGGGGGAATGTAGGCAATTCTGATGGGTAGTAAATGATTTTTAGGAAAGTTGACTGGGCCCAAAGAACAGGCAGGACTTTGTAAATGATTCTCTTTTGAAACTGAATGGCCCCTGAAGAACAGACAATAGCCTGTGACAAAGTCTATCTAGATGTGGTGACATTCCTCAATCTTCCTTCCTGTGATAATGAGTTTAATCCTCTCTGGTTAGTGAAACTTCAGGGAGGGGATCAAAGGTAGCTGTGTTCCTTCTGGAATAGCTTCAGATAAGGGAACTTTAGAGAAAGCCTTCCACAATGCACTTGGGGTGGGAGAGAAACAAGACAAAGTCAGAAAGTCATTGTTTCTGAGGCTGCTTCTGAGGCCTTTTAATTTCCTGTAGTTCAAAATGTTCAGCACACCAAAGTAACATAGTTTGAGCCCTAAGATTTGCTATTATCTTGCCTTCCTACATCTCTCTATAAGGGTTTTTTTTTTTTTTTCCTCCTAGCCACAAAACTTTAGTAATAGAAAAATGGGGAAGTAGGGTTGGGAGTGGTGGCCTATAATCACAGCACTTTGGAGGCCAAGGCAGGAGGATCACTTGAGGCCAGGAATTGGAGACCAGCCTAGGAACATGGCAAGGTACCATGTCTACAAAAATAAAAAATAAAAAAAAAATAGGCAGGCATGGTGGTGTGTGCCTAACAGTCCTAAACTACTTGGTAGCCTGAGGCAGGAGGATCACTTAAGCTGAGGCGTTCAAGGCTGAGGCTTCAGTGAACTATGATCACACCACTGCACTCCAGCCTGAGTGACAGAGTGATACCCTGTCTCAAAAAAAAGGGGGAAATAGAGGAAAATTTAGTGGAATGATTGGGCTAAGTAACAAATTTCCAGTTAAATGGCTAATGATCAATATCATCATACCATGCTTCCAGTTGTCCATTAGCTTACCTATTTCAGTATAACTAAGGACGGTCTTACAGGATGCAGCCTAACTCCTTAGCTTTATGAACAAAGGTCTTCACAATCTTTCCAGTCTTATCCCCTTCTTTTATTTATCCCTTGCAGTCCAGAAACAATGAACCTCTTACAGTTCTCTGAACATACTAGGCCCTTTCCCAAATTTTACCCTTTTCTAATTAAAGAAAAGGAGAGAGGGTAGCTCTATCCATTTCTACAGGCTATTTTCTTCACCTTCAGTGTCTTTCCCTGCCCCTTTTCCAGACTATCTCCTACTCTTTTTTCAAAACCCAGCATAATTGTCACCTCTTAAGCATTCTCCATTTCCCCAATCAGTATTACTTGCCTTGTCCTCTGTCTTCCCAAACAGATGTGTTCACATTTTGGAATAGTGTACCATTCCTCCTCCATTGTTTTGATTTGGGGAGGAAGAGATAGTGGACGATTTTTAATTTTGTTTTCTTCTTTATACTTTTCTATATATTTTAACTTCCTGCAATGTGTTTTTTAATCAGAAAAATAAATATTATTTCAAAACAATAGTAGATCAGGACAAAGAAAATAAAAATAAGTAGTGTTTGGTATCTGGAACAAATATTATATTCAAAGTAAGGAAATGCCAAAATATAATGCAAACTGTTCATTGTCAGAAACCAAATTACTTCACAGATCACACTTTATTATCAGCATCATATCCTAATATTTATTGAAGCCTTCTAGATATGGTAATATCTATTTAGTATTGTAGGTGAGGTTAGGTTTGCAACTGTTTTTTTTTTTAATCATATTATATCATTCTACTAAGTCTCTTCAAGCCATAGGTGGAATAGATAGAGTGTAAATAAGCTGTTCCAGGCACTAGAATTTTGATTGTCCCTGGTGGTTTCCACCAGATGCACATATTTTGCTGGAATAGGAATGTTTCCTTAGAGCAAGACCTTATGTAGATAGCAAAAATGACTAACCAAGTGGTTAAAACCTGCAGTATAAAAGAACTATTATTTGCAGTTAACACAAACACGTCTATATGAACAAACCATAACTAACATGCAGAAGGTTCTGATATTTATTTCCATTTTCTCTTCATTATAGAACTGGTGAAAACCCTCAGCCATACATGGCTAAGTTGTGTTTTCGGTTTTAATTTCTCTTCTTTTGTAGGCCATTGCTGATTTTCTTTCATGTGTTCTGTTCTTGCACCATACAGGTCTGGCTGGGATACAAGGTGGTTTCTGAGATCAGTGCCTTTATTATTATTTGCAAAACCAGTGATTCTTTGTAAACCTCTAATTTCTGAATGATCAATTCAAATAAAGACTGTATCAGCCGTATTGTTGAGGAGGCTTGGGCGGTGCTCTGCAAAAGGTCTCATTATTGCTTAGTCCTGGAAAGTGATCTTCCTTCTGTTTGTTCTGACCTGTAAGCTTTGCTCTCAAGACAGCACCTCTCACTCAGCTGTCTTCATATTTGATGTGATCAGCATATCAGCATTTTCTGTACTATGGTCACTGATAAGAGATATAACTTGTATACTTTGACTTTTTCTACCTTGCACAAAATACTCCATTATATTGTCTCTGTAACATTAGTTAAAACTTTCTTTTCTGTATCCCCACTGGGGTTTTGCTGTTGAGTCATTTTAATCTCCCACTGTGAAGTCTACAATAGCAGTTATAGCACTGTATTGCAAATATCTCCTTAGGAGAGACTGCGAATTCCTTTTTTTTGAGACAGGGTCTTGCTCTGTTGCTGGGGCTAGAGTGCCAGGGCATCAGCCTAGTTCACAGCAACCTCACAGCAATCTCCTGGGCTCAAGTGATCCTCCTGCCTCAGCTTCCCCAGCAGCTGGGACTACAGGCATGCACCATGACGCCTGGCTAATTTTTCTATTTTTAGTAGAGAAGGGGTCTCACTCTTGCTGAACTCCTCAGCTCAAACAATCCTCCCGCCTCAGCCTCCCAGGGTGCTAGGATTACAGGAGTAAGCCACCACGCCTGGCCATGAGATTGTGAATTCCTTAACGTCTGGGACTTTAGCCCAAAGATTTAGCATAAGTCTAACACATTTAGGTCCTCAATAAAATAAATACAATACTTATTTGAATAAATAAATGAAAAAATATAAAGCATACCTTCTAAGGACCAAAGAAGCATCAGAAGGAATTCTCAAATGAATTGAAGGTATAAACAGAATTTCCTGAACTAAAAGTGAAAAGCCAATTAAAAAATGGACAAAGGATTTGAATAGATATTTCTCCAAACAAAATATACAAATGGCAAATGAGCACATGAAAAGATGTTCAACATCACTAGCCATGAAGGACATCAAAGCTATAATGAGGTACTACTAACGAGGATTATAAAATAAAAAAGACAGATAAAAGTGTTAACAAGGATATGGATAAATTGCAACCCTGATACATTGCTGGTGAGAATATAGAATGGTGCAGCTGCTTTGGAAAGCAGTTTGACAGTTCTTTAAAAGTTAAGCATATTCTGGGAGGCCGAGGCAGGAGGATCGCTCGAGGTCAGGAGTTCGAGACCAGCTTGAGCAAGAACGAGACCCTGTCTCTACTCAAAATAGAAAGAACTTATCTGGACAACTAAAAATATACATAGAAACAATTAGCCAGGCATGGTGGCACATGCCTGTAGTCCCAGCTACTCGGGAGGCTGAGGCAGGAGGATTGCTCGAGCCCAGGAGTTTGAGTTGCTGTGAACTAGGCTGATGCCATGGCACTCTAGCCCGGGCAACAGAGCCAGACTCTGTCTCAAAAAAAAAAAAAATAAATTAAAAAAATAAGCAAAAACAAATAAGTTAAGCATAAAGTTACTATTATATATGATCTAGCAATTCCAATCTTAGGTATATAGCCAAAAGAAATGAAAAGATGTACACACAAAAATTTGCACACAAATGTTCATAGCAGCACTACTCATAATAACCATAAAAAAGAAACAACACATATATCCATCAATTGATAAATGGATAAATAAAAAATGATATAATCCATGCAATGGAATATTATTTAGCCATAAAAAGGAATGAAGTACATGCTGTGGCATGCTACATTCTACAACATGGATGAACCTCAAAAACAATATGCTAAGTGAAAGAAGCCAATCACAAAAACCACAGATTATATTTTATTTATGTGAAATGTCCAGAATAGTCAAATCTAGAGACAGAAAGTAGATAGTGGTTGCCTGTGGTTGGAGGGGGCGAAGAAGAGTTGGGAGTAAATGGGGAGTGACTGCTACTGGATAAGGAGTTTCTTTTTTTTTTTTTTTTTTTGAGACAGAGTCTCGCTCTGTTGCCCGGGCTAGAGTGAGTGCCGTGGCATCAGCCTAGCTCACAGCAACCTCAAACTCCTGGGCTTAAGCGATCCTACTGCCTCAGCCTCCCGAGTAGTTGGGACTACAGGCATGCGCCACCATGCCCGGCTAATTTTTTTTTTTCTATATAGATTTTTAGCTGTCCAAGTCATTTCTTTCTATTTTTGGTAGAGACGGGGGTCTCACTCTTGCTCAGGCTGGTCTCGAACTCCTGACCTCCAGCGATCCACCCATCTCGGCCTCCCAGAGTGCTAGGATTACAGGCGTGAGCCACCGCGCCCGGCCAAGGAGTTTCTTTTTCGGGTGATAAAATGTTTAAAATTGGCCGGGCGCGGTGGCTCACGCCTGTAATCCTAGCCCTCTGGGAAGCCGAGGCGGGTGGATCGCTCGAGGTCAGGAGTTCGAGACCAGCCTGAGCGAGATCCTGTCTCTACTAAAAATAGAAATAAAGGCCGGGCGCGGTGGCTCACGCCTGTAATCCTAGCCCTCTGGGAGGCCGAGGCGGGTGGATTGCTCGAGGTCAGGAGTTCGAGACCAGCCTGAGCAAGAGTGAGACCCCGTCTCTACTAAAAACAGAAAGAAATTATCTGGCCAACTAAAAATATATATACAAAAAATTAGCCGGGCATGGTGGCTCATGCCTGTAGTCCCAGCTACTCGGGAGGCTGAGGCAGTAGGATCGCTTAAGCCCACGAGTCTGAGGTTGCTGTGAGCCAGGCTGATGCCACGGCACTCACTCTAGCCCGGGCAACAGAGCGAGACTCTGTCTCAAAAAAAAAAAAATAAAATAAAATAAAAAATAAAAATTATCTGGACAACTAAAAATATATATAGAAAAAATTAGCCGGGCATGGTGGCGCATGCCTGTAGTCTCAGCTACTGGGGAGGCTGAGGCAGTAGGATCGCTTAAGCCCAGGAGTTTGAGGTTGCTGTGAGCTAGGCTGACACCACGGCACTCACTCTAGCCCGGGCAACAAAGTGAGACTCTGTCTCAAAAAAATAAATAAATAAAAAATTGATTGTGGTGATGGTTGCACAGCTCTGTGCATACACTAAAAACTATTGAATTGTCTGCTTTAAATGGATGAATTGTATTTTATATGAATTATATATTAATAAAGCTGTTCTAAAAAATAATTGAAAGGCATTTTATCAGTAACAAATTGTTAAACCTTAAACTTTCACTTCTTTTGCAGGATACTTTGTAAGAACAGAACCATACTCAAGAAAAGCAGCAAATTCTTAAAGAAAAAATCACCAAGTTCTTATATTAACCTTAGGAGCAGGACCAAACATTAATATTTCATTTTCTTACATGAAAAATACTCCTCCATAAAGCCAATAGGGGCAGAAAAACTACACGCTGTAGCAAATTCTTATATGTTCCAGAAAGGTAGATACCATAGTATAGGGATTAAGAAATTAATCTAGGGTAAGTGGGTAGGGGGATGGAAAATCTCACGGTGTGCTAAGACTCAGACTTCTATAATTTGGAGTATCAGCTCTGCCATTTATAAGCTGGCTAATAAGATGATGAAACTGGATCACTCCTTTCCCATGGGCCTTTACCTGATGTTTTCAGCATATTTGTAAACAATTTGGTTTATTGAAAACAATGCCTGAAATCCTAATCTGTTTTAGGATATATGAAGGGAAAAAAACCTTTAAACCTGCAAACTTTAAGTCTCAAAGTACCTACTAGAATTTGTAAACTTGGATTACCAGTGATCTTGCTACTTACCTTAAAACTCTTTTGGGGTACATTAAGTAAGAGACTGAGCTGTCATAAGAGGAGAATTTCTTATAACAGCCTATTTGCATGCTTGCTGAGATATAATCTGTTTGGTGATGGGCTTGTTTTAATTTTTCTCAAAGAACTGCCAGGCAGTGATGTTATCCTCAATCCCATGCAACAATTACAGCAACCAAGATGATGAAACTGATAACCAATGGTAAAGAACCTATTAGAGTGCCAAAGCTGGTCTCTATATCACAGAGGATTTCAGTACTAGGGCTAGAGAAAGAAAAATTAATGAGGTCAGAATGGAAAACAAATGACAAGAGAGCAATGAGCAGTAAGTGAAATCTCATTTGGATATACTTAGAAAATCTGCTAAATTCTGCAAGTATTTTTTCTAATATCCTTCTCTATATGAGTGAATCTTTTTATTTTATTTCATTTTTTTTTTTTGAGACAAAGTTTCATTCTGTTGCCCAGGCTAGAGTGTCGTGGTGTCAGCCTAGCTCACAGCAACCTCAAACTCCTGGGCTCAAGCAATCCTCCTAGCTCAGCCTCCTGAGTAGCTGGGACTACATGCATGTGCCACCATGCCCAGCTAATCTTTCATATATATTTTTAGTTGTCCAGCTAATTTCTTTCTTTCTTTTTTTTTTTTTTGAGACAGAGTCTCGCTTTGTTGCCCGGGCTAGAGTGAGTGCCGTGGCGTCAGCCTAGCTCACAGCAACCTCAAACTCCTGGGCTTAAGCGATCCTACTGCCTCAGCCTCCCGAGTAGCTGGGACTACAGGCATGCGCCACCATGCCCAGCTAATTTTTTCTATATAGATTTTTAGCTGTCCAAATCATTTCTTTCTATTTTTGGTAGAGATGGGGTCTCGCTCTTGCTTAGGCTGGTCTCGAACTCCTGACCTCGAGCGATCCACCCGCCTCGGCCTCCCAGAGTGCTGGGATTACAGGCGTGAGTCACCACGCCCGGCCTCTTTCTATTTTTTTTTTTAGTAGAGACGGGGGTCTCGCTCTGTTGCCCAGGCTGGACTCCAACTCCTGGACTTAAACACATGCCTGTAGTCCCAGCTACTGCAAAGGCTGAGCTGGGAGGATTGCTTAAGCCCGGGAGTTGGAGGTCAGCCTGGGCAACATAGTGAGCCCATCTCAAAAAAAAAAAAAATCACAATTTGATTCAAGTGGGTATGTGGGAGGACAGAAAAAAAAAAAAGAAAAAAAAAAAAGATGACTATCACAAGATCAAAATGCCATTATTGACTTGATGTTCAGAATCCTGCCTAACTTCTTACCTCCTATGTAATGTTAAATAAGTCTCACTATCAGGCTCTCTCTATCTGTAAAATGAGAGATATAATAGTTGGAACAACCTCCTCATATTGTGGATTAAATGAGATAATATGTATAAAGTGATTAGACTAGTGTATGGCACAAGTAGACATTTTAACCCTGCCGTTTCCATGAATGTATCGCACCTTTACTGTGTACCAGGACAGGATCTTTACAAATAGGTCTAGTCACTAAACCACATTAGTTCACCTTTAAGTACATTTCTTGTAATTAAAGAAATATCCAAAGCAAAGGTCCCAGATGAAACTACAACAAAGCTTTACCTCTGATTATTTATATATTTAAAAATAGATTTTAATTCAGAAAACATTGTTCTAATCAACTTTTGGAATATAGAGTAAATTAAAAATAATTCCAGATTGTTTAGAAAGTACAAAAAATAAAAATAGCATACCTGTGTTTTAAAAACATTTGACATGCAAATAGTTATTTTTATTTGGCTTATTTATCCAATAATTGCTTTATCGATTTTCAAGGGGAAAAAAGTGGCTAATGAAGTAATAGCATTCTTAGTTTCTCTAATAATAACAAAGTATGGAACACTGGAAATCATTCAGCCTGTCAGTCCTCTTATGTGGAAAACAGACATGATAAAATACACGTACTTCACAGAGTTACTATGAGAACTAATTAATGTCTTTAAACTGCTTTGAAATTCCCATATGAAAGACACTTAATATGATTTTTATCTAGGAGCAGATAGGTAAGGCATATACGGGAAGACGCTGCTCATCCAGAAGCTAAAATAGGCTCTTGCTGGTGTAACTTGAATTTCTGCTTGGCAAGAATGTAATTTAGCAGAGGGAATACTGTTACACAATTTTTTAAATACGTGTTTCAAAAGCATATAATATCCATTCATCTTTTTATGATTTCATCTTCACATAATATTTACATAGTACCAACTATAGATACACAAAGTATTCAGATTAGTACAAATACACTTCAGTGTGGCCATGTCATTATTTTTTAAAATCTTTCTTACTTTTTCTGGAACCAAAAAATATGTGGTTGTTAATTGCTTTTTAACACAAGATTTCATAAGTATGTACTGAAACAGTGAAAAGCTCCCATGATACAATGCCCCAGAAATATGACTGCTAATAATTTGGTATATATTTTTCCATTTTTTTCCTTTAATTAATGTGTCTATATATAAGTAATAAATATTATACAACCAATATATTATGTAACTAATATATAGATATACATATATATTCATGTATACATACATGCCCTCCAAAAAGTTTGCACCAATTTACACAATTACATATATTTATTTAAATAATTATTATTTATAGATATATAAATATTCTGCAGGGCTCAGAGTGAAGCAAGAGAGGGGAAAGACTATGATGTCAAATTTAAGGAGGCTCTCAATCAGGGGCTGACCCTGCACTGTACCATCCTGGTTGTCAGTGCCTCCTTGCATATCCTACCCTAGGCCTAGGCCTTGCATACCATGGTCCCAGACCTGCCTGCAACTTGCTTTTTATTTTTCCCACTCAAATATATATATATATATATATATATATATATTTTTTTTTTTTTGAGACAGAGTCTTGCTCTGTTGCTCCAATAGAGTGCAGTGGCTTCATCATAGCTTACTGCAACCTCAAACTCCTGGGCTCAACGGATCCTCCTGCCTCATGATCCTGAATAGCTGTGACTATAGGCATCTGCCACCACACCCGGCTAATTTTATCAATTTTTGATAGAGACAGGGTCTCGCTCTTGTTCAAGCTGGTCTCAAACTCCTGACGTCAAGCTACCCTCCTGCCTCGGCCTCCCAGAGTGCTAGGTTTATAGGTGTGAGCCACCGAGCCTGGCCAGGACCTCCAAATTATTTAACTTAAAGAAGCTTCGAATAGGAAAAGTGATGTTAAAATAAAATAAAAAGAATGGGCCAGGCGCGGTGGCTCACGCCTGTAATCTTAGCCCTCTGGGAGGCCAAGGAGGGAGGATCGATCGAGGTCAGGAGTTTGAGACCAGCCCGAGCAAGAGCGAGACCCCGTCTCTCCTAAAAAATAGAAAGAAATGATCTGGACAACTGAAAATATATAGAAAAAATTAGCCGGGCATGGTGGCACATGCCTGTAGTCCCAGCTACTCCGGAGGCTGAGGCAGAAGGATCGCTTGAGCCCAGGAGTTTGAGGTTGCTGTGAGCTAGGCTGACGCCACAGCACTCTAGCCCGGGCAACAGAGCGAGACTCTGTCTCAAAAACAAAAAAAGAAAGAAAAAGAAATGAACAATGATTAAGTAATAGAATTTAACCCAAATGAAGTACAATAAAAAAAATTCAACTAAGTTTCCCTACTTATTTACTCAAAGATTTCTTGAGAAAAAGAGACAAGAAAAAAAGAAAGAGAGAGAAAGAAAGAAAAAGAAAGCAAGAAAGGAAGGAAGCAAGCAAGAAAGCAAGAAAGAAAAGGAACGAAAAAGGAAAGAAAGGAAGAAGAAAGAAAGGAAGAAAAAAAGAAACAAGGACTCTTTTGCTTCCTGTTTTTAAGTGAAGCTCCCTCTTGCCAACACCTACTATACACTTGAGAAATTTTCATCATAAAGCAGAGGTGGGAAGAAATCAGCCCTCAGGTGTTTGGACTGTACACTACAGTTGGGTGATCCGCTGCCTTTAGTGAATCAACCCAAGTAATAAACAAAGGGTGAACGCCAATGTCTGTGCAGGACTCAGCTTGATAGGAAATCAGGGAATTCGAAAACAATCATCCAACATTACATGTTTTGGGCCTTGTTTTTCAGAACACTATAATTTTTCACAATCTTTGCCTTGAACTTTCTGTCATTGGACATATGCCTTCCTGTGGTTTCTGTTTTTTTTTTTTTTTTTTGAGACAGAGTCTCCCTCTGTTGCCTGGGCTAGAGTGCCCTGGCTTCAGCCTAGCTCACAGCAACCTCAAACTCCTGGGCTCAAGCAATCCTCCTGCCTCAGTTTCCCAAGTAGCCGGGACTACAGGCATGTGCCACCATGCCCGGCTAACTTTTTTTTCTATTTTTAGTTGCCCAACTAATTTTTTTCTATTTTTAGTAGAGATGGGGTCTTGCTCTTGCTGAGGCTGGTCTCCAACTCCTGACCTCAAGCGATCCTCCCACCTCAGCCTCCCAGAGTGCTAGGAATATAGGCGTGAGCCACCGTGCCCGGCTGAACATTTATATTTTTATCCTCTAAAATTGAAAAATAACAAATTATCATTTTAAAAGAAATCCAAAAATTAAATAAAATGAAATAAATCCAAAGATTGTAGAAATAGATAATATGAAAAAGTTAGGCTCAGCATGGTGGCTCACACCTGTAGTCCTAGCAGTCTGGGAGGCCGAGGCAGGTGAATTGCTTGAGCTCAGGAGTTTGAGACCAGGCTAAGCAATAGTAAGACCCTGTCTCTACTGAAAAATAGAAAAACTAGTTGGGCATCGTGGCAAGAGCCTGTAGTCCCAGGTACTTGGGAGGCTGAGGCAGGAGGATTGCTTGAGCCCAGGAGTTTGAGGTTTTAGTGAGCTAGGGTGACGCCACTGCACTCTACCTGGGGCAACAAAGTGAGACTCTGTCTCAAAAAAAAAGAAAAGAAAAAGTAAAGTTCCCCCAAATCCCAGCCCCAGAAATAATAATAGTAATAACTACAATTTGTAGAGTATCTACAGCATGCATCTCAGCAATAAATTGGAACTAGGAACTTGAATGATCCCCCCCAAGGAAGTAACTTTGACTATCCCCCAGCTGGGACTAATCAATTTTAGGGGGGCAGGTGAACATAAGAGGTTAGTTATAATATACAAATATGACTGTTTCCGCTATAACCAAGTGAACAGAGGGCTCTGGGATATCTACAAGATTTACAGTGAGGAAAATGAAGCTCAATGAGTTAACCACGATAGTGACTAAAGCCAATATTAAGCCTGGGTTTCCTATGCTGATTCTGCTTCTCCGTTCCATCATAAAGTTCCTACACATAGGAGTAAAATAAGTTATGGATTAAAACTCAGGAAGAAGCCAGGTATCTTAGTCTGTTTCTGCTGCTATAACAAAATACCTGAGACTGAGTAATTTATAAACAACAGAAGTTCATTTCTCACAGTTCTGGAGGCTGGAACGTCCGAGATCAAGGAGGTGGCAGTTTTAGTGTCTGGTGAGAGACCAGTCTTCACTCCCAAAATATTGCCTTGTTGCTGCATCCTCCGCAGGGGATGACACTGTTTCCTCACATAACAGAAGGGACAAAAGGGCAAAAGGGCTGAAAGCTGTATAAAGCCTCTTTTATAAGGGCCTTAATTGCATTCACCAGGGAGGAGTCCTCATGACCTAATCACCTCTTAAAGGCTGTATGTCTTAATACTATCACAGTATTGATTAAGTTTCAACATATGAATTTGGGGGACAGATTCAGATCATAGCACCAGGGTTTTAGTTCGAGCTCTGCTACCACTTTGCTTTGTAACCTTGAACACTGCTTGATCTTTTGGGCCTTGCGTCCCTCATCTGTAAAGATAAAGATCAATGGTAGTCGTATCTATCCAACCATTCTTACCATCCACAGTTCCACTACCATATGGCCCCTGCAATAGCTCCCCTGTTTCCCAAGTCATTCCTATCCCATGCTGAGTCTCCTAGTTCCTGGTCACACTGCAGGGTTTTTTTTTTTTTTTTTTTTTTTTTGAGACAGAGTCTCGCTGTGTTGCCCAGGCTAGAGTGAGTGCCAGGGCGTCAGCCTAGCTCACAGCAACCTCAAACTCCTGGGCTTAAGCAATCCTACTGCCTCAGCCTCCCCAGTAGCTGGGACTACAGGCATGCGCCACCATGCCTGGCTAATTTTTTCTATATATATATTTTAGTTGGCCAGATAATTTCTTTCTATTTTTAGTAGAGATGGGGTCTCGCTCTTGCTGAGGCTGGTCTTGAACTCCTGACCTCGAGCAATCCACCCGCCTTGGCCTCCTAGAGTGCTAGGATTACAGGCGTGAGCCACCGTGCCCGGCCCACACTGCAGTTTTTGAGGGAAAATGTGCTCTGTTGTGATTGCACATGAGTGTATAATTTGGTTAGTTTAGTGAAGAAGAATGTATAAGTGGGTTTGGAGCCAGAGTAAGGGAGAAAAGGAATGTGATGTGGATGATGGCTCAGGTGGCTGTTTAGTATGGGGAAATTTATGGTCAAGAAGCCAAGATCAGAGAAGGGAGATCCCTGAGAAGTAGTGGTTATTATAATAGCACTTCCTTGCAATGGTCAATGCCAAGATCAATTAAAAGGCCTTTAAGGCTGGGTGTGGTGGCTCAACGCCTGTCATCCTAGCACTCTGGGAGGCCAAGGTGGGAGGATCACTTGAACTCAGGAGTTTGAGGTTGGTGTGAGCAAGGCTGACGCCACAACACTCTAGCCTGGGTACAGAGTTAGACTCTGTCTCAACAACAAAAAGAGGCCTATGAGGCCTTCATCAAATACCTAGCTACCTTTCCATTCCAATCCTATGAGCCTCCTTGTTCTTCTTGCATTGCACCAAATAGTTCCTATCTCAGATCCTTTGCAATTGCTATTCTTTCTGCCTGGAGTGCTTTCTGTACCTTCTCATCAGGCTCTGCTCAAATGACATTGCCTCAGAGGTCCGTCTCTGGCCACCCCATCTAAAAGAGCACCCCACCTCCATTCTCTTACCCCGAATTATTTTTTCAAATTATTTAACATTATAGAAAATTATATTATATATTTATTTATGGGTTTGTTTCCCCCACTAGAATGCAGTCTCCATAGGTAAAGGCACTTGGTTTATTTCATTCTTTGTTGGATCTGCATCATATAGAACAGTTCCTGGCAGAATCCTCAGTAAATATTTGTGGAATGAAACATAAAGGAAGAACTCTAGGGCTTTGAAGTCCTTAACTTTTGCACAGTCTTAGCTTCTCTGCATATATATATATATGTATATATGTACACATATATATATATATATATTTTTTTTTTTTAAGAGACAGGGTCTCACTCTGTTACCTAGCCTGGAATGCAATGGTGCAATCATAGCTCACTGCAGTCTCGAACTCCTGGGAGTACATACTGCTCTTGTGGCTGACCTTTAGGTCAGGCTAATGCCTTTAGTCTCCAGTTCCTCCAGAGGTCATAACTGAAACAGCATGGCCCAAAGCCCTCATCCTAAATAACACTGTTAAACGGTCTGGTGGCCAAAGCCCCAAGCAAATAAAGACACTTCTATCAGGCAGGACATTTCAGGGGCCTGGAGATTTCCTCCTAGTAGCTGAGGCAAAGGCCAGAACCCTACCTTGGTAAAGTTAATTCTCTGTTATACAGGCCTACTTCTATTTATGCAAAAGGGGAAATGTTCTTAAAGGAGTAGGACATCTCCATGGGGGAAATAAAGCCCTGAAGGAATATTCCATTATATGTTATGTAGGTAAATAACTCCTCCTTCTGTAATAAATAAACCCTGAGATTCCAGTAGTTTAACATAATAAAAGTTTATTTCTCTTGTTCACAGTCCAATATGGGTTGGTGGAAGGGTAGGGGGTAAGGAAGGAGGAAAGAAGGAAAGAAGTAAGAGGAGAAGAAGGAGGTAGCACAGGAGGGGGAGGGATCCTGCTCCATATAATCATTCAGGGACCCAGGCTTTTTCCATCTTGCGGCTCCACCCTTTTCTTTGTTCTTTTCTTTGTCCTCTCCATTCAGCAAGAGAAGGGATGGCAAAGAGTGAGGATTGTGCTTGAGAGGTTTCTATGGACCTAGAAGTGGTGCCCACCACTCGTGCTCACCTTCCAAACGCAGCCAGAACAGTCACGTGGCCACACCTAACTGCACTGGAGATTGGAAAATGGACTTGGACTCTCACTGTAGGCCAGGAAGAAGAAAAGAATACAGTCATTGGTGAGCACCAACAGTCTTTGCCACATACAAGCAATCATGTGACACCAACATTAAGTCAGAAATCACTTTTCTTTCTTTGGAATTCCTTTAGCATTTACATACTCCCTTTATCATAATTTGTTATATTAAGTTATTATTGCCTTAGATTCATGTCTTCTGCTTCCAATTTTTTTTTTTTTTTTTTTTTTGAGTAAGAGTCTTGCTCTGTTGTCCAAGCTAGAGCGTGATGGTGTCAGCCTAGCTCACTACAACCTCAAACTGCTAGGCTCAAGCAATCCTCCTGCCTCAGCCTCCCTACACCCAGCTAATTTTTTCTATTATAAGTAGAGACAGGGTCTCACTCTTGCTCAGGCTGGTCTCAAACTCCTGAGCTCAAGTGATCCTCCCGCCTCGGCCTCCCAGAGTGCTAGGATTACAGGAGTGAGCCACCATGTCCGGCCTCTGCTTCCATTTTTATATCATAAGCAGGGATCATTCTTCAGTTGCTTTGGTATTTACCATAATGCAGGTTATAATATAGGCACTATAAGTAGATTTAAAAATCATGCTGAATTATTTCAGTAAAGACTGAGGAAGTTGAAATTTGCAAACCTTTACAGTCTGGAAACAAGTTTGGTTTAGTTGCTATGGCACAAATTAATAGTTTAAATATATACAAGGATGTTTACAATAGCAAAAAAGTAGAAAGCAAATTAAATATCCATTAAGCATAAATATCGACATGGGAAAGAAGTTAAAATATACTGGTGAGTGATACACAAACTCACATACACTGAAAAAGAGATGAATATAGCAAAGTATTAATAGCAATTATCACTGTATAATGAGATTATGGATAATTTTTTCTGTTTCTTATCTGGATTTTCCTACATGAATCCAGATTACTGGTGTAAATTTTTTAACAAGTAAAAGAATCAAAGTAGTTAAAGGTAAACCATGACTCATTATAATAGCAGCACAATCAGATCAGGAAAACATTATCTTTTAAAATGACATCTTGGCCAGGCACAGTGGCTCACACCTGTAATCCTAGCATTCTGGAAGGCCGAGGCAGGAGGATCACTTGAGCTCAGGAGTTCAAGACCAGCCTGAGCAAGAGTGACACCCTGTCTCTACTAAAAATAGAAAAATTAGCCAGGTTTGGTGGTGTGTGCGTGTAGTCCCAGCTACCTGGGAGGCTGAGGCAGGAGGATTGCTTGAGCCCAGGAGTTTGAGGTTGCTGTGAGCTACGATGACGTCACTGTACTCTAGCCCTGGTGACAGAATGAGACTTTGTCTCAAAAAAAGAAGACATCTTTTCTGGACTCATCAGGCGATTGCCAAGTCCATGTATGTAATGTTAAGAATAAAAAGCCTCCGAAGATAAGTGATTATCTTTCATTTGTATGTTTTAAAAATTTTCTAAGGATGTGTAGGGACACAGGGACCAACCTGAAGGAGCTCTAGATGCCAAAGCTGGAACCCAAAGTACAAAGTACACTCATCCCTTGGCATCTGTGGGGAATTGGTTCCAGAACTGTCAGGGACACCAAAATCTGTGGATTTTATGTTTATATTTATGTATTTATATTAGTCCCTAATATAAAATGATGTAGTATTTGCATTTAACCTATGCCCTTCCTCCCGTACACCTTCTCTAGATGATGATGATGATTTTTAGAGACGGGGTCTCAATCTGTTGCCCAGGCTGGAGTGCAGTGGCAGAAACGTAGCTCAATGCAGCCTTCAACTGCTAGGCTCAAGTGATTCTCCCACCTCAGCTTGACTACAGGCATGTGCCACTGGGCCAGGCTAGATTACTTATAATAGCTAATACATTGTAAATGCTATGTAAGTAGTTGTCATATTGTATTGCTTTTAAAATTTGTGTTATTGTTAATATTGTAGTGTCATTTTTTATTGTTTGGGGTTTTTGTGGGTTTTTTTTTTTTTTTTTTTGAGACAGAGTCTCGCTCTGTTGCCCGGGCTAGAGTGAGTGCCGTGGCATCAGCCTAGCTCACAGCAACCTCAAACTCCTGGGCTTAAGCAATCCTCCTGCCTCAGCCTCCCGAGTAGCTGGGACTACAGGCATGAGCCACCATGCCCGGCTAATTTTTTTGTATATATATTTTTAGTTGGCCAGATAATTTCTTTCTATTTTTAGTAGAGACGGGGTCTCACTCTTGCTCAGGCTGGTCTCGAACTCCTGACCTCGAGCGATCCACCCGCCTCGGCCTCCCAGAGCTAGGATTACAGGCGTGAGCCACCGCGCCCGGCCTTTTTTTTCATCTGTAGTTGGTTGAATCCATGGATGCAGACGCCACACATATGGAGGGCTAACTATATATATGGGTCCATACTGAAATAAATGAATGAATGGACAAATAAATCAATGGAGAAGAAGAAACAAATCCTTCAGAAATAACTCCATTTAAGATATGTAGATACTTCCTTTTCCAGAAACTGAGCTTAATTTCCATTCCCTCCCAATTCCCTTTCCACCTTCTTGAGAGTAGGCTAGACTTAGTGATTTGCTTCCAAAGAACAGATTACAGAAAAGGAGAAAGCGTAACTTTATAATGGAGAAACCTGGCAAACCCTATCTGAACCAAATGATGAAGGTTAATGTCACCAGTGATGTCATATGGATGTCACCTACCCTTGATAGGATGAGAAGGGCATGTCACCCTGAGGTCTTCTTTCCCAAAACCTATAACCTCAATCTAAGTGTGAAAAAAAACATCAGACAATCCCCATTTCAGAGACATTCTACAAAATATCTGACCAGACATGATGATTAAATGTAATGTGGTATCCTGGGTGGAATTTGGAACAGAAAAAAGACAGTAGGAAGAAACTAATGAAATCTGAACAAAGTGTGGAGTTTAGTTAATGGTAATGGAACAATGTTGGTTCCTTAGTTGAAACAAATGTACCATAGTAACATAATTACATTAACAACAATGGAAACTGGACAAGGGATATAAGGAACTCTCTGTACTATCTTTGCAACTTTTCTGTAAATCTAATATTAGTCCAAAATAAAAAGTTTATTTTTAAACATTCTTACAGAAAATGGGAGAAAAGGTAATTCTTTGGAGGGAGTCACAGGTTGTAAAATGCACTTTTAAATAAATTATTCCTCCTTGAAAGTGGTCCTATAACAAGAGATAAAGAGGCCATGAGGGTAAGGTGCTCTTGGAAAGGATCCCTCAATTTTATAAATTATGCTTTAAGGCAGAACAGATCAGCACGTGGTCTAAGAACTCCAGGCTAAGCATTTATGAGGAAATGTTTAGAATCTTCCCATAAGCAACCTAAGGGCCTGCCTGTCTGCCTGTAGCTTTATTCATCTGTCCTTGTTTTCTGATAGAAGCCAGGATTTGACATCTAAAGGAACTTTTTCCCCCTGATTTCTCATGCTAGACTGGGGCGTCCCAGAACCAGGGGGTGAGCCTTCGAGCAGACCTCTGAATTTGGGGAGGGCCATGATTATGCAGACAGAGCTTTTTGCATTTTCCCTTCCTCCACTTGGCAGCACAAGCACAAAGTTCTGGAGATAAAAGGCTTCCATTAATACCAAATCAATAGAAGTCAAAGAGACTTTTTTGTCTATGGTTAGGTCATAACTACAATTTCTCTTTTCCTTTCTTCCTTTCTTTTTTTTTTTATAACATGTTTATGAATCCAAGTCAGGATTTTGACTTCCCTGAGCTATTTTCCAGTGTCTAAGAGTGCAGCAAAGGTTCAGATGTAGTTTTCATGGTTTCTAAGAATGAGTAAAAGCAAATGCCTTTATCCCTGGCAGCTTCTTTCCCAGCTTCCAAGGAAGGGAGGGATATAGAGAAGCAATAGAAACTGTCTTTTTTGCCTATGCAACATCATGGTTCCCTGCATCATAGACATTTACTTTCTTCACTCAGCATTCAAGGAGCTGCCTCTGCTGCACATCAGGGACTCATCACTCTACACATGGAGCTTGTCATCACCGGTCCTCTTCCTTCACTGATGTACTCTCTGGTTACAATCTCCTTTCTCATCTATTTTATGAATTCAAAAACTATTTATTGAGCATGTCCTCTTATACCGAGTTAGGCACAGGAAATAGGGTGATGCACAAGACAAAAACAAATCCTGCTCTGGGAGCTTACAGTCTACTGGAAGCAGCAGGAATGGGAATAACTGAGATACTGAAAATTTTGGGTAGAGGGATGGGAGCAATGTTAGAAAGGGTGGTTAGGGAGGGCTCCTTTGAGGGGGCGATACAAGAACTCCAACCTGAATGATAAGGAATCAACCCTGTGAATTGGAGGGAGAGTATTTCAGACTGAGGGACTCCGAAGTGCTAAGGCCCTGAGGCAAGAATAAGCTTAAACTGTTCCAGAATCAGAAACAAAATCTGTGGGGCTGGTAGGCTGTGATCAAAGAACAGAATGAAAGAAGATGAGGCCAGAGAGATAAACAAGCAGGGTCCACATCTCAGGGAAGCTGTAGGTCCTAATAAGGAGTTTTCATTTTAGTGTCAGGGGAAGCCATTAAAGAATTATGAGCAAGAGACTAAGGTGGTTGATTACTTTTCTTTGGAAGGAGTAACTTTTTCCATACATGCTTTCCTTAAATTCACTGTTTACATTTTACCCTCATTTATTTTATCATTCTCTCTTTTACACACACACACACACACATACTCACACACATTCATTTTATATAAATACAATTTTTTTCTCAATAATTTGAGAGTAAGTTGCAGGTAATCATGTCCCTTCACTCCTAAATACACTTTTTTTGTATTTCCTAAAAACAAGCACATTCCCTTAGATGACTATACTTTAACTGTCAAAATCAGGAAAGTTAACATCAAGACAATACTATTATCTAATCTTCAGGTCATTTTCAAATTTTAATTATCCCAGTAACGTTCCTTATAAGTACTTTTTTCCTAGTCCAAGATCTAATTCAGGACAAAGCACTATATTTAGTTATTATGTCTTCTTTAGTCACCTTTAATCTAGACCTGTCTGTCTTTGTCTTTGTGAACTTGACATTCTCTAAAAGGGCAGTCATTTTGTACAATAGTCTTCCATTTGGGTTTGTCTGATGTTTCTTCACGGTTCTATTCAGATTATGCATTTTTGTCTGGAAAACTGCAAGACTGATGCTGTGTTCTCTTTAGTGCATCACCGGGAGGCACATGATATTGGTTGGCACCACGGATTTATGCTTAAAAAGATAATTTGAATTCAAAATGATAATTTGTTATTTTTCAATTTTAGAGGATAAAAATATAAATGTTCAGCTGGGGAAGGTGGCTCACGCCTGTAATCCTAACATTTTGGGAGGCTGGGGCCAGAGGATCGCTTGAGCTCAGGAGTTTGAGACCAGCCTGAGCAAGAGCGAGATCCCATCTCCACTAAATATAGAAAAAATTAGTCAGCCATGGTGGCGCACGCCTGTAGTCCCAGCTACTCTGGAGGATGATCGCGTGAGCCCAGCAGTTTGAGGTTGCAGTGAGCTATGATGACGCCACTGCACTCTGAGACATCAGAGCAAGACTCTGTCTCAAAAAAAAAAAAAAAAGAGAGATGTTCCTGGATTCTGACCTCAGGACTTTTTTTCTCACTTAGGGATGTTCTTAATCCTCACATCAGACTTGGCCTTGCCTCCTGTCTCTCTCTTCTAGCACTATTTGGGCCCTCCCTCCGGCTGCGGTGCTGCTGGCCGCCCTGAATAACAAAGGAAAGAAAGGTGGGAGGATATGCAGAGTGGTGCTCTTCCCTCTGAGGCATTATTGCTTTGTGGAATTCTGTAGGGCTCTGGAGAGAAGAGTCACAAATACAAATTAAAGGATTGGAAAAATACAACAAACTTATGAAGTATATGAAAGGACAAGGCTTATTTAAGATTGAGTTTTCGATTATTTAATGGTGACTTCCTTGAGAGGCCTTTAAAATGAGCTAATAACCAACTAGTCTCCATCTTCACTGGGGGAAGATCAAAAGAAAACGGGCTGAAGTTGCAAATGAAGAGATTCTGGTTAGATCAGTGACTTTAAAACTTTTGGCTATGGAACCCTTTAAATAAAGCAAAACGTGGAAGGACAACACGTAAAACAGAAAAAAGGGTACTGGAAGTCTGAGTGGGGGTTCCCTAGCCCAGCTAGCTCTTTCTCCCCTTGGAGGACTTGCCAAAGCACAGTTTGAAAACCAGTGGTTTAGCTCAGGGGTAAAAACTATTAATATATATAGCCTGCTGCCTGTTTTTCTACTGTCTATGAGCTAAGAATTGTTTTCCCATTTATATATGGCTGGGGAAAAATAATATTACATGACATGTGAAAATAAAATGAAATTCAAATTTCAGTGTCCATAAATAAAATTTTCTTGGAAGAAAACCACACTCCTTTGTTTTGGTATTGTCTATGGCTGCTTTTGTACTACAATGGCAGAGTTAAGTAGTCATGATAGAGATCATATGGTCTGCAAAGCCTAAAATGTTCACTGGTCCTTTGCAAAAAAGGGTTTGCCAACCTCTGGCTTAGATAAAAGAAAAGGTTTCATGATAGTGTTTTTTAAAGTTGGGACTCTGTGATAAATAGGGTTTATGTGATTTCCTCTTTTGGAGGTGTTAAAGTTAGGCTAGATTGTGGTTTAAATAAAGTCCTATCTGTATGGAAGAGAAATGATTGGCCTCAACCTTCAGGATCCCTAAAAGTCCCTCCCTTCCAGCCCTGGAGCCTGTGGTTTTACCCTTGGGCTCCAGCTAGTCGCCTGCAGATGGCTAAAGGGAAAAAGAAGGCAATTACCCGGCAGTACACCAAAAAATTCCACGCCCACACCCCCTACCCCAGTTTGGAGCCAGAAATTCCTGGCAGTTTAAGAAAGGAATTCCTTCAGAACACAATTGCAGTAATGCTTTGGCCAGCCAGTCCCTAGATTTCACAGGGTGGGAAAACATCTGTGATTTGCAGAAGAGGTAAGAAAACCCAATTCCAAGAATTGATGAGACATTGAGGAAAGCTCTAAGGAAGACCATGAGAAAGAGAAAAGCACTTCTAGAACAAGTAGAGAATGATTAGCTAAATCTTAATATCTTTTTTGTGCTTTCTTTCAAATCACTACAGATCATTTGAGATCAACTCAGATCATTTGCACTGTGAACTAAAATAAAATTTTAAGGCTCACCCCCCACAGGCTGACTGAATGGACCCCCTCGTGGCCAAAGGAATATCCTAAAACTAAATTGCCTGCCAGGAGGAGGGAGGTCAGACATGCCTCAACATGCCCCCCTCCCTTCTTGGAGACATCCTTTGTAACCCATTAACAAGCCTAAGGGTATACAAGACAAACCTGCAGGTCCTCAATTTACACAACAAATCTATGTCCGGTGGCTTGTCTCTGATAAACAGCAACTATGTTAAAATATTCCAAGCCCTTAGACAAAGCTTCATGTCTTTAACCAATTACAAGCCAAAGAATCTTTAAACCCACCTAAAACCTACAAGCCCCCACTTTGAGATGGCCCACCTTTTCCGGCGAAACCAATGTATGATTCCCACGTATTGATTTATGACTTTACCTGTAACCCCAGTCTCCCTGAAATGTATAAAACCAAACTGGAACCCAGCCACAGCGAGTCCACTTGCTCAAGGCCTCTTGGGCGTGGCTCCTGGTCATGGTCCTCAAATTTGGCTCAGAATAAATCTCTTTAAAATTATTTTACAGAGTTTGGCTTTTTTCCGTTGACAGCATTAATTTAAGTTTACTCCAATCCTTTGGTCCCCTATCTGGCATTTCACAACATTATGTTTCTCCAATACTTGAAACAGATGGGGGCTGGAGTTATAATTCTATGTCCATAACTCTTCTGTGACTCTAGTTCTTCTGCTATAAAATGAGGATGAGATCTTAATACCTTCAAAACCATGAGGTGATTTCTCAGCTTGAAGAATAAAGAATAGTAACCGGGGGCAGAGGGAGAGCCATGTGCAGGGGATTGATGCATCTCAAAGAGTCTGTTCATTCACACTCTCCACTTTCCACATCGGTCCTTACTGGAAAAGCCTTGGTGATTACAGTAGTGAAACCACAAAATTTACAAAAAATAAATACCCCACCCATGATCTCTGTAGGAAACAAACAAACAAGCAGTAACAACAAAACAAATAGCCAATAGCATAGCTTTAGATAAAACATATTATGGTAGTTTTTGCCTATAGTTTCATTTATTTTACATTTTAAAAAATGAAAATAACACAGGCACATGGTTTTTAAAAAAATGAAACAATACAGAAAGAAATGAACAGCAAAAATCTTCCTCCCCACGCTCTGATCCCCAAATCTCTAATCCCTCTCACCAAAAGTGGGAACTGTTAATGGCTTCTTGTGTATGGGCCTGGGGTGGGGGAAAAAAAGAAAAAAGTACATACACATCCTTTCAAAATTTTTACACAAATGGTTTCACACTGTTCTTCACTTTGCTTTTCCCACTAAATAGTTATCTAGGAGATCTTGTATTTTAATGGCTGAATTTTGGGGGCATATGATTATTTACTAGCCCCATTTATGGGATATTGTGGTTGTTTCTGATTTGTCTTTATTATAAACAATGCTATAATGAACACCATTGTACCTACATTTTAGTGACTTTTTTTTTTTTTTTTTGATACAGAGTCTCACTCTGTTGCCTGGGCTAGAGTGTGGTGGCATCAGCCTAGCTTGCAGCAACTTCAAACTTCTGGGCTCAAGCAATCCTTCTGCCTCAGTCTCATGGCGGCATGTGCCACCATGCCCGGCTAACTTTTTCTATATATTTTTTTAGTTGTCCAGCTAATTTCTTTCTATTTTTAGTGGAGATGGGATCTTGCTCCTGCTCCTACTGGTCTCGAACTTCTGACCTCAAATGATCCTCCTGCCTCAGCTTCCCAGAGTGCTAGGATTACAAGCGTGAGTCACCACGCCCAGCCTCTTAGTGACTTTTGTGACTATATTCATACATTAAACGAGCAGTACCATGCCTACATTTTTACTTTTTTTTTTTTTTTTTTTTTTGAGACAGAGTCCCGCTCTGTTGCCCGGGCTAGAGTGAGTGCCGTGGCATCAGCCTAGCTCACAGCAACCTCAAACTCCTGGGCTTAAGCAATCCTACTGCCTCAGCCTCCCGAGTAGCTGGGACTACAGGGATGTGCCACCATGTCCGGCTAATTTTTCTATACATATTTTTAGCTGTCCATATAATATCTTTCTATTTTTTAGTAGAGACGGGGTCTTGCTCTTGCTCAGGCTGGTCTCAAACTCCTGAGCTCAAATGATCTGCCCGCCTCAGCCTCCCAGAGTGCTAGGATTACAGGCGTGAGCCACCGTGCCCAGCCTACTTTTAATAGCTATTAACAAAGTACCCTCCCAAAAGCTTTCACAAGTTTATACTCCCACCTGTAATGTATATGTTCCCCTATTCTCTGGCCAACACTGGGTATTAGTATACTTAATTTTGGTAATTTAATGAGGTATAACTTCTCTTATGTTTATCGATCATCTGTATACCTTTTTTTCTAGGACTGACTGTTATTTGTATTTTTCATCTTTTCCTTATTAATTTATTTAATCTCTTCACATATTAAAGAAAATATCTTTTGGTCATATTTTGACTATTTTTCAATATTTTTGTCATACAAGAGGTTTTATGTGGTCAATTTTATCAGACTCTTCCTTTCTGTTTTCTGAATTTCATGTTGTTTTAGAAAGAACTTAACTCACTTCATAATTATAAATCAATCTCTCTTTCTCTCTCTCTCTCTCTCTCTCTCTCTCTCTCAAGACCTAAACAATTTAATCCTTTGTTTATTAAAAGAGCTCTGTTCCTTTGGCTTTGTTTAGTTTGGTTTTAGATTTTTTTTTTCTTTTCTGTGTTAATTCTGAAGGTAAAAAAAAAATGAAAAAAATATTTTTGACTTAATCACAGGAAGATATATTTGATTCAGCAATGAATTAAAAACAAAAATTTTTTTTTTGAGACAGGGTCTCACTATGTTGCCCAGGCTGGAGTGCAGTGGCATCACCATAGTTTACTGCAACCTCAAACTCCTGGGCTCAAGGGATCCTCCTCCCTCAGTCTCCCCAGTAGCTGGGACTACAGGCATGCACTACCACACCTGACTAATATTTTAATTTTTTGTAGAGAGGAGGTCTTGCTTGTTGCTCAGGCTGAATTCAACTTTTTAAAACTATATGGGCCAACATTTTGTGGAGCAAATCAAATATTTTTGTGCCCAGATTTGGACCAAAGGTAGGCAGTTAACAATCTCTGATCCACGAGCTCAAGAATCATAATTTTCCTTCTCACTTTTTTTTTTTTTTTTGAGACAGAGTCTTGCTTTGTTGCCCAGGCTAGAGTGAGTGCCATGGCGTCAGCCTAGCTCACAGCAACCTCAAACTCCTGGGCTTAAGCGATCCTACTGCCTCAGCCTCCTGAGTAGCTGGGACTACAGGCATGCGCCACCATGCCTGGCTAATTTTTTTCTATATATATATTTTAGTTGGCCAGATAATTTCTTTCTATTTTTAGTAGAGATGGGGTCTTGCTCTTGCTGAGGCTGGTCTTGAACTCCTGACCTCGAGCGATGGACCAGCTCGGCCTCCCAGAGTGCTAGGATTACAGGCGTGAGCCACCGCGCCCGGCCCCTTCTCACTTTTGAAAATGTGGCTATTAAAAAGATTTCCTCGAAGAATTCTATCTTAGAGGAAACAACCCAAAATATCTAATAGGTTGAACCACATGGAATTATTTTTATAGGTCAAAAACAGTCAAATATTGGCAATTTCATGTAGTTCAACCCAACATAATGGCCCAAACATTACAAAAGTTTATTCTTTCTCTATGAAGTCCAAAAGAGATGTCCTTGGTATGTGGGCAGCTGTCCTCCACATAGCTTCTTATAGCTTCTCTAACTTTAACCTATGACTTCCAAGGTCATCATGTCTGTCTGTATCCAGCCACAATAGGGGATAAGGCATTGAGAAGTACAGTGGGGCATTTTTGTGGAACAGTCCTCTAAGTGATGGACATCACTGCCACCTACTACCATCCCATTGGGTAGAGCTCAGTCACATGGCCACACCTAACTATGAGGAAGGCTGAGGAATACGATCTAGCTGTGTGCCCAGAAATAACAGAAAATGGGTCTGGTAAATGGCTGCCTGGTAGCCACCAAAGAAGTTTCCCTAATAGCTCCCACTGACTTCCCTGAAATACTCAACTCTTGAGTTTTCCTGTTTTTTTTTTTTTTTTTAATAAGTAGAATAGATTTTGAGTAATAATACTTTACATTTATTCAATTTACAAGGAATTTTTACATTAGTTATCTGTGTGTCCAAGCATTCTACAAGATAAACAAAAAATTATTCCCATTTTATAGATAAAGAAGCTAAGGCTGAGAGGGCGCAGGTTGACTTGTTTCAGGACATGAACTAGGTGGTGAAACCAGCTCATAATGACAGCAAGGATACTTTACCCAGTGCCCTTTGGCTTATGCAGCACTTTCATGTCCATTATTTTCTCTGACCAGTAGTGCAGGGCTCTTCCCCTTCTGCCAGTCTTGCTTGCGGGCTCTCCATCATGCCCAGCTGGTTATTAGTATGTTGCTGGCCCAGCAGGTTTTAGGATATAAATAGATGCATTTGTTGTCTGACCAATTCTTTTCTTGGAGTCAGGCACATTTACCCTTGCTAGGAACCAAGCCCTCCCTGCTTCTTGGCTCAGATTAAGAGGCAATTTTGAGGCCCTAAGAACACACATGATGGCCTCCCTACACTTCCATGGCACAGAAGGGCTCTTCAGGTGAGTACCAAATTGCCAAAGCTCAAAGTGTGTTGGAAGGGGCAGTTGTGGAGTGCTGAGATGGGGTATAATGGGATGCAGCTGTACTTCCAACTCTATTACCTGCCAAAGGGTGAGTTTCTGCTGCTGCTATTTCTGCTGGGTTTTAAAAATTTATTTTATTTATTCATTCATTAATTTATTTAGGGACGAAGTCTTGCTATTTTGCCTAGGCTGAACTTGAACTCCTGGGCTCAAGCGTCCTGCCTCAGCCTCCCAAGTAGCCGAGGCTACAGGTGTGCCCACTGCATCCGGCTCTGTTTGTGCTGTTTTCTACTTTCTTCAAATGTGTGGTATCTCGTGGCTAGCAGAGGAATAGAAAGGGATGATTTCTTTTCCATAAACTCAAATTCCACTTCACAGCTTTTATCCTCATAATTTTCATAATTCTCATCATCTGTTGAGATCTCTATCTGCTGCTTCTCTGCATTTGTCCTTCCTCAAGAACTGACTCAAATGAGAACATGCCTTCTTTATCAGGATTTGAGATCTGAGGTTATTCTGTGAACTCTCTGAAGGCAGCAGCTGCTGCATCTTCTGCTTACTTGAGTTCTCACAGCTATCAAGTGCGTGGCCCATAGTGGGTTTCCCAAATACTTGTTGGCCATGAATACATGTAAAGATCTTAGAAGTTTTCAGAGATGAACTCAGAAATAAAGCAAAATAAATAGCATGTTCTTACTTTAAAAAATAAAACTTTTTATTATGATCATTTCAAACATGCAGAAAAAAATGGAGAAAATAGTATGATGAACAGACATATACCCATTATATTTCAACAACCGTTAATATTTTGCCATATTTGCTTCATCTAGTTATATTCATAATTTTTGCTGAACACTGCAAAATATAGACTTCAGGATACTTCTTCCCAACAGCATGCATCTTTTAAAACTAAGGACATTCTCCTACATAACCACAGTATCATTATCACATCTGAAAAAAATTAACTATAATTCCCTGAAATCATTTAATACCCAGTTCATATTGGAACTTCCCTAACTATTCCCAAAATATCTTTTATATCTTTTGTGTTTTGAAATCAGGATAAATCAAGGTTCACACATTGCATTTGACTCTCTAAATTCCTTTTAATCCAAATAGGGGTTGGAAAACTTTTCCAGTAAAGGGCCAGAAAGTAAATATTTTAGGCTTTGGGGGCCATATGGTTTTTGTAAATACTTAATTGCGCTGTTGGAGCACATAGCCAGACAGCATAGCCACAGACAGTACGTAATGAATGGGCATGGCTGCCTTCCAATAAAACTTTATTTACAATAACAGGCTGTGAGCTGGATTTGGACCTCAGGTGGTACTTTGCCCACCTCTAATCTAGAACAGCCCCCTTTTCCCCACACCCATTTTATTGGAAGAATAATGTATTTATTTTTTAAAAATTAAGTTTAGTTGTTTTTTTAAATAAGCAATGCATACATATAGTTAGAGATCATTAATGATAAGACTGGGCCAGGAGTGGTGACTCACACCTATAATCCTAGCACTTTGGTAGGCCGAGGCAGCATGATTGCTTAAGGCCAGGAGTTTGACACCAGCCTGGGCAACAAAGCAAGACCCCATCTCTACAAAAAATAGAAAACTTAGCCAGGTGTGGTGGCACCCACCTGTAGTCCCAGGTGCTCGGGAGGCTGAGGCAGGAGGATCGCTTGAGCCCAGCAATTTGAGCTTGCAGTGAGCTATGATGACACCACTGCACTCTGGGCAGGGCAACAGAGTGAAACCCTGTCTCGAAAAAAAAAAAAAGAAGACGATAAGACATAATGAAGCCAGTAATCCCTTATCTCTCATACCTCCCTCAATTCTCAGGAGGTAATTCCACAGAAGCATCACAATAAAATTCTTTTGCCACCATTACCCACCCCTTTAAACTTTTTTTTTTTTTTAGAGATAGGGTCTTGCTATGTTGCCCAGGCTGGTCTGAAACACCTGGGCTCAAGCCATTCTCCCACCTCAGCCTCCCTAGTGGCTGGGATTAGAAGCATGGGCCACCTATACCCAGCTCCAACCCCATTTATTTTTAAGAGCCACAGTTCCATTTATTATCTAGCAAACAGTGGGAGGATCAGAGGAAGGACCCACCCTAGACACCCTCCCATTATTGCCATGGGTTCCAGTTTGCTTCCCCAACCTAGAGGGCCTAGAGGCGCTCGGCCCAGGGAAAGGGTAGACCTGGCCCCTGGCCCTTGGGATGGAGCAGAGTCCAGATGGCCCTGGCCCTAGCACCAGCTCATGAACCCCAACCTCAGGCCCATCTCCCTAGGGCCACTGAGCCACTCTTGGAGCCAGGCTGGCTAGACTCGAGGCTGCTGGGTTCAGCTCCAAGCAAGCTGGACTCGGAGTTCTGGATCTCAGGCAGGCTGAACTCTGGAATCCTGATTCCAGGCTCTGGGTGTGGTAGACTTAGGTCCCAGGCTCCTGGCAAGGCCAGGTGCCTTCACGGTTGCAGCAGGTAGCTGACTTTATGGCTAGGCGTTTGGAGCAGTGTAGGCTTCTCATGACAGGGGCCAGGGCTGGAGTTGGGACTGGATTCAGAGACAGAGTCAATGTTAGCAGAGCAAGAGTGGCAGGCCCAGCAGAGAATGACCCGGAGAGGCAGCAGCAAGAAGCCTACAAAGCCATTGCAGACGATGGCAATGAGGAGCCCCGGGGAGATGCCTGCCCCCATGACGGGCAGCACCCTCAGACCAGCACAGACTGTGGAGCTGCCTCAGTGGCGAGGCCCATGCCGAGGTGGGACTCCAGTGTGGCCAGCCTTCCAGGGAGGCTGTCATTTCCGCAAGCTCAATGATTCCTGGGCAGTGGAGATGTCTACCTGCAGTCCTGAGCCTGAGCCGAGCCGGTGCGTGCCCGCGGCAGGAGCTGGGGCAGCGGGTGCTCCCGCGGCGGAGGCTCCGGAGCCTGGGGGTGGGGGGTCGGGAGGCTGCAGGGGAGACGACCACTCCCCCGGCCCTCCCCCTCTGCCTCCCACCCCATTTTTAATGAGGTTTTTTTTTAACATCAAGAAATAACTTATTCAATGTTCAAGCTCAACCGAAATACGCATTCAGAGATTTGTGCACAAATCTCACCCTAGGGCCCTATCTATCTGGACTTCAGAGAATTGTTTTCACGGCCACCCCTGTGGCAGGAGGACATCCCCCGCGACCCTAACTGAAGGCCCCTCAGCCGCCCTGGTGTCCATAAGACCTGAGTGCCAGGAAGGAGCCCTAGTGTCAGGGCCCACATGACCAGACTGCGGCGCTGTAGCCCCCACGCTGCTCTAGGATTCTTCCAGGAATGAGCCCCTCCTGTCAGACCCAGGGAGCTCAGGGCACCTTTGGTTACCTGTTCCCTCGCTCGGCCGCCATGTCCTCTTCTGCGTCACCCCTGATACCACCATATCCGCTGCAGTCTCTTCTATCCACCACGGAGGGTCCTTCAGACTGTCGGGGGCCGTCCCTGCCATTCCTCTCACTCTAGTACTTCTGCCGTTATGAGATGGAGGCCTCTGGAGCCCCACGTACCTGCCACAGACTAATGACCGGCTTTTAATATTGCACGTTTTGGATCCGATTGCTTCCTATGATGCCTTTCCTGTAAACTGGAAGATAGATGGATCTAAAGGCTGGATTAAGTGTGTACAAACTTTTTATAAAAGAAATTGCTTTCTCCTTGTTGCTTAGAGAAGAGGGCAGGCCTAATATCTTTGGAATATACTAGCACACCGGGAGCCTGTATGGTGAAGGTCGCTCTGGGCCCAAGTCTTCATTTGCAGTGACAGAGTTGTACTAGTGATCTCTTTGATTCCTTCTACCTCTAAAACCTCCTATTCCTCGTAGAGAACATTTAGGGGATTCAAAAATAAAAAATAAAATAAAATCTATTCCCCTCCATTAGTACTAACAGATCAAATTTTTGACAAATGAGATGTCATGCTCCTTGTCTCATTTACAGCCATTAGCTCTTTTGTTTTTTTTATTTTTAGTTGTCCGGCTAATTTCTTGCTATTTATTTTAGTAGAGATGGGGGTCTCGCTCTTGCTCAGGCTGGTCTCAAATTCCTGGGCTCAAGCAATCCTTCCATCACAGCCTCCCAAAGTACTGGGATTACAGGCCTGAGCCACTGTGCCCAGCCCCTAGTCACTGCAGATTTATAGTCATGACAATATTCTGGCACCTAGCAGTACAGTGTGTTGAAGGAGTCATTTTTTCTATTCACACAAATTCCTTCTTTGGGCTAGGATCACAAGGCTGGGTCGGAGTGTATAATCTTGAATATACTTTCAATTCTGTACTGATAAAATGAAATCCCCTTATACATTCAGGACTATAGAATTACAACAGGAAAATTATCCAGGTTTAAAACCACATAGTTCAAATTAATGTTTAAAAAATTATTTACTGTTATATGCAAAACTGTGCTAGTGAGTAGGGGGTTGGGATAGATGTTAATAAAAAGATGATTATGAGATAGTTTATGACCAGGGAGCTTTATCTTAATACCATTGGTTGCAGTATAAATTATTACAATCTTTTGGAGGCAAACTGACACTATTTTAGAATTATATGTCTTTGACACAGTAGTTCCACATCTAGAGATTTATCCTATAGAAACACAAGTACGTGAAGATAAATGTACAATGGCATTCACTGCAGATTTGTTTGTAATAAAAAAAACCCAGCAACAACAAAAAAAAAAACAACAAAAATTAGAAGTACTGTTAAAAAAAAATACTAAGTAACAGTAAAGGAGATAACTTGGATATAAAAAAATGGTGAGGCTGGTATAAACACAATTAGCATTATTCCTTAACAGTCAACCAAAATAAGTGGGAAACGGTCAGCACTCCCAGAGTACTAGCATTACAGGTGTGAGCCACCATGCCCAGCCTCTCACAAACTTTAAAACACAGTAAGTTTTTTTCCTTTCTATACAAAATATAACATATACGAAACACTTACAGAATCAGAAATCCCTTCAAAAGCAAATTCTTTTTTTTTGAGACACAGTCTCACTTTGTTGCCCGGGGTAGTGTGCTGTGGCATCAGCCTAGCTCACAGCAACCTCAAACTCCTGGGCTCAAGCAATCCTTCTGCCTCAGCCTCCCGAGTAGCTGGAACTACAGGCATGAGCTACCATGCCCGGCTAATTTTTTCTATATATATTTTTAGTTGTCCAGATAATTTATTTCTATTTTTAGTTCACTCAGGCTGGTCTCGAACTCCTGACCTCGAGCGATCCACCCGCTTCGGCCTCCCAGAGGGCTAGGATTACAGGTGTGAGCCACGGTGCGCCCGGCCCTGATACTGGGTTTGTGGCATTCCTCACTTTACCCAAATGCACAGGCCTGACTTCTTGGCCATTAAATTAGGTTCTAGTTTGGAGAACTTCAGGGCTAGGCAAGATGATAGAAGGGAAACATCCTAGTACAGTGGTCAAGGTGTTGTCCCCCAACCATCATCAGCTGGGAATTTTGTCAAAAATGCAAATTCTGGCCTGGCGTGGTGGCTCACACCTATAATCCTAAGCATTGCGGAAGGCTGAGGCAGGAGGATCACTTGAGCTCAGGAGACCAGCCTGAGCAAAAGTGAGACCCCTTTCTACCAAAAATAGAAAAAATTAGCCGGTGTGGTGGCACGAGCCTGTAGTCGCAGCTACTTGGGAGGATGGGGCAGGAGATCACTTGATCCCAGGAGTTTGAGGTTGCAGTGACCTATGATGACCCCACTGCACTCTAGCCACGGTCACAGAGAGAGACTCTAAAAAAAAAAAATCCAAAAAACCCCACAAGAAAACAAATTTTGGGCCCTACCCTACACCTAAATCAGAAACTTATCTTTCACAGTTTTCCAAGTGTTTCTATCACTGAAGTTTTAAGAACCAACATTTTTTTTTTTTGAAGTTCTACTCTTCAGCCCTGACTGGATTCAAATACCCCATCTGTCAGTCAATAGGGGTGTGACTTTGGGCAAGTTACTTAACCTGTCTAAGCTTCATTTGGCCATTATAAAAGGGGATTAATAACAGTACTTCAAAATTGCTAGGAGGAGGGAGTTCAGTGATGACAAGGCCTTTCATCTGTAAACTCAGCCATTGGCTTCCTATTTTCCTCTTCATGGTGGGTAGGGGATGTCTCCGTGCCAAACTGCTTGCCCCAACTCCACACATGTTGGTTCTTTTCTCCAATTACCTCCTCCAACCCCCATTCCCCACTATTCTTTGCTGAGTAACTTCTCATTTCTCAGATTCTTTTAAATGCCACCTTGGGAGAGCCTTCAGAGACACCTCCACATCCCTCACTCCTTATTAATGGGGTGTTTCATAAAGCACCCTTCATTTTTCTCTCATTCCTTTAACACAGTTTGTAATTGCTTATTTATTTTAATTAATCTTTTGTACATAAACTGTGAGCTCCACCAGGGACCTTGTCTGTCTGGTTCTCTCCTGTACCCTCAGTACCAACAGTGGTCTAAGATCATACCAGGCATTAAATATTTACAGAAAACAATACAATCTGTTCCTTAACTTGGGTTCAGAATGTGATAGCAACCTGTCCAAAACCACAGATTAGTAGCAGACTTGATCCCAAGTTTCCCTACGTGCAACCCAAGACTCCATCCCCAGCTGACAAGAATCTTCCTAAACTACCCCTTACTATATTTTGAGTGTCCCAAAGTTCAGAAAGGGAGGGAGTAGAGCAGTGTGAAGAATAGGGGGAAAGTGATTTGGTTTGGCCCCTCCTGTCAACCTCACATGCACATATTGTAAAGTGAGGGACTAAGGCAACAGGGGCTACAAGGATCAAATCAGGGAAGGGACAAGCATGGTAAGCAGCTTGGGCATGGAGGTCCTGCTGAGAACCAACATTCTAATGAATTACAATTGATCCTTGAACACTACATGCAGATTTTCTTCTGCTTCTGCCTCTGCTACCCCAGACAGCAAGACCACCTCCCCTTCTCCACCGCCTACTCAAAGTGAAGATGATGAGAATGAACACTTTTATGATGATCCACTTCCACTAAATGAATATATTTCCTCTCATGATTTTTTTTCAAGAGACAAGAAACTTACTGTCACCCAGGCTGGAGTGCAGTGGCATGATGTGATTGATCATAGCTCACTGCAGCCTCAAGCTGCTCAAGCGATCTTCCCACCTCAGCCTCCTAAGTAGCAGGGACTACAAGAGTGTGCCACCATGCCTGGCTTTTAAACTTTTTTTTTGTTAAAATGAGGTCTCACAGGGCCGGGAGCCGTGGCTCACGCCTGTAATCCTAGCACTCTGGGAGGCCAAGGTGGGACGACCGCTTGAGGTCAGGAGTTAGAGACCAGCCTGATAAAAATAGAAAGAAGTTAGCAAGGCAATTAAAAATAGAAAAAATTAGCCGGGCCTGGTGGCAAGGGCCTGTAGTCTCAGCTACTTGGGAGGCTGAGGCACGAGGATCACTTCAGTCCAGGAGTTTGAGGTTGCAGTGAGCTATGCTAATGTCACAGCACTCTTAGCCCAGGCAACAGAGTGAGACTCTGTCTCAAAAAAAAAAGACATTTAACCCTACTGCATGTTATTCTGGCTGGCACAACTGGGATTAGAGATAAACCTGAGCCGGGTATTTAGAAATGGCCTCAGAGAAGAGGAAAAGGTATTGAAGAGAACTCCTTGGGCAGCAGAGGCATCTTTACTAAAAGTTAAGCCCTGGGAAAGAGAACTGCGGACAGTGTTCTGAGGTTGGAGAAGAGGAGGCAGCACAACCAAGAGCCTTGGAAGCAGGCTAAAGAGCCAGAAGGCAATGGACAGATAAAGACGTTTAAACCAGGAAACAGCAATTTACATTTTTAAGGGAAGGGGAGAATCAGTAAGTTTTCATCAGAGACTATTTTATGTGGCCCCATCACAGAAATTCTTCAAAACTGGGCGTGTAAAATTCACCTGAGCTTCCAATTTCAAACTAAGGTCACAAAGCTCTTCATTAGGACAAATGCTTCATTGGCACCAAGCAGAACCAGAACCTAGTGTTTGGTTAGTGTACTAAATGGTTAAGACTTCAGCCCACATGAAAGCTGATAGGCCTGTAGAAGACTACTCAAAATGACTAGAAGTTATTTAATTCGTTTTCTCAAAACCTACCATTTTGGATGCAAAGATTTTGATGATACAGCCCTTGACAGCTTTAAAGACCATTTTCATCAAAAGCTCTTGATAAACTAAGCTGTTTTATACCAAATTAGAATGTGTCTGGGGTACAACTGGGTGATGCAAAATGACTCTGTTCTCCTGGAAGCATGATAACTAGCTTTATTTATTATGTAATTTTGTCTAGGGAAGGCTGCACAGAAGCAAATTATCTAAATTTGAAACTTAAGTAAGCTGATCTCTGAAAGTTTATATCATCTGATTTTCTATAAAGCACAATTAGGAGGTAAAACTGATCATTACAAAGCAGGAAACCAAAGGGGGGTTCTTGACTTGCCTTTGGTCACATGAAAAACAGATATGGAACTCAAAGCTATAGTCCTTCTAGCCTCTCCCATCCACCAACTGCTTCGATTGAATGGTTTTTAACATAATGTCTGATGTTCATGGCATACACATACACAGGTAAAAACATACAGTCCTATAAAACTCATGTCTTGATAATATGGTGGTATACCAGCCTTCTGTTTGCGTATTAAACACTTTCAGAAACAAAGATTTCTCTTTGGTATTCTATGTCCTGATTTATACCTCAATTCCTAGTGACACTATTTTTTCCTCATCTTCATTTTCCTCTATTCCCCATTCTTCACTTTAAAATCATTTTGTGCAATCTTTTAAAAAGTCACTTTAGATTACTTTAAAAACAAATCAAGGTCTAGATTAAAAATTACTTTGTTGCACCTTTTAGAACTGCAAACAAATAAAAAGGGACACTTTTCCCCTCTTTTGAATAGGTACCAAAAAGTTTTGCTCATCTAATTTTAAAATTTAAACAAATCTTTATTTAAATAAATTCAGAGGCAGAAAGATAATAGAAAAGGGGGGAAAATGAAAAATAGTCCAAAAAACCAAGATAAACACATTAGAGTGAATTTCTTGAATTATTCTAATTGCTGCCTTCCAAAAGGCTGTTTCAAATTAACCATTAACAACTCCCACTTATCAGCTATAATTACCAAAATAATCGTCAGATGCCATATAAACTATAGAAAGGGCCAAAGATTCTCTATGTAAAATATAAAGAGATCACAGAACTGCCTTAAAATACAAAGAAAATTTTATTTGTTATCAAAGACTCTAAGAAATGATGACATAATAAGGTTAACAGAGTTGATGACAAAACACAAATAGGTTTTTTTGAAAGTTATAGATGAATAATCACATTGTTTCATTCAACTTTCCCTGGATTATGTCAGAGAGCATCTCTGGTATACTCCCAACTGAATCCTAAGCATGACGTGTCCAGGTGGTACAATTTTGGTTCTCTTCTTTTAGTCCTCATTGTCTTTCTTTTTTTTCTTTTTCTTCTTTTTCTCTGGACTCTGAAAATAACAAACAAGAATGCTTTTGAAAGAGCTGTAATTGTAGAGGTGAGTAATAACTTTTCCTTATAAAATACAAAATAGTTTTCCTTAAAAACATATTTGGGGGAAAGATTAAAATCTAAGATATAAAAGCCACACCTGTAAAAGTGAGCTCTAACAAAATCATATTCTCTTCCTCCCTTGAAGAAAACTTTTATAGTAAGATTCTAGATTTGGGAAGTGGCCTTTTATAATATTAACATAAAGCCATTTTATTTTAAGCCTTATATCAATGAAAACCATTTTTTAAAATGCCCACTCATTTCTGATGCAAAGAGTAGATTTAAAAATGGAGATCCTGCCCATGCCAAGCAAGTACTGGTATTTACAGACAGACATACAGGAATTGCTGTGCTGGTACATGGCTCTTCCTCAGAAAGCGGTTCTTCCTTAATGTGTTTCTTTTTATCCTTTTTCTTCTTCTTCTTCACAGATGTCTCTTCTTCTTCTATCACTTCTTCTTCCTCCTCTTCTTCAACTGAATAGGGGCAAGTGTGAAAGCATAACAAGTTAACACTGTATCATGCCTCATTCCCTCCAAAAACTTTTGAGTCCTAGTTTTTTCTGTCATTCCCATCAATTATCCAATGTTTATGATGTTCATTTCACAACTGGAAAGGTCCTTCTAGGCCTATCTTGTCCAATACCACCAACTTTACAAGTGATATAGATAAAGCTCAGAAGTAACATAATTTTCTCATACAAGCAGGTAAAGAAATCATAATTAAAAAAAAGGTTGTCTCATCTTCAATCTTTTCTGGGAAGAGAGTCTATTATATTAGAAATGGTTAAGAATTTGCACTCTGAAGTCAGAAGACCTGGATTATTCTACCTGCTGTGACCCTCAGTAATCTATTTTAATCTCTGTAAAACTCCACACCCTCACCTATAAAATTTAGGAATGTCTATCTCATTGGATTATTACTGAAATTTAAAGAGACAATGCATACAAAATACTAAGTATAATGCTTAGAATTAAAGTGAGGACTCAACAAGGTAACTATGATTAGAAATTCATTGACCAAATACTTATTTAGCACCAACTATTAATATATGCCAGGCCCTACTCTAAACAGTTAGAGACAGCAAGGCACAAAACAGATGAAAACAAAAAAAGACCCCTCTGTTGTTATGAACCTTACTTTAGTGGGAGAGTGAAGAGACATAAAATAAATGATACATTATACAATAGACAGTAATCCACACTAAGGATAAAAAATAAAGCAGTGGCCGGGCACGGTGGCTCACGCCTGTAATCCTAGCACTCAGGGAGGCCGAGGCGGGCGGATCGTTTGAGCTCAGGAGTTCGAGACCAGCCTGAGCAAGAGCGAGACCCCGTCTCTACTAAACATAGAAAGAAATTATATGGACAGCTAAAAATATGTACAGAAAAATTAGCCGGGCATGGTGGCGCATGCCTGTTGTCCCAGCTACTGGGAAGGCCGAGGCAGTAGAATTGCTTGAGCCCAGGAGTCTGAGGTTGCTGTGAGCAAGGCTGACGCCACGGCACTCTAGCCCAGGCAACAGAGTGAGACTCTGTCTCAAAAAAAAAAAAAAAAAAAAAAAAAAAAAAAAAAAAAGCACACACACACACACAAATAAATCAGAAAGAAGTATGTTGGAGAAGGGCAGTATATATGGACATTTTAGACAGACAAGTTAGGCAAACATCTTAAAGATGTGAGGGAGTGAATGATGCCCATATCTGGAGGAAGAATAGTCTGGGTAGAGAGAAAAGCAAATGCTAAGGTCCTAAGGTTTTTTGGAGGGGAAGTGGATGAGAAGTTCAGGAAATAGCAAGCAGGCCAGTTGTGGAAGGGGCACAGTGAGCAGGAGTAGAAATTTAAAAGAGATCAGAAAGCTAAGGGTAGTTCCACTGTGGCTACGACATTCTTTCAAAAAGTATAATTGAGAGATTGTGGTGTCAGAGAAGATCTGGCTTATGAGAAGAGAGTCAAGGCTGATAGCCAAAGCAACTGGAATTGCCATGTATGAGGTGGGGAAAATTGTGGAGTAACAGATACATTTGAAAAGCTTACTAGATACAAATCTAGAGTTTGGTGTTTCAAATGCTCCCAACAGGTTTATAGATCTCCTTATTTTCAATGAGGAAATAGAAGCATAGAAGTTAAATAATTTGTTTATATTTTCTTTATCCAAGGTAGAGCCCACATTTGTTGTTTTTAATTTTTTATTTTTAATTATCATGGGTATATAATAGATGTTATCTTTATAGGGTCCATGTGATGTTTTGATACAGGCATACACTGTGAATTAATCAAATCAGCACAGTTGGGGTGCCCCACCATCTCAGACATTTCATCCTTCCTAAGGGGCCATGCTAACCATCTTTGTATTGTTCTACCTCAGTATATGTGCTGCTGAAGCAAGCACCACATTTGTTGATAGTACACTTTTGACCACTAAGCTTACTAAGAAACCAAGTTAAAGCAATTATTGCTTTAATGCTTCACTCTCCTACTAGACTGGCTGGTAGGTGCTCAATAAACACAGGTACAACTAATAAATGGGGCAGGGTACTTATGTATCAACTTTACGAGACAGCCTAGTTCGCTGGTAGGTGCCTATTAAATATTACTGCTATGATGGCAGGCCACCTAGTATGCTACTCTTCTAGTTCACTCCATATAATAGAAACAATGAATAAAACCACTGCTCATCAATTCTACATTCATTCCTAACAAAAAACAACCTGTCAGCAACCAATTTATAAACTAGATTCCTTCACCCCCCATTCTAGTTTTCAAAATAGTTCACATGGTAGAAACTGAAGTTTTGATATTCTTAGTAAATTATTTAATTCCACATATTCAATGATAAGCTTCTCACATTCCTCCATGAAGTCAGATAAATTTAACAATATCCAAACAATTCCCAGAGAATATAATGGCATACTAAAATATCACTAGCTTTCAGTATGGGTGGTTCTACAATAAAGTTAAAATGGCATGTATGTCTAAGATTTACAAAGTCTGTACTTCCTAAAAGTATAAATAGCATTAAAAAATTCAAACTAACCTTTAACTTTAATCTTGGCTCTTTTTGCTTTCTTTTCAGTAATTTCATCCTCTTTATCTACCTCTTCTATTTTGCGTTTTTTGGAACAGGTTGGAAGTGTGGAGTCACCAGAAGGATCGTAAGTCTTCACTTCACTGAAAGAGCCAAAGAGTTTTAGAAAAGCTCTACAAATATCTGTAATTGAAATATAATAATTCTCAAGAGATATAAAGAAAAGGCCATTAGAAAATACTTACATAAGCATACAATGATGCTTCATTTTAGTGGCTTTGGGGTAGTTTATGAAGACTAAAAGTTTCCAAAAGGTAAAGGTATTAATATTTTTCAAGTAGGTCAATCACATTCAAGAAGTGGTGAGCTAAATGAATTCTGATTTAGTAATCAATGCAGTTACTATGGTACAGGAAAACACTCAATCAGCATGGGGGAAATGAAAAGAGAAAATCCCTTTACAACTGACTAATAACTAGAAAGTGAAAACTGAATGAATTCAACCATTAAGACACTGGCTAATTAATTAAATGAAAGGGGGGAAAAAAACAGGAAAAAATCTAAACCAAGTTTAATGTATAAGTCTTCATCACAAGATCTCAAGAGGCAGAGAAACAAGAGGCATAGATAAAGATACCCTAGAACACAACATTTCCTTTTGTTCTAATGTAGCAGAAAGAAAACACTGAAATGAGTGCCTAAAATGTAAACCAATTCTTATAATAATTGGTGCTTGAAATGCATGTGTTTAAGGTGATAAGTGTAATGGCACAGGAACATAATAAAAATTTGTTAAAACTAGCTAAAGAATGTTCTATTTCTTAAGTGGACTTCTAGATACATGACTGTGTCTTATACGTTAAAAACATTTATAATTTAAGAAACAAAGATCAACATTTGTCAATTAAAGACAATAAATTATAGACTTTAAAAACTCAAAACATATGGCCACTGGAGAACACTTGGAAAATTTGCAAAATATAAAAGAAAATATTAATGCTCATATGAATACATTTGGTGTCTTTCCAGAATATAGGAAAATAATTTTTCTGAATGTAAATATTTAAATATATATTTAGAATTGATATTACATATAGCTCTCCTCACCACTTCTAGCCGGAGATTTTACTATAAAAATTTGTAAAGGATTTCGAGAATCCTAAGAGCAAAATTGACTAGGTTATTGACTATGAGCATATTTAAGGATCTTTTTTTTTTTGTTTTTTGAGACAGAGTCTCACTTTGTTGCCCGGGCTAGAGTGAGTGTCGTGGCGTCAGCCTAGCTCACAGCAACCTCAAACTCCTGGGCTTAAGCGATCCTACTGCCTCAGCCTCCCGAGTAGCTGGGACTACAGGCATGCGCCACCATGCCCGGCTAATTTTTTCTATATATATTTTTAGTTGTCCAGATAATTTTTATTTCTATTTTTAGTAGAGACGGGGTCTCGCTCAGGCTGGTCTTGAACTCCTGACCTCGAGCGATCCACCTGCCTCAGCCTCCCAGAGGGCTAGGATTACAGGCAAGAGCCACCGCGCCCGGCCAAGGATCTTGACATATACTGTCAAACAGCTTCCCCAAAAAGCTGGACCACATTCTGTTCTCATCACCACAACCTTACTAGTATTGAGCTTTATTTCAAATAATAACCAAAACACCTCTCCACACACAAATCTTTGGTTATTTGACTGTTAAGTCTGAATGCTTTATCACATCTCAGCCACTTGTAGACTCGTCTTCTTTCTTTACATTTTTAAAAAGATAGGTTTCATCATGGATTAACTCTGAACAAACCTTTTTGATAAATGGCATGCTACAGAGGAACTTAAAAAAAAAATTACTATCAATACTTGGAAATGAGCCCGGGCGAGGTGGCTCATGCCTGTAATCCTAGCACTCTGGGAGGCTGAGGCGGGCGGACCGTTTGAGTTCAGGAGTTCAAGACCAGCCTGAGCAAGAGCGAGACCCCATCTCTACTACGAATAGAAAGAAATTAGTTGGACAACTAAAGTATACAGAAAAAATTAGCCGGGCATGGTAGCACATGCCTGTAGTCCCAGCTACTCGGGAGGCTGAGGCAGAAGGATTGCTTGAGCCCAGGAGTTTGAGGTGGCTGTGAGCTAGATGCCACGGCACTCTAGCCCAGGCAACAAAGTGAGACTCTGTGTCAAATAACTAAATAACTAAATAAATAAATAAATAAATTTGGAAATGAGAAGTTAAATACGTGCATATGATTAAAAACTAGAAATGAATATGGAAAACTAAATGGCAAGGAAAAAAATTAGGGGGCGTACAACATGGTGAATATAGTTAACAACAATGTGTTGTATCACTGAAAATTGATGACACAATTTTAAATGTCCTTACTACAAAAAAGGAAAAGTACATAAGATAATGAGTATGTTAATCACCTTGCACGTACATGATAAGAGATATACAATTTTAATTGTCAATAAGAAAATTTTTTAAAAACTAGGGGCACAGTGAGGTTAAGTTTACAATAAAACATTCCTGTCGATAATATAACATTTCAACAAACAGAAACCTTTCCTGCATCCTCCTCTAAATGTACTCACCTTTTGTGTTCATATTTTTCTGCTTTCGCTAATGCCTTTCCTGTTCCACTTATTTTTCTTATCTAAGATGAAAAAGGAAAATTACAAATAAAATTCAAAGTCATAATCTCTTTATAATACAGTCTATAGTGTAATGAATCTGTGGGCCAGCAAGCAGCAATTCTTGTTAATTTTCTTTATTATTTTGTTTTATTTTTAATTATTATGTTATACACTATTTTCTTTATGTATTTTGAATAGCATATCTTAATGGCAAACGTTCAATACACAATGTTTGGTAAATGTAAGAAACTGGTAAGAGGAGGCACAAAAAGAATTTATTAGACATACTAAAATGTATCAAAAAATAAAACTGTTTAGCAGGTTAAAATAATTTCATAAATCTACTCACAGTTATTAACTTTTGATAGGTAAGAATTCTGGAATAGGAAGAATTTGGTTCTTACCCCTCTATCTTCCAAAGTTCTCAACCTGGCTTCTAATTTGGCTCTGTTCTCAACTCCCATTGCAGAACTGGAATCTTCACCAAATGCATCGTAACGGATAGCCAGAACAGTTTTGGCTGCCAACATTCGAGAAATCTAATAGAAAATACGAAGTTGGAGGCAATCAAACTATATTCCAAGTTGAGATGTAAAATCCTCAATAATTTATTCATAAGAAAATTACAGTAAGTCATCACATTACCATTTATACCAGAATTTTTTAAAAATCAGGAATTATGAAAGCATTAAGTCACACTACTCAAATCCCCTATCATTGCAATCTGGGCCATAATACCTAATTGATTATTATATATCATCACCAACACTTTTGTCTAAAATTAGCTCAAACAATTTTCTAATATGTTCCTTAGTTTCTAGTCCCTGACATTAGTTCTATGCTTAGTTGTCATCCCAAATAAGTGTATGCTTTCCTCCATAACAATGTTAAATATTTGTGAGTCCTTTTTCAAGCTAATGAACCCTTCCTTCCTCCCTCCATCACTCTGCTCTTTTATCAAATTTCACTTTAATTCTGTTAAATTATGCATCCTACAAAAAGACTGAAAGGGGCCAGGCGTGGTGGCTCACGCCTGTAATCCTAGCACTCTGGGAGGCCAAGGCAGGAGGATCGCTCGAGGTCAGGAATTAGAGACCAGCCTGAACAAGAGCGAGACCTTGTCTCTACTAAAAATAGAAAGAAATTAGCTGGACAACAAAAAAAAAAAATTACACACGCACACATATATGAAATTAGCTTGGCATGGGGGCACATGCCTGTAGTCCCAGCTACTCAGGAGGCTAAGGCAGAAGGATCGCTTGAGCCCAGGAGTTTGAGGTTGCTATGAGCTGGACTGATGCCACAGCACTCTAGCCTGGGCAACAGAGTGAGACTCTGTCTCAAAAAAAACAAAAACAAAAACAAAAAACCAAAAGACTGAAAGGATTTCATTTATTTACCTAAGGCTCAGTTTTATTATCTGCAAAATAGAGATTCCTACACCTAGTATTAAAGGATTTAGTCAAGTTCTGTCAAAAAGCTTTACATGTCATATTCATAAATGTTGTTAAACTGGTTTTCCTGCCACAGCGAATACTTTTGTCATGCCACCCACACGTGCATCCCAGGGAAAAAAAACATGCACAGAAGAAAATGTTTAAGTGGACCAATAATGATTTCTTCTAACCTTTTCTTTCGGTGTATAAATATGTTTTTTAAGAAACTCACCATTTTTTATATAATGAGGAAGAGAATGGAAAGATTTGCTACACACTATAGAGTAGAAGAAATATGGGCTATATAGAAAAAAAAAAAAAGAAAATGAAATAGAAAAAGCTCAAACTTATAAAAAACTGTAACCCACCTTTCCTTTGTGTTTTGGACTTGTCTGGCCTACAAGTGAAGCATGATAAATGAGACCATACTTAGGGGTATCCCGTCTAGATTTGAGGGCTCTGAAGAGAGCCTTTTCTGCTCCAAGAATCTGAACTGTAGAAGCTGCATGCTTGGCCAAATTCAAAAGAGAACCTACAAAACAAAAAAATAGTTACAAAGAATGTACTTCAAATATTTCAAACTTTCATGTATTAATAAAACGAAAGACCTGTAGTATAACTATTATAGCCACCATAATTATTAAAAATCTCATATAATCCAGGGTTCAATATCCAGAATTCCCTAAAATTTGTTTCTTCATTTGTGACTTTCATTAGCATAAGCAGAGGTTTGTAATGAACGCCTAGGAAAAAGTGAAGGTTAAGCTTATTAGTTCAAGGTTACTTATTAGTTTTAGACAGTATTACAATTCTAAATTCCATTAGCACACCACTGGGGTGATATAAATGTCATATACACCAAACTAGCCCACAACGTCTGAGATTTTGGATATTAAATATTCTATTGTTTTAGAGTTTTAAAAACTTGCAAATAAACAAATATATTACGACATCTCAATAGCCTAATTATAGGATACAAATCAAACTTTATTTATCCCTGTTCTTTCAGATATGGATTAGGAAGAGATGTGCCTAGAAATATATAGTAGTCCCCCTTATCTGTGGTTTCACTTTCTACACTTTCAATTACTTATGGTCAACTGCAGAGTGAAAATATTAAATGCAAAATAACAGAAATAAACAATTCATAAGTTTTAAATCTCTTGTTGTCTTACTCAGGTTGCCTGAGACGTTTATCATCCCTTTGTCCAGTATATCTACATTGTATACGTTATCTGCCCACTAGTCATTTAGTAGCCCTCTCACTTATGTAGCATGGCAGTACTTGTGTTCAAGTAACTGTTATTTTACTTAATAATGGCATATTGTTGTACTTGTTCTATTTTATTAGTCACTGTTGTTAATCTCTTATTGTGCCTAATTTATAAATTAAACTTTATCATAGGTATATATTTATAGGAATAAACACAGCATATTAAGTGTAGGGTTCAGTATTATCTAAGGTTTCAGGAATCCATGGTGGGCGAGAGAGAGGGAGAGGGAGAGTGACTCTTGGAATGTATCCCCCATGGATTGAGGCGGGGGTGCTATTAAACTAATAAGTTACCAAGGTGCTGCTTAGTTGCATTTGCTGCATAGAATATACTGTATCAAAAAACACTCAACATTGATGCTATGAACTTAACCACTAGAGACATTTTTTAAAGTGCAACAAACATACTTTTGTTAATCCCTGCATCTCTTATGCTACAACTTTAGCTATACCATGAAACTGTGGGAACCACAATGAAATCATCTGATCTTGTAGGTGAGGGCACTTAAATGAAATTATTCGTCTGATTAATGGTGCAGCTAAAGGAATTATTCCATTTTAAACACATTCATGTAGATATTAAGATTTGTTGTGACTGATTATAACAATGTCTCCAGTAGTATAAAATGAGTTGGTACTTCATTTTTTAAATTTTTTTTATTGCATTCCCCCTTTTTGGTACTTCATTTTATTTGCAGGTATTTAATTATACAGAATTTTAATGGTAGCATATCATTCCTTATAATATCACCATACACATGTTTTTATTATAAATCAGTTATTCAAAATATTTTTGAAAGTCAAATATATTAAAACAGTATACTCAATAAAAACAGAGATAATCAAGAATATACAACACTTGTGATTTCTTAAAATTGCAGTCAAATCTGGGTTTGATGAGTTTTTAATATTATGAAAATGGGCCAGGCGTGGTGGCTCACGCCTATAATCCCAGCACTCTGGGAGGCCGAGGCAGGAGGATCGCTCAAGGTCAGGAGTTAGAGACCAGCCTGAGAAAGAGCGAGACCCTGTCTCTACTAAAAAAACCGGAAGAAATTATATGGACAACTAAAAATATATATAGAAAAAATTAGCCAGGCATGGTAGTGCATGCCTGTAGTCCCAACTACTCGGGAGGCTGAGGCAGAAGGATTGCTTGAGCCCAGGAGTTTGAGGTTGCTGTGAGCTAGGCTGACGCCATGGTACTCTAGCCAGGGCGACAGAGCGAGACTCTGTCTCCAAAAAAAATAAAAATACAAAAAAGAATAAATAAATAAATATGAAAATGTTAATTGGTTTTATCCTCCATTCATCTGATTATTCTACTAAACCATAACAAACTTCTAACAATGGGCCAGAAGTGTCTCAGAAGAGGTAGTGACTAAAGGTGCCTTCATTATCCAAAAGGAAATCAGGCAAACAAATAAAAATCATCATTGAACACTTGGCCCTTAGCCCTCACCTAAATACCACCTACTTGATATTTTAGTTACCTAAAGTTTCCTTACTTACTGTCAAGATTTAAACAAACAAACAAACAAAAAAACCTAGCCAGAAAACTCAACTTCAAACTCTTGTTTGCAAATTACATTAAAACCATCACCTGCATGAGCAATAAGCCGTGCTCCAACTAATTCCCCAACCATGACTGTAACATTGGGTGCAATGGCCATCATACGATTTTGTAGATATTCATAGAGCTGGGTTCTATATTCAGAAATTTCAATCACCTAGAAGTAAAGGAATAAAATGAGTAAGTCACAAATACCTTATGAGTACAAACAGTATAAAATTCATTATGTCTATAGCCATGAGCGGTTCTGGGAGGCTGAGGTGGGAGGATTGCTTGTGCTCAGGAGTTCGAGCCCACCCTGAGCAAGAGCGAGACCTCATCTCAACAAAAAGAAAAAGATAAATTGTGCATGCCTGTAGTCCCAGCTACTCCGGAAGCTGAGGAAGGAGAATCGCTTGAGCCTAGGAGTTTGAGGTTAGGAGTTTGAGGTTGCAGAGAGCTATGCTGACGCTACTGCACTCTAGCCTAGGAAGCAGAGCAAGATTCTTCCCCCCAATCAAAAAAAAAAAAAAAAAAAAAGTCTAAAGCATTGGAACCCTAAATTATCAAATAGTAGGCTAGAAGACCCTGGGTACATCAACTACTCGTAATATCAGTCTTCCATAAAATGGCAATTATGACCGGGCATGGTGGCTCACTCCTGTAACCCTAGCACACTGGGAGGCCGAGGCAGGTGGATCGTTTGAGCTCAAGAGTTCGAGACCAGCCTGAGCAAGAGTAAGACCTCATCTCTATTAAAAATAGAAAGAAATTATATGGACAACTAAAAAAATATATAGAAAAAATTAGCCAGGCATGGTGGCGCATGCCTGTAGTCCCAGCTACTCGGGAGGTTGAGGCAGGACAATTGCTTGAGCCCAGGAGTTTGAGGTTGCTGTGAGCGAGGCTGACGCCATGGCACACTAGTCTGGGCAACAGAGTGAGACTCTATCTCAAAAATAAAATAAAATAAAATGGCTATTATGAGGACTTTATTATATAACGTATATAAACTACTTAGTGCACTGTCTAAAAATGTTAGGCAATATTATTATATTTTAAAATATTTCAAGGAATAGACATTTATATCACCTGCTGTGATTTCATACAGCTACCTTCAAATTTCAGGGGGAAAAAACTACTACAAGCCATAGATATAAAACTCAGAATTAAATAACTCAACCCATACTTCTCTCTTGTTAATGGATTTTTGGTTATTATTCAGACCATGCTAACAATACAAATTATTTCATTTTAGTATATATTTCCCCCTTTAAATATAGAAATCATGATGGCATCAGAAGAGGTAGTGACTGAACACCTTCATATCTGTGTTATCAGGTGAACAATAAGTGTAAAAATCATCATTGCCATCAGAAAATTAGCATTATAGAGCTGGTAACACCATTAGATTCCGAATCAATATAATTTACCTGGGTGCAAAGATGTAGAATATTGCAAATATCCTCTTCTGAAACCTCAGTTCCCATAGATATTTCTGCAGCTGCTTTCACTTCTGCTTCAACTTCTTCTGGCAGCAATTCAGAAAGTTTGGCAGAGGCATAGTTCTTCCTATCGCCTATGGAATGTTTGCAGAGGATGAGGGAGAATCACTCTTCAACAAATTATTTAAAATCCACCAAATAGTCAAAAGAAAAAGTAGAGATAAGCCAATGAAAAGGATGCCTAAACAAAACAAAAAGTAAACAAGTTTGACCTAGTAATTTTCCTTATTTAAAGGTTTGATTTTAGAGATAAAATGTTTCCCCATCACCTCCCTCCAAAAAATAATCAAGGGTAAAAATAAGATGAAATATCCCACAAAAACTTATTTCAGAAAAGGAGGAAAAAATTAAAGACAGGAGTAACAGTACTGTCATAGACAATTTTTTATTGAAGCTGAGGTTGATAATTCTTAAGGTGGTTATATGGTAATATAATACGAGCCAAGTAATCCATGTTTATTAACAATCATGAGGTTCCTCTACTAATAGTATTATTATACTATTAGTATATAACACCCATAATGTAGATAGGAAAACTACTATTAGTATTATTAACGTTCTATTACACGACTCACCTAAGCCTATAGTTGTCCCTATTAATGGCGAAGTTACTGGTATTTACCATAAGAAGCCATTTTAAGAAAAACCAAATTAAAGAACTATGTTCTCTGTTGCACAGACCATCAATATCAAAGTTAAAATTCACTTTGTTCTTGAAATCTAACAGACATTAAATTGCTACACTTCCCAAGTACATAAAAATAGTAAAAAACCCTGGGAATGTTGTTTAAGAAAATACTGTAACTTGCATTTTAGGATACAACCAAATTAATTTGTTTTTCAATTCCTTAAAGGATGAAGAATTACTCACCAACTTTCTGTAAACACTTGCAATATGTCAAATTGTCTGAAATAATTTTTCCTAATTCAGGGAAATGCCAGCCATACCATTCTCGACACCGCATAATATAGTTGTTTAGTTCTTTGTCCAAGTCATCTAACAAGGCTACAGTAGATTAAAATGAAAACAGGAAAAAAGGGATTTACTGTGGTAAAACACACACAACATAAAATGTAACACTTCAACCATTTTCAAATGTACAAGTCAGTGGCATTAAGTACATTCACAATGTTGTGCAACCATTACCATTATCTATTTCCAGGACATTTTTACCATTTCAAACTAAAAACTCTGCACCCATTAAACAATAACTCTTTATTCTGACCTTCCCCCAACTTCTGGTAATATTATGACTATATACAGAAGTACTATGTGACTTTCTGTCTCTATGAATTTGCCTATTCTAGGTACCTTATATAAGTGGGATTGTGAGGGATTTGTCCTTTTGTGATTGGCTTATTTCACTCAACATGTTTTCAAGTTTTATCCATGTTGTAGGGCATATGAGAACTAAATTCCTTTTTAAGGACATGCATGACATTACATCGTGTGTACAGTTCGGGTATCTGTTATCCAAAATGGTTGGGAGCAGAAGTGTTTCAGAGTTTGAAATATTTACATACACACGACAACATTATCTTGGAGATGGAACCCAAAGTCCACATACAAAATTCAAAATTCATATATAAATTATGTACATAGCCTCAAGTTAATTTCATACAATATTTTAAATAATTTTGTGCACAAAACTAAGTTTTGACTATACACAAGGTCAAGTGTGAAATTTTCCACTTGTGACTTCATGTCAGCACTCAAAGAAGTTTCCGATTTTAGAGTGGTTTGGACTTTGGATGACAGATGCTCAACCTGTATATAGGACACTCTGTTTATCCATCTATCTGTTAATGGATATTTGGGTTGTTCCCACCATTTGACTATATTATACTATAAATATTGCTACTATGCACATGGGTGTACAAGGAACTGAGTCCCTGTATTGTTTTTTTAAGAAACAGGGTCTTGGCCAGGCAAGGTGGCTCACGCCTAATAATCCTAGCACTCTGGGAGACCAAGGCGGGTGGATGGTTTGAGCTCAGGAGTTCGAGAACAGCCTGAGCAAGAACGAGACCCCATCTCAAAAAAAAAAAGAGAAACAGGATCTTGCTCCATCACCCAGGCTTGAGTGCAATGTCACAATCCTAGCTCACCGCACCTTTGAAGTCCTGGGCTCAAGAGATCCTCCTGCCCCAGCCTCCCCAGTAGGTAGGAATCCAGGTGCCACCACATTCTGTTAATTTTTCAAATCATTTTGTAGAGACCAGATCTCATTACATTGCCCAGGCCGGTACCCCAAATTTCTGGCCTCAGCCTCCCAAAGTGATAGGATTACAGGTATAGGCCACTGCACCTGGGGAAGTCTCTGCTTTTAATTCTTTTGGGTATATATCTAGGAATGGAATTGCTGGTTGAAGGGATTTTAAAATTAGAAAATGCTGAGACTTCGTTGTTTTTAAAAATCATTTAATGTCATGGGTAGAACCACCTAGTATAAAACCAACTGAAAAAAGCAGACTACACAACTACATAGATTCCACTTGTGGTTTTTAACATTTCTGTGGAAAAACATGAATGAATCAATTTATATAACAGTAATAATGTGAGTCACATTATCTCTAACTAGCCAAATTATGGGTAGTTTTCCCCTTTTTTATTTTGCATTTTCTAACTTATCTACTTTACCTAACTAAAAGTTCTAGCTCATCTCCTTTCTCTTTCTCAACAGATAGAATCATAAAAGATCCAGTTGTACTAGTAGGAAAAAATCACAAACAGAGCAACAGACTAGGCTTTGCATGTACTATACTTACAAATTGCCTGAACAATCATTGTGTCCACTTTATCAGCACTAAATTTCAATCTATATCGAGACAGGCTGGGGAGAAGGAAGAAAATGAATTAGTAAAATAGCACCTAGAAGCATTTAAATTAACATCTTCAATTTTTTTTTTTGCCCAAATGCCCTTCCTTAGAGCTATACTGTTTATATGTTTTGTATGTAGGAAAATCAGTTAAATAGGAAGGCACTATACAAGACCAGCAAGTACACACTGAAAAAAAATACATCTTTCCTGCTACAACCTGTATTTCTGTAACAAGAATTAGTTTATGTATGAATGACAAATAGAGGATAATGCTGTGTAGTGCAAAAGTGATACTGGTTTATGTGACCTTTTTTGCAGCACATTAATGATTTATACCACCAGGTAAGACATTCACAGCACTCAACATCTGAAAACAGAAAGCTGTGGAGGAAGGATATCGTATATAAGGGTTTCTTTTCTTTTTTTTTTTTTTTGAGACAGAGTCTCGCTCTGTTGCCCGGGCTAGAGTGAGTGCTGTGGCATCAGCCTAGCTCACAGCAACCTCAAACTCCTGGGCTTAAGCGATCCTACTGCCTCAGCCTCCCCAGTAGCTGGGACTACAGGCATGCACCAGCATGCCCAGCTAATTTTTTTCTATATATATTTTTAGTTGGCCAGATAATTTGTTTCTATTTTTAGTAGAGACGGGGTCTCGCTCTTGCTCAGGCTGGTCTGGAACTCCTGACCTCGAGCGATCCACCCGCCTCGGCCTCCCAGAGTGCTAAGATTACAGGCGTGAGCCACCGCGCCCAGCCTTATAAGGGTTTCTTAATCTCAGTACTATTGACATGTTGGGCCTCATAATTCTTATTGTAGGGGAGTGCCTTGTGCATTATATGACCCCGACTTTTACCCATTAGATGTTAGTCAGAGACCATTCCCCATTCCCAGTTTATAACAACCAAAAATGTCTGTGGACATTGCTAATGTCCCCCTGGGGACACCTGATTGCCCTTGATAAAGAACCACTGCTATACACAATGCAGATTAATCACAATTTTGGATCTTGACTCAATTCTACTATTTGTTCTCGCTTAGAAATGCTTTTTTACAAAGTTCTTCCTGACCTTTGTGCTTTCTGCTCTTATGTCTGTAACTCAGCAGTTTCAACCCTTTCATTAATCTATGCTCACCTTTTAAAATTTATAGGTACAAACTTTTTTTACTACAGCCTTTAATATCAAGGTGTCTTTTAAATGGTGGTAATAATTTTATTAGGGCTATTAGTAAACAAACCTTAATGAGAGGGCTCTGATTACAAAGTTGCATAGATTGAGTTATCTGGCCATTATTCTCTATTTTTTTCATAAATCCTGTTTAGTTCAATTTCACAGAATATAAAGCTTTTCACCAACATATATAACATAGCAATAATGCCTATTTTAAGGGACATCTAGTTAAATGTGGTAGAGTTAATGTAATTCTTTTTGCCTTGTTCTAAAAACTTATTAAAAATCAGAGTAAAACAATCAACATACACAAACACAATGAAAGAGAAGACCACAGCAGGTGAGAAAATCTGGGGAGAAGGTAAGTGGATGGAGGAGTGGCATATGACCTAGCAAAGATAAAAGAAAAAGAAAACCCAAGAAATGTAAGATCCAAGACTAGAGAATTCCTTTGATGAGGTTTTACGAGTCCAGGCAATGGAGCCAGATTGCCTGGGTTCAAATCCTGACTTTACCATTTATCAGCTGTATTGACTTAGGGCATCAGTTTCCTTATCTGTAAAATGAAGATATTAGTACTATCTTCATAAGGTTGTTATGAGGATTAAATCAGTATTTTTATTTCTTAGATCATTTTCTATAGTAATTCTTACCTGTGGGCCAATCCTAGACACATAGCAGCCATTTCACGTGGCTCTACCCCAGGGATTAATCCATCCATTTGTGAACGGATTCCTCTCATAAGTTCATTAACAACAGGACTATGGATACAACTGAGATTCAGCTTTTCCTACAAGAATAAGAACATCTGTATTAAATAAATTAAAAAAAAACATTCCTGAGGTTCTTTCTTTTGTTTGTTTGTTTTTTTTTTTTTTTTTTTGGTTAAGACAGAGTCTTGCTCTGTCCCACCCTGGGTAGAGTGCAATGGTGTCATTGTAGCTCACTGCAACCTCCAGCTCCTGGGCTCCAGTGATCCTCCTGCCTCAGCCTCCTGAGTAGCTGAGACTACAGGTGTGTGTCACAGTGTCTGGCTAATTTTTCTTTCTTTTCTTTTTTTTTTTTAAAGTAGAAATAGGGTCTTACTCTTGCTCAGGCTGGTCTAAAACTCCTGAGCTCAAGCAATCCTCCTGCCTCAGCAAACTAGAGTGCTGGGCTTGAGCCACTGCACCCGGCCTCTGAGATTATTTCTTAAATGTAAAAATAGCACTGATTTAAATATACGCATTTCTCAGTTTCTAGAAAAGTACAGTTTCTAGTGCGCATAACACTTGAGTGCATTGTTGGTAAAAGTCAAAACTGACAAGCTTCCAGAAGGCAGCTTGGCTATATAAACCGAAAACTACAAAAGATGAATATTAATTTGACTATGTAGTTTTTCTTATTTCCTGTTTGTTGGTTTGAGGGGATCTTTTACCACCATATGTTAACTTCTTTTTTAAAACATAAAGTTATGGCTGGGTGTGGTGGCTCATGCTTATAGTCCTAGCACTTTGGAAGGCTGAGGTGGGAGGACCTCTTGAGGCCAGATGCTCAAGACCAGCTTGAGGCAAGACCGGCTTGAGGAACACAGCAAGACCTGTCTCTACAAAAAACAGAAAAATGAGCTGCATGTGGTGGCACGTGCCTGTAGTCCCAGAACTCAGAAGGTTGAGCCAGGAGGATTGCTATAGACGGGGAGTTTGAGGTTGCAATGAGCTAGGATATTGCCACTGTACTCTATCTCAGGCAACAGAAAGAGACTCTGTCTCAAAAAATAAAAAAAAAAAAAAATAAAAAAATAAAGGTAACATACACAAAAGATTTTTAATCTTGTAAGTACTATAGAGAAGGGTACTGATGTTGTAAGCCATAGGCCCTTTCCCTAAAAATAAATATTAACAGCCCTTAAATACTTCCAAATATATACATATGTTAATGTGTATACACAAACACACACAAATCTTTAAAAATATAGTTTAAATGTTTTATACCCCACAAAGAGAGTAATGATTTTCTTGCACACTTTCACTCTGCACTGGTGTTAACTTCTCCATACAGTTCTACTTAGTTCTAGTTCATCCGTAGAAATAATGACAGATACATGCAAAATTGTATATATTACATCTCTGAGTATACAAGTGATAGTATTAAAGTTTTTTAAATAGAGAAACTGAAAAGAAAAAATTACAGATATCCATAATCCCATTGTTAAGCAACATGCCCTTCTGTGTGCCTTTTACTGTATATGTATCATACCACATGTGTACAAACCCACTCAAGCAGTATTGTTTATCATACATTCTTCAGGCTTTTATTCTTGAGTACAATGTGTATAAGCAAAACTCAACTTAGAATTAGAATGATGCTTCAGTTCCTTGATATTGAAAATGTTTGCTCACTTTATAATATGCTAAATTTGTGGCTTTTAACAGAAAAATATGACGATTTGTGGTCACTTTAAAACATGCAAAGATTGGTATTGTAGAAAACCTAATCACTTGACAGTATTGGAAGTAATCTATTTAAATAAACTTCTTAAATTAACAATTCTAATTTCCCAACCCCCCCTTAAAAATCTCTTTAGCACATACCTGCCATTTCAAATGATTCTTTCCTACCAGAAGAGACCAATGACATAACATAATCCTCGCTTCATGAATCAGAGGTATGTTTATGATCAAAATAATTAACCTATTACTGTAATATCTATCTACTGTAACTAATGAGGAGCAAACCCATCATAACTGGCTCTTGAACTGTTCTGTTTTCCATATTTCGGAGGCTACTTTTCCAGTCTATCCACTTTTTTTTTTTTTTTGAGACAGAGTGTCAAGTATTTTCCAGCCTCAGCCTCCTGAGTAGCTGGGACTACAGCCTGATGCCATCATGCCCGGCTAATTTTTAGTAGAGACGGAGTCTCGCTCTTGCTCAGGCTGCTCTCGAACTCCTGACCTCGAGCGATCCTCCCGCCTCTGCCTCCCAGAGTGCTAGGATTACAGGTGTGAGCCACCACCAGTCTATCTACTTTCATTTATGTTTCATCTCTGGCAACTACGCCCCCTATTAAGGTTTTCTAATAAACACATTTTAAAATGTGTTTAGGAAGAAGAAGAGGCAAGAACAACCCCCAGACCGACCAAAACCCACACGCCACTATATCCCCCAGCCCAGTGCCTAAGTCCCACCACCATCACCATCACCATGCCCAAGAGAAAGGCTGAAGTAGACATTAAAGGAGATAAAGTCAACACAAAGGATGAACCACAGAGAAGATCTGCAAGGTTGTCTGCTAAACCTGCTCCTCCCAAAGCCAAAGCCCAAGCTTAAAAAGGACCCTGCAAAAGGAGATAAGATACCCAAAGGGAAAAGGGGGAAAGCTGAAGCTGGGAAGGAGGGGAATAACCCTGTAGAAAACAGAGATGCCAAAACAGACCAGGCATAGAAAGCTGAAGGCACTGGAGATGCCAAGTGAAGTGTGAGCATTTTAAATAACTGTGTGCTTCTGGTGACTATACAGTTTAAAATACTATTTTTTTATCGAGTTTTATAAAAATGCAGAATTTTGTTTTACTTTTTTAAAGCTGTGTTGGTAGCACACAGAACACTTCATTGTTTTTTGAGGAAGGGGCATGCCACTAACAGAATGTCTACAAAGCTAGACCAATGTCGGGAAAACACCTTTCCCTTCTAGTTTTGAAAGACTTTCTCTTGGCTCTCAGGAAGGGGGATTCCCTGACATTAACACATAGCCACCTTGGCACAAATATCTTGTGGTATAGAAAAACATAATTTGTTTTTATGTCCTATTCTTTCTTTCTGCCTTCAGCATAGTTTTAACTCCCTTAAACTCAGACACCCCCAGGAACCTGACCCCGAATAATTGGTTACCAGTAGTGTCAAGTAATCTGGACTTTCCAGTGATGCCACTGAGATGGCATCCCCCAAAAGAACAGCAGTTCAGTTTCTAAATTGTGGATCTTCTGATAAATTCTGACATTTTCATTTCATTTCCTGAAAAGTCAAGGTAAGCCTGTAAAAAGTTGTTTTAAAAAAGTGAAATGTCAACCCTCACTCTAACCTTTCCCTGTTTAGAGCATCAAATGAAGACTTCCTTGGGTTTTATAGCAGTTTTCTGATTTTGGTAGTCCATTGAAGACGGGAGTTTGCAAGTTGTTACATACTGTTAACAACCACCCATGTTCTGCCTGAAATACCATCAATGTTTGTGAAAAGTATCTGTAATAAAGCTGGATGCAGTTTGGCTTCGGAAAAACAAATGTGTTTAAAAAAATGTGTGAAGGACCCCATTTTTGTTGAAAGAAAAAAATGAGGCCGGGCGCGGTGGCTCACGCCTGTAGTAATCCCAGCACTCTGGGAGGCCGAGGTGGGTGGATTGCTCGAGGTCAGGAGTTCGAGACCAGCCTCAGCAAGAGCGAGACTCCCGTCTCTACTAAAAAACAGAAAGAAATTATCTGGCCAGCTAAAATATATATACAGAAAAAAAATTAGCCGGGCATGGTGGCGCATGCCTGTAGTCCCAGCTACTGGGGAGGCTGAGGCAGTAGGATCGCTTAAGCCCAGGAGTTTGAGGTTGCTGTGAGCTAGGCAGACGCCACGGCACTCACTCTAGCCCGGGCAACACAGCAAGACTCTGTCTCAAAAAAAAAAAAAAAAAAAAAAGTTGGGCAACAATAAAAATAAATAGAATTTGATTAAATAAAAAGCTTTTGCACAGCTAAGGAAATAATCAACAGAGGAAACAGACAACCTACAGAATGGAAGAAAATATTTGCAAGCTATACATCCAAAGGGCTAATAATTTACAAAGAATTCAAGCAAATCAGCAAGAAAAATAAAACCCTATTAAAAAGTGAGCAAAGGCCGGGTGTGGTGGCTCACGCCTATAATCCTAGCACTCTGGGAAGCCAAGGCGGGTGGATTGTTTGAGCTCAGGAGTTCGAGACTAGCCTGAGTAACAACGAGACCCTGTCTCTACTAAAAATAGAAATAAATTAGCTGAACAACTAAAAATATATAGAAAAAAAAAAATTAGCTGGGCATAGTGGTGCATGCCTATAGTCCCAGCTACTCGGGAGGCTAAGGCAGAAGGGTCGCTTGAGCCCAGGAGTTTGAGGTTGCTGCGAGCTGGACTGACGCCACGGCATGCCAGCCGGGTCAACAGAGTGAGACTCTGTCTCAAAAAAAAAAACAAAACAAAACACAAGAGCAAAAAACATGAACAGAAGCTTCCCAAAGAGGACAAATGGCCAATAAACATATGAAAAATGTTGAATGTCACTATTCATAAGGGAAATGCAAATTAAAAACACAATAAGATATCACCTTACCCCAGTCAGAATGGCATTTATCAAAAAATTCCAAAAACAATAGATGCTGGCATGAATGTAGAGAGAAAGGAATGCTTATATGCTTTAAAAAATGTGGCTAAACAAAAATATGGCAGGATATACAGAAGGTGTTAATATATGGGTAGCAGAGCCAAAGCTAATTTTTATCATTTTTTGTTTGTATTTTCTATAATGAATAGGCATTACTCATGTTTGGTTCTGCTGATCCTAACGGAAATCAATTATTACATAGCCTAGAGAAGAAAGATCAAGTATACGAGCTTGTGACAACTTGGCTGCGTGTGGTGGCTCACGCCTATAATCCTCGCACTTTGGGAGGCTGAGGTGGGAAGATCACTTGAGGCCAGCAGTTCAAGACCAGCCTGAGCAAGAGCAAGACCCTGACCTCTATTAAAGAAACAGAAAATTAGCCAGGTGTGGTAGTATACGCCTGGTAATCTCAGCTACTCAGGAGGCTGAGGCAGGAGGATTGCTTGAGCCCAGGAGTTTGGGGTTGCAGTGAGCTGTAAGGATGCCACTACACTCTAGCCCAGGCAATAAAGTGAGTCTGTCTCAAAAAAATAAAAAAATAAAAATAAAAAAATAAAAAACTACTGACTACTTGTAACAAAGACTAGGCTTTGTAGTCAGTGTGCTCAGATCTGACTAGCAAGCACACACACACAAAATTATGACTTTACCTTTATGACCCCTCCTAGTTTAGCATCAGCTACAGCCAAAGGTTCATGGGCCTCTTTTACTATTTTCTTCAGAACTTTCTTCAGCTGTTTATTGATTTTGCCCTCCATCAGAGCTGTGAATGCTTTTCAGGAAAAAGAAAAACAGAAGAGTTAACTCTTAGATTTTTAACTGTCAGAATATGCCTCAATTTAAGAAAATAAACCAAAACACTTCCTTTCAAAAGGCCCAAATTTAACATTACTTCTAAAATGTGGCCGGTCGCGGTGGCTCACGCCTGTAATCCTAGCACTCTGGGAGGCCGAGGCGGGCGGATCGTTTGAGCTCAGGAGTTCGAGACCAGCCTGAGCAAGAGCGAGACCCCGTCTCTACTAAAAATAGAAAGAAATTATCTGGCCAACTAAAAATATATATACATAAAAATTAGCCAGGCATGGTGGCGCATGTCTGTAGTCCCAGCTACTCGGGAGGCTGAGGCAGTAGGATCGCTTAAGCCCAGGAGTTTGAGGTTGCTGTGAGCTAGGCTGACGCCACGGCACTCACTCTAGCCTGGGCAACAAAGTGAGACTCTGTCTCAAAAATAAATAAATAAATAAATAAATAAAATGAAACGATAAATGTACAAATGTTTCAAAAAGTACACATTTCACAATCACACTTTATCTTCCCACTCTCAGTTCTGCTCCAAAACTAGGGTATAACCCAGGCCACAAGGATCTTTTCATGAACTCAGAGAGAGACTATCATGAAATCTTAGAAACAATCTATTCAGGGAAGACAAATAGATTAATTCTCCTTTGTCATTTCAGACAGACTGAGGTTGTGAACAGATTGTGAAATACCCTAAAATTATGTTAAAACTGGTTTTAAAAAAAGTGTGCAATCATTTTCAAGGCTATTTCACAACACAAGCATGTTTAAGTGGTGGTCTTATCTTTGCTAATCTCCAATACAGATGTTTCATTAGGCCTCTGCTTGTAAACTTCCAACAATGGAAAACTTACTACTGAAGGCAACTTAATCTATTTTGAGATTGCTTTCGTTTCTGGCAAGTTCTAACTCTGCTGCTTTGTAACTCTCACCCTTTCTTAGACTTATGCTTCCATCTTCTGGACCCACATAAACTAAAATCTCTTCTGATATTTTCTGAGGTAACAGTATGCTTGGCAGGAAGGAAGGTCTGTCACAATTTCCAAGGCAGTTTGTGCTTAATCAACCAGGTACGTGTTCTTCCCTCCTGATCCTCTCTCTATCCGTAAGAATTACATGTGTTACATGAGAAGATCATAAAGGCGAGGACAAAAGGCATCTGGCCACCACACAGCTCTGGACACTAATCTTATCCATTTTGTACAACAATGAATTCTTTATTATCTAACTTTCTAATAACTGTCTTGCTTTTATTCTTTCCTTGTAAATTTTAAAATCCTCTTTAATAATTTAAGAAATTTATTCAGCTTCCTGCTTCTAGTTGTCAATTTTCCACATGATCTACTTTTAATTTAACCGAGTATTCTCCCTTATTTAAAATTTATTTCTTAAAACTAAAAATGTCTACTCTAGGTGATTCAAACATTTACAAATACTTCTCTTTATCAAAAGTTTGTTAATTAGATTGTGAAAGACCCATAATATGTATTTGTAAAGGATGGTATATAGGGATGATTATAGGGATAAGGGGAGGCTGAGTCTTTCCTCTATCTCCTCTACCAGCCATTTTCAGGATTCCCTAATAGTCCTCCAACATTACCCCAATGTAGGCTGACCCCAGATTTCCCAGTGATGATTTCTAAGACTTTCAAGTTGAAAATATGATCAAGAATAAAAATATGCAAATGGCATATATCAACATTTGGGACAAAAACAGTCTAGGACATCATACCCCATCAGACTCATTCTAAGTCAGTGGAGTTTAAAACGTATGCTGTGACATCTATAGCTACTCAGTTCTTTCACGTCAAAACTGCCTTCTAACAGGCAGTGAGAAATTAATTCCCAGGAAAGGACTCTACTCTCTTAATAAGGAAATGTTCATTGAACTTCCTGGTAAAAATAGGAAAAGGCACTGTAGAGGTTTCTATGACTAGATTCCTGACAGAACTTGCTACTTTCATTCATTTACTCAAAAAAATTATTATACATCTTCTATTGCCACGTTCTGTCCTAGAATCTAAGGATGTGACAGTGAAGAACACAGTCTTGACCCTCATGCAGCCCAGACTGGGGAGGTTTGACTTTAAATTCTCACCTAGTATGGCATTTTCCTCATCTATCTTACATTACTGTAAAGAATACAAAAAAGCTTGGTAGGGGAATTCAGAAATACTGCTCAAGTCTCATGTTTTAGCATCTATAACATATAGATAATAGTATCTATCATATAGGATTGCTCCAAGGATTAAACAATTGTAAAATAAGCATACATCTGACAATCATGTATTAGCTATTAATAGTAAAAATTTGCTTTTTCTTTGAGTAAAGGTTGAGCTTGTCCATTTAATAGTTTAATAAGAATTGGTCAGAAATATAGATTCATAGAAGCTTGTTTAAAAAAAAAAAGAAATATTCCAAGCAGATTACAGATTATACACAAAAAGAAATTCAAAAAGAAACACAGATTATACACTAAATAAATAACATAGTCATTTATTATCAAGGGGAAAGAAAACTCCAGAAGAACAGAAGAGGCTACCTGGGATCAGGACTACAGCACTTTACAACGCCAGGAGGAGCTGTTCATATTACAGTCTATGTGAACAATGCCCCCTAGAGTTGGGGTATAGCTAACATAATCTTGTTTGGAATTTTAATTCTACCCATACTTAAAGCTGTGATGAATAGAACTATCTCTTAAAAAATTCCATACATTAAAGGAGTTTAAGACAGCCTGGGCAACATAGTAAGACCCTGTCTCTAAAAAAATTAGCCAGGTGTTGTGGTGCTCGCCTGTAGTTCCTGCTACTCAGGACAATGAGGTAGGAGGACCACTTGAACCCATGAGTTGGAGGCTGCAGTGAGCTATGATCACGTCACTGTACCTCAGCCTGGGCAACACAGTGAGACCCTATCTCTTTATAAAAACAAAAACCACCCACTCCAGGTTAACATTACTACAGTTGTGTTTTATGGCTCTACAAGGCTCCAATTACTGCTGGGTTAGTGAAGCAGCCCCCAAACCATTATTTATTTAAAAATAAATGGGGCAGGCACAGTGGCTCACACCTATAATCCTGGCACTCTGGGAGGCTGAGGCAGGAGGATTGCTTGAGCTCAGGAGTTCAAGACTAGCCTGGGCAAGAGTGAGACCCTGTCTCTATTAAAAATATTAGCCAGGCGTGGTGGTATGCTCTTGTAGTTTCAGCTACTGGGGAGGCTGAGGCAGGAGGATCCTTTGATCCCAGGAGTTTGAGGCTGCAGTGAGCTAGGTTGATGCCACTGCACTCTTCCTGAGGTGACAGAGCAAGACTCTGTCTCAAAGATAAATAAAGTAATGGACCACACTGTTGGCTCTTTCTTCAGGTGACTCCTCTGCCAAGGTTAGGGTGGCCCGTTACATTCCAGCATATTTAGTTGTATTCCCAATTTTCACAGAATCTTACCTTTCTCCTGTGGCTGATTAACAAAATTATTTAGCCATTCTTCCTTATGGTCCTTCATTTTCAAATTATATCACCAAGCAGTCAGCTAATTTGTGATATGGAATTTAAGCCAATGAAAAACTGATACCCTTTAGATAAATAAAACTCTTATGCCTTTCTACAGTTTCTGTACTAAAAAATAAAACCTCCATTAGTTTCCCTACAAGTTTTAATACTGATATGCTTTTCTGAAATTAAAATGTATACCCCAAGAGAACTTTAGTATTATCATTTATTAGCTTTTCAACTGTGAGTTCTGGCTATTCTCAACTTTACCCTTGGATTAAAATCAAAGAGCTGTGTACCTGACCACATTACCTTGGTCCCTTTGTAGAACAGCTTTTACTGAACTGTGCTTCAGCATTATACTGTTGGTTTCCACAGGGAGATCAATTTAATCACTTCTCCTCACCTCTCATCACATGGGGGAAACCAGCCCTATGGTGAAAAAAGCTAACTCAATGTTGTCTCAGTGGTAGTGACGAATTTGAGTCAGATCACTTAAATTCAGTTCCAATGAGAATGCATCATTGACAACATTGAAAAAGGTTAACTCAGGCAACTGAAGCGAACAACCTTTTAATAAGGAAAACAAATTGCCAAGATTTAAAATTAAAAAAGAAAAAGAAAAAAAAAAAAAAAAAAAAAAGCAAGTTTCCTTCTAGTATTTGACTTTACCTGCTAATGCTTCTGCTGTATCCTGAAATTTCTCAAAATGTTTAAGCTTTACTCTAGAATTTAAAAAAAGAAAGAAACATGTTATAGGGGCACATGGTTCTGCAAAAGCCACATAGCTGTGAAAGAAGTGTTGGACTGTTTTCCAAAGTACACACCAATAAAAGAACTTACCTGTCACTGGGCATCAGGGTGCAAAGTTAGATATTCTTCATAAAACGACTAATTTTTTTCTAAACATTGGGCTAGTAATGCTTGGAGGATTTGAAGGAACTTAGACCGATAGTAAAGATATTGAAGCTTCAACATAACCTCTGCTGCTTAAAGCTGGACAGAGATGACTTACACTACACAGCATGGAATTGACCCAATAAGTACTAGAGTCCCTTTTAGGTCAAAAATCTCATGACATTCGTTTGTCTACCCAGTACAAATGCCATTAAAAAATAGCTTATTGTCAGACCTGATTCCTCTTACCATTATTTTACCCCCTTTGACCACGCTTATGTGCAGGGTAACATTTTATATAAAGAAACACACATATAGTTCAGTCATTGTTGTCTCAGTGGTAGTGACGAATACTGGAGTTAGATCACAAGATTCAATTCCAACAAGAATACATCATTGACAACAATGAATCAGATTAATCCAGCAAAGAATATAAGCTTTTAAAAAGGAAAACTAGTCTTCTATTTGCCTAGAACAGTGTCATCTTAAGCAAGGTTTTCTTACCTGTTAAGGGAACATGCTGGTGCTCCCTTAAATGCACACTTAAAAATACAAAGATTTAAGAAAAAAGTAAATAATTTCATCTTATTCTGCACTAACTTTACTCCATTTTCACTCTTCTAAAATGGTCTTTGTTCATATCTCTCTATACCTATATAAATGCACATATAGATATACAAAGACACGCAAAAATGGGAACACATTAAATTACCTTGACGCTTGGTTTTCTCAGTGTATCATGGGCCTTTCCATAGGCCACCAAGAGATCTATAGATACACAATTTATTCAATAATTCCACTACTGATAGACACTTAAGCTCTCTGAATTATCAAATACCCTATGTCATTCATAATCATAAATAGATCCCTCCAAATCCAAAAGTTGTCAGAAGGATCAAGTCAGGTCCTTCCCAGGGCCACATTCACCAAATGGGCTATATTTCACAAGGTGATTCACAGATGGTAAAACAGCCATCTTGACTCTACCTTGACGAAAGGCCAGCTCTCTCTCCCAGCACTCATACCTTAAGTTAGACATCAAAGTTATATTCTATCTACATTTTCATCAAGAGATCTCGAGGAACTCAGCTATACTTTTCTAGGATTTACTAGTTATTTTATTATACCTTAGGGAGCTAAGAAGTATAAGTCACAGAGAATAAATAAATTGTGACTTAAGAAACATTTGACTGTTATTAACTCAGAGAAACAAAAAATTAAATCATCCAGCATTTCATGCTTTAGACAATTATTACTTTTAACAGAATTTTATACAGCAGTCCCCCTTTATCTGTGGTTTCATTTTCCACAGTTTCAGTTACCCTTGGTTAGAAAAGGCCCCAAAAATGTTAAATGAAAATTTTCACAAATAAATGACTTTAAATTGTGTGCCATTTTGAGTAGTGTAATAAAATCTCACGTGCCCGGGATGTAAATCATCCCCTTGTCCACTGTATCCATGCTGTATACACTCCCTGTCTATTAGTCACCTAGTAGCTGTCTCTGTTTACCAGATCAACTGTTGAGGTATCACTGTGCTTATTTTCAATAACCCTTATTTTACTTAATAATGGCTGCAAAGTGCAAGAGTAGTGATGGTGGCAATTCACATAAACCAAAGAGAAGCTATAAAGTGCTTCCTTTAAGTGAAAAAGAGACAGGTCTCGACTTAATAAGGAAAGAAAAAACCTCACATGCTGAAGTTGAAGTTGCGAAGTTGTAAGAATGAATCATCTGTGAAATTGTGAAAGAAAAAGAAATTCCTGCTAGTTTTTCTGTTGCACCTCAAACTGCAAGTTACAGCTACAGTGATGATTAAGTGCTTACTTTAGATGGAAAAAGCATTAAATTTGTGGGTGGAAGACATGAACTGAAATGTGTTCTGACCAACAGCAATCAGGTTCAGTACTATTCGAGGTTTTAGGCATCCACTGGGAGGTCTTGGAACATAATCTCCTCAGATGGGGTGGGGGAAACTACCATACTTAATTCACAACCAATTTGTACTCTCAAATATCCTATAAAATAGCAATTTGGGGGTGCTGTCCAATCTAATCTGCAACTAATACAAATTAGTTGAGATGGTCTATGTTCTAATCCCAAATAAAACATCTGTAATAATTAAGTTCATACCAAAATTATTCCTGAAACAGATTTCAAGACAGAAAACTATGAACATAACATTATATGAATGGGGGGAAAATGGAAAAAAGAAAACAAACCTTAAATGTTAACTGCTAAATTCTTAGTTTCAAGATTACTTACATTTTATTTGCTTTCTCTGGAGTTTCAAATTCTTTCCACAAACTATCAACCTCTTGAAGTTTCTTCTCATTTAGAACCTGTAATAAAATGCTTAAATAGTTTTCTTTAAATGGTACAGGTTAGGCATATATAGGTATATTCTTCAAGTACAACTATACATGTAAAATGAGGGTGGTGGAAGCTATTTTTCTCACTGAAATATTTTTGGTCAAATTAGTAGTCTGAGTTGCCCATTTAACATCTGAATGAAATTCAGATCTAGTCATGGCCTCTGTTGAGAATCTTCCTTATTTATTTATTTATTATTATTACTATTTTTAGTAACTGGGTCTTGCTATGTTGGCCAGGCTGAAGTACAGTGTCTAGTCCCAGGTATAATCATAGTGCACTGCAGCCTCCCTCAGCTAAGTGAGGGACTACAGGTCCTGGGCAGGCCATACTATAAATCTTTCTTTTAAAGAAGCTATTGACCCCTGTACAATGCATAACATACTTATAAACCATCAAAAGACTTTATTTGCCCACTTTTAATAGATTACATCCTGTTATTTATTGCTATTGTCACCCTAACATTAAAGTATTATGGATTTCTCTAAAACTAAAATATCATCAATTTGAAGACACATCCTGAGGTAAGAAATTTTAAAATGGGAAAAAAAAAAGAGGCACTTTAATCATCAAAAGTTATTTACATTTAGAGGTACATACTCTTGAAGACTTTTTTTTTTGAGACAGAGTCTCACTCTGTTGCCCGGGCTAGAGTGAGTGCCGTGGCGTCAGCCTAGCTCACAGCAACCTCAAACTCCTGGGCTCAAGCAATCCTACTGCCTCAGCCTCCCGGGTAACTGGGACTACAGGCATGCGCCACCATGCCCGGCTAATTTTTTCTATATATATTTTTAGCTGTCCATATAATTTCTTTCTATTTTTAGTAGAGACGGGGTCTCGCTCTTGCTCAGGCTGGTCTCGAACTCCTGAGCTCAAACAATCCGCCCGCCTCAGCCTCCAGAGTGCTAGGATTACAGGCGTGAGCCACCGCGCCCGGCCTACTCTTGAAGACTTTGAATGTCTATGCATCATGTTGCTCATGCATACTTTTAGGACTCACATCATACACTTATCATAGACATAATTCTAGGCTTTAACAACCTCAAATTGCATTGTATGAATATACCATCATCTTTGTCCTTACTGATAAAGTTGCTTCCAAATTTTCCTTTTTAATGCTTCAGAAAACATACCTATGTATACATGTTGTATTTCTGTAGGACAAATTACTGGAATTGGAGTTAATTGATCATATAAGATATGCATATTTTATATTGACAGATTTCACCGAATTACTTGTAAGAGATTCTATCAATTTCACTTAAACCAAGAATGAATAAAAAGCCTTATTTCTGTACACCCTTGCCAATACTCTTTATCAATTGCCCAAGTACAGGATAGAATCAGTCCTAAAAAGTACCCACCTCACATTTAACAACCCTAAAATTGGAATGTCTTACAAGTGATGGCAGGCCACTTTTTGGGGGATTTTTTTGTTTGTTTGTTTTGAGACAGAATTTCACTCTGTTGGCGGGGCTAGAGTGCCATGGTGTCAGCCTAGCTCACAGCAACCTCAAACACCTGGGCTCAAGCAATCCTCCTGCCCCAGCCTCCCCAGTGAGCAGCTGGGATTACAGGCTCCTGCCACAATGGCCTGCTAATTTTTCTATTTTTAGTAGAGACAAGATCTAGTTCTTGCTCAGGCTGGTCTCAAACTCCTGACCTCAAGTGATCCTCCTGCCTTGGCCTCAGTGCTCAGGTTATATATGAACATTTGGTATCTACATCAAAAATTTTTTCCTCCAAACCTTGAGAAAACAAAGTAACACAAAATGCTGTGCTACCCAGCTACACTGTCCAATGTTACTATTAAAATTTAAATAAGCTAAAATCAAAAATTCATTTCCTCAGTCCTACCAGTCACATCTGAAGTGTGAAGTATGTGGTCAGTGGCTACCATACATATTAAACAACACAGCTAAAGGAGGTCCGGGATGAGCAATACTAACAGTTGTCTTTAATTGTACATGCTGTGTGCTATGGAACACAAAGGACACTGGTTGAGTTTTTATAATATTCTAGAAGTAACTATAATAGTTCCTTCACATATTGTCTTTGCATTCGTATATATAACCTTGTTAACAAACAATAAATTTTTGGAAGTGTTCATTTTTGAATCACTCAAAATATGGATGTTCACGAATATATGGGGTTGTATATAAAATGTATTCCTCACTGTAAACTGAGGTTTAAAAAAACCTTAAAAAAAAACTTCTCAAAACATTCCCAACAAAGCATGAATTTTAGGCAACCAATATAATTTTATACCCCACCATTTTGAAAGATTATGGGAAAGGAAGCTAATAACCCTGTACTTAAGTATGTCCACCTTTTGAGGAGATATCATTCACCATGATATCCCATATTACATACAATATAATATTAATTTTATATAATATACCATAATATTCACCCTTTTAAAGTGTACAATTCACTTTCTAGTAGTATACTTTCACAAAATTGTGCAACCATCACCACTAATTCCAGAACTTCTGCATTTCTGTTATTCAGAAATGATCAAATAGCTATCATTAATTCCAAATAATTATAAAGGAACCAATATGTCAAAATATTCAAGCCCAACTTTAGTTATTTCTCTAATAGTAGGTTACCTAACCCATAATTTAATAATTTTGAACAGTAACTGACAGAATAGCACCAAAAAGTACAACAGAATACTCAATGATTTTTTATGGGGCAGGATACTCTTCATCAATAGAAATCAATAATTCATCAAGAGATACAGTTGAATGCTTTATTTTATGACCAAGGTCTTGTAATCAGACAATTGCTAAGCCAATTCCTTCCTATCATGGAGACAACCAGTAGCCTGTGTAGAGTTACACCTTTATGATCCAGTTCTGGATTGCAAACTAGATCAATTTATGATGAAATTCATCAATAGATCCTAACTCAAATATGACAGACAATATTGGCTAAGAGAAGTTGGGGCATATGCAGAACTCTGCATAAGAATTAAGATTTCAAAAAGCCGGAGAAAAGCAAAGTAGACATGTTTAGGAGCTCTAAAGGGACTATGCTCTTAAAAGTCCCTTAAAATTGCTAATACTACAATTACAGATAACTCCAATGAAAGGAAAAACAAGCAAAGCTGCCTTTTGTTTTTTTAATTTATTTTATTGGTTTTCTTAAAAATAAGTATGTGACATAACAAATGCAAACAGAGGTATATTTTCAAGTGTCAGAAGTGAAGCTTGGAGAAATAAAGTGAGAGCTCTGTACTTCCAGACTTTCTGCATCCATACCACAAACATAAATACAAATGGTTTTTGGATTCAGAACTAGAACTATACCACACATTTCATCTAGCACTTTTTGCCTTATATCAACACACACAAATCTAGAATATATATGAAAACTTTGTTTTTCGTTGCCATATCCGCAGAGCTCAGAAGAATGCCTGGCACAGGGAAGGCATCTGCATGCTGATACACTTGTAAGTTAACGCCAAACTTTCCCTAGTAAAACCACTAAATCTCAAATTGATTTATCACCAACCCAGATTTCTTCCCTAAGCTTCAAACTTGAAATATTGAACTGTCCGATCTACAGGACAATTGAATTATCACATTTAAAAGACAATGCAAGCTCCACACAGCCCAAACGGAAAACGGGAAATCTTTAGCCCCCAGCATCGGACAAGCTTCTTTCTTACCACACATCTTAAACCAAAAACCCACATTCAATCTATCAGCCAATTCTCTCAGTTCTACCTTCAATTTTTTTATTATTTGTTTCCCTCCATACCAACCTTAATCCAAGGAATTTCATCTTGTCTAAATTAATGCAAAAGTATCCTTGCTTCCTTTCTTGCCTCCTCATAATCTAGTTTCCACACAGCAAAGTAACCTTATTAAAACACAAATTAGATCATCTCTCTGCTTAAAACCTTTCGATCATTCCTCAAAACACCCAGAATAAAACCCAAACTCCTTATTGCTACATGTAAAACTTTAATAAAGCTCCTGTCCACCTTTTCATTCAGACCAAATCCTCTAACACAGAAGAGGTCGTCCCAAACCGCGGGGCCACGTGTTAACCGAAACATGGCCTCTCGGGTCTTAAGTCCTTCTCCTTCCTTTCAGAGCCCGGGGACATAAAAGGCACCCACTGAGTAATTCTCTCCTTAGGTATTTCCCTCTCCCGGTGTCCACCGCTGGGCTTACCCCTCCAACAGCTCAATCTCCCGCCTACCTTAAAGATGGCGTAGCCCACGGACGTTTCAAACAGCACCAACATGGTGAGGCCGGGTCAGGGCGCCGCGCGGCCCGCCACGAGCTCTTATTCCTGTGTAAAAAGACCAACTTTCCGGCCCCAAAAGGCCCACTACGCCGCGGCTGGCAAAGCACAAACGTGCGCACCTTACCGCTAAGAACCAGACCACGTTGCCTAAACGTTCTACTCCTAACTGCAAGTAGCACGCAAGAAAGCGCTTCTCTTTCTCCAAGGATTCTGGGATATCGACGTCACTTCCGACAGAAGCCTGCCGCATAGCATGCCGTCACTTCCAGAATGTTCCCGCCGTAAGGGGCGGGTGCGGATTACGAAAATACTATATCGCGAGATCTCCCGGAAACTCATCCGAGCCTTTGCGTAGCCGGAGCTCTAAAAGGGAACTTCGCGTGGTGTTTTTGTTTTCTTTTTTTAACTGCCCCAGTAAATGATATAGTTTACCTTGAAAGAAGTGCGGAGCCGTCTCAGTGCTTGTCTGCCTCATGCATCTGGATTTGAAATGCTGGCTAGTGCCGTTAGACTTTATTCCCTTTCAAGCCGTGCCTTTAAGTGAAGGCCCCAGAATGACGTCATGACTGTAACTATGTTTGCGAGCACTCCCGGCCGTACTCTTCTCTATGGCCAAACTAATTTTTAGTGTAAATTTCTTTCAAACATGTAAGCCTCTCCCGTATTTGCTGTATTTGTTGAAGTGACTGCAGGCCAGGGTATGAATTTACACTTTGTCTCCTTTTCTTAGTGTAATTTGATTTTCTGGGATCGTTGCCTCTCAGTGACTGGATTTAAATACCCCAATTGGCCGGCGCGGTGGCTCACGCCTGTAATGCTAGCACTCTGGGAGGCCGAGGCTGGTGGATCGTTTGAGCTCAGGAGTTGGAGACCAGCCTGAGCAAGAGTGAGACCCCGTCTCTACTAAAAAATAGAAAGAAATTATATGGACAACTAAAATATATGTAGAAAAAATTAGCTGGGCATGGTGGCACATGCCTGTAGTCCCAGCTACTCAGGAGGCTGAGGCAGGAGGATTGCTTGAGCCCAGGAGTTTGAGGTTGCTGTGAGCTAGGCTGATGCCACTGCACTCTAGCCTGGGCAACAAAGTGAGACTCTGTCTCAAAAATAAATAAATACCCCAATTCTTCTGCAAGTCTGACTTCCAATAGAAATAAAATTTCCTTCCTCACTTACCAGGTCCTCTATGCAGATTCCTGTAAACATTATATTGCAACCTGTTCAAGATTATGAAATAACAACTTGATTTTCTCCAGCAACCCTACAACCTGGGATCAACAGGAAGGAAAATCTTGGATTAAATAACAAAAAAGATGAAAGTGGGGGAAAGTCCCAAGACAGAGGAATCTGGGATGCAGACAAGAGCAACATTGATTATAGCCATAGCTGTAATCCAGCATAGGCAAGAGAAACCAAAATGGCTTGGGTGGGAGAGGGGCATAGGCTGGTGGGTGAGATAGAAGCACTATGTTTCTTTACAATCTTATTTACCAGCACAATATTTTCTGTCTAATCTTTAAAGAAGTGCCACTTGCTAGAGTAGAGGCTGTATCATACACTTACTTGTGTCTGTATAGGGCATTATATTGTGCTGGTCATAAAATAGAATCTCCCTAAGTAATTCTTAAAACTTTAAAGAATGAACATCTGCAGGAAGTAAAATTCTTTTCTTTATATCTAAAGCTTTCTTTGGTTTTAATTTGCTCTTCTATTTCTAAATTCTTGAGATTAATATTAAGAATGATTTTTAACTTTTCTTCTTTTCTAATATGTATGTAGATTTTAAAGCTACAAGTTTCACTCTAAGCACAGTTTTAGCTTCATCCCACAAAATTTGACATGTATTAATATTTTTATTATTTCATTCAAAATATTTTCTGATGTTCACTGTAATTTCTTCAACTCATGGCTTATTTAGAAGTTTATACCTAAATTTCAAAATATGTGAGAATTTTCTACATGACTCTTTGTTATTAATGCCTAGCTTAATTTCATTGTGATCGGTTGATCCCAGTGCAGTGATGTTTACAACTAATTGATCACAACCAGTTACAGATTCCTTTGTTCCTTCTCCACTCCCACTGCTTCACTTGACCAGCCTTTAAAAAAATAAAACATTAAAAAAATTAAATTTCATTGTGATCAAAGAACATACTTTAGATGATTTGAAGTTTGTTGAGACTTGCCTTAAGCCCTAGTATATGGTCAATTTTTGGTAAGTGATCACGTGTGCTTGAAAAAAAATGTATATTCTTCAGCTGAACAACTTGTTTCCTCAACCCCAAACCCCTGCTTACCTACGCAGTCTCTTGGCCACTGCTTTCTGCCTAGTATCTCATCCTCTAAGCCATCCCTTTGGGTTAGCAAATTCTACAAGGGAAAAAGTGGCACCAAAAATAGGGCTCACTTTTCTGGGCTTCTCTTCTCTATGAGATTTGTCCCCCAAAATCCTCATTGCCTTGATAAGTCTCAGATGCCTTAAAACAAGTATGTTGGCCATTAACCACAGCTCTTCCTTCAGAAACAGCCATGGCCCAGCAGATGACAACAAAGCTGTTGCTTCTTCTAGTGTGGGTGGCTGCGGTTAGGGGGAGCCCAGCCCAAGACTGCTCCGGTCAGGACTGAGCATCTCAACATCTATATGGATGTTCTAAGCACCACAAGGAAAAGCCAAGGCTTGAGGACAAATTGCATGAACAGTGTACTCCCTGGAAGAAGAATGCCTGCTACTCCACCAACACCATCTAGGAAGCCCATAAAGATATTTCCTACCTGTATGAATTCAACTGGGACCACTGTGGAGAGATGGTGCCCGGCTGCAAACAGCATTTCATTCAGCACACCTGCCTCTAAGAATGCTCCCCTAACTTGGGGCCCTGGATCCAGCGGGTGGGCCAGAGCTGGCACAAAGAGCGTCCTGAATGTGCCCCTGTGCAAAGAGGACTGTGAGCGCTGGTGGGAAGATTGGTCCTCCTACTACATCTGCAAGAGCAACTGGCACAAGGGCTGGAACTGGACCTTAGGGTATAATCAGTGCCCAGTGAAAGCTGCCTGCCACCCATTCCCTTTCTACTTACCAACACCTGCTGCTCTATGCAATGAAATCTGGAGTCACTCCTACAAAGTTAGCAACTACAGCCTAGGGAGTGGCCACTGCATCCAGATGTGGTTTGACCCAAACCAGGGCAACGCCAATGAGAAGGTGATGAGGTTCTATGCTGAGGCCATGAGTGGGGCTGGGCTCCGTGGTGCCTGGGCTCCCCTGCTCAGTCTGGCTCTAGCGCTGCTCTGGCTGCTCTACTGACCTTCCTTTGCCTTGTGATACCTGGACATCCCTGCCCTGCTCTGCCCTACAGCTCCTAGCCATTCAGTTCCTGCTCCATCGTGGGGCCTCTGATGGCCAGTTTAAATAAACCAGACACTAAAAAGCAAAACAAAATAAAACAAAAAAACCAAAAACAAAACCAAGTATGTTTTTCTCTTTTTCTTAGGTTCACATTTTCCAGTTAGTCTCAACAAGAGAGTTAGTCCAAAACAAGCTGGTCTCCCACTGCAAGAAGTAGAATTTCTCAAGAGACCTAGGTTCTTGAGAGACAACTACTGCTTCAAAGAAACCATGATTCTGGAGTGAAAAAGCCTGCAAATATAGAGTAAAAAAAAAAACCCCTTTGGACTTCAACATTTTATGAGCAGACAGTAGGCTGTCAAAGCTGAGCAAACCCCAAAAGATATGATCTACAATGTCCACTTCAGATAAGACCAAGGGAAATTATAATAAAAAAAAGAAGAACCTACCAGAGGGCAGCAGCAAGAGGCCTGGAGAATGATGGACAAAGGAGTCCCTCTGAAGGATCTATTGGGAATGTAAAATGGTGCAGTGGCTGTGGAAAACAGTGACAGTTCTGGAACAAAAGATCATACATTAGATGATTCCTTTTATATGAGAAGTATGAAATAGTCAAGTCCATAGAAAGAGAAAGCATATTAGTGGTTGCCAAGGGATAGTAGAAGAGGAGAATGGGAAGTGATTACTTTTTGGGTATGAGGAATTCTTCTGAGGTGATGAAAAGGTTTTTAGAGAAAGGTGGTAGTTGCCCAACATTGTAAATGTACTATGTGCCACTGAATTGTACACTTTAAAATGGCTAATTGTATGTTATGTGAATTTTACTTCAATGACAAATTAATTCATAATTAAAAGTGATTGTGCAGAAACTCTACTTAGAGCATTTTATTCCAAAACACTAAATACAAGGGGTTTTTCCAAGATTAGTTAGAAAAATAAAAATTGTGTTTCAGTCTGGATTTTTTTTTCTGATTTATCTTCCATTTCACTAGTTCTCTCTTTAGATGTGTCCCATCCATATAATTCTTAATTTGGATTACATTTTTTTTGGCTCTAGAATTCCTATTGGTCTTTTTCAAATCTCCTATGTCCTTTTTAATAATTTCCAATTTTCAGTTGAAATTCTCTATCATACCTTGAATATAATTTACATGGCTATTTTAAAGCCTGTTTCTAATAATTCTAGAGCCCCTGGAGGCATTTGCATCTTTTGGTTCTTATTCACAATGTGTTATTTCCTCATGATTATCTTTGTGCACTGGGCTTTGTATAATATTTGAAACACTGCTGAAATAATCTGTAATAACAATGTTTTCTTCCTTCAGAGAGGAGTTTTGTCCTAGGGGCAGTAGGAACCAGAATCACCTTAATTCAATTTCAAGGAGTGAGATTTTTATGGCTGTCAGAATATTCAAAGCTGGGTTACAATTCATGTAAGTCTTGCTTTACTTCAGGTATACCCTTAGCCTCAGAATTCTACCCTTAGATGCCCCATTCTAAATCTTGAGGGGTTTACCAGGGCTTCCACTTTTGATATACTACTTCCTCACCACCTTTTAAATAGACCTTTTTTTAAAAGAGTAGTTTTAAGTTCATAGCAAAATTGAGCAGAAAGTATAGAGTTCACACACACCCCTAACCCCATGCCTGTACAGTCTCTCCCACTTCAACATCCCACATGAGAATGTTACAATTTGTTATAATTGATGAACCTATGCTGATACATTATAATCACCCAAAGTCCATAGTTTACATTAGGATTCACCCTTGGTGTTGTACATTCTATGGGTTTTGATAAATGTATAATGGCATGTATCCACAATTATAATATTACACAGAATAGTTTCACTGCCCAAAACATCCTCTGTACTTCACCTATTCATTCATTCCTCCCTCTTAACCCTTGGCAACCACTGATCTTTTTACTACCTCCATAGTTTTGCCTTTTCCAGAATGTCATATAGTTGGAATAATACAGTATGTAGACTTTTCAGATTGCCTTCTTTCTTTTAGTAATACGCATTTAAGTTTCCTCTATGTCTTTTTGGTTGGACACAGGATAGTTGTACCATTTTACATAGAATTGTGACTTTGTGATTGTCTTTATTTGGAGATTAAGTGTGGTTTAAGATGTGTATGGGTGCCAAATTGACAAGGGGTGAACATGTGATAGTTAATTTCATGTGTCAATTTGACTGGGCCACAGGGTGCCCAAATTAAACATTATTTTTGAGTGTATCTACGAGGATGTTTCTGGATGAGATTAGCAGTTGAACGGGTAGCCTTAGCAGATTGCCTTCCCCAATATGAGTGGGAATCCTTTGATCTGTTGATGACCTGAGTAGAACAAAAAGCAGAGAAAGGGAGGATTCCTTTCCTTCCTGACTGCCTGTGTGCTTCAGCTGGGATATCAATCTTCTCTTGCCCTTGGATTGGGATTTATACCATCAGCTCCACTGGTTCTCAGACCTTAGAATTTGGACTGAAATTACATCACAGCTTTCCTGGGTCTCTAGCTTGTTGATGGTAGGTCAGGGGACTTCTCAAGACTCCATAATCACATATCCAATTCCTTATAATAAATAAATATCCTATTGGTTCTCTTTCTCTCAAGAACCCTGACTAATACAGCTATCCTGGGTCTTTTGCCTCTTCCTGTACACTTTAGAAATGATTTGTCAATATCCACAAAATTACTTGGTGTGACTTTGCACTGAATTTGGAGATCAAGTTGGGAAGAACTGACATCTTGACAAAATTGAGTCTTCCTATCCATGAACATGGAATATTTCTTCATTTATTTAGTTGTTTGATTTCTTTTTTCCTTCCTTCCTTCCTTCCTTCCTTCCTTCCTTCCTTCCTTCCTTCCTTCCTTCCTTCCTTCCTTCCTTCCCTTTCCTTCCTTTCTCTCTTCCTTCCTTCCTTTCTTTCTTTCTTTTCTTTCTCTTTCGTTCTTTCCTTTCTTTTTCTTTCTTTCTTTCTTTTTTTTTGACAGGGTCTTGCTCTGTTGCAGTGCAGTGGTGTTATCATAGCTCACTGCAACCTCAAACTCCTGGGCTTAAGCAATCCTCCTGCCTTAGCCTCTTGAGTAGCTGGACTACAGGCACGTGTCACCACACCTGGCTAAGTTTTAAAAGGTTTTTTTTGGAGAGATGGGGTCTTGCTTTGTTGCCAAGACTGGTCTCAAACTCATGGCCTCAAGCACTCCTCCTGCCTCAGCCTCCCAAAGTGCTGGAATTACAGACATGAGCCACCACATCCGGTCTGGATTTTCTTTATATACTTCAACCAATTGCAACCAATATACAACTGAATGAAGAAGTAGTTATAACTATCCTGTGGTCTTCTATCAAGCAGGCATTAAAGAGAAAAAAGACATTTGCAAAAATGAAAAACACTCTTCTCATTAGTTTTTTTGTTTTGTTTTTGGAAAATATAGTCATTTTTCTTAAAAATATATTATTCATGCTACAATATAAAGGGCTTGTTATGACTTTTTCAATGAATTAATAAATATTTTTAAATTTTCTCAGTTTTTATTTCTGATATGATAAATATTGATAGATACAAGAAAAATTTAAAAAAAGCTTTTTGGAGGTCTTCAATAATTTTTAAAATTTGAAAGGACTCCTGGGACCAAAATGTTTAAGAACTGCTGCTATGGCTTATTTCAATTTACCCTTTGCATTTCAATTTATATGCTATCGTTTTCTTGGCCTGACCATCCAATAAATGCTTTTCCTGACCATCTCGCTTGGTTGTGGATGTCCTGCAGGCTCCCTTAATAACACTATACTTTACCTAATATTAGCAGCTCTTTTCAGCGCCACTGAATTTTTTTTACATATATGTAACATTTTTTACTGAGATATAATTAACATATACAGTTCACCTCTTTAAATTATACAATTTCTAGTTTTTTAGTATATTCACAGAGGTGTGCAACTATTAGTACAATCAATTTTATTTACTTGTTCATTTATTTATTTTAAGCCAATCAAATTTAGCAGTGGGGGGGGTTGTATACCAACTTTAGTGACACTAATGTTAATAAGTTCATTGGACCAGCCAGCACAATCAATTTTAGAGCATTTTTCTTTTTTTAGTAGGGACAGGGTCTCACTTTTGCTCAGGCTAGTTAATACTCGTGTACGTGTTTTTGTGTAGATGTATGTTTTCAATTCTTTCAGGTATATACCCAGGAGTGGAATTGCTGGGTCATATGGTAATGTTATGTTTTTACAATTTGAGGAACTGCCAGCTGGTTTTCCAAAGCATTTTTTTTTATTTGGAGATGGGGGTCTATGTTGCCCAGGCTGGAGTGCAATGGCTACTCACAGGCATGATCATAGCACACTGTAGCCTAGAACTCCTGGCCTAAAGCATCCTCCCACCTCAGACACCCGAGTAGCTGGGTGTAGGAGTGCACCACCAAGCCCAGCCCAGAGTATTTTATGTTCCACTAGCAGTGCATAAGGGTTTTAATTCCTCCATATCCTTGTCAACACTTGTTATTATCTGTCCTTTTGATCATAGCTCTTCTAGTGGGTGTAATGTAGCATGTCCTTGTGGTTTTAACTTGCATTTCTCTGATGGTTAATGATGTTGAGCGTCTTTTCATGTCCATTTGTATATTTTCTTTGGAAGAATGTTTATTCAAGTCCTTTGCCTACTTTAAAATTGGGTTGTCTTTTTACTGTTGAGTTATAAGAGTCCTTTATATATTCTGAATATTAGGCCCTTATCAGATATACTATTTGCAAAAATATATATATTTGCAACACCCCTTATTTGCAAATATTTTCTCCCATTGTTTAGGTCATCTTTTCAACACTAAAGGCAAAAGTTTAAATTCTGATGAAGTCCAATTTAGCAGTTTTTCTTTGGTTGCCTGTACTTTTGGTATCATGTGCTTTGCCTATACTTTAAGAAGCCATCATCTAATCCAAGTCATGAAGATTTTTGTCTGTGTTTCCTCTTAAGGGTTTTATGGCTTTACTTTGGATCTATTTTAAGTTAATTTTGTAGATGTTGTCAGGTAGGAATCCAAAGTTACTTTTTTACACGTGGATGGATGTTTAGTAGTCCTAGTACCAGTTGTTGGAAAGACTGTTCTTTCACCATTGAGTTGTCTTGGCATTTTTGTTGACGTAAACGTGAGGGTTTATTGATTTATTTCTGGATTCTCAATTCTAATCCATTTGTTTATATCCTTATCCTAAATGCTTATGCTACTAGGGTCATTGTATTTCAAAGAAGAAACCTTGGGTCATTCTCAAAAACTCAAAGCAGCCAATTCAAGGGTTGGAATTAGCTCCTCTTCTCCCCCAACCCTGAGTTCAGAACTTTCAGCAGCGGTCTTTTTCATCAGCAGCCATCAAGATAGTGTCCATCGGGGTTGTTTCTCTGTTGTTTTTAATAAAGGTCATGTGTTTGGCAGGGGGCGCTGGTTAAGTGAAACTGTTAGCTCTAGGTGTTAGAAGCACTGTGATGCAAATCAACATGTTCAGAGAGGGTTGACAAGCAAGGCTGGGAATACACAAAAGAAGTATCTCGGCTCAGTCGTCAGAAACCCGCAAGGTGTCGGACAGGGAGGAGTCTAGGCTGTCAGTATGGCTCCAAACCTTGAGACAGGCGGCCCGGACCTTTCTCTCTGGGGCATGGGCTCAGGACTGAAGCTCTGGGCCTGGTCTTTGGTGGAGCGGACGAGACCTGTACCCTAGCGCGACCACACCAGGGGGTCAAGCAGGCTCTAGAGCCCTTCCGCTTCTGGGCCGCTCCCTCACGTGCTTTCCCGCCTCGTCTCTCTTTACTGCTCCATCCCTCCTCCCTGCGCGTAGCGGAAGTGACGTAAGGCGTAGCGGAAGTCCCTGCAGCCGTGGTGTTGTGCTGTGGGGAAGAGAGACGGATTTGTAAACCCGGAGCGAGGTTCTGCCTACCCGAGGCCGCTGCTGTGCGGAGACCCCCGGGCGAAGCCACCGTCGCCATGTCTGACCAGGTAGCGGGCTGGGAGCCGTCTGACGGCGGCGGCCGGGGGTTTGCCCCGCAGATCTGCCAGCCGCTCGGCTGGGGCCGGGGATGGAGGCGCGGGGGAGGGGAGCGCGGAATGGGGGAGGGGGCGGCCGCTGGGGACTGGGCAGGCGAGGGAGGGAAGCGGACTGGGGTCGGAGACGCCCGGGCCTGGCGCGGGGCTCCGGGAGCCGCCTCACCCCTCTGCGGTCTTGCTCATCACCCCCTGTGCCCCAGTGCCTCTGGCCGCGGCCTCCCTCATATCGTCCCCCCTTCTGTCTCCCGGGTCGACCAGGTGCGGAGCCCCGTTTCCACCTCCCTGAAAGAGTCCCTGGAGAACCCGTCCGTCTTTCTCCAGAGGACTGATGGCAGAAGCAGGGCCTTAGGCCCCAGTTATGTAACGGGAGAGAATGCCTGACTGGGAGGCTCCGTCGCCCTGAAAAGCGGCTGGACTCCACTTTTTGCTTCTTCGTAGGGGAGGGCGGGGGTGCGATGAGAGAGACATTGTCCAGTGTTGGAAATATAGAAAGTACTGCGTTCGGTTCAGATTGCAGCTAGGGTAGGGCTGCCGCCGCTCTCAGTGTCTTTTTTCCGTATGGGGGTGCAGAGCTGTGGCCTCTTTTCTGTACTTTCCCATTTCTTACTCGGGATTGGTTTATCAACTCTCCAGTTGTAAGAGAGCACTCAGAATAAGCAAGAAACAAAGTAGAACAAAACTGCTAGAGCAACAAAAATCATTTCATTTGGGCATTAACCTGAAGATGACTGATACTTTTGAGGAGACTGATAGGAAAATTTATATGTAGAGCAGTGGCAGAACATTTGCAGAAAGCTGCCGGTTATGGCAGAGTGCTTCATCGCAGTGTATCAGGAATTTACTTGGGATTTGCATTCAATCAGGAGTGATCGATTTTCCTAAGTTTTTCTTCCTCATTCTGTTATAGGTAACCACGTTTCTAGCTAGTTTTTAATTCATAAAGTTTTTGTCTGGTCTTCCTTTTGTTTGTTCAGATGACTTTTACTTTTTAAAATATTTTTGGCCCTTCTGTTTAGTGGTAGTTATTCAGAAAACTATTTTTCATTCAACTTCACGATGTACTTGAAGTTTTAAATTTAACACACTTATTCCCTTGGCTTTTAACCTAGTTTTGTACCAGTTGGTGAGAGCAAGTGAGGTTTTCATAGATTTGTGCTATTGTACAAAATGTACACTTATATTTTTAAAGTTTAACCATAATCTACATTAGTTTTAGATGGATCTACTTATTAATAATCTAGATTAATTCCAAAATTGGTATGGGAATGGCATTATAACTAGATCGTTGTTTAGGTGGTTACTAGGGAGGAAAGGATAGATATAAATACTTTCATCAGCCTTTTGTTTTGATGCTCAGAAATGTCTAGGAAGCAATTTGAAATTTACTATATAGTATGATGAAAGAGCAATATACAGAGAGAATTATAAAATAAATTGTAGAATTTATTGCTCCAGTTTGAAGTTAGGTCATTTAAGAGATACATAAAAGAATAAAGGTCTAGGACACAAACAGATTTTTTTCAGGGGGTCCATAAGGGCAAACTATTTTCATGTTCATACTAGGAGATTATCTTTTCTCTCTCAATTCTTTCATGAGTGTTTAGTGGAGTTTTCTAGAAACTAATATGACCTGTGATATCACAACAAATTGAAATGTGTAAGCAGATGTGAAAATCCAGCTGTTTTTATTATGCCAGACATTAAAGAGATTTGCAAAAAATGTAAAACAGTGCCACTTTTCTCATTACTTTTGTTTTGAAAAATATTTTAATAAAAATATGTATTGGCATATAATGGGTTTATTGGTACTTTAAAATGAATTAATAAATATTTAAAACATTTCTCAGTTTCAATGTTTAATACTGTAAACATCAATATATATAACCAACCTAACAAAAGCTTTATGAAGTTATAAATAATTTTTAAAAGTGTAAGAGTCCTGAGACTAAAAAGTTTGAGAACTGTTGCTCAAGGCTAATTGACCAACATCATTATTATTAATAATAATTAGGACCCAGTACAAGTTCAGTGTTGGGTGCTAAAGATTTAAACAGATAGGAAGCTGAATGCTTAGCCTTAAGAGGTTTGTGAGAGTACGGAATCCCACATTGCTACTGTATAATATCAGCATGAGACTGAACCACTGTCCCCAAAAGACAACCTTAATTTTAACCAAGTTCTTTTAGAATGATGTAATTTCTGAAATACCTCTCAGAAGGTTATTGTCTGAGATAATAAAATTGAGAAATAACTTCAGGTTAAAACAGGTGAACATGGCCAGTGCAGTGGCTCACACCTGTAATCCTAGTACTTTGGGAAGCCAAGGCCCGAGGATCGCTTGAGCCCAGGAATTCAAGACGAGCCTGAGCAACATAGTGAGAGTCACTCTCGACAAAAAAGAAAAGAAAAATTAGTTGGTGTGGTGGTGCATGCCTGTGATCTCAGCTGCTCTGGAGGCTGAAGCAGAAGGATCACTTGAGCCCAGGAATTTGACGTTGCAGTTAGCTATGACACCGTTGCACTCTAGCCCTGGCAACTGAGCGAGACCTTGTCTCCAAAAGAAAAAGGCAGACATTAAATTCACATTAAGACTTCAATTGCTGAGTTCTCCATTGATTAATGAAAAATGATTATTTTTGGAATTTGAGTGAAACGCTTTTTTATAATTTTAAGAACTCTAGGATTATTTAGTGGATTGTGGACTGTTATTAAATAATTGTCTAAAACAGGTTTCTAACCTAAGCTAAGGGCTCAGAATCCACTGAAATTGTTTTGCGTGTTTTATATTCGTGTGTGTGTGTGTGTATATATATGTATGTAAAATTATTATTTTTTTAGAGAGTAAGGACCCATAGCTCTCATTAATGGTACATAACCCCTCACAAAGGTTAAGGAGCATCCTTTAACCAATAATAGAAATCTGATTGGGTATTCTGCTTTAGCCTAATCTCACCTTGCAGCAAAACAAAGCACTCATATAGAACCAGAAGCTTAATATCAAAGGGTAAAGGTAATTTGTACAAATATTTTCCCTTCTTTCTTATATTTGGGTTTATAGTGTTTCCTTTCTATACTCAAGTCATCAAAGGCAGCTTGGACCTCAGCTCTTCAGTTCAGGTCTGTTAATTGTAACAATTGAATGACTGATTTGCTCTACCCTAACTGAAATCTGTCATAACAAGATTTAGAAAAAGAGAGATTGATTGAGTGATTTCATTTTATCTTTAGTCAAGGATTTGGAAGCATTGTGTAATTCTGATTATCTGTTCCTGCCTAATAAACTCCCTCAAAATTTGGTAGCTTAAAACAACAGCCTTTTATTTGCTCATAAATCTGCAATTTTGGTAGGGCTCTGTGGGTTGGACTCATCTCTGCTCCTTGGTATGTGGGCCCTAAACTGAGAAGACTCAAATGGCTGGGATCTGGAACAACTGGAGGTAGGGTGGGATGGGGCTGGGCTCTTCATGTAGTCTCAGTGCCTCTCTTGAGTGGTCTCGTCATGTGTTCTCAGCTTGGAGACCCCAGGGTATTCAGACTTATGGCTCAAGGCTCACAGAGAGAGAATAAGTGTTCAATGAGAACCTGCCTGGAAATAGGAAGACTCCTAGGACTTAGCCTTGGGAGTCACTTCTGTATTCTCTTGGTCAACCAAAGCATTAAGGCCAGCCCAGATTCAAAAGAGAGCATTTATTTAGACTTCATTTCTCAATGGGAGGAGTAACAAAAGAATTTTCAGTTATCTTTAATCTACGTTAATTGTTTTTTTCTGCCATAATAGCATTATTCCCTGCAGTGTTCTTTATAGCTCTCTGTTGTTGATGTTTATTGATTTTAGTAACTGTTGGCTTGAGGTAGCAGGAGAATATGATGAACTGGTTGTGTATTAAAATTTATAATTATGTATACTACTATTTATATCATAGACAAGGGATATTAAACTGTAGCTATTAATTGAGCCTGTAGTTAGTGATATGTACCTTAAGCATTCCATGCCCTAAGAGAGGATATGTGTTGTCTTCTCTGTGATAGACATGAGGTGCTACTAGTTGCAAACATACAGATTATAATAAAACGCTTCAAAGAAAGCATTACCTAAACAATATTTAATAGTATTTTGAAAACCAATATGAATGTTATGGTTAGAGTACTCATTAAAGTTGAGTAGTTCAGATTTTAAAACTATAAAGCAGTTTTCAAATACATTATGACACACTTTTGCCCCATGGCTGTTAGGTATCTCTGTTATAACTGTTATATGTAGTGTTACAATTGTTTACATTATGTGTCTTTATCCATTAGACTATTGCTTTTTTTAATTTTTTTTTTGAGACAGAGTCTCACTTTGTTGCCTGGGCTAGAGTGAGTGCAGTGGCGTCAGCCTAGCTCACAGCAACCTCAAACTCCTGGGCTTAAGTGATCCTACTGCCTCAGCCTCCCGAGTAACTGGGACTACAGGCATGTGCCACCATGCCTGGCTAGTTTTTTCTATATATACTTTTAGTTGTCCAGATAATTTATTTCTATTTTTAGTAGAGACGGGGTCTCGCTCAGGCTGGTCTCGAACTCCTGACCTCGAGCGATCCACCCGCCTCGGCCTCCCAGAGGGTAGGATTACAGGTGTGAGCCACCGCGCCCGGCCAGACTATTGCTTTTGAGAGTCAAGAATCAGGCTCTATTCATCCTTTTTTCCTATAATGCCCAGCACAGTGACTGGATACTTAGTACAAGTATTTTTTGAAGGAATGAGTGGTCCCATTCATCCATTCAACAGATATTTATTGAATGTCAGTATGTTCTCAGCACCATTCTAGGCCTTAGAATTGGAACGTTGCCTCAAAAACATGAAGCAGCAGGTATCTTCCTCCTCCTCTTGAGGTTTTGTTATTGAGGATGGGTTGGTTGCCGTGGAATAGTCTTTCTCTTATGATGTTTTTGCATAACTTTTCTTGATCTTTACTTCTATTAGCAATAGACCTGGTAATTTTATCTCCAAGATTGAATCATTTACTTCTTTTGGGACATTGGGATTGTTATAGATAATTTTTTATTAGGACATCTTTAGCCTTCCATTTTGGAATTTTCTGAAATTATTCTATTTCTTTAAAAAGTCATGGGGGGAAGTTCATACAGATACTATTATTGAGCACTTTAATTTTACAGTTTAAAATCTGGATACTTCCTGCAACATAACTATGTTTTATTTAAAGATATGTTGTATTTGTTATATTTTTGGCTATTCTTTTTGCATTCAGTTGCCTTTTCTGAGCTAAAGAGGATCTGAAGGAAAAGACCTGAAGGAAGGAAGGGTGGAGTCCTGTTTGCTGGTCTCACTATTCTCAATGTCTAGGGCCAGTTATTTTTAAAGGTTTTACTGAAGATTAATATACCTACCAAAAAGTGCACATGAGTATAAAGCTTGCTGAATTTTCACAAACACAGCCATGCAACCAGCACCCAGATCAAGGGCCACTGTCCTGACTTTTAACACATAGATTAGTTTTGTCTATTTTTATACAGTATAACATTTTATAAGTGTAATCATACAATATGTACTTTTCTGGCTGGGTTCTTTTGCTCAGCACTGTTTAGAGATTTGTCCATTATTGTGTACAGGTATATTATTAAATCTCATTGCTGTCTGTATTGCGTTCCATTTTGTGACTGTACCGTGATTTACTTAACCATTCTGCTTTTTTTTTTTTTTTTGAGATAGGATCTTGTTCAATAGCCAGGGCTAGAGTGCAGTGGCATCATTGTAGCTCACTGTAACCTCAAACTCTTGGGCTCAAGTGATCCTTCTGCCTCAGCCTCCTGAGTAGCTGGGACTAGAGGCATGTGCCACCATGCCCTGCTAATTTTTCTATTTTTTTGTAGAAATGGGGTTTTGTTTAGGTTGGTCTCACACTCCTGAGCTCAAGCGATCCTCCCACCTTGGCCTTCCAAAGTGCTAGGATTATAGGCGTGCATCACCGCACTTGGCCCCATTCTGTTTTTGATGTACATTGAGGTCGTTTTCTAGGGCCCGTTTTTAACATGTGCCAAACTAATACCTATTTATAGCACTTTCTGTGTCAGTGAGGATTGCTTTTTGGACTGAATAACAGAAAATCTGATGTTGTAGGTTAAAGCAGCATGCTGTTAATTTTTCTCATGAAACAAGTATTAAATAGTAGCTCAGGGCTGGTAAGGCAGCAAGCTCCACAGTGCCTTCATATTCCTTTCTTCTTCTGCATCCTTAATGGCAATCTTTTACTCTCAGCCTTGTCTCCTTGTGGGCACAAAAAGGCTACTTCGTGTTCCAGGCAGGAGAAAAGGGAGAAGCAAAGGGAATAGTATGTCACCTTATATCTCATTGGCCAGCATTGTGTCATATGGCCATAAAAGAAGCTGGGAAATAGTTTTTTAGCTGAGCAAACTAAGGCTTCCCTTTGTATGGAAGAGGGGAAAATAGATATTGGATAAGTAATTAACTATGTCTGCCATTCCTCCAAATCTGTTTGCTGATAATTTTGGATGTAGTCAAGCCAGTTTGTTCCAGGCTTAGCATAGGTCCATAGTCTAGGCTCAAAAAGTAGGGTTTACACAACCAGTAAAATGTTCAATTATAATTTTTAGTTCCTGAAAAGCAGTCTGTGCATATATAATGTTTAACCACCGTTTAGGGCTGAATATAAGTATTCAGAAGGCCCAGTATGTTGACAGCTTTGACTTAAACCTTCAAGTTATGGAGTTAAATCTGGTCAATTCTATTCCAGATCTCTAGTACTATCTGGTTAGGTTTGAACATAGGCAGATGAAAATGTACATGTAGTTTTGTGTTTTTAGAATTGTGGGCCAGGTGCAGGGGCTCATACCTGTAAGCCTAGTACTCTGGGAGGCTGTGGCAGTAGGATTGGTTGAGGCCAGGAATTTGAGACCAGCCCGAGCTAGAGCAAGACCGACCCTATCTCTACAAAAAAAAAAATAGAAAAAATTAGCTGGGTGTGATGGTACGCACCTAAAGTCCCAGCTGCTCAGGAGGCTGATGCAGGAGGATTGCTTGAGCCCAGGAGCTCGAGTCTGCAGTGAGCTAGGATGAGGCCACTGCACTTTAGCCCAGGCAACAGAGTGAGAGTCTGTCTCAAAAAAAAAAAGAATTGTGATAAATCTGTTTCAGTGTGAGGGAAATGACTTTATTGTAATTCTGGGTTTTTACCTTTTAATAAGGGTATATCTTAGAATTACCCTATTTAACCCATGTTGAGCTTTCTTTATTAGGAAATAAAAATGAAATAAATTGATATATACAGAATTTTTTAAAACTTTGAATGTATTTTAATGACTTTATTATAGAAAATTTAAATGTACTGTATATATAATGAACCCCACTTAACTTATCTCTTGGCTTTTATCTATAGCACCCCACTCCATTCCCTGATGTTATTTTGAAGCCAAATCCCAGACATTGTATCATTTCATCTATAAATACTTTAGTATGTATCTTTAAAAGAGAAGGACTTTTTATTTTAACATGCTGATGCTGTTATCACATCTTAAAAAAGAACAGATTTTTAAATATCATCAGATAAGAGTAAGTGAATTTTTTTTTGTTTTTGGGTTTCCCCAGAATCATTCCTTTTTCAGTAAGAATGAACAATCTTTGTACAGCTTGAACAAGTAATACATTGGGGGTAGTTAAGTGTGATACTCTGTCCATGTGACTGAATTGTCAACATACTGATTGCCAGAGTGCTTCTTAGCAAAGGTCTTGTTCTTTTGACTTTGCAATGGCACAATAAAACCCTTCTCATGAATTTTATACATTTGAAAATGAGGATTGTTATATTTCCAATATCTTTTCCAGTATAATTCCTTTTCTAGGTCCAGCCATCTATTTCCAAGTTGTCCAATCTGTAACTTGGAAAATGGAGTTGATAGTGCATGGTGCCTGGTAAAGTCCTTTACCACTCCATTTATCGGCATTCAGTCTCTGGATGATCCAGACCTGAAAGTGTAGAGGTTTTCAGTTCTCTATTTGATCTTGTACGTAAACTTACTTTTCTTTCTATCAGTAGTTTCTTCTGCTCCAGGGCTGTGTACCCTTTCCAGCTAGATCGACCAGCCTTCTCTGGGATTCACTTTTCTTGGATGACCTAGTGTCCCAGACCCAGAGGTGAATGCTTTCACTGTTTTGTAACCAGTGTGCCATACCATTTTCTATTGGCTGCTTTTTTTTTTTTTTTTTTTACAGGGGAGAGAAGGAAAGATAGCATACAAAAGACAGTGAGATCACTGGAGACAAACTTTGGCCTTTTTTGTCCAGGATCATCTTGTTTTCCAGGCTAGTTTGTCAAAGAAAAAAAAGAGCACATGAAAAACATGATGACTGCATTAAGCAAGCATGAGGCTATTAAGCAAGTGGTACAGACGATCATTACTATAGGGGTTCAGACTCGGGAAGAGATCACCAAAATGGAGTGTCTACGGAAAGTGGAAGCTTATTTTTGGAAATTTCAAATCCAGGTGTTCACATATTCTTATGAAATTGAAGTAAATTATCTCTTATTCTCAGCTGTCAATATAAAAACTGGAAAAGATCTTTGAAATAGTTCATACAGAAGTATGAAGCATGAATAAGATTTTGTGGTATGATACAGAAAATAGTGCTGTCAACTTATTAATTCAACAAGCATTAATTTATTTAACAAACATATTGATTCTCCTCAAAGTGTCAGGCTCTGTGCTTAACCAGAAATATAAAGGACAGTAGCGTAAGCCAGGTCAATAAGGAACTCAAATCTGGTAGGAGAGACAGATATGCAAACAAGTGGTTATAATGGATAAGTTAGCAGTATGGGAACATTGAAGAGAGTGATCAGGGAAATCTTATTGTAGGAATTAATGTCTGAGTGGTCTTGAAAGGGGAGTCGGGTGGGAAAGGGCATTCCAAGCAGAGGGGATCAGCACGTGCGGAGATAGTTGAGGTAAGGGTAGAGGGTGCCATGTTCAAGGAATTGTATAATAGATAGTTCATTATGGCTGGAGGATAGGATATTTGCTAATAGAGGCAGGAGAATAAGGTTGAATTTATAGGCAGGGACCAGCAAATGAAGGACCACTATATGTCAGCTGAGTTTGAATTTAACCCTGAAGATTATGAGCAGATCAGATTGCATTTTAAAAGAGAGATGGCTCTGGTAACAGTTTGGAGATGTGAAGGGAGCAAGACTGGGGGTGTCACTTACACTATTGCAGTAATGTTAGTGGGCAACCATGAGTGCCTGATCTAAGGCGGTGGAATGGAAAAAATGTGATGGGCTTGAGAGCCAGTAAGAAACAGAATTGTCAGAATGATGAATGATTAAGTATGAAGTTTAAGAGAGGAAGAAGAGCCAAAGATGACCCCCAAGTTTCTGTTGTTGGCAGCTGAGTGTATGGTAACCATTTATTGTTATTGGGAATCCAGGAGGAATTGTAATTTGTTTTGATTTTGGTTTTTAGAAAGGAGTTAACACTTACAGAGAAGGTAGAGATAAGGCATTTGGTTTTGGACACTTTGACATTGAGGTACCGAAGGGTCATCCAAATGGAGATATTCACACACTTGGATAAATGTGAAACTCAGTATAGTTGTCAGGTTGGAGGGTATGATTGAGTCATTAGTATCTGAGAAGTAGTTGGAATCATGTCACCCAGGGAAACAAAAAAGTAGAGGATTGAAGACATGGAATTCAAAGGAAGACCAGCATTTAAGGAAATGGCAGAGGTGAAGAGAGAATGAAATCTTGGAAGCCAAAGGTAGAGAGTTTTCAAGGTATAATAGAACTCATCAGTGTCTGTTGTTTTAGAGAGTTAAAGATGAGATTGAAAGTGTCCATTGGTTTTAGCAATAAGGAGTCCAACTGGTAACCATTGGTGAGGGCAATGTCAAGGTGGAATGGTGGGGTATAAACCAGATTACAGTAGGTTGAGAATGAAAGTGAGGATAGCAAGTGCTGGGTACTCTTGTAAGAACTTTGACTTCAAAGAAAAGGTGAGGACAGCTACTAGAGAAGTAAGGTCAAGGGGGGAGGGCATTTTTAAGTTGAAAATAAATGCCATAAAAGATACGAGTAAACAGAAGCATTAAAGGAAGTTGTTAATCTCATTTGGAAGGTTGGGAGAGTGCTGTGGTTCCTAGAAGAGTGTTTTATTAATACAATACTGGACTTCAGTTGATCTGTGAGATAGATATCGTTGAGATGACTTCAAGAGAGGTGGAGACAGGATATATATTAATATATATTCCAGATAATGATGGACATATTTGAGGAACAGCAAATAGTCCAGTTTAACAGCATCCTTGAGTTTGTAAATTGGTGAGAGAAAAATGAGAACTGAGCTTGGTCATGGAAGAACTGAATGCCATGCTGTAGAGTTTGGTTCTAGGCCTTAAATGGTAAGCTATTAATATATATATATATATATTTTTGAGACAGAGTCTTGCTTTGTTGCCCAGGCTAGAATGAGTGCCGTGGCATCAGCCTAGCTCACAGCAACCTCAGACTCCTCGGCTTAAGCGATCCTTCTGCCTCAGCCTCCCAAGTAGCTGGGACTACAGGCATGCGCCACCATGCCCGGCTAATTTTTTCTATATAGATTTTTAGTTGGCCATATAATTTTTTTCTATTTTTAGTAGAGACGGGGTCTCGCTGTTGCTCAGGCTGGTCTCGAACTCCTGACCTCGAGCGATCCTCCCGCCTAGGCCTCCCAGAGGGCTAGGATTACAGGCGTGAGCCACCACGCCCGGCCAGCTATTAATATTTATGCTTTTTGATCTGAGTAGTTACAGGATCAGAGAAGCTGGGCTTCTCTGTAGAAGAAGAGTTCCGGAGCGCTGTGGATGATGGATAGGAGGATGGGGAAGAATTCTTTTGTCCTGAGTGGCCTCTGTAGCTACCCTATCTAGAAAACACAGGAACAAAATTACTCCTGTTGTGCTGATATATTGCTGGGGGCAGGGGTGGGGGTGGTGGGCTGTCCTTTGTGCTAACTTAGATAGAGCTTCTTAACACCCCCTCTCCTTTCAGTTACAGAGGACTCAGGGATTGGTTGCTTTTTATCTTACTTCACTGCATGGAATAAGCTGTCATTGCCTTCTAGATACTTAAAGAAGAAGCAGCTGTTTATTATAAATATAAATTCATAGAAATGTGGTGAGACTGTATTTGAAGACAGTCTTCTAGTTTTCAGGTGAAATACTGTCTTACTAAAGAAGATTAATTTTGCCTGCTGCCATAATATGCAGTAGTCAGCAAATGTTGAAAGCACTGCAGAATGAAAAACAGGCAAGGATTCATTCTAATGAAGTCAATTCTGTTATCTAAGCATTTCCCTAGACCCTAGCCTGTATCTTTTTTTTTTTTTTGAGACAGAGTCTAACTCTGCTCGGGCTAGAGTGCCATGGCGTCAGCCTAGCTCACAGCAACCTCAAACTCCTGGGCTTAAGCAATCCTTCTGCCTCAGCCTCCCGAGTAGCTGGGACTACAGGCATGTGCCACCATGCCCAGCTAATTTTTTCTATATATACTTTTAGTTGTCCAGATAATTTCTTTCTATTTTTAGTAGAGACAGGGGTCTCGTTCTTGCTCAGGCTGGTCTCGAACTCCTGAGCTCAAATGATCCGCCTGCCTCGGCCTCCCAGAGTGCTAGGATTACAGGCGTGAGCCACCGCGCCCGGCCCCCTAGCCTGTATCTTAAAGTCAAAGTTACTTCTAGTTTAATATGTTTTGTTAATTTTTTTTTTTTTTGAGGCAGAATTCCACTCTGTCACCCTGGCTAGAGTGTCGTGGCGTTAGCCTAGCTCACAGCAAGTTCAAACTCCTGGGGTCAAGCAATCCTTCTGCCTCAGCCTCCCAAGTAGCTGGGACTATAGCTACCATGCCCAGCTAATTTTTTCTATGTATTTTTAGTTGTCCAGCTAATTTCTTTCTATTTTTCAGTAGAGATGGGGTCTCGAACTCCAGAGCTCAAACAATCCGCCCGCCTCGGTCTCCCAGAGTGCTAGGATTACAGGCGTGAGCCACCGTGCCTGGCCTGTTCTGTTAATTTTTGAACTTAGAAAATGTAACAGTTCTAAGTTTCTAGCATGAGATATACAGGTAATGGCTTTGTTATTTTACTTATTGTATTATAAAATACAATATGGTTAGTTATAGTCTTTTCAAGTATGGATTAAGTGTTTGAAATTATTATGAGCAAAAAATAATAAAACTATATATTTAAGTAAGTGGATAAATTGGTGGCCAAACTAACGTGTAGCACATGGGAGGAAAAGCTATTTTTATCACACTATTGGTGAAATTTTCCAAGGTGTATCCCCTTTTCTAATAATGGTTTGCTTATTCTTGATATACTTCTTGGTGAAGTTGTTTCAACTAATTTATTCTATAATAATAACTTCATTTTCTTTTCAATATCTCTCTTTTCTTGTCTTCCTGTTTTTTTTTCCCCAAAGGTAAGGTCTTGCTATGTTGCCTTGAACTCCTGGGCTCAAACCATCCTCCTGCCTCTAGCCTCCCAAGTATTTTATCTTCCTATTTTTGTCTCCTCTTTCCTTTTCCTGCTTACCCTGTTTGTGGGTTTTTTCCTAATTCCAATCCAATTCGTTATTTTTTTTTTCCAGCCAAGTCTTATCTTCTGAACTTAGATTTAATGCTTCAGACAGTCTAAAATAATAGATAATATAAAACTGATTTAACTCCAGAGTACATTAGGCCAGTACTCTCCTATGTGATTTTTCTTCCTAAATAGCCCTTGCTTATGCAAATATGATTAATTTACATTTCTTAGTGCAGTTTTGTGGTTGGAATAAACGCCTTGTGATGGGCTGTGAGAAGATAATTTTGGATTCAGAATATTTGGCTAAGCATTCATAGAGAATGAACTCCTTCTGGCTGATAAGAATTGACTGCAGGGCAGTGGTTTCCAAGTTGTTTCTCTAGCCAAGCACCATCATCATCCCCTGGTAACTTGTTGGAGACAAATTCTTAGTCCCACTCTAGACCTCCTGAATAAAAAACTGGGGCTAGGGCCCAGCAGTTTGTTTAACAAGTCCTTCGGGTGATTGTCATGCATGGTAAAGTTTTAGACCGTTACAGTGGGATATTATAATAAAAAAGACTCTTTTATTGATTTCTAGTGTACTGGTGTTTGGGACAGTAATTGACTTAGGACCTTTTTTGCTTAATTGACTGGCAGAGAAAATAAATGCTCTTTGTATTCTCAGGTGCAGATTTTGTACCCTGCGTGAAGGTAGTGGATAGTCAGGAGGAACTTTTTTCTTGAAACTTACTTTTCTTTCAGGAGGCAAAACCTTCAACCGAGGACTTGGGGGATAAGAAGGAAGGAGAATACATTAAACTCAAAGTCATTGGACAGGTGAGTTTCATTGTTTTTCTCCTTTAACTCTCTTACAATGTGTGAATAATTTCTCACACACAGGAAAAATTATGATTTAAGTAAGGTAAATTATTTTAAAATGACATTTTTGTTTACTATATGCATCTGTTGGAAGTAGAAGAGGTTGATCCTATTTTCTTAATTACTCTGCTACGCAGTTTTATATCACCTTAATTTCTCCAAATAGAAACTTTTTCTTGGTGAGCATGCTTCAGGGGAAAATACAGTGAATACTACTAGTAATTGTTAAGCTAAGGCCAACCTTCAGTAAGGGCCTGTCAGCCCTTTTCCTGATCCTGTTTCCTTTCCTGGCCCCTTATTTCCCTGGACTCTAGTCTGTGTATTATTGATTCTTTCTGAGATGTTAATTAAGATTAGCTGAAAATTGTTGGAGGAATGAATCTTCATAGTTACATGGGTGTGTTTGTTTTAAGGATAAAAGACAATTGGTGGAATGGTGGACTCTGACCATCCAAGTGTGTGAGAGTACCATTTCCCCCAATTCTCCCAAACATGGGATATTAACAGTCTTTAAATTTTGCTCCAATATGATAGGTAAAACATTTTTGTTTATTTTGCATTTACCTGATTATCAAGGTATAATTTTTTGTCTGCTATATTTATATTCCTCTATTAATTGCATGTTCATATGCTTTTCCCATTTTTCTGTGATTATCTCATTTAAATTTTTTTTATTAAGATATAATTCACATTCTATAAAATTTACCATTTTAAAGTGTATAATTTAGTGGCTTTAGTTTCACAAAGCTGTGCAGTCATCACCACTATCTAATTCTAGGACATTTTCATCACACCAAAAAGATATCCAGAACCCATAACCACTCTTCTACTTTCTATCTCTATGGATTTATCTATTCTGAACATGTCATATAAATGGAATCATCTTTTATTTTGACAACACAGTGGCCATGCAGTAATGAAGGAATGCATTCTTTGACATACATACTTATACTGATCATTTTAACATGTAAGACAGATTTTCTTTGTTTATTACATTTCTTTTGCAATGAGTATAAAGCATTTGAGGATGATTAGTGTGTTTTAATAAAACCTATCAGGAATGCTAAAAAGAATATTTTGGAGGAAAAATATAGGTGACAAGGTTTATATTTCTATTTCTACCATATATGTAATTAAATAATTTGGTTTAAGCAAAGCAAATAGTTTATACAAAGAGGGATAATTTTTTTTCTTTTATCTCCTTAGGATAGCAGTGAGATTCACTTCAAAGTGAAAATGACAACACATCTCAAGAAACTCAAAGAATCATACTGTCAAAGACAGGTTTGTATGTTGTGGTATTACATACAATGCTTTCTCATTAATTTTTCTTTTATGGAAGGTTGTCAAAAGAAAAATCCTGTCTTACTACTTTCACCATTAGCAACTCAAGAAACATTCTCATTTCATCACTTATACCCTGTTTAATTGCCTTGTTTGTCTTGTGGCCCCTTTCAAAGTTTGTATTGATAAGATGTGGAACTAGTTCGAAAAGTAACTCAGAGTTGAAAAGACAGCTCAAATGAATTTTTCTATCTCGATGGCTTACCAGTGTATATAGCAACAAAGGCAAGTAATTTTTGGTGATCACTGAAATTTCCCTGTATTTCTAACCATGGGTGTTTAGCCATGTATTAAATTTAAGTACTAATGTTAGTATATTATTTTTATACATAGTACTACACATTGCTGCTATTTGCATTTCATATTTTCAACATCAAAAAATTTTCTTTTAAAAAAAATTCATATATAAGTCCGGTTAATTTATAAATACCAAATCCTCACAGATTCTGGCCTTCATAAACTAGATTATTAGATCAATAGCTAATTCCATTAACCCACGTGGTTCAAATTTGGGTTCTATCACTGTCTGGCTGTATGACCTTGGGCAAGTTATTTAACCTCTATGTGCCCTGTTTCTCCATTAGTAAAATGAGAATTTTATAGGGCCACCTCATGAAGATGAAATGAGATAGCCTACATAAAGTTCTTAATGTGGTACCTAAAAACGCTGAATAAATGTTACCTGTTATTATCATTATTAATAAAATAGAATTTTTTTTTTTTTTTGAGATAGAGTCTTACTCTGTCACCCTGGTTAGAATGCATTGGCATCATTATAGGTCACTACAACCTCAAACTCCTAGGCTCAAGCAATCCTCCTGCTCAGCCTCCCAGGTAGCTGGGACTACAGGTGTGTGCCACCATGCCCGGCAAAGTTTTCTATTTTTTGTAGAGATGGGATCTTGCTCTCTTGCTCAGGCTGCTCTTGAACTCCTGAGCTCAAACGATCCTCCCGTCTTGGCCTCCCAGAGTGCTAGATTTACAGGTGGGAGCCACTGAGCCCTGCCAATAAAATAGATTTTTAAAATAAATGTAATTGGAATTAATATATATAGGAGACAACTAAGGTGTATTTTTACATGAAATTATGATTTAAATTAATAGGTAAGAAATATGTTTAATCAGTCTATTAAAATTGAATTGTATTACATTATATTAACTCAAGTATTGTAGATTCTATTTTTTGAAGGTTTGCTTTTAACAGTTATGTTTGTAACTAACATAATAACTTGTCAGAAGAAAAAGAGAAATTAGTAATATGTTAGGATAAGTAAAATAATAAACATTTTATGTGGATTTTTATTGTTAAACTCAGTAAAATCTCTTTTTTTTTTTTTCTTTTTTTTTTCTTTTTTTGAGACAGAGTCTCACTCTGTTGCTGGGGCTAGAGTGCCGTGGCGTCAGCCTAGCTCACAGCAAGCTCAAACTCCTGGGCTCAAGCAATCCTTCTGCCTCAGCCTCTTGAGTAGCTGGGACTATAGGCATGTGCTACCATGCCCGGCTATTTTTTTTTTCTCTTCTCTATATATTTTTAGCTGTTCAGATAACTTCTTTCTTTCTTTCTTTTTTTTTTTTTTTTTGAGACAGAGTCTCATTCTGTTGCCCTGGCTAGAGTGCCGTGGCGTCCTCCTAGCTCACAGCAACCTCAAACTCCTGGGCTCAAGCATTCCTACTGCCTCAGCCTCCCGAGTAGCTGGGACTACAGGCATGCACCACCATGCCCAGCTAATTGTTTCTATATATTTTTAGTTGGCCAGATAATTTCTTTCTAGTTTTAGTAGAGATAGGGGTCTCACTCTTGCTCAGGCTGGTCTCGAACTCCTGAGCTCAAACGATCCACCCGCCTCGGCCTCCCAAGTGCCAGGATTATAGGCGTGAGCCACTGAGCCAGGCCTGGATAATTTCTTTGTATTTTTAGTAGAGACGGGGTCTCGCTCTTGCTCAGGCTAGTCTCAAACTCCTGACCTTGAGCGATCCTCCTGCCTCGGCCTCCCAGAGTGCTAGGATTATAGGCGTGAGCTACCATGCCCAGCCAGTAAAATCTCATTAATTGGGGTTCAACTACTTCACATATGTAAGAATTTTGATGAATGCTAAAATTGAGATGAAATTCACCAGGGGAAAGGAACATTTACTGAATACTCATTATGTACACTGTGCTATAGTACTTAAGATATATTGTCATTTAATCCCCACAACAACTCTGAAGAAAAGTCATATAGTCTTTTCATCCTATTGACCAAGGAATTGATTATTGAGGAAAAATGGTACAGAATAAAGAGGTAAACAAAGCTAAAATGAAGGCCAGGTGCGGTGGCTTACACCTGTAATCCTAGCACTCTGGGAGGCCGCGGCAGGCGGATTGTTTGGGCTCAGGAGTTCGAGACCAGCCTGAGCAAGAGCGAGACCCCATCTCTACTAAAAATAGAAAGAAGTTAGCTGGATAACTAAAAATATATATAGAAAAAATTAGCCGGGCATGGTGGCACATGCCTGTAGTCCCAGCTACTCAAGAGGCTGAGGCAGGAGGATTGCTTAAGCCCAGGAATTGGAGGTTGCTGTGAGCTAGTTTGATGCCACAGCACTCTAGCCTGGGCAACAGAGTGAGACTCTGTCTGAAAAACAAACAAACAAACAAAAAAACAAAGCTAAAGTGAAAACTAAACTTTAACCTGTGATTGAAGGTGTTAGGTTTTTGGAAATAATTAAAATATGGCATCGATTTAGAATCATTTTAAGTTTCTTTTTTATGTTTCATAGTACACTTTGCAGTCTTTAGAAAAACTTTTTTAATACTTAGTTCACAGAGGCTTGATAATTTTTTTCCTGAGATTTAATGGTATACTAGGAACAGGAAACTTAATTTATCTGAACTATGCAATACTTGTAAAAGATTGAAAAGTATATAAACTAAATATTTATTGGATCATTTTACCATTTTTATTTTATTGATTGGTTTCTATAGAAACTTTTTTTGATCCCAGTACAAGATAATATCTTGTTTTAAAAAAAATCCTATAAACCAAAGAATATCCTGCCTTTTGTCAGTTATGTTTATTTTATTATTTAATACAATCTTGGAAAGAATTTAAATCAAATGAAGGGTAAGTTTGCATGTACTTACATAGTATAGTACATATTGAGAAATAGTTTCAATTTCTTTGGCTGCTTTTGGGACAGAGTTTAAATACCCACAGTGAAAGTGTTAATATGTTAGATATTGAGCAAAACTTCATAATACAGTAAGCCCTCAATGTCAATAGATTCTTGGAAACTGCAACTTTAAGCAAAACAGTGTACATCATTTTGTTGTAGCATTGGTAAGGAAAAAAATGGTTTCATTATACATTGTTTTGTTTAAAGTTGCAGTTTCTACGAACCTATTTATATTAAGTGAAGCCTTACTATACATTTTGGTTTAGTAAATGATTCTTGATTTGTACTTACTGAAGTTATTCCCCTTTAAATGAGTCATCACCTGCAACCCTCCCATCGCCTTTTTTTTAGAGACAAGATCTCACTGTGTCACCCAGGCAGGAGTGCAGGGGTACAATCACAGCTTACCATAACCTCAAACTCTTGGGCTCAAGCAGTCCTCCCACCTCAGCCACCACACCTGGCTAATTTTTAAATTTTTTGTAGAGATGGGAAAAAAAAACTATGTTGCCCAGGCTGGTTTCAAATTCCTAGTCTCAAGCAATGCCTCCCCGCTGTTCTTGCACCCTTGGCCTCCCAAAGTGCTGGGATTATGGGTGTGAGCCACTGTGCCCAACCCATCTGTTTCCTTTTAGCTGTCATTGTTGAATAGTGATTAGAGAAATATATACTAGTATGTTCTATAATATTTATAGTGCTATCTATCCCATCCCTGCTTATCTGGCTGGCTATTGTGCTTTACCAAATTTTATAATCTGTTAAAAACCAATTTGCTTGTATAGTTGGAAGCCAGTGACAGTGCTCATTCAATTTATGGTTTTACCTTTTATGCTAGCTCACAGATTTAGGGGGGAAATGAATCGAATAGCAGTCAAGAGTGCACAGGCTTAGAATTAGGTTTGGGCTTAAATTCTTGGCTAGCTGTTTAGATTCCCTAGCTGTAAAATGAAGGTAAGGTGATACCTACCTTCCAGTGTTGTGCTAAACATTTATGATTATGTGTGTAAAGTACTTGGTACAGTAAAGGCTTAGCAAATAGTTGGTACCCAATATATTATTATGATGTTTATGATAGAATTAGCTATCTAGTTTTATGTTCTAGGCCTTTAAAGCCTTTCATGCTTGCTTTTTGTGCATTCAAGTTCCTAGTTCCTGTTATATCTTGTAAGATTTGTATATGGGTGTTGGTGTGTGTGTGTGTGTGTGTGTGTATGTGTATACATATATATATGTATAATATATATATATTTTTTATCTTTTTAGGGAGTTCCAATGAATTCACTCAGGTTTCTCTTTGAAGGTCAGAGAATTGCTGATAATCATACTCCAAAAGAAGTGAGTATAATTTTTTCCTGCGCCAAGAAAAATTTTAAATTCTCCTTTGAACTATTTGTTCACTCATACTAAACTCTCTTTTTCTTGAATTTTCTCTGATTTAAGTGGCATATCATTTGTCAGAAAAAATAATGTTTTGGGTTGAACTTCCCATATATTACCTTTAAAAGTACCAATATAAAGGGAGGTAGAAACTGGGAATTGAGTACTGAAATTGTCATAAGGCACCTGCTTCATCTTTTTTGAAGATAGACAAATGTCCCTAAATTTGGCAGCTTTCTGGTACACTTTCATGGTGATAGCGACATTATTGGTTCGATTTTGATTTATGACCCATTTTGAGAATGTTAATACGGAAGCTTAGTGTATATTAATATAATAATATTTGGCTCTGTCATCTTGTTTTATACTTTAAAAAAAATGCTTCTGTGTCTTCATTTAATTGTTTTGTTGTATGGACTATTTTCTTTGCTTATATATCCCTCCACCCTGGTATCTCAAAGTAAGGTGTGTGTGTGTGTGTGTGTGTGTGTGTGGTGTGTATGTATGTGTGTGCGAGTGTGCGTATCTGTATACATAGATTCTCCCCTCTATATACAAAATGACATTTCTGATATTTTGATAGAACAAAAGCATGGTTATTTTTTATTTTAAAAACATTTCAAACTTACTGAGTTGTGAGAATAGTACAGTATTCTCCTGTATACCTATTTCCTAGATTCACCAATTAAGATTGTGCAGCAGTTGTTTCATCACTATATACACATATTATCATTTATTGCTAAACCATTTGAGATTAATTTGCAGATACTCATGACCTTAACCCTGAATATTTTAGTGTGTTATCTCCTAAGAGTCATAGTTCAATGATTAAATTTAGGAGATTTAACATTGATACAGTATTATTATTGAATATGCAATTAAAATAGATTTTGCCATTTGTCCTAATAAGATCCTTTATAGCCATTTTTTTGCCTGACCCATCCAGGATATGCATTCTAATGAGCTGTCATACCTCCTTAGCCTGCTTTAATCTGTAACAGTTCCTCAGTCTTTTTATCACACTGACAGCTTTTAAAGGGTACAGGCTGGTTTTTTTTTTTTTCTTTTTATAAAGTCCTTCAATTTGGGTTTGTCTGTTTCCTCTTGATTAGATTAAGTTTTGTCTTTTTGGTGGGGTAGCACGGATTGAAGCTATATATATATGAGTGTATCACATCTGGAGGTACATGATGTCTGTCTGTCCCATTATAGTTAATGTTAACTTTGGTCACTTAGTTAAGGTGGTAACGACCAGATTTATCCACTACAAGGTTATAATGTTCCCTTGTAACTAATAAGTTATCTTTGGGGGGATGCTTTGTAACTGTATGAATATCCTTTCCTTCTTTAGATATTGGCCAAGTGGGGGCCACTTTAAATGGCATCTGTGTTGTTTTTGACAATTCTCCATATTTTTAAAAGTTTTTATTTTGAAATCATTTTTATCTTACAGAAAGTCTGTAAGAATAGTACAGAAAATTCCCATATACTTTCCTCCAGTTAGATTCACCTATTTTTTAATATTTTGCTACCTTTATTTGATTATTCTCTATGTATATGTATGTATGTATATATATATTTTTTCCCTCTCCCCCATCCCCAAACCATTTGGGAATTGGGTTGTGTACATCATAACCATTTACTACTTAATATTTTGTGTGTATTTCTTAAGACAGTATTTTTTTTATATAACTGTAGTACTTTTAATCAATTTTAGGAAATTTAATACCGTTAGAATACTTTTATCTTAATCTACAACCTAATTTTGTCATTTGTCCCAATTATGTCGTTAATAACAGATTTTCTCCATCACAAGATCCAGTTCAGTATCACATATATTATTGTGCTCTCTCTTTATTTACTTTTAATTTGGAATAGTTCCTCAGCCTTTGTCTTTCATGACGTTGACATTTTTAAAGAATACAGACAATATAAAATGGAAAATATAAAATGGAAAAATATTCCAATATAAAATGGAAAATAATGTACCCTGAGTAGCTCTTTATTTTCATTTCTCAGCAGCAATCATCATTAATAAAATAGTGAAAAAAATTCCAGAATATTTCAGTGCATATAAAGCACATCAAAAAATAAAAAGATAATTGCTCATACTTAACATTCTGTAAAAGGCATTTTAAGAGACCTCTTTTTTTTTTCTGTAAGAATTAAAGAAGGGATGGACTGAAAAGTCTGGCTTATAAAACTAGAGCTATTGAATAAGAATAGATGTATAGATAAGTTTTCTGCTTTGAGAGTGGTCACTATCAAAGAAAATGATAGTTGTATGCTAGAAGGAATTGAAGAAGACAAATGAACCCTTGGGCAGTATTTTTCTGACTAAAACCACATATATTTTAAAGTGAAATCAAATTTTTTGAAAGAAATGAGATTCTATCAAGTAATTACATCTAAAAGTAAAATGCTTTCTATAAAATGTCATCAAACTATTATTTAAACTGTTAAATACATGTTTTGTTTTAACATACTTGTCAAAAGCATTTCAGTTTTATGTAGTGAATAAACTGGGAAGTGAAATTGACTCAGGAAAGCAAGATGAGTAACTGGATAGACATAGAATCAGGAAAAAAGACATACCTCTATGTTCTTTAAGTTGAAGGAGATAGGAGTCTTAATCTTAAAGGAGTGTAGCTGTGGATCTTGTATCTTTTTGCACTTTAAATTGGTGGCCACAATTGCAGCCAATTTTAAAATAGCATTTTTGGCCGGGCGCGGTGGCTCACGCCTGTAATCCTAGCCCTCTGGGAGGCCGAGGCGGGTGGATCGCTCGAGGTCAGGAGTTCGAGACCAGCCTGAGCAAGAGTGAGACCCTGTCTCTACCAAAAATAAAAGAAATGATTTGGACAGGTAAAAATCTATATAGAAAAAATTAGCCGGGCATGGTGGCGCATGCCTGTAGTCCCAGCTACTCGGGAGGCTGAGGCAGTAGGATCAGCTTAAGCCCAGGAGTTTGAGGTTGCTGTGAGCTAGGCTGACGCCACGGCACTCACTCTAGCCCGGGCAACAAAACGAGACTCTGTCTAAAAAAAAAAAAAAAAAAAAAAAAATAAAATAGCATTTTTATATTCTACTACTGACATTTTTTTTTTTTTCTGTTATAGCTGGGAATGGAGGAAGAAGATGTGATTGAAGTTTATCAGGAACAAACGGGGGGTCATTCAACAGTTTAGATACTCTTTTAATTTTTTTCTTTTCCTTCAATCCTTTTTTATTTTTAAAAATAGTTCTTTTGTAATGTGGTGTTCAAAACGGAGTTGAAAACTGGCACCCCATCTCTTTAAAACATCTGGTAATTTGAATTCTAGTGCTCATTATTCATTATCGTTTGTTTTCATTGTGCTGATTTTTGGTGATCAAGCCTCAGTCCCTTTCATATTGCCCACTCCTTTTTAAAAATTACATGTGTGCACAGAGAGGCCACTGTTTTCAGGACTGTGCATTTTCAGGCTTGTGATAAATAAGATCGACCAATGCAGGTGTTCATAATGACTTTCCAATTGGCCCTGAAGTTCTAGCATGTGATTGCTTCACTCCTGGACTGTGACTTTCAGTGGGAGATGGAAGTTTTTCAGAGAACTGAACTGTGGAAAAAGACCTTTCCTTAACATGAAGCTACTTGTCAAATTTGAGGGTCTGGACCAAAAGAAGAGGAATATCCAAGTTGGAGTCAAGATGACAGATAAGGTGAGAGTAATGACTAACTCCAAAGATGGCTTCACTGAAGAGAAGGCATTTTAAGATTTTTAAAAAATCTTGTCAGAAGATCCCAGAAAAGTTCTAATTTTCATTAGCAATTAATAAAATTATTCATGCAGAAGTGTATACAATAGAACACTGCTCTTTTTGATTTTATTTGTACTTTCTGGCCTGGGATATGGGTTTTAAATGGACATTGTCTGTACCAGCTTCATTAAAATAAACAATATTTGTAAAAATCATACTAATGCTCATTTTATTTTAATTGTATAGGAAGTAAAAAGAAAATGCCTAAAATAAGGTTTTCTTGCAGAATACTGGAAATTGTTTACACATGGTACAATTTTTTTCTTCATTACTGTACAGTGATGATGTTAATGACTTTGAAGCACTGAAGTTACTGAAGTGCCTTCTGAATCAAGGATTTAATTAAGGCCACAATACCTTTTTAAATACTCAGTGTTGTGTTTTTTAAAAACTTGATATTCCTGTATGGTGCATATATATGATACAGTTACCAATCATGTTGAATAAATGGGCATGCAAAAAATTCTTAATTGATTGATTGATAATTTCAGTTTTCTAACAGTTTACAAAATGTTCTCTGCTTAGTTAAATTTTGGTATATTTTGTTTATATTTTCATTTTATTTATGTCTTAAATAGTTAAACTTTTTGTAAAGTTAAAATACCAGATTAGTTTGTTCCTATTAGAGGGCTTAAATTTTCCTTCTAACTCTTTAATGAATCACAGAATTCAGAGTATCTATGCATACACATAATCCAGTTTCATGTTATTCCAAATAGAATGTCGTCTGACTACTTGAGAAGACCAAATAAAGTCTATCTTGAATACATTTTATAAACTACTATAGCTTACATGCTCTATTCAAGTCACCTGTTGAGAAATAGATTGGCTTGATCTTATAATTCATGTAATTGATCCTAACTGAAAAATTATTTGTATTGTTTAAGTTAGGGCTTTTAGACTGTCACCTGGCATTTATCATTATATTCATTAAATAGTGACTAAGAATTAGGCTTGTTTTTAGAAAATCTTCGTGGATTGCATATTTCTGTCAAGACTGGCTATTTGGGCTGTCCACAGTGCATGAATATATAGTTTGGTGTCTTGATTTTGTTTGCATCTCTAAATGTCTGAAGGCTCTCAGTATTTAGGTGGTGGAGCTTAGCTACTGGGGAAGTGATTTTCTTGCTTTTAGTTTATTGGAATCTTCTAAATGCATTGCACTCTGCTATGGTTAACTTAAAATGTGCTTATTTGGTGTAGTAGTGCTGATAAAATAGGCATTTCATAGCAAAAAGTTAATAGAAGATGATTTCTGAAGGGATCTTGAATAACATTTAGTGTAGCCACTCTATCTGGTGCTTGACTGCAACATCCTAAATTTACAAAAGAAGGGAGAAAATAAAGTCAGTAATGGTAATTTCCCCCACCAGGATGTTTTCCTTGAGTGTTCATTCTTCTGTTCTTGGTTGAATTATTTGAGATGCTGCTTTCACATCTGATTAAGTACTATTGAATGAATTGATTGAATGAATGAATGTGCAAGTAGGGTCCAGAAGCTTGAGGAAATTTAAATGACATATTTAAGTTTACTATGACTGATATTATCTAGTGTTTTGGCCATTTCTATTTAATTTTACACAAAACAAAGAGTTAAAATAAGCATCAAGTCTAAGCAAGTCCAATAACACACCAATACAGAATCCAGATTAGGTTCAATTTCTGGGTTGTAGAAGTACAAATTCTGTAGAAAGCAAGTGCCTTACGAACATTAATAAGAAGTATGAGGGAGTTACTTGCAAACATTAAGCTTTTCAGTTGTGGACAGTGAAGTATAGAGTAGGGCAAAAGGAAATTTGTGGGAAAATTCAGGTTCAGATGCTGCTTGATTTATTAGTAATAATAACATCCTTTTATGTAACTTGTTTGCTAAAGCTCTTTCATCCCCTTTAGTGATCATTCTATGATAGATACTTTGTTAAAATGGATATTTTATTAGATCTTAAAAAAGGGGATGTTAAAGATAAATTTCAAGACCCTTTCTGACAGAGTCATTGTAATTTTTTAATTTTAAAATATTAAGGGGTACAAATGTTTTTGTTACATGGATAGCTTTTGTAATGCTTGAGTCAGGGCTATATAATGTGCCCATCAGCTGAATAGTGTTCATTGTACCTGTTAGATAAGTTTTTGCCCCTCCCCATTCCCCCCTCCCCGTCTAATTTTTTTAACTGGGGAAATTTTGTGAGTGGTTGGTTCTTCAAGGCACAGTTAAAGGGCAAAAACTTAAGATTTGTCGGTTTTCAGGGTTCAAATATAATGCTGTCCAATAGTACTTCCTGTCATGATGGAAATGTTCTGTATCTGTGCTGTCCAGTACAATAGCCAGTAGCCACATGTGGCCACTGAGCACTTGAAATGTGGCTGTTGTGATTGAAGAATTTAACTTAAATTTATTATTATTATTTTGAGACAGGGTTTTGCTCTGTTGCCAGGGCTGTAGTGCAGTGGTGTCATCATAGCTCACTGCAACCTCAAACTCTTGGGCTCAAGCCTCCATTTTTTTGTATAGATGGGGGTCTCCATTTTTTGTATTTTGTCTTGCTACATTGCTCAGGCTGGTCTTGAACCCTTGGCCTCTAGTCATCTTCCTGCCTTGGCTTCCCAAAGTGCTAGGATTACAGGCATGAGCCACAGCTTGGCCTAATTTAAAATAGCTACATGTGGCTGGGCAACATTATTCGACAGTGTAGCTCTAGAATCTATACTTTGAGGATGTGAGAATAGCCTCAGAAACGGCTCATTTTGCTGAAATGAACAAGTATCAAGTGATTACAAATATACTAATGTTCTAAATAGACATTAAATTTTAGATTTTTAGGATGAAATGGTTGTGGTTTTGCTTTATAAAGAGGTTTAAAATAAAATTCTTAATATATGAATAGATAAATTAGCTCCTCTTAGCTAATTCAGAATTGTTTGCATTACAAAATTTTCATTTACCTTCAACTCTTTCAGGCACGTTGACTAAAATGAAATACTTTGACTATCCTAAGACCACGTTAGTGTTTCAGACAGAAATTATAGATAGTTTTAAGCACCACAGCTTCTGGATTTATGTGGTTGTAGAAAACAACCGATTTAGGTGAGTGAAAAGTTTAATTGGATTGAGCAAAGCGTGTGGTGTGGAGAAGTGGTGGGAATGGAGGTTCCAGAGTTAAGAAAATCTTTGGCATGGATTCAGGAGGAACAGATCAGTTGGAACTAATTGGGCTTAGGATGAAACTTAATTATAAAAGGAAGTTTCTCTTTTTTTGTTACCACCTCCCAACTTACTTTTTAGTTTTCTTCTAGCCTTAAGGCCTGGGTGTTTGTAGGAACTGGAAGTAAGAGTAAACCCATGGTCTGGAAATACTCTGTGTCCACTGCAGGCCACTGGCTTCCTTATGGAGCTCTCGATGGAAACGAAGATGTTTCTCCAAAGCAGCTTTTTGCCTAAGGAGACAACCCCACCCCCAATTCCAATAATGATTAAGTCCCCTAGAAACTGTCTTATAAACCAATAGAACTGAACTTTGTATTTGAATATTACAAATTGATCTTGGATTTTAGTGAAAGAGCATACTCTTGTTCATTTAGTAACTTTATGAATGAGGTTTAGAATATGTAAGCCTCCTGTTGGAAACATAAAAGAAAAGGCATAATTCACAGTTCTTAAACTCATGTTGCTGGAAGGGACTTTCTTAAGAGGTGAGGAAACAGGCCAGACAAGTTAAAGTACCTGGGCTAATGTCACATAAGTGAAAATGGAATAAAGCCAGTGGCATCAGGTTCTAACCCTTGATGGAGTGTGGCTCTACCCCTCACCTGTTTAATTGGTTTTCTGCTTTCAGCTACTTGGACTAGCCTTACAAAATTGCCCAGCTTCCCCTCAGATGACTGTCAGTTTTCTTTTCATGGAAAGTTGGAACTCCAATAGCTTGCTTTTGATCTCAATACTTAGGAACCTAACCCTGCTGCTATGATTCATGAAATTTCCTCACCTAACTGCTGAGTGAAGTCCAGGGGAAGAACAAGTGAAGGTTAATAGAGAACCATGAAATAGAGTTGTTCTGGCTGCCTTCTCTTTGTGGTCACATGGTTTTCCGGGTTGTGCCTTTTTTTTTTTTTTGAGATAAGAGTCTCATTCTTCACCCGGGCTGGAGTGCAGTGGTGTCATCATAGTTCACTGCAACCTCAAACTGCTGGGCTCAAGTGATCCTCTCTCCTCAGACTCCTGGGTACCTGGAACTACAGGTGTGTACCACCACACACAGCTAATTTTTAAAACTTTTTGTAGAGACGGGATCTTGGTATGTTGCTCAGGCTGATCTCCAATTCCTGGCCTCAAATGATCCTCCTGTGTCAGCCTCCCAAAGTGCTAGGACTACCGGTTTGAGCCACCATGCTTGGCCCTGACTCTTTAATTCTTCCACCTGCCAGTTTCATTTCTTTCTTTGGACCTTTGTATTTACAGTTTACTTGCTGGAATATTTTTCTCCCAGATGTTTACATAGCTAACTCCTTGTCATTCAAGTCTTACTGTATATGACACCTCTTCTGAGAGGTCTTGCCCAGGCCAACCAATCTAAAATAAGCCTCCTGCAATCCTATCACATCTTTAAATTTTTTTTTGCATAGCATTTATTGCTAGCTTTAAAAAAATCTTCATTTTTCTTTAGAGTTTCCCCACTCTCACCCCTGGAATATAAATGCCATGAGAAAAGAGACTTTCTCTGTCTTGCTTTCTCCTGAACTCCCAGCGTCTAAACAGTGGTTGGCACATAATACGCACTCAATAAATATTAAGGCAGGCATTGGGTTTGGAATCGGGGTTTTAGATCTGGTTCTGGCACTGCCCCTAACTCACTGTTTGGCCGTGATCAAGGTCCTTTGCCTCTTTAAGACTTTTCTCATCTGTAAACCAGAGGACTGAGATAGATGATCTCTAAACTCCTGTCTAGCTCCAGTACAAATTCTATAAGCCATGAAGGAATACTGTGACATTTGCAACAAAAGAATCTCTCTTTGCATTTCAGTCTTCCAAACCATGCTTATGAGGGTGGGGGGATCTTTGCTTGCCCAAAGACAGTGCAAGGCTAACACTAGCACCAGGCAGTCAAGCCCTTGAACAATCCCCCTATGGGATTGTTCTGTTGCCCAGATGTTCAGTACCTGGCTTGTTCTTGGACTTGTTTCATGGCTTCCTCCAGGGCCAGCCTTGCTGCTTCCTCTTCCTTTAGCCTCCTCTCCTCTGCCTCCAGCCAAGCCTTCTCTTCTTCCTGTTTCTGCCGTTGGTACTCCAGTCGTTCCTCTTCAGCCATTTCCATCAGGTGTTTTTGTTCTTCTGCTAACTGTATTTCCAATTCTTTCTGCCTTTGTTTCTCTGCCTCTGCAAAACAGAAAGTGGGGTGGGCTCAGCAGGGGTCATTCTTGGGGAGAACAATTTTCTGATCCAATTCTTAAGTCTGTGATTCCTAGGGACTCTGAGAAATTCTGCAGTTTATCTGCCAACAGGCTGTCAGGTCCTCTGTGGGGATTATCTTGGGGATTTACTAATTTAAGAATCCTTATGAAACACCTACTGTGTGCAGTACATTATGCAATTAAAGCCTTGGGAAAGAATTTTCTAGAGCATGGTATGTTCGTGGGGTGGTATGAAGCTGGGCTGGGGAGAGGTGTCAGATCAAGGTATAGAGAAACTTGGTGCTTACTCAGCTGGACTGGCCAGTCCAAAGAGTCAGAGCCAGAAATTGGCCATAGTGTCATCTGCTGAAGTTCCTACCCCTTCCTCAAAAGTGAGGCTGGATCCAGCAATCCCCACTACTGGGTAAATATCCAAAGGAAAGGAAATCAGCATGTTGAAGAGAGATTTGCACACCCGTGTTTTTTGTAGCACTGTTCACAACAGCCAAGACATGGAATCAACCTGTGTTGATCAACAGATGAATGGATAATGAAAATGTGATATACATACACAATGGAATACTACTTAGCCAATTCTAATACTATTTCACCAAGAACGAAATTCTGTTTTTCACGGCAACATGAATGAGCCTGGAGGACATTATGTTATGTGAAATAAACCAGGCACAGAATGCTAAATAACACATGTTCTCACTCATATGTGGAAGCTAAAAAAGTTGATCTCATAGAAGTAGAAGTAGACTAATGGTTACTGGAGATAGGGAAGGGTTGGTTACAAAAGACAGGAGAATAAGTTCTCCTGTGAGACAGGAAGAATAAGTTCTAGCATTCTATAGTACTATAGAACGACTATGATTACCAATTTAGATTTTCAAATAGCTAGAAGAGTGGATTTTGAATGTTCCCAATATGAAGAAATGATAAATGTTTGAGGTGAGGGATATGCTAATTACCCTGATTTGATCATTATACATTGTATACAGCTGTCAAAATATCACACTGTAAATATTTACAATTAAAATACTTAAAAATACTTACTTAAAATTAATTAATTAATTAAAAATACTTTGTAAAAAGTGAGGCTGGGCCGGGCACGGTGGCTCACGCCTGTAATCCTAGCACTCTGGGAGGCTGAGGTGGGAGGATTGCTTTAGCTCAGGAGTTCAGGATCAGCCTGGGCAGCATAGTGAGACGCTGTCTCTACAAATAATAGAAAAGTTAGCCGGGTGTCATGGTACAATCCTGTAGTCCCAGCTACTCGGGAGGCTGAGGCAGTAGGATTGCTTGAGCCCAGGAGTTTGAGGTTGCTGTGAGCTAGACTGATGCCATGGCACTCTAGCCCCGGCAACAGAGTGAGACTCCGTCTCAAAGGAAAAAAAAAAAAGCTTATACGTTTACAGTGCTTTGCAGACTAAGGCCTAGGATAAGAATAAACGAACACTAACAGTAGGATAAAAATATTTCTGCCCCAAATAGATGGGAGGTACAAAAAACTCAACAATCCCTCTCACCGGCCCTCTCAGCTTCTTCCTGCTGCTTCTTCCTCTGTAGTTCTTGCAGTTTCTTCCGAAACTCCTCTTGCTGCTGCCGGACTCTCTCCTGGGCTGCTTGCAACTGGAGCTGCTGCTTTCTCCCCTCCTCCTCCTGCCGCTGCTTTTCTTCTTCTAGTCTCTGTTTCCTCAAGCTGAGAAAACACAAGACGGTCAGGGAAATGGCAGCCAACAGGCAGTGCCCCTGGAGGAGGCTTTGCAGCCCACAGGCCATAGGGAACACCCCATTTTGAGGACTCTTGGTTTTCCAAGGGAATCCAGGATTAAAGAGCAGAGGCAAGAGCATAGTGCGCCTGCAACTAGAAGCCTAGAAGTTTCAGGACACAGCTCTGGGCTCTGAGGTAGGGGCCCTTAAGTTCTCAAGAGCTTCATTTTCAATTCCTATAAAATGGATTTTGAAACTCCTGCCTCACAGGGTTGTTGTGAAGATTACAGTAGAGTCAAGGCCTGTGGAAAGGCCTCCCACAATGCAGACAAGGCAGGGGCTTGACAAATATTTGCTGGACTGAATCTGAAAGCTTTTCCAAGAAGATCTCATGAACATTACTCCCTATCTTGAGTAACATTTATGGTCAAGACACTACATCTTATCTCTGGTCCAGGTTGTTCCTAGGACAACTGAGGACAGAGAAAAATGAGATATGCTGTTTTGCTTCAGGGCATGAGCCTCAGAACCAAACTTTGCCCCTAGAGGAGGTCAACCTCTGCCTTTTTCTTCTGCTTCCTAAACACATCTGGAATCTTTCTGGCTTCGCCGACCCACCGGATCTCCTCTGCACGTCTCTGCTGCTCCAGCTCCAGCTCCTCCTCCATCTTCTTTGCTCTCTCCAGCTGCTCCTGCTGAAGCTGCTTCTGCTGTTCCTGCTCCCTTCTTTTCCTCTCCACTTCCAGCCTCCTCATCTCGGCCCTCTCTGCTCGAAGCCTGTCCCGGGAAGCCTTCTGCTCCCTCTTAGAGAGGAGGGCCTAAGAAATCAGAGTGTTTTTAGTGTAAGGAACAGATGGGTCTGTCTGGGCAGTGAGTCCTTCTCTACCCCAGACATTGTCTCTAATCAAAGATGGAATCATAAAGCCAACTCCAGACTCTCACCACAGCTGCATAGACTCTGCCATGTCACCAGCTTGGGCTTTGGGATCTGACTGACTTGGATTCAACTCTCTTACTTGCTTTGGGGTTTGGGGATCATGACTTAATTTTCCTGATATTGCCCTACTCATGATGCTGTTACCAGAATTAACTGAAATAATGAAAGTGCCAACATAGTGTCCAATAAGTACATGGAAGGTTCTAGAATTCTCAACGCTAGCTGCACTTTAGACTCACCTGAGGAGCTTTCAAAAACTACTTGAGGCCAGGACTCCACCCAGACCAATTAAATGAAAATCTATGTGGGAGGCCTCAGTGGTTTAAAAAAGTTTCTTGGGTGGTTATAACATGAAGGCAGGGCTGGGAACCATGGGTTCTAGATAAGAGGCTGTTTTATCAGGGGCAGTCTTAGGTATAGATGGGTTAGACTCACATTTAATCCCATAGAAACCACCTTTCCAATGGAAGGTTGTTTTTTCAGTTTACATGAAGGCTGTCTTAGCTTTCTTTTTCTCTCTAATGTCTGCTCCTTAGTCAGAAATATGCCCATGAGGGGAACCTTGGGAGGCAACTCTTCCAGGGAACTCGGTATCCAACTCCGAGTCAAACCTCCTTGGCTCTTTAGCCTTTGCAGAGGTAGCACAGTACTGTGGATTGACAATAAATATTAAGAAATGATGGCTGGGCGCGGTGGCTCACGCCTGTAATCCTAGCACTCTGGGAGGCCGAGGCGGGTGGATCGCTCAGGGTCAGGAGTTCGAGACCAGCCTGAGCAAGAGCGTGACCCCGTCTCTACTAAAAATAGAAAGAAATTATCTGGTCAACTAAAATATATATATAGAAAAAATCAGCCAGGCATGGTGGCGCATGCCTGTAGTCCCAGCTACTGGGGAGGCTGAGGCAGGAGGATCGTTTAAGCTCAGGAGTTTGAGGTTGCTGTGAGCTAGGCTGACGCCACAGCACTCACTCTAGCCCGGGCAACACAGCAAGACTCTGTCTCAAAAAAAAAAAAAAAAAAAAAGAAAAAGAAATGCTGATGATCTAGCAGGCTTAGAAAAGTTCTTCCTGCAAGTTAAAATTTTCATGTGTTGTACACAGCAGAATTCCGTAATCTAGGCAGTTGAGGGGGACTGAGAACTATAAAGGAAAGATCTTCCTTGAATCCTTTTTGGGAGACTATGGGCTATAAAATAATGACAAGAGTCCTGAATTTGGAGTCAAAGGGCCTGATTTTAAGTCTTGGCTCTACCACTTGAGGATTGTGCAATTTCTGGCAACTGGCATTTAACTCCTTCTAGCTTCAGTTTCTAGGTCTGTAAAATGGGGCTAATCATAGCTGGCTCACAAGTGTGGTTGTAAAGATTAAATGAGATTCAGCAGGTGTACCATACACATTACGAGGGTTAAACCATAGTGGCTTAGCTGTGTGTGTATTTGTAGTGTTTAAAGCTAATTTTTTTTTTTTTTGGTACAAAACCTCTAAATGCAGTTCAGTCCCTTCACTTCAGTGGAAGAAATAGTGATCTATTCCAGCAGAGGAAAAACTGGCTGTGTTGGTCTTACTGAGAGATGATGTATCTGTATGGTATTCTTTTTGGTTAATTGCAGGGATTTTCAAGGGTAATTTTCTTTATACTCAGTTTTTCTCTTCAAACTTCCACAACAGAATCACAGCCTCTTGAACAAAGTGACTTTAACATGAAAAAGCACCTTGTAAAAGCAGATGTGTGTGTACAAACTGGCTCTGTCCCAGCTGTGTACCACAGAAATGCAGATTAGGAGAAAAGGAATTTCCACAGCCTTTGGGAGGCAAGCAACAGATGCTTTCCAGCCTAAGTCAAGGATGTGTGCTTGGCCCTGACAGCCAGTATCCACCTTTCCCTGTACCAGGGAGGCCTGCACCTCTCACAGATGGGTGCTGTGTCCACTTCCTCTTCCCTATGGGGTGGGTACATGCCCTGGCAGAGTGGCTGCCTCACAGAATGCCTCACTTCAGAGGGGCTTTGGCACTCTCCATCTTTGATCAGGTCTATCTGGCTTCTTTCTAGGGTCAGAAGGTTCCAAAGTAGAACAAGAAGACCATTATGTAGTAGAGCTGTTTCAGTAACTGCAACATAATTAGGGCAGTTTTTCCCACCTCTGCATTTGCACCAAGTGAGGACAGAACTTCTTCTGGCCAAGAGAGAACATCAGATCCTATCTTGGAAGGGTTGTCACAGCTTCTCTCTTCTTCAGATTCCATGTTGCCAGTGACAGTTGCAGTCTGGGAGGGCGATGATCTTCCATCTATAGCAACTTGGCTGTCCTGAGCGTCATATTTGGGAGAAAGCCAAGGGTCCTCTACAATAGAGTCTGAGGGGGAGAAACCTCCATCTGAGGTGTCTAATGTTTCCAGAGAGTTAATGACATCAGGCCCACTCAGCTCTGCTACTGTCTCCAGATTCCTTTTCCTTTTGGCTCCTGTTTTTTTTCTTAATTTTTTTTTAGCCTTTGAGTCCTTTGACTTTCCTGGGGGAGAACAATTGGGGACAGAGTTATAGCTGAGTTAAGTAAATGTGTTCTCTATACATTCTTTTCAGTAACTTTTTCTTTTTTTTTGAGACAAAGTCTCACTCTGTTACCCGGGCTACAGTGCCGTGGCATCAGCCTAGCTCACAGCAGCCTCAAACTCCTGGGCTTAAGAAATTCTTCTGCCTCAGCCTCCCGAGTAGCTGGGACTATACAGGCATGTGCCACTATGCCCAGCTAATTTTTTCTATATAGTTTTAGTTGTCCAGATAATTTCTTTCTACTTTTTAGTAGAGACGGGGTCTCACTCTTGCTCAGGCTGGTCTCAAACTCCTCCTGACCTCGAGCGATCCTCCTGCCTCAGCATCCCAGAGTGCTATGGTTAGAGGCGTGAGCCACCGTGCCACGCCTTCAGTAACTTTTAAACATTAGCATGCAGTGGAATCACCTGGGATGTAGATTCCTGAGCCCCACCCCTAGAATCTGGTTCAGTAGGAATCTTTATTGTAACAAATACCCCAAGTGTTTTGAGAAGAGTAGTCCACAGACCACCTTTGAGAAGCTGCCTTATCCTGTTTGGATCAACTGACATTCAGCAGTCTTGCTATTAAATAAGTTCTATTTCACTTTGCCCTATGGTGGGAGCAAGACTCTCCAGAGGGGAGAGTTGCAGACACAGCTGGAAAGTCAGGCCCTGAGAGTCTGGCTTAGGGTTGCAGCTTTGTAACTTGGCAAAGTTAGTCCTTCTATTCTCTAAGGACTCTCTCTCAAGTCACCTTTAGGGGCCACAAGTATTTCCTTTTACCAGCCCCGCCAATGCTACCGAAGTCATGGCTTACAAAAATAGAAACTCAGCAAAAGTTCAAAAATCAAACCCTGAAAATAGATCTGGCCCAGGAGTGTATCTGATGTCCTTTCTGACAGCACTTGATTTATTTGCAGGGTCTTCTGAATCATGTGGGCAAGTAAAGGATGGCTGAGAGTTTTAGGCTAAAGAAAGTCTTTAGAAGCATAGGAATCTGAGTTCCTTGTAAGGATCAACATAGGGAACTAAGAAGGCAATTGGTACCTGGGAGGATCATTCAGAGCTTGTGGCATCCTTCTTCCCAAACGCTCTCCCTACACAATACTCTGATCACGATAGTTATAGTTCATACAGGCAGTGGTAATAGCATGCACTGAGGGTCAAACAGGAAAGGACAATCCCTGGGTCCACCACTTTACTATCTGATCTGTTTGATCTTATGCACTAAGTCACCCAGCCTCTCTCAGCTGCAACTGCTACATGAATATAATAACACTTCATGGCGACGTTGTGAGGATTTCATGAGATCATATATGCAGAGCTCCTAATACAGCAGGTATTCAGTAAATAGGTGCTGTTATTATTATTACCATTTCCTCTCTTGGTGATCACAGGTCTCTAGGCTTCCCAGTCCTTTATCCCTGTCTACTAAGATATTGGCATGAAGTAAGGCTGCAATACCATCTTAGCTGTGGTAGTCAAGGAGACTCAAAACAGAGAGTTTGTCTTATAGGATCCATGCTGGCTCTCCGTACCCCCTCCCCACCCCCCACGAGGAGTCTTCTGGGTTGTTCCTTGCAGGTACGCTCTCTTACCGAAAGCAGCCTCTGCTTCCCTGAAGACCTGTCTTTCTCGCTCCCTTTCGGGTGCTTTGATCTTGTCTGGCTTGGTTCTTTTCTTTCCCTTGGCTTTGTCAATCAGCTCCCTCTCCTAAAGGTGAGAAGTAAGGAAAGGGACCAGGATACATGTAGGACACAGAAAAAAACCACAGAGGAAGGTTATGTTGAACAAGGTGACAAACTGGCTTGGAAGGGAATTTGTGTGGGTTCCAAATGAAGCAGAAGAGTGCGTCTTAGAGAATGTGGAGCAGGTGGGGAGATTCGAAGGTTCAGCCTTTGATTTAAAACTGCTGGGAATAATTTCATAGGAGAAAAGAGGAAGTAAACACACTTTATGGTCTGCCTCCTTTCTTAGATGCTAAATCATGGTCTGCAGAACTGGATCAAAGTGAAGCAGTTTCCACCTTTGATAGATTGGTATTGCCGTGATTAATAGTTAACTATTTAAAAATCAAAGCCAGCTTTATTCACTGCTGCATTATTTGCTAACTTTCAGGAAACCTCAGGCAGGTGACCACAACCATCGGTCTTCATGTTTCCCTACAGGGTGAGACAACGTGGAGATTCCTCCTAAAAGGGGATGGCAGAATGGGGCCATGGCTACCCACTCAGTACCTTTGCAGGAATTAGAAATGGGCAACCCATCCCTCAGGAAGATGCAGCCCAGTGCTGAGGCGCAGGGCTTGGGGAGCAGACCACAGGCTAGACTCCAGCCCGCTCTTACGCCCTTGCACAGTGAGCAATCTACACAACTGTATGTGGTATCCTAGATGAGATCCAAGTAGGGCTCTCGGACCAAGCTCTTAAACGTTTACACTCACATGACTGATGCTGGCTGATGTCTGCTGGCTGAACAGTCTTGGTTCAGCTTTCCCTTTTCTTTCTCTTGGAAGAAGAGATGTGTCCACAGCACCTAACCTCTTTGGCGACTCGAGCCCATGTCCTGGAGGTCCTCTGTGCAGGTGATGTACATCATAATCTCTGCCCCTTTGAAAAGAGCAAGCCAAAAGACCAAACTAAAGAAAAAAACTCTGGTGAAAAGGAAGAGGGCAAGGGAACAAACCCGGACCGAGCACCTGTTCTCTGCAGGGACTGTGCTGGGTATTTGAGATACTTAAGTCAATTCTCTTTTCCTCAACACATCCCTGGATATGGGAGATTAGAAAAATTGCGCTTCACTTTTGGGGTTTCCACAGGGTAAATCCTAAAACTTAGAGAGTGAGAGAAATAGTTTGCCTCTGGGGTTGTGTATTTATGCCTTTAATTGAATGGCACAGAATTATTTCACTGAGATTTCTTCCATCACAGGCTTTGCTGGAAAAAGAAAGTCACCCTTAAGAAAGATTGTCTTAAGAACATGCATCTATCCATCCATTCCTTTATGTCTTCTGAATTCTACTCTTGATCAAGTTCAGCCACTAAAAGGTCATGTACTGTGTTTTATCCACTGTAGAATTGCTGTCACTGACTGTGTGCTCTGAGGATAACTGACTTAGGCCCTCTGGGTAAAAAGGCCACTAAAAATCAGCCACATAGATTTCAGTAACAGCACAGCAGCAGCAGCAACTACTGTGTGCCTGCTGTGTACCAGGCCTGGTTCTGGGCATTTAATTTTTTAGCTAAATGAGTATTCTATTTACTGTGCTGTGCTAGCATAGGGCCTTACTGTAGAAACTTGAGAAATATTTGTTGAATGAGGTAAATGGAATTTCCTGCAAATATATGAGTCTTTAAATTATTCAATGTCACTTTATAAAACCCCCTAGGGGAAGTCTCCTTTAGAATTTAGTGCTAAGAAAACCTTTATTTTCCCTGAGGAACAGGTATGCTGCAAATGGGAACCACAAACCTAATCATTTTGCTCTTTTTTTTTTTTGTTTCTTTGTTTCAGGAATCTCTTTGTCAAGAATCTCTTTGTCAGGTTTGAAATTTAGTCACAGTGACTATAATGACTTTTGTCGAGTGTTTGTGGGTTTTTTTGTCCTCCTGATTAAAAAAAATTTTCTTTTTGATTAGTTTATCCTTTTTGGTGGGAGGTGGTGGTTGTGAGCAATTTAAATATATTGTGGGAAAAGATTAGGTATAAAAATTTAAAAATAGAATTTCTCTGATAGCTGCTTCACTCATCCAAGTACCCTTGTCCCTTTATTCCTGGGGAACACAAAATCTGTTTGACACAGGAGGGAATCCTTACATCACTGGCAGGTGAGGGTAGGTTCTCACATCACCAGGGCTCATGGGAGTTCACAATGGACCAGATAGAGGTCACACCACCTGCTACTGCCAAAGGGGGCTCAGGTCAAATTGCTGGGCCGATTTGCTGGTCAGCGAGCTCAGTACAGAGGAAGCACTCAATACAGGTTAGCAATTATCATTTGTATTAGTATTAGTATTATTAGTATTATTTATTTTACACAGAACTGAGTGAATGCTGAGATGAGAAACCAAGATTGAAATGATAGATCTCAGCTTTCTAGGCATCTCTGTAGATCTCAGATAACAAGGACAAATGGAAAAAACTGTTTCCACATTGTTAAAGTTAACTTCACTGTTTACCTACCCAGCCAAAGAATATGGTTTAAGTAGGAAACACATCACAATATAATCCTTCCCAAGAATCTTTGTTTCTTAGACAACAGTTTAAGTTTGGCTGTCAGAGTGTGCTGTCAGCTGAGGATGCCTCTCAGAAAAAAACAAAACAAAACACTAAATTAATTAAAAATAAAGGAAAACAAAAGCAGAGAAGTCTGTGCCATTACAACTTTGAACACTTACACCTTTTGCACAGTGTCTGCCTCAGTGGTCTGGATGTGCTCAGCCGGGGAAGCACTGAGGGAGTCAAGACTCATACTTCTTGGCTCTGGGTCTGTGAAAACAAGGTATCCTCAGTCAGCAAGGACCACAGGTAATTATCCCAGGAGGAGATCAGACATGGAAAAATGTCTAGCTGATGAGTAGTCAAAGGCATGCAGATTAGAACAATGGGGTTTGTTATACCTAGAAAATTAGCAAAGGCTGTAAAAACCAGTGCCAGCACGTGGCAATTAACATTAAAATTATTATTAAAATATCCTTTGGGAAAATGATATGACAATATGTATCAACAATCAGAAAAATGTAGTAGGCTTTGATCAGAAATTTCACGCCTGGGTATTTATCATAAGGAAAGAATTCAAAAGAAGAAATAAGCTTTTTGTACCAACTTATTTATTATAACATTATTATTAATAATGAAGAATTAGAAACAGCTCAACAAGGGAGACTGGGGAAGTAATTTATGATGCATTCATTTGACACTTAAAATTATGGTTAAAAAGATAAATAAGCAATATAGAAAATATGATATCATGACAAGTAAAAATATAAACTATAGAATGTGTTAGAACTCTGTAAAATATAATAGATCAGAACTGGAAGAGAAAACAGAAAAAGGAAATGTTAGATTGGGAGGTTTATGTCTGTTTACATTTTTACTTAAAACCCCAGTGTGGTTATAGCATTGAAAAGCAAATTGATTTAAAAACAAAAACAAATGTTAGGCCATCATGTTAGGGTGGTGGCTCACGCCTATAATCCTAACACTCTGGGAGGCTGAGGCGGGAGGATCGCTTGAGGTCAGGAGTTCGAGACCAGCCTGAGCAAGAGTGAGACCTCATCTCTACTAAAAATTAGCCGGGCATGATGGCATGAGCCTGCAGACCCAGCTACTCGGGAGGCTGAGGCAGCAGGATTGCTTGAACCCAGGAGTTTGAGGTTGCTGTGAGCTAGGCTGACACCATGACACTCTACTCAGGGTTACAGACTGAGACTCTGTCTCAAAAAAATTAAAATAAAAAACCAAATGTTATCCTATGAAGAAGGCTTACACAGGCCACACAGCTAGCATTCTTTGGTAGGTGCTCTGAAGACCATATTGGGTTACACTTTTAGAATGAGAAGAATCTCTAGACTAAGACTTCTTATTGGTCTAGTTTACTTCTTATTTTAGTTACTTTAAACAACTTTTTGATTATGGAAGATATATTTCATTGAAGAAAATTTAGAAAACACAAAAAAAGCATAAAGAAGAAAATCCCCCCACAATTAACACATAACTATTAGAATGACTAAAAAGACTGAATATACTGAGAGTTGACAAGGACATGGAGGAACTAAAACTCTCATCAACTGCTGGTTGGAATGTAAAACAGTACAACTACTGAGGAAAACAATTTGGCAGTTTCTTAAAAAGCTAAATACATACCTCCCATATTATCCAACTATTCTACTCCTACGTATTTTACCCAAAAGAAATGAAAGCATATGTTCACACAAAGACCTGTACAGAATGTTCATAGCAGCTTTATTTGTAACACTCAAAATTGAAACAGCCCAAATGTCCATCAACAGGTGAATAAACAAACTGTGTTTGTGTATGTATTATGTACAGTGGAATATTACTCAGCAGTAAAAAGGAATGAACAACTGATACACTTGATAACATGGATGAATCTATTTTATTTATTTATTTATTTTTTTGAGACAGAGTTTCGCTCTGTTGCCTAGGCTAGAGTGCCATGATGTCAGCCCAGCTCACAGCAACCTCAAACCCCTGGGCTTAAGCAATCCTTCTGCCTCAGCCTCCCAAGTAGCTGAGACTACAGGCACGTGCCACCATGCCTGGCTAATTTTTTTTTCTATATATATTTTTAGCTGTCCAAATCATTTCTTTCTATGTTTAGTAGAGATGGGGGTCTCACTCTTGCTGAGGCTGGTCTTGAACTCCTGACCTTGAATGATCCACCCGCCTCGGCCTCCTACAGTGCTAGGATTACAGGCATGAGCCACCGCGTCTGGCCAGAATTTCTTTTGTTTTGGATACTCTGTACTATTAACAGGGCACGGGAGGTGATGGAAGTATTTTCCTGACAGACGGAGTGCCGTGAGGGTTTTTCTTTATTGACATGGCTGGCTCAGAAACAACTGCCTCATTGAAGACCTTCACTGACTGCTCTTCACAACTATTTTTGAACTTTGGGACAGGGCACGATAGGACCAGCAGAGGGCGCGTTTGTATTGACCAAAAGCTGAGGTTCTACATCGGTGTAATTTCACCACTTGGATTAGAATTGAAACCCTTTCAAGTTTTGGGATGTAGATGATGGGTGATTTTTTTTTTTCTCCTAGTAAAATAACCTGGTACTTAGGACGCATTGGAACAAACTAAGTCAGTATTTTGAATTAACGTACAACTTTTAACTGCTTTAAAAATGATCTACAAAATATCTTAAGGATTTATAGTATAGAAAAAATACTCCATAATCATTACTCATAGATTTACCACCTAGTTTTGTGAAATTTTAATGTTTTGTCATATTTGATTCACATTTTTTATAGAGAAAGAAAACATTTACGTTGTAGTCCAAGACTTCATCATATCACATACTACTGTGGTTTGAGAGTTTTGTCTCCTTTATAATTCCTGTGTTGGAAACAATATGCAATGCAATAGTGTTGGGAGGTGGGGCCTAACGTAAAGTGTTCAGGTCCTGAGGCTCCACCTTCATGAATAGATTAATGCTGCCATAAAAAGGCCTTGTGGGCTAGGAACAGTGGCAGGTGTTCTTAGTCCCAGCTACTTAGGAGGCTGAGGTGGGAGGATCACTTGAGCCCAGGAGTTGATACCTTCTCACCCCCTCTCCCCTCCCACTATTCCCACCTCCCACTCCCGACAAGAAAAGAAAAGGGCTTGTGGGAATGGTTTCACTCTCTCTTGCCCTTCTGCCTTCTGTCATTAAAGAAAACAGTAAGAAAGTGGTACCTTGATCTTGGGTTTTCCAGTCTCCAGAAATGTAAGAGAATAAATTTCTGTTCTTTAGAAATTAATTAGTCTCAGGTATTCTATTATAGCAGCATAAAATGTATTAAGACACATACAATCCCGTTTCCCTTACTCTCTTCCCAGAGGTAACCAGTCTCTTAAATTTGGTATTTATCAGTCCTCATACATATTTTTCTATCTTTACCACATATAAGTGTACCTATAAACAACATATAATATTATTTTACATATTAAAATTTTATATTAGTATCTTTTATATAACTTTTACAACTTGCTTTATTTTGCTTAACATGTTTTTAAGATTAATCCATGTTAATACACGTAGTTTTCACTTATTTTAAGCTGCCATACAATATTCCATTGTATAAACATATAACAGATTTTTATCCATTTTACTGTTGATGGCAATGTTGACATTTCCAATTTTTTTATGATTACATACAATGCTGCAATGAACCTTTTCAGGTGAGTCACTGTTAATACATACAATACCTTCTCTGAGGTACATCTGGAGATAAAATTGTTGGGTTGTTGGATTTATGCATCTTCAATTTATTGGATATTTCCAAATTGTATTGGCTAGTGTCATTTGGTTTCGGCTGCTATAACGAAATACCATAAATTGGGTGGCTTATAAATAACAGAAATTTATTTCTGGCTGGGCGAGGTGGCTCACGCCTGTAATCCTAGCACTCTGGGAGGCCGAGGCAGGTGGATCGCTCGAGGTCAGAAGTTTGAGACCAGCCTGAGCAAGAGCGAGACCCCGTCTCTACTAAAAATAGAAAGAAATTATATGGACAGCTAAAAACCTATATAGAAAAAATTAGCCAGGCATGGTGGTGCATGCCTGTAGTCTCAGCTACTCGGGAGGCTGAGGCAGAAGGATTGCTTGAACCCAGGAGTTTGAGGTTTCTGTGAGCTAGGCTGACGCCATGGTGCTCTAGCCTGGGCAACAGAGTGAGACTCTGTCTCAAAAAAAAAAAAAAGAAAAGAAATTTATTTCTCACAGTTCTAGAGATTGGGAAGTCCAAGATCAAGGTGCTGGAAGATTTAGTGTCTGATGAGGGCTGACTTTCTGCTTCATACAGGGCACCTTCTTGCTGTATTCTCACATGGTGGAAGTGTCAAGGCTGCTCTCTAAAGCTTCTTTTATAAAGGGACTAATCCCCTTCGTGAGGACTCTGCTCTCATGACCTAATCACCACCCAAAGTCCCCACCTCCTAATACTGTTACATTGGTGATTAGGTTTTGACATATGAATTTTGGGGGGACACAAACATTCAGATCATAGCAGCTATTTTTGGCCCTTCCATATGAATTTTAAGATAAGCTAATCATGCTTCACCAAAAACCCTGTTGGAGATTTTAAACATTGGAATTGAATTTATAGATTAATTTAGGAGAATTGTCATCTTTATGATACTGAGTCTTCCTATCTATGAACATCATATGCAGTATTATATAGAACATTATACTTATTCAGGTTTACTTTAATAAAATTTTATAATTCATGAAAGTTTTATACATCCTTTTGTAGACTTATTGATAGAATATATATATCTCTCCTATCTAATAAAAATATATACAAACTATTGTAAATGTTATATTTAAAAATTATATCTTCATACATTTAAATCTACAAGTTCATAATTATACTAAAAAAGAACTAGGTCACTGTAGGAGGATGCTGGGAAACCAACTCATTATTATGAAAACTAGTAAATAAAGGAAAGAATTAGGCATTTTTCCTGTCTTCTTATATAAACTATACCACTGGATAACTAAATAGTGGATGGAGAAAAGTTTCCCTTTGTAGTAGTTTCCCAACCAGTAAATGAAGAAGGAATTCTAGAAGTTCATTATCACCATTTTGCAACCTCTAATAAATTAATAGATCTGTAGCTGCTGGTATCATGAAGAGACAAGCAAACATTATGTCTCTTAATAGCAGAACACAATGTCCTCTACGAAGCGTTCTTGCCAAAAGGAAAACCCAAACCAAATCTGAATCTGATCAAGTCTCTGGATCCAAGTAGTAACATACAGGAAATAGAGAAGCCAGAGAAACATGTTACAGTGCACCATGAGGATGCAATCAGCAAAATCTAGATTGTGGGAAACTCAAAAGGACAAGTGATCCAATTGTCTAAAAATAAAGGATGGGGGGAAGAAATGGGAAGGAATCCATAAATTAAATGAGACTTAAAGGCTATGTCAACCAATTGCAAACAACTCCAAAACAATTATAATAATTATGAGATAATCAGAACTTTGAAAACTGATTGAATATTCAATTATATTAAATAATTATTTTAATTTTTGGTATAATAATGGTATTATGGTTATGTCAAAAGAGTCTTTTCTTATCTTTAAGAGATACATACTCAAGTATATATGGGTAAAATGATATGAGCTTGGAATTTGTTTCAAAATAATATAGAAGATAGGAAGGAATTGGGGATATAGGTGGACAATATTGGCAAAGAGATGGGTTATATGGGGTTCATTGTGCTGTTCTGTCCATTTTTGTGCATGTTTGGGGTTTTTAATAATAACAATTATTTAAAAATTCCATTTTAAATTGTGCTTTATCTTTTGAAACACTATGTTTTTCCACAATTGATTTTTGCGTATCAATCTATATTTAGTAATCTTGCTGAATTCTTTTAATTGTTGTCTTTAAGTGGTTTGCCTGGATTTTCCATATAAGCAATAATATGGTCTGGGAATGACAGTGTCATTTCCTCCTTTCCATCCTTTCACCTTTCCTTTGTTTTCTTTACTGTGCTGGCTAGGACTGTTAGTACAATGCTGACTAGAAACAGTGATAGAGGGCATCCTTGTCCTAGTCCTGTCTCTAAAGACAATGCTTCTAAAGTGCTACCATGAAAGTGTGATGTTTACTGTAGATTTTTCCTAGGTACTCTTTATCAAAATCTGGAAGCCCTCTTCTTTTATTTTTAGTTTGATAATTTTTAATCATGAATGGGTGAATTTTATAATTTTTTTCCTCTTGCATCTATTTGAGGTGATCTGAAAGATTTTCCCCTTTAATCTTTTGATGTGAATTACATAAACAGATTTTCAAATGTTAGACCATCTTTGTTTTTTTATTTATTTTTATTTTTTTGAGACAGAGTCTCGCTCTGTTGCCCGGGCTACAGTGCCTTGGCATCAGCCTAGCTCACGGCAACCTCAAACCCCTGGGCTTAAGCAATCCTCCTGCCTCAGCCTCCCGAGTAGCTGGGACTACAGGCATGCGCCACCATGCCCGGCTAATTTTTTCTATATAGATTTTTAGTTGGCCAGATAATTTCTTTCCATTTTTAGTAGAGACAGGGTCTCGCTCAGGCTGGTCTCGAACTTCTGACCTCGAGCGATCCACCCGCCCCGGCCTCCCAGAGGGCTAGGATTACAGGCGTGAGTCACCATGCCTGGCCTAGACCATCTTTGAATTCCTACAATAGCTCAAACTCAGTCATGGTGCATTATTATTTTTTTAAATATGAGCTTAAGAATTTGATTGGTTAATATTTTATTTAGGAGTTTTGTATCTTTGATCATAAGAAAGACTGGTCTATAATTTTCCTTTCTTATGTTGTCCTTTTCTCTAGTTTCAGCTGCTTTTTGGTTTTGATGAATTTAGGCCCCATATTAGAAATGAGCTTTCGTTCCTGGAAGGTGAAGAGAATTTTCAAAATCAAGGGGCAACAGCTGTGTTCTGGGACTCTGGGGACTTTCTTAGGGTTTTTCTGGGCTGAGTGGGAGTAAACCAGGAACATTCTAAAGGATGAACCACTTCTCACTTCCTCCTCTTCCCCTCTGACGGAGAACTTTGAACACTTTCCAGAAGGAAAAGTTAAGCAGTACCAGAGTGTGTAGGTCATCTAGGTTCTAAGAATTAGCAGAATTTTCTGCATCCAGTACTGTTGGCTGTAGCTAGCAGGGCTTGGCAGTGTATGGTGAGTGTGCAGGCCTCACAGGTGGGCAGTGTGGGGAGCAAGGAGCCCCTATCCACACCATGAGGCTGGTCTTTGCATGGCGCTGTCATCCAGGCTGTAGATTCTGGTGGGTGGCACTGCCTAGACTCCTGGGCACATGCTTCTGGTCTCCCTATGTTCTCCACAGCTTTAGGAGAAACTTTTCCAACACTGGCTACTCTTTACTTTTCTGCACAGGTTGGGCAATCATTATAATAATACTTGCTCCTTCTGGAGCTGTTTATTCGTGGAGCTGGGAACTGCCCCTGAGGAAAGGCCTTCAAAACTGAATTGAACTGAACTAGATAAACACAAATCCTGGCAGAGACTCCAGTTACTTTGGTTTTAAAAATTAGGTGTGACTGAATAATTCTCTTGACTTGTAGGCCTCAGGTTCCTTCATCCATAATACAAAAGAACTTCTAGAGATTCTAAATAATCTCCAAGATTCATGCTGGCTTAAAAAAAAATGCCGCCATAATTTTGTGGTGTTTCCCTGACTTTGTAACTATTTCCTAATCAGAAACACATGGATGGGCCGGGCGCGGTGGCTCACGCCTGTAATCCTAGCCTTCTGGGAGGCCGAGGCGGGTGGATCGCTCGAGGTCAGGAGTTCGAGACCAGCCTGAGCAAGACCCCGTCTCTACTAAAAATAGAAATAAACTATCTGGACAACTAAAAAAATATATATAGAAAAAAAAATTAGCCGGGCATGGTGGCACATGCCTGTAGTCCCAGCTACTCAGGAGGCTGAGGCAGTAGGATCGCTTAAGCCCAGGAGTTTGAGGTTGCTGTGAGCTAGGCTGACGCCACGGCACTCACTCTAGCCCGGGCAACAAAGTGACACTCTGTCTCAAAAAAAAAAAAAAAAAAGAAACACATGGATGTTGTTAAAACTTTTTAAAAACCCAAGGGCCTTGGAGTCATAGAAACCTGAGTTTATCTCTCAGCTGCTCTACTTACTGTCTGTGTGACATTGGGAAAGTTACCTAACCTCTCTGAGCCTCTCTGTGAAATAGGGATAATGCACTTTACCTCATAAATTATGGTGAGAATAAAATGAGATATACATACATAAAGCACCTAGCATCATGTCTTGCTTCACAGTAAGTGCCAAAAATGACTTCCCTTTTCTCCATCCTTCAAGTGACTATGTGTGGAAAAACTAGACAAAAGAAAACTGTACAAAGTCCAAATTGTTTGGTTGGCACTCCAGGCGGTTGCCTGCCTCCCACCTTTCCCCCAGGACCTATGCCTGCCTGCTTTTCAGATTTTTAGACTTTCTATCTCTGCTAGTCTCCACCTAGGGATGGAATCCTCAGGCGGGTCCCAGCGTGTGGAGACATCACAAGCTACCACAGAGAGGCAAAGACAAGACTAAAAGATGCAACACACCCAGAGAGCCTACCCTTGGGGAGAGATCCGCCTGGGGTCTTGAGCTCACCGGCTGGGGGCTCCTTTTGTGAGGAGTGGACGACTTCCCAGAGCAGAGAAGGCGCTAGTCGGGAGCCTCCGTGGCGCCGCGGGGACCCACAGCAGCGCTATTGAAGTCACAAAAGCTGCCAGAGCCCTGGAGAGGAGCTGTGCTCCCCGCGGCCTACTGCTGGCCCCCTGCCGCTGCCAAGGAGGCAGATGCTGGGCCATTTTGTGTTCCCCTCCCTTCCCACAATTGGCCACATTTTTTTTTCTCTTTAAAACATCTTCCTGAAGAATCTCTTTATTCAGATTTCTCCACTTAGGGTGTGTGTGAAGCATTTCTTTAAGTCTCTGTTTTCTCTTGACCTTGCTCTCTCTTCTCCTGGGCTACCTGAGAGCACTCCAGGATGTCAAACCCTCTATTTGATAGCTGTTAGCCACCTAGCAGACAGAGCCTGGGGAGGTCAGTCAGACCTGGAGCCTCACCATGCCCGGCTTTGTGACCAAAGACGTGGTACTTAACTTCTATGTGCCTCAACTGTCTCATCTGACAAATGGGGATAACAAGGGTTTCTTCTTTACAGGATTGTTATAAAAGTTAAATGAGACACTTTATAGTCATCACTTCTAGGAAACCCTCCCTGACCCCTCCCTATCACTCCTGCCGCAGCCACGATCAGTGGATGGGCAGGAAGGAAAGTTTTGTAACTAAAACAAGAACAATTTCCCAAACCCCCTTTGATTTGGAGGTTGCTCATTTGGCCTATCTGGTGAAAACTTGCATGCAGTATTCTCGCCAAGTCCAAGACTCATGGTATTCTCACGGGAGGTGGCACTGGCTTACTGCTTATAATTAACCATGAAGATCATGACTTCATTTAGAGTAGGAAAAAAATCCTGACAATTAGCCTTAAGACCTATGGGAGTGGGTGGTGGGAAAATTGATCCTTAAATAGTTAAAAAAAATTCCTTGGCACTTCTTCCTTTTTTTCCTTCAAAGACTTGAAATCCTTTTTTAAACATTAGCATTTATCATTCAGGACAGGCAAATACCTTCTTTAATTTTCTGCAGTGATATTTCACTGCATTAAAGACGATCTGAATAACCTTTATGGAACTCAGCTGGAGCTTGCCTTTCTGTCATGAGACAGAAAATCTGTTTTGACTGACTTGGTCATTGCTTAGATTTGGCCACGTTCTGTATTGCCTAAAACCTCCATTGCACTTGGCCAAGACATTGGAACCCTGTCAGTGTTCACATTCTGCATATGTGATTTATGATATGGAACATCTGAAGGCTGGAGCACGTTTCCTTGGCTAGTGTCACTCAGCTTGGAAAACAGAGGTGGCAAGAGCCTCATGTTAGCAGAAACCCTGCTTAAAAACTTGATCAAACCCAGGGATCAGGCTACCATAATATAGTACTGTCTGATATCCAAAAACAGAGAGGTCTTTTAAAATTGGTATGAAAATTATTTTTGACTAGGGTGTCAACTGAAAGAAATGATAAAAGATGTAAACAGAAAAAGACGAGGGTGATATCCAAAGTTTGTGACTTTGCACATTTATCTTGTGTTCACCCCAAGGGATCCAGAGGAGCTGGAGGAGTCATGGTGTCATTTCCCAGATTGCTAAACAGTGACCACAAGAGGGAAGATATTTATTTGCTGTGATATACAAGGCAAGATTCATATTCACTAAAAGGCCACTTTACATGAATTACTTCATCTGTTCCTCATGCAACCTTATGAGAGGTTGCTGTTTTCAGGTGAGGACACAGAGGGTAGGCAGAGGTAGTCCAACTCCAGAGCTCATGCTCTCAACTCAGCAGTTCAGCTCTGCAGCTGCTAGCCTGCTTGGAGCACCTTTCTCTGAATTAGAAAAAGGTGCCCCAGTAGAAGGGCCAAATAGGAAAAGGAGCCCTCACTGGGTGGCTGCGGCGCAGTGCAGGGGTGCATGGGTTAGGCAGCAGAGCACAGGCTGGATTTCAGCCCCCTCGTGCTCCTTTTGCTGGGTATCTTTGTACAGAAAACAATAAGCACAATCGTCCTGTCTGGCCCTGCATCCACTCCTTGACTATGCAACAGTCTCTCACACATCTGTTTCCACTCATGCAAGAAGCAGTGAGGAAGCTGCTACCGACACTGGGCCTAGCCCAGCTGCAGCATCACGTAGCATACCCAGGTGCCCCAGGAAAGAGCTTAGAGGCTAGTTCAGGGCCTGCAGATATGAACAATTCCAAGAAGTTCAGTGGTTCTGGGCCCAATATTTCCTAGAAGCACTACCTCCACCACCATGGTCATCATCAAATGCAGCATCATTTTTGGAGGAAGCCACAATCAAGTAGCTCTGGTGACAGGGGCTACAGGTGACAGGGGCTGGGTCTCTAAAGATAATAAGTCTCCCCTCTGTTGGAATGTTACCTCTCTAGGCAGGGGACCTCAGCCCACACACCTGTATATCCAAGCCCCCCATGAAAGTGGGAGAAACAAAGAGGTAGAGGTGTCTGTGGGGCCTGTTTGTAATGCCCCTAAAGTCTCCACTCTTTTACATGAATCTGCAGCCTCTGGCAGGAGAGAAATCTTTCAATAAGTCCAAGGACATAAAGCATTTTATTATCGTTTGGCTGGTGATGCAGCAAGTGCTGTATTAACACATCAGAATCTGAACTCAGCAATTTGGTCTGTGTTCTGACTTCTAACTCATGGCCCGAAGGAAATGGAAGGGTCATTCCCCATTAACAGCTTTTAACAGTGCAAAGTTTTTCCGACAAGTATAAGCATATGAAACCCAACCCAGCTGTCTCTACCTTGGCTGTCTTGATGACTTTCTCTGGGGGCTTCGCCTGGTTCTTCATGATAGTCCAGTGCATCTCCACTGTCCTATTGGGTTAACACACAACAAAGAATACATAAGACAAAACAAATCCAAACATTCCTGTGGTCCATGCCCTTCAGTAAAAGAGAATCTAGTTTTCTTAGTGGTTTTTTTTCCTTCCTTGTCAACTTGTTTCAACTTAAGTGTCCGAGAAGGCTACTACTGGTGTGAACTAGCTTAAAAAGCAAGGAAGGCTTGGCAGCAGCATTGAACATTGTTAGGTTCTTAGTTGTACTTATTTTGATGGATCTTGTCCCATTCATTTGGGAAGTGCTTGATGCCTGGCATATGTAGGAGTTTACTGGGGAGAAAATGTCACAGGCAAAGGGCAACTGGCAGAAGAGAGCAGGGCACCTCTGGGGATTGAGGGAGGACTGGCATGACTAGGGCAGAGACTGACAGAAGTGGGTAGGATGTGGAGGAGTCAGATCCCAAAGGCCTTGAAGGCAGGTTAAAGACTTTGGTCTTTATCTTGAGGACAAATGCAAGACATTGAGGATTTAAAGCAGGGAAGCTGAAGGGTCAGCCTGGCCTTTTGTGGAGTTCCCAGGATTACCACGGATTGGCTTTTCATCATATTTGATCCCCTCTTCCTTCTTTCCCTGAGTCATACAAACTGTTTGCAGTCCCATCACCCAGAAGTCTCCGTAACAGTGGTTCTCAGCTCTGGCTGCACATTAGAATTATTTGAGGAGTTTTTAAAAATATGATTCCCAGGACTTAAGCCCAAACAATAAAATCAGACACTCTGGAGCTGGGACATTTTTAAGGCCTCTAGGGTGCTTCCAACATGCAGCCAGGTCAGAATTGCTGGAAGAGCAGCTCTTTAGTACCGAAGTAACATGGCAGATGGAGTTGGTGGCCCAGGTAAGCCCCGTGTGTCTGATGAGGCCAGCTCTGGGCTTTTGTCACCCAGATCCCTGCTCAATCCACAGCTTCATTTCAGCGATAGAGCTGGAATCTGATGTGGAAAGCCCTGGGAGTCTCTTTCTGTTTACCCTCACCCTTGAATGACAATCAACTTTCCACTTTCAAAGATGCTACCTGCTTTGGGAAGAAAAAATTAATTATCTGCTAGTTTGGGACTCTCTTTAATTCCCCTCTGAGTTTCCTCACTTGGTGGCTTTTTACCCTGTGGGTTTCTCACATGTTAGCTTAGTGTTTGTAGCTGATGAGATATGTTGACATAAAAAAGCTAAAGCAAGTAAATAATTTTCCTTCTTTTGGGTTTCTCATTTTGGAGATGAAGCTGATTGGGCCTGGTCTACAGTAAAAAAATTCATTCCTGAATAAATGGAAAGGTTTAAAGAAATATTGCAGGAAAAAAACCTGCTTCGGTGATAGCAAACTGCTAAGTTAGAAGACTAGAAAGAGAGAAATTAAAAAAAAAATCTCTGTTTATAAAGTCTTTTAATCAAACAAGAAATTGGATTGAAAGGGAGAAACAAGCTTCCTCCTTTGGAAGAATTTCAGAGCCAAGAAGAGTAAACCTTCAGCCTCAACAACATACAGCTGTGAGCCTTCAAGGGCAAGGAATAGTCTTCTCATTTCACAGATGGGGAGAAAGAAGCAGAGAGGGTCAGAGATTTGGAAAAAACCTTTGGCTGAATACTTGTCAGAAAAAGAAATTAGGATTATTTGAATCTCTGTCCATTCAATTGTATATTGCTTGGAAAAGTCTCACAAAAGCTATCATTTTTAGATATATGAACACACGTGAAATAATTTATACCTAAGGTCATTCATTCATTGAACGGATTGGAAACAACCTAAATATCCCATCAATTGGGGACTAGTCAAATAAATTATGGTTAATTTATACAATGGAATACCATGCAACCATTAAAAGGAGCAAGGCATCTATATGAATTAACAGAAAGAACTCCAAGATATACTAAGTAAAAAAAATAAGATGACTGGACAATGTGTATAATATGCTAAATTTGCATAAAATATCTATCTATCTGTGTATTTATCTAACTATACTTGTTTACATATGCATTCTACATCTCAGGAAGGGCACGTAGGAACTAGCAACAGAGGTTGTTCCAGGGAAGGAAACTGAACAGCTCAAAGACACACTGTTTTATACTTACAATTTTTTAAACTTTCTGAGTATATTTCAGATTCAAAATTTGATTAAAAAGACTAAAACTAAATAAAATGCTCTGTCACTTTTAATGTGAGTTACAAATGCAATGACTAAACTGAGTGATGGAAACACAGGTGATAATACTTGGTGAGTGAGCAAAACCAACCGAGGGACTGCAAATTCAAATCCCAGCTCTGGTATGCTGGCCAAGTCATCTGCTCTTCCTTTGCTCATTCAGCTAATGAACATTTATTGAGTGTCTGCTGTGTGCCAGATGCTGTGCTAGGCATTGAGCGCACAAAGATGAAAGATCTATTTGTGGGATGCTCACTGACTTGTGGAGAAACGACAAGTCAGTTTGCAATGCAGTGTGATAAATGTTGTGGCAGATTATGACAGGTTTCTGCCGGGCCTCATGGGAAGTGAAGCTAAATTAGGCTGGGAAGTTTTGTTTACCAGCAGACATAGTGCTAAATCTTGCAGTGAGGGAAGGTAGGACAATTCCAGGCAGAGGAAGGAGCACGTGCTGGTTGGGGGCAGTTTGGTGCAGGGGGCAGTGTGTGGATGATTTAAATTAGACACAGGCCAGTTTGGAGTTGCAGTTTGGAGTTTTAAAAAAATTGCATTTGTTATATTTTTCTATTTGTAAAAGAAATACATATCTAATGCAGGGAATTCAACCAGAAGGCCAATGGGGACATAGTAAATAATTTCAAGCAAACCAGTGATAGAACTGAGCTATATTTAGAAAGAGCACTGGCAGCAGTGTGGTATTATAGGACTGGCGGGGGTTGAGGGGGAGTCACAAACACTTTGTAAATACAAACTGCAGCATTGAAACCAGCATGTGACAGACAGTTTCCCAAGTGGCTGGGATGCAGGTCCTGGAGTCAGGCTGCTTGCACTGAAGTCCTAACTCCTACACTTCATGTTGTGCAGAACATGGGCATTTCTTAACCCCTGAGCTTCAGTTTCTTCCACTGTATGCCCACAAGCACTGGACAAATGATCTTAGGTTCTCCTCGGTCGTTGGAAAACCTTCTGTCAGTCCTGCCCTCCGTCCTCAGGCACAGCACCCCAAATGAGCATGGTACTTCCAGGCCCACACAGGCCTTCTTAGGGAAGTTCAGGGAGGATGGAGGAGTATGGATGCAGGAGTCAGAAGAGGGGGTTCCAGCCTGCCTTGAGCTGGCTGCATGACTTATCGCTGAACCTCAGCTTCTCCATCTGTGAAATAGGAGCAATAACAACTATTGTACAGAGCTCCTGAAAGGCTTAACCAGGAAGTGGGAAAATACATTTGGAAATTCTGTGTGACATACCATGTAATACACAAATATAAATGACTAATTTCAATTCTTTCTCAATAATGGAAAAAAATCAATATCTCATTTGAAAGTTTCAACTACAAGGTAGTACAACTTTTCTAGTGTATTAAAAAAGATCCTATTTTTTTTAAAAAGAAAACTGACTTATGAAAATCATAACATACGTTGTGTTATTAACATTAAGATATATTATCAAATCTCTGCTCCCCCTCAGGTTCTGAAGCCAGAACAAAGAAGTACAATTAATTCTTCACAGGAACAGAACAGACAGACCTCATCGATATCCAATATTGTGGGTTTTGCACTTTGAATCCTAGCTCCCTTGCTGCCAGCCAAGTGACCGATCATCTCCTAGCCTCAGTTTCCTCATCTGCACAGAGGGGATCTGCACACTTACCAGGAAGGGTGATAGAAAGTCTAAATAAGGTTCAGTATGGGAGGGGCCAGGCTCTTAGCAGGGATCAATGATGTTTGTTCCTTTCTACCTTACAAATTGAGTCCTTAATAGATGTGAACATTCTTTGAAAATTATTTCATGTAAATCTCGCCTCACTGTTGAGAGGCAAGTATGGAAGTCCCAGTATTATTATCTGTTTCGTTAAAGAGGAAACAGAGTCTCAAAAGCGTTACAAGGTCACTCAGAGAAGCCCTGCAAGGCTTCCCAACTACTCATCTGACACTTTAATATAGATAATATTCCATTTAATCCTGAGCTTCAGACTTTTGGAAATAGACTCAATGTTCTTAATATTTTCCCTGGCAATATTATTCAAGTGTCCTGGAATCATTGAATCTTGAAATCAGGCCAGGTGTGGTGGCTCATGCCTATAATCCTAGCACTTTGGGAGGCTGAGGTGGGGGCATCACTTGAGGCCAGGAGTTCAAGACCAGCCTGGGCAATAGTGAGACCCCATCTCTACCAAAAAAAAAAAATATCCAGGCATAGTCGTTCATGCCTGTAGTCCCAGCTACTTGGGAGGCTAATGCAGGAGGATCACTTGAGCCTAGGAGTTGGAGGCTGCAGTGAACTAGGATGATGCCACTGCACTCTAGCCCAGGCAACAGAACCAGAGAGACCCTGTGTCAAAAAATAAATAAAATTAAATTTAAAAAAATCTTGAAACAAGCTTGGGATCCCTTTACCACTTTCCTGCCAAGTGGTCAACAAAGCACATTTAAATGATTCTAGGGACCAGAACTTATCTCCTAAGGCAACCTACTCAATCTTTGGGCAATGTCTTAAGGCAAATATTATTTCTCTATTGCTTCTATTCATGGAAATCCAGGCCATTTCTCCCCAATGTGACTGCAAGATTCAGTGGCATTGGTAGCCACCCTCCACTTGGTAGGATGTATCCACACCAGTCCACATGAGTGAAGCCTGGGACCAGCCTCAAAACAGGTGGGGGCTGCTCTAACTCCAGGCACATTTGGCTCTGTGCCCACGTTCAGGCTGGTTCCTCTGCCTTGCATTTGAGGGCACTGTGTACTGTCTGTGTGATGGCTGTGAGGTGGAAGCTTATTTCTCATTCTTCAGATCTTCCAGGTATAACATACGTACCCTTTGATGTCAATGTGGAGTCTAAGTATATTCAATTCTGTATCTGGCATTAATAGGCATTATTGCTACTTTCTCCCCCGCTACCATGAGCTAACCCTGATAATTTAAAAAGTTCCTGAAAAAAAAAATGCTATCCTAATTCATTCATCAATTACCATTTCTTTTTGAAAAACAGAATAGATTTTTTACAAACATGGCTCAATTTTTAAAGGCACCCAGATGTACTCTGGATCAATCATGTTTCCCCAAATCTATACCTGATATAAACAGATCATCCTATATAACACGCTAATAGTGTTGCCTTCTGTGTTGTAAAGAGGTCCTTAAATCTGAGGATTCCACATACAATAAATGGGAAATGAATGAGTCTCTCCCACAGCACCCTGAGCCTGCCTCTGCCTCGACATTGTGTTCATACTATCTGTTTCATTGTTGTTCTTCCTTTTAGATTCTAGGCTCCTTGGAGGCCCAAGGATGGAGATGATTCATTTCTGTGTCCTCAGTGCCTAGCACAGTGTCTGATGCACAGAGAATGCTCAACATATGTTGGTCAAAGGGAACTGAATGATTATTGAGAGAGAAAGCTTTACACTGGTGCCACAGAACTCTGGTGGGAGTGGAGGGAAGGACAAAGTCCTGTGGGATCAGAAAATCTTCCTGCAGAGGACTGAATGTGTCCACAGGGATGGAATTTTCTAGAGGGAGGAGACCTGGTTGCTTAGCTAACGTGATAGGCAGTGTTTTGATTGGATGGGGCTCAGCTGGGGTCTGCAATGAAGCTTTACGGTGGACTGTTGAGAGCATAGGCACTGGAGCTGGGCTGCCTAACTATGAATCTTGTTTCTACCATTTACCAGCTAGATGACATCCAGGAAATTACTTAACCTCTCAATGCCTTAGTTTTCTTATCGATAAAATGAGATAATTCTACCTGCTTAAATTCATTTTGTGAATTAAATAAGTGCATGCGTATAAACCCTAGAAACAAAGTCAGGTGCAGAATAAGTGCCCAGTAATGTTAACAATTGTGATCATTTGTATCTCTTTTCATTCTCTTTTTCTGCCTCGATCTTTCTTATCTCCTGCCCTCATCCCATGTAATGTGCAATGCTTCCCACATGCACCAGGCAAAAATGCATGAAATGCCCTGTGGACAGGCAGGAAATACACGAATGAATGTATAGGAGTTGGTTTCTGTACAGCTCCAGATGTGGAGGACAGCCTGTGTGCTTTTCTCTGTTTGAACTCACCACCTTTGTCTGTACTACCCTGGTACCATGTCTCACCACAGGGCAGTCCCTAAGAATCTGGGAGCTACCATGTCAATAAGGAGAAGGTCTATCTAGGGATAGCTATTAATACTGAACATTCCCAAGAGGAGGTATAGTCTTTTGAGCAAAAACTGGTCTGGGAGTCAGAAAACCAAGTGTGTGTTTCGTGAGTCCTGCGGAAGCAGGCTGAGCTACTATTTCTGTGAGTCTCCAGGAGGGTGGACTGGAACGTGGGCCTTAGGGATGACAACACTTTTCCTTCCACAGTGCTGTGCCAGAAATGCTGAACAAAAAAGTGTAACACAAAAGCATTTGGGCACTAAATATATAAACAATTATTGTAAAATTCCCCTCTCTGAATTCTGCAGTTCTTAGATGTTCCATAAATATATTCTTACCTCATTTCCTAGGCAATTATCACCTTTGAACATGCTAGACACTTTGCTTGTTTATTATGTCTATTTTCTGTTGCGGGCCCTGTCCTGGAGCAGGGAAGGGATCTTGATCTGTTTTGTTCATTGATAAATCCCAAATGCCCAGGAAGTACCAAACACATGGTAGGTTGCAGGTGCTCAAGTATTGGTTAAGTGAATGAACAGTGATTATGATGATGATATCTCTTCCCAGAAAGTATCAACCATAATTCTTCAAGCCCTAAGGGAAGAACTAGACTATTACTAAGAATAAAAGAGATAGTTTCACTAATATCATTAATGGAGCATGGCAATATTTTTTTAATACCTGTAGCAAACATCTTTAATGTTGCTGCCCAGAATCATTCTCCCTTCCTGTAGCTTTTTTTTGTTTTTCTATAAAGAAGGGGTCTTGCTCTGTTGCCCAGGCTGGAATGCAGGGGCTATTCACAGGCAGGAATATAGCATATGACAGCCTCAACTTCCTGGCCTCAAGTGATACTCCTGCCTTAGCCTCCCAAGTAGCTGGGACTACAGGCACTTGTCACCATGCCTGGCTCTTCTTGTCATTTAAATGTCCCGTTTGTCAGACACCTTTCCTCTTTCCATTCTCAGTTGCTGTGGCTCCAGGGTGGGCCAATGACATTTCATTTGGGTAGGGACAAATGACTCAAGTTGGTTCGTATTCGGTTCTGTAATGACCAGGGAAAGAGAAGCTAGTGGTCAGCTTGCCACCACTGGGGAAGAGCCTATCTCAGAGGAAGCCCTGGAAAGCAAATCCCAGTCATGGAGAGAGACAGATTTTGGGCAAATGTATGACTCCTAATCAAAGCCCCACCTTGTAGAACTGGTATTGGGGCAGCCCAGAGAAGGTGTAACCTGAGAACTCTGGATTAGCTAGTTAGGAGGGTGAACCTTGTGGCCTCCAAAGACCCTGACAGTCTATAGCACTAGATAGCACCACCATCATGAACCCTGGAAGTATTTGGTCTCTTCTCCCCTTTTCTGTCTTTCTGAGTCACTTCTTATCAATGGCCTGGGATATTGTTCTCTAAGGTAGTATGAAAGGATTGATTCCATGGGCATTTATTTTTAGTTCAGTAAGCTCTGAGGAGTCCAAAGAATGGGTGGAAAAAGGACATTAAACTAGATGGCTGTAGGATGAATAGGACAGGTCAATTCACGGAGCATTTAATGAGCACCTTCCACGTGCCAGGTGCTGTGTTAGATGCTGGGGTGGGAAGGTCTATTGCAAAGATGGACAAATGCCATCCTCACTACAGGAACTCTCAGTACCTTTCACTAAAATGAAGCTGACCTTGGGAGATCAATAAACTCTTAGAAAACAAGACCAGATATCCAGAAGAGAATCTGCAGCTGACTTCTAAATAGTTAACTCAAGAATTAATCTTCTCTACAGTAGGAATATCGACTCTACCAAGTTATAGTGGTAAAACAGTAACAAGTATTTTAGCTGCTGTCAATATAAAATGAATTATATTTGCCTGTTTTATGAGGTGGTTTAAAGTTATTCTTTCTTCTGTTTCCTGTCCCCCACCACCCAAACCGGACACCCAACTGGTTTGTCCCCGATGGCTAGCTGTGATTACTGTCCTAATTTGTTCTTTCTTCATCTGCTACAAACTGCCTGTTTTCTGTCCCTTCTGATAATGCAGGAGCTCTAAGGGACTTCTGAAGCTGTTTTTGTACCATGCAGAAGTATATTAACTGGATTCCTGTGTATGTGTCTATAAAACCCCTCGTCTTCTCAGTGTGATATCACCTTCAGGAACGGCGTCATGTCGATGTGCAGCTTGCGTGTGTAAAATTCTTTTCCGTTTGAACATATCAGCCTTTTATTTATACAACTTTGAGGCTCTCCTGTCTTCTGAGCTGCTGCCTCCAAGGACTGCTGGGCTCCCTATGAATAGAAGCAGAAAGCCCAAACTTTCATAGGAATGATATACAGTGCAACAAACACTAGTCCAAATCCCCAAATATTTATAGAAAGCAATTTTTAATCATTGGAACAATAATAGTAACAACAATTTTTTGCCATTGAAGAAACATGGGACCTATATATAGAGAGAACAACCCGAGACTGGTTATTAATTAATACCTGGGGAAGTGGGAAAGGGGACTCTCCTAGGTTCCAGGGCTGTAAGTATTTCATTTAACCCTCACAACAACCCTGTGAGGCAGGTACTATGACTCCCTTTTCACAGATGAGCAAACTGGGAGTCTCTGGCAGGTTAAGCAACTTGCCCAAAGCCATTCAGCTGGCATATGGCAGAGCTGAAACCATCATCTGCCCATCTTTTTTTTTTTTTTTTTTTTGAGACAGAGTCTCCCTGTGTTGCCTGGGCTAGAGTACCATGGTGTCAGCCTAGCTCACAGCAACCTCAGACTCCTGGGCTCAAGCAATCCTACTGCCTCAGCCTCCTGAGTAGCTGGGACTGCAGGCATGTGCCACCATGCCCAACTAATTTTTTATATATATGTTTTTAGTTGTCCAGCTAATTTTCTATTTTTTTTAGTAGCGATGGGGTCTCACTCTTGCTCAGGCTGGTCTCGAACTTGCCCATCTTTTTTAATGAGATATTTTTGATACTTCTATAACTTCCGTGAATGGTTACCAAATTTGCCTTGCAGCAAATGTGGTGATAGCAAGATTCCAGTTTATTGCCAAGCTGAAAGTGTATTGGATGTGTTAGGAAGAGTGATTTGAAGAAATGTAGCTGAGAAGGAAGGAGAATGGGCTAACAGAGGAGTCTGGGCTCTCTGAGCCTTTGGGCCACCTCAACATGCAAAGGCATCAGGCTTCAGCACACTACAAAGTTGGAGCTGACGTTGCCCTCCAGCCTGGGCCCCACCGCAACCTGGCGGAGCTCTGTAAGAGGCAAACTGGACCACGTCACTCCTCTGCCTAAAAAAACATTCGAAGGCCTTTGCCCTCAGGATGAAGGACAACTGGTTTAAAAGGTTAACAAGACCCTTCTTGCCTGGTGCTAGACTGTCTCTCCTGCCTCATTCTGTTGTTGAACAAATATTTACTGGGTGCCTTTTCTAGGCCAGGCAGAGCGGATACAGCAGTGCAATAGCAGATGAGTCTCCGCCCTCATGGAGCACGGCACCTGAGAGGGAGGAGAGGATGAGCAAGGAAGTGGAGCCTAAGTTATGTCTGAAGGTGACTGGTGATACGGAGAAAAACAGAACAGAAACAGGGAGTAGCTGGGTATGGAAGTAGTGGCTGCATTTTTAAGCAGGGGAGTCCAGGAAAGCCCCACAAGAAAGTGATGTTTGAGCAAAGCTCTGAAGAGGGCAAGGGAAGGTTCCAGGGGGCAATCTGCATGAAGTATTTCCCCCATTGTGGGAAGAGCAAGTGCAAAGGGCCACTGTCAATACCGGCGCTTCAGTTCCTGGGCCCTTCCCTCTCCTGGGAGCTCTCTCCCCTCTTCTGGCTCCTCCTCATCTGTCAGGGGTGGCTCCTCTGTGCCCTGTGACCTCCCAGAGCACCGAGTACTTCCCACCATGGCCCGCAGTGATTGCTCAGGCCTGTGCAGCCATCTCTCCTTCCTCTAGACTGGACACTCCTGGCAGGCAGGAACCACAGCTGCCGTGTTCCCATTGTCACAGCAGCATCTGGCTCAGGGTCTGGAAACTAACACACACTTGATACATGTTTGCTGAACAAAAGAGTAATGAACACACAAGTGAATGACATGGGGCAGGGGCGGGACAAACTACATGTTATGGCCCACTGCGGTCTAAACGAGGAGTGGCAATGAAGACAGAAGTATGTGTTGACCTCCAGAAGCCTGTCCTCTGTGCGGCACTGGTTCTTCATTCCCAAAGAGAAAAGTTATTTATTATTTTGGGGACCAATTTGCTGGGGTCACATACATTAATGTGCCATGAGATCACCCTGGGTGTGGATTTGATCATTCCCATATTTTCTAGGAGACTAACTCTCAGATGTTCATCTCCCTGGGCAGGCATAAACTCTCCCGCCCGTAAGATTTATATTTCTTTTAAGCACTAATGATGAATTAACAGTTGGTGGGTCCCCATAAGCAGCTATCATTCCAATGAACACCCACACCCTTTTCCTTTGTTTTGAAATGTGGCTAGAGATGAAGATTTTTCTGGACAAATACATATCCAATTTTTTGTCATCAGCCATATATCTGATTAGCTTCTCAGGGTGAGACAGTCCTTCCTCATTGCTAGTTCAAATGAAAGCATTTGGTCTAAGCTAGAATCAGAAAAAGCATTTGAAGCTTTCTAGCCTCCACAATCAGGCATGAATCACTGGATGGAATAACAGAAATCAGACAATACTGATTTGAGGGAAATTTCTCCATTATCCCCAGGAGAAGGTTTCATGTTAGGCTGGAGGACAAAAGGTATAGTCAAGACCAGTTCCAACGGCTCGAATTACTTTAACTGCTTATGTGGGACTCAGATTGAAGAGTGGGGAGGGAGTTGAGAGGCTTTGAGAAAAGTCCCTCCAAGCCACTTGACCTATAAATCTTTTGATAAAACAATTCTCTTGACTGTATGGCTCATCTCCCTAATGTTCAGGGGCCATCAATTCTAGCTTGATGGAATGTTTTCAGTGAAGGCTCTATGGCCACTGGAAAGTGAAGTACTGTTTTTGCTTATTATGTTCCAGTGTTCTGACAAATAAATGATGGTGAAAGTGGGCTCAGGAGATGGGAGGAAAGAAAAGATTAAACAGATAAAGAGGATTCTGAGAGACAGTGATAAGAGGAGGAAGAGTCAGGAATTTGAAACCAGGAAAGTCATGTGCTTGGGTGGTTTTTCATTTATTCATCGAACTAATACTTACTGAGTGCCTATTATGTGTCATACAAACAAGCACACAAATAAGTACCATGATTGTAGATCGTGACTACTCTGTGAAGACAATGCAATGGTGATAGATTGGTGACTTGCCTTGGGTGGTCAGGGAAGGCTTCTCGGAGGAGGTGACATTGAGCAGAGAGCTGGATGACAAGTTGGAGCCAGCCCTGGATGGATCTATCTTTAGCAGTCAGGGTAGCTGCTATCTCTGTGGTCTGATTATTTGGCGGTAAACCCAGGCAGGGGATCTTTGAAAAGGAAAGTAGAGGCCGGGCGCGGTGGCTCACGCCTGTAATCCTAGCCCTCTGGGAGGCCAAGGCAGGAGGATTGCTCGAGGTCAGGAGTTTGAGACCAGCCTGAGCAAGAGCAAGACCCCGTCTCTACTAAAAAATAGAAAGAAATGATTTGGAGAGCTAAAAATATATATAGAAAAAATTAGCCGGGCATGGTGGTGCATGCCTGTAGTCCCAGCTACTCGGGAGGCTGAGGTAGAAGGATTGCTTGAGCCCAGGAGTTTGAGGTTGCTGTGAGCTAGGCTGACACCACGGCACTCTAGCCCGGGCAACAGAGTGAGACTCTATCTCAAAAAAAAAAAAAAAGAAAAGGAAAGTAGAATTCCTCCTTTCTAGGCCTGTTCTGCCCACACTTCCGGGCTCCATCCTGACCCTAGGAGCTACCCCTCTGTTTTCTGAGTGGTAGAGTAATCAATACTGACACTTGCAGCTCTTGGGTATGTTGAGAACAAAGACAGGAGAATAAATAGTAATCATGAGTCAAGGTCTCTAAAGGTGTAGGAGGGAGAAGAAAACACAAGGTTAAATGGAAGGGAAGGAAAATGGGGGAATAGAAGAAAGCAAAAGATGCTGGAAGCTATTGTATTTCTTTTATGTGCACACTTTGGTGGGAATGATTAAGAAACTGATGGAAGGGTGAAATGTTTTGCAGAAAATCAAAACTCATCCTTTCACTTATGCTGTACTGTAAATACTTTAATATTTTAATGCTCTGTTAAAAACACCTGGAAGCCTTTCTCTTTCATAAATGAAACAATAAAGATTAATGAGTTAATTTGGTAAAGCTGATTTGAGTTGCACAGAAGGCATTTCGTAAGTACTTGGCATTTAAAAAGTTATCTGACATTTAAAAGGAGATGACTGTTAATGAATTCAAGAGCTAATCTTATACTCTGACAGAGTGAGCCATGGAAAATCCAGGATTATTATCTTGCTATAAACACAACGTGATTGAGTTGAGCTATCAAAAAAAAGAGCTATTGGCTGTATACAAATATATATACTCACATGCATATGTAATGTAGCAAAACTTACAGAGGCTATTCGTTAAAATTAAATAAATATCTTATCATTTCCTTTCTTACTTTTGGATTATAATATCTGAGTTACAGACCTAGGGAGAAACCCTTCTCTCCAGTAATTTTTCCTCCTCCTTTCAACTTCTGTATTTTGAAGGGTCACTACCATGGGTTGGCTCTACAAACAGACCTTGGTACATCTAAAGAAGGAGATGAGATTCTAAACTCCAGCAGCTACATCTCCACCCATGTGTCCCACAGAGCCACCAAAGATAAGGATCTGTCCCGTAGGTGTCCCTCAGGCCCTTCTTATTATTGCTCCCACTCCTTTCTAATTGGGGTTCCCCATCTTTGTAGCTGCGGCTTAATGGTTCCAAGAAGAGCTATTGTCCCTCATTAAGGAGGCAGCAACACTCTTGCTGTCTAACTGCCTCCCACACAGCTTACAACTTCATTCTGCCTGAGAACAAGCTGCCAAGAATCTCCTGGAACCTGTGGGCATGCTGGGCTGAAGGCAGGAGGGTCTTTGCAGCCAAGATCTGAAACCTGCTGGGGAGGGGACACACCCCACCATTATCTTAATGCATGGAAAGCAGGTAGGGGAGGCCTTTGCTGAAGCCCTTATGTGGTCTATCAAGTTATCACATCAAAACTGTGTGCACACAGGGCATCTGTCCCCTCCTGTGAGCAAACAAAAGGAAGAGTCAGTCTCTCCTTCTCACCAACAGGGCCCCCTCCTTGGCTGAGAGTCTGTCCCTCCACTTCTCTGAACCCCAGTGGAGATGAAGAGATCAGAGAGATTTAGTCACTGCCTCACTGCCGGTGCAGGAGAAGGAGGGCTGGGACTCTAAGCTTTCCTCTCCTCCCACCCTCTGCTGGGGTTGGGGGGGACCAAATCCTGGAAGGGGCCATTCATGCCAGGAGCAAAGGGGCTGGCAGGTTTCCCTGTGTTTGGCCTTCTCGGGTCCTATTGTTTCTTGCCCATGGACATGAAAGTGGGCAGAGACCAAATTCCTGACAGGAAGGGAACAAGAAAGCTCTTCTCTAGCTACCAATCTCCACCATGCCTACTGGTTGAGCTCTCCTAAAACTGTCCACTCAGCCCATTTCACCAGCACCAAACTGCTTCTAGAACATAAAATGTGGGCCAGGACCTTAGGTGGCCAGATTGAGCAGGATGAACCCAGGCGACAGGCACGAGGACTGCTCTGCACATTTGTGGAGGGTGGAACCACACTGTGGCTTGGGGTTGTGGCACTCAACTCTATAGGAGATTTTATATCCTCCTGAGTGTTTAGCTAATTAGCCCAATAGCTAGCAAACATTAGACTAGGAAGAGAAACACTGCCATCTCCAGTCTTAGCTTTGGTGAGGGGCTCATTTGGGGACTTTCTCCAAGTTATTAATATTTCTGTGCCTCAGCTTCCCTACCTAGAAAATGGGGCTAACCTCACTGTTCTCCTCAAGGAGATTTTGAATAATGAAATTCTGGACACTTTAATTCCCGGTCTTTTATTATTTGGAGGTAAATCTTATCCATGAATTCTAATTGATATTGTCCTCAATTTAATTAAGTGCTTTGTTGACACAACAGAATCATTGTTTATCTGGCTTAGCAGGAGCTGGAGGAAAAAAAAAGAGCCAAAATAGTGATCTCTTTTGCCCCAAGGGAGGTAGAAACCAGCTTTTTCTGTGTGGGGGTGTCTAGCTGTATTCAGGCTGGAACTTTGCCAGTGTTTGAGAGATCACACATCCTATTTTAGACTGGGAGATGGGAGGTGACGGGGTGAAGGGTGGGAAATCTGAACAACTCCCTAGTGCTTTCCAATCCCAAATTTTACTACCTCAAAACTGTGTGATTTCCTTGTTTTGTTGGGTCTGGAGTGACTTTTCTGACAACCGACAGGCAGGGAATCTCAACTTATAAACTGTGAAAAGGTCATTTTAAATCAGTCGATTTTCACTAGGAAAAAAATGTTACCCATGGTGCTTTGATTCCCAGACTGGCCCATAAAGTTTATCTAACCCATAATTTAGCCAGACTATGGAGTTGAAGTAGCCCTGGTAATGCTGGGACCACAGAGAGCTGGAAGAAGAGAAAGAAAAATGCCCTTTCCTTTTCTTTCCTGGGGCCCCCACACTTTCCTGCCTCTTCCCCTCCACTGGGCCCTCATGTCCTCTGACCTCTAGGTTTTCCTGACACCCATGTGCTGTGGGCGTTGGGGCCCTGCTGACACAATGCTCCTGGCCCTCAAATTCCCTGCCTCCTCCCCCGACCCCCAGCCCTTCAGCTGTGCTCCCTTAGCTATAGGTGGGAAACAATTTTTTTTAAAAAATTCACAATGAGATATGAGAAACCCAAAAGGAATCTCTAATTTTAAGCAGTGAAACACACTGAAAACCCCAGATGGCATAGAGGTATTTGGGAGACAGAGAGAGAAGCGTTTGGGTAGAAGGCTGGGGGTGGGAGAGGGGAGAATAATTAGTATTGACTTATAGTCCTCCTTTAAATTATTCCTGCTTTTAAGCCTCTCCCTTTCCATGTCTAAAGCTTTAGATTGCATACTAGCTCCAAGTTCTGTTTTATAATGGCTTTCAAGGCAGAGGACAGGGAAGTAGAATACCAATTACTATTAATATTATAGTTTACTAGGGGTTGCCTAGTGCCAAGCATTGTGCTAATCTCTTTGCATATATGCTTCATCTAATCCTTGTCATAATTCCATGAGGGAAATATTGTTACCCTCTACAAGTGAGGAAATTGAGCCCGAGAGGTTAAATAATCTGCCTAGAATCATACAGCTAGTAAGGAAGAAGCTGGGATCTAAACACAGCTTCACTGGATTCTCAAACCACTAGGCCTCTTTGCAAATGCAGGTCCTGTGTGAATGGGGCTCTGTTGGTCCTGACGTCTATTTCCTCATCTGTGAAATGGGGATAGTAACTGTACCAATCTCATAGGGATGTTGTAAGGAAGAAGGGAGATAAACCTAAATCCAGGACATAGTAAGCCTCAAAAACACTGGTTGTTAGTACTTTTTAAAAAGACCCTCTCAAGATAATGGGGAGATAACTGTTAAAGCTTGTGATAGGTACAGGGAGGTTCATTATACTATTCTCTCTACTTGTACATATGATTGAAATTTTCCATAATAAAAAGAAAAAGGAATTAACTAGGCTGGTATTCTGTGTTTTTAGCAGAAAACAGATCAATAAATACAGACTTATTGGGATAAATGATAGTTGCAGTGAAAATTCAACAAATAAAAGCCTTGATTTTGTAATTAAAAACAAACCCCTCTCAGGAAATTATCCTTAAATTGTCTAGGGCGTTTTGGGGCAGGCGAACTAATCCTGTGGGTAAGGTTGAACCAGAAGATGAAGTTTGCTTAGATCTTCAAAAAGCCTTTGAATCAAGTTCCACATTCAAAGCTATTTACAAAACCAGAGGGAGAGAGGGAGGGAGGGAGGGAGAGGGAGAAGGGAGAGTGAGCACAAGCATGGAACTAGAGGAAATGTGTCTTGGAAAAAAGAGCTAACTTTAGGAATGAGAGACAAAGGAAGAGTGGGGAGTGAAGAGCACCTCTCTGGATGGGGAAATGTGGAAAGTTAATTCTCCTAGGCATCAGTGCTAGGACCAATCTTACTTAGCTTCACAAAGCTCTCCAAGAAGGATGTCTAGTGACATCTCCAAGTTTACCCATGACCCAAAGTTTTCCAGAGGAGGAAACACCAAATCATGGCAACCAATAGCAGGAAGTATCCAGAGATTGTGTGAGTTGTTGGAGAAATGTCAGCTGAACTTCCATATCATTATCGCTAAAAATAAAACAAGTGCAAACTCTGAATCTTTTTCTATCAAGGACATAGACCTTAATGTTAATGAAAGATTTATTCGTCGATTTTTTTTGAGTGGCTACCAAGTGCCAGGAACTGTGTTAGACACAAGGGATACGAAAGTAAATAGAATAAGAAAAAAGAAAAATCTGTCTTTAGAAAATCTATTCTTTCAGATAACAGCCAAAAAGTTAAACAGAAGGCAGGGCATGGTGTGGCTTAGAAGGACAGTGAAATAAAAGGTTACCTTTGTACCCTTGTATGAAACATTGCATGTCTACAGGTGGTTTTTTTTTTTTTTTTTTTCTGAAAGAGGAAAGCCGACAGGGGATATGAACACCATCTGTGAAACCAGTGAGGAAACAGATGGGGTAAACATAGGTTTAAACCTAAGTGTGCTAGAATTACAGGCTACTCTTTGAAATCCAAAAGAGGTAAACTTAGGACACTTAAGATCAAATATGAATCTACAGTTGCAAACTCATGAAACATGAACTCAAGAGATAATATAGGTTGAAACAGAAGTCACTTTGTGAAATGGATAAAAGGGACAAAAGTCCGGTATAACAGGATTTTTAGGACACTACCAAAAGTTCTAATCCTCACAGAGCAACATAACAAAACCCAAGATAAGGCATGTGAGAAAGGATGTTTGCTCTTCCTAACTTGAACATAGCTTAAACAAAGGGAGAAAACTGACACTGTGAAAACTGGTGAGATGCTTTCTTTCTTATTTTAGACAAAGAAATGCAATGATTCTTGGGAAGCCTAATTAAGGTTGAGCTTATACTTAGATGCTCTTTACTGACAACCTCTCTCCCCTCACAGGTCTATAAACCAGTGGGCTCAGGGCTCATCTTGTCTCAAACTTACATAGATGGATCTAGATGGACCAGAGTTTCATACTTTGAGATTCAATTTTTCAGAAAAAGAGACGAATTCATTGCCCTCCAAAGTTTAGAGTCAGAGGGATAAAATGCCAAAAAGGAGCTGAGGTACTTAAAAGAAGAATTCTGATTGCTCTATTCAATAACCCAATAAAAACCTAATTAATGTTATCTATTTTTTACTAACAGTAGTTAAAAAATAATGGTGCTATGGTGTTGACCCCTGTTGATCTTGCTGTACACTTGTTGTATACTATGAGTCCTAGATCATTTTAAGCTAGACTTGAATAAAACCAGCTCTTCTTATGATCCATCTTTCCTTCTTATAGGGAGAATTTGATAAAAGGCAAAATGTAAAAAAAAAAAAAAAAAAAAGACCCAGAAAACAAACTAAAAACAAAAAACGTAACATATTCCTAATTTCAAGTTAGCATGACTACACTTTTTTCATGCATTATTTGCAAGTTTTTTCCTTATAGGTACTTTTTTTTTATATACTTGCAGTCATAGTTGACATCATTTTGATTTCCACTTTTAAAATATTAAACCAGTGGTTCTCAACTGGGGGTGATTTTACTCCCCAGGGGACATTTATCAAGATCTGGAATATTTTTGATGGTCACAACTGGCGGGGTTGTACTACTGGCATCAACTTGTGGGGAATAGCCGGGGATACTGCTCAACATTCTACAAGGAGCAGGCAATCTCCCATAACAAAGAATACCTGGCCCAAAATGTCAATGGTGTTAAGGTTGAGAAACCCTGTGTTAAACCATCAGTATCAAATCAGTTTCTAGAATGAACAATCATTCTTTTTTAATGCCTGAATTAAACCCCTTGCTGAGAGAGATATATCATAATTTAGTTATTTTTTCTGAATTTTCTGATGTTAGTCTCTTAGGCTGTTTCCAATTTTTATTATAGATTATGCTGCGATGGACATCTTCACTGACATTTTTTTTGTTGAATTATTTCCTTACAATAAATTCCTAGAAGTCAGAAATACTGAATCAATGGGTAGGAGTACTTTTTCATGTTTCATTTGCTTTACAATGGATTGAATCAAATTATAATCCACCAGAAGTGTGTAAGTGTACCAGTTTTACCAAAGCCTTGATAGCACTCGGTGTATACCATTAAAAAAAGTGGGAGGAGGCACAAATCTCAAATATAAAATGGCACCTCTAGTTTGCCTCAATACACATTTAAACTGCTACTCAGGATGAATACTTTTTCCATATTCATTTTTCTTTCTCTTTCTTTCTTTCTTTTTTTTTTTTTTTTAAGAGATGGGGTCCTGCTCTGTTGGCCACGCTGGAGTGCAGTGGTGCAATCATAGCTCACCATAACCTCCAGCTCCTGGGCTCAAGAGAGCCTCCCATCTCAGCCTCCTGAGTAGCTGAGACTACAGGCAGGTGGCACCATTTTTTTTTTCTTCATTTTTTTGTAGAGATGGGGTCTTATTATGTTACCCAGGCTGGTCTCCAACTCCTGGCCTCAAGCAACCCTCCCACCTTAGCCTCCCAAAGTACTAGGATTATAGGCATGAGCCACTGCTTCGAACTCCATATTTGTTTTCCATTACTGTTTTTTTGATACGAATTGTCTTTTGAAACTGGTTCTCAATTTTGTTTTAATCGGAGGTAATCTTTACTGAGTATGGATAGTAATGTTAAAGTTAATAAAATTATTTTACCTTTTGAAAAAGTTTTACTTTCTCCCACCACTGTGTAGATAAGTTAATGTCCCCCTCCTGGAATTTTCATTTACAATTTAATACTTTTTGGGTCCTGGTCACCTCACCCAACCCGCGGCCCCTACACAGAGAGGCCTGGGGGAGAGGAAAAGCGTCTCCAGTGATTGATGTCTGCGACCTACCAAAGGAAGAGCCATACTCGGTCTCTGAAGGTATTCCAGAAACTAATTTCCCTTAATCAAATGAAGGGCCTTAGGAGGAGCCCACGAGGCAGGAAGGAAAATAAATCTGAAGGAGAATACCTAATTCTGTGAGGAGTTTGAAAGACCTGCATTAAAAAAGGGCACCGTACCTTTAGGACTTCAGAACTGGCAATGCTCCATATGTAGCTATTAATATGCAAAAAATGCCTTCATGAATACTTGATTCTGTTCACAGTGGGGAAGCAGTTCATTTGAAAGAGGAAATGGGAGCTTGGAGTTGAAACACGTCTGCTTGTCTCCTTTTTCTTTTTTTATTGGTCTTTTCATCTTCGCATTTCCCCGTGTAGTTTTCTTCCCCCTCTTTCTCCCTGACTTCACCCCCTCTTCCAACTCCTAGGAAGTTGCCGACGTCGGCAGCTACTCTCATTTCTTTTGATGGGTTCACCGCGCCGGGGCGCTGATCCTCGGGGGCTCTGGCCGCCGTTTGCGTCCTCCCCGCGCGCACCCGAGGCGGCGCCGAGCCCGCCCCCGCCCCGCTCGCCCCGCCCCCGCCGCCGCGCGGACACGGGGCCGAGCTTTTCCAGGCCCGCCGGCAGGGGGCGCCCGCAGGCAGCCTCGGGGACCGGCGCGTCTGCCAAGCCGGGGCCGGCTTTTCTCTCCAGCCCACACGTTCAGAAATTGTTTTCCAAATCTAGGTATGTAACTTCTCTTTAAAGGGTGGTGGTACCAAAATTGTTCCACCTTTGGGATTCTCTCCCCCACCCCCCGCTAGCACTGTGATAAAAAAGTAAAAGTATTTTATGCGACTGAATACCTAACATGGTCAGACCCCGAAGGCAGGGAGGGGCGGGTCAGAGGGGAGGTAATAGAAAGGAAGGAAGAACAGAAACTGCCGCAGCTGATAAAGATCAATTCTGTGGGGCACCCTCGCCTGCTTGATAGTGGGCAAGGCGGCAGTGGAAGGAATCCACTGGATTTGCCAGTGGCCCATCAAGGTAGGTAACTGAAATCCTCTGGGCAAAAATTTGTTTCTAAATCCTTTCCAGATGCTTTCTAGTAAACATGAAATTAGTCATTTACATGGAGTAGGTTGAGGAAGTAGCTAAAATTGAAGTCAGTGATTATTCTAATAAAGGGCCATTAGCCTCAAGAAAGAGGGAGGGGGTAAGGAAGACGCCCCACCCTCCACCCCGTTTTCTCTGTGTTTGGGGGCTGGTGGGGCGCCCTAGACTTTTCCTCAAATGGCTTTTCTTTCCAGGGCTGCTTCTAAAGGAATTAAGACTACAGTGACTTGAACAAACCAGCTGGTGGGAACAGCCCAGTCATTCCACAGAGGAGGCACCTGAAGTTCTCAGAGTGAGCTGACTTGCCACAGCCTCCCCGAGGACACCCAGGATTAGGTTAGGACCCTCGGTCTGGTGCTCCTCTTTCTGGCTGCAAAGTTAATGATTCACTGTAGGATTTAATTTGACGTGCTGACCACTCTTTTATCGCAGGTGATATTGGGCCTCCTGAAATACAGCCACAGGGCTGTGTGAGTTTGGAGTGGGTTTAGGGCACGTGAGGCATTTGCGTGGCCTTTGGAGTTGTGGAAATTATCAAAATATAGCATATTACATTTTCCTTAGTACAGATGCTCTCAAAAAAGTAATGTCTCTAGATCCCTTATAAAAGGTGTCTTTAAAATAGGCATTTGTTTAAACACACAGACATCGGTTCTGTGGTTCCTCTGTAGCAGGGGAGGCAGGGCTCAGCTGGGCTTTTCCTCAGTGGGGGCTGACCCAGGCCTAGGGTTGTCACAGTGAGAGTTCAGGTCCTACCTTGGAACCCAGCTCAGGCACACAGATGAAAAACCCATTTCTATTATTATTATTTTTAATGAGTGCAAGGGAGAGGAGAAAGCCAGGCTGTCTCAGGAAGTTGGAGATAAGGGAGAAATAAAGATCATGGCCCCAGAGGCTGTCACAGGGAAAGACTTGAGAGTCCCCTGGAGCTGTGTATGCTGTTTCTACCTCAGGTTCTCTCAGACCTTGGATTCAGCTCTGAGAATTCCCCTGAGTCATCTCTCTAGAGAGAATTTGAAGACAGTCCTGGCCTCAAAGCTTCCAATGAACGAACAAACTTATAAATATTTGTGAACATATGTCCTTGAACCTTTAACAGACATTCCTAACCTATGCAGATGAAGTATTGTCCTCCTTTCTTCACATTTATCCTGGTGTTTTTTTTTCTTGATTGCTAATTTTTTCTCTTTATTAGGAATGAAAATTTAGTGTCTTACTGCCTCAATGGATGGTACCTTTCTGTGTTTCCGTATTCCCTTTCTGACTTTGCAGAAGTCAGGGAAAGGCCTCTTCATCTTATTCACACATGCAAAGAGCCAGGCAATTCGGTACAAGTTAAGACATTCCAAATCTAATTGTAAAGGAACCTTTGTGATTTTATAGTCTACTTGCATCATTTTACTAATTAGGCAAATAACTCCCAGAGAGGTGAAGAGTTTCACCTAGGGTCACACAGCAAGCTGAGACAAGAACCTAGGCATCTTGCCTCCCAGTATCATGCTCCTTTAGAGTCAGTACTATACCTGTTTTTCTGTTGTTTGGGTCAAAGGTGAGGTTTCATGAAGATTCATGTGAAGGTTGGCTCTGGATTCAGTGTTTGCTATGGTGAAAATCAGAGAAAAAGGATCAAGGTTGTCAGATCTGGGTCTCATGACTTTTGATATAATATATACTGTACACATACACACCTAGTTCATATGTATGTAAGATTATAAACACATATACACCGATGGCATTCATATTTACTCACCACATAATACCCATAACCTCTACAGGCATAGTCTAAACTCCATATTAAATGTGATGCTAAGACCTTGTGTTCAAATTTACATTTTTCTTATTTTGGTTGCTCTTTAAAAGAACAAAAGAAAATTCTTTGTGCTATTAAAATTCAGATAAAGCTGAAATTAAAAAGGAAATATTGATGGGAAAAAATCTGCTGATGCTGTTGAATATAAATTTTGTATGATCTCATTTCACTGAAGTAGGATAATGCTTCTCAGCTTTCCACATAGAACAGAGACTTCCCTCACAGTGTGGAGGGGCAATAGGAGAGAGGTGGAAACACGAAGCAAACAAAGGCAGAGGCCAAAGTGAGGCTGATATGAGGGGACTAATGGAAATCTCGGAGCTTGCCACGAAGCAGGTGCCACTCTGACATGGATATGGTGTTGGTGTAACTCCCATGACCCTCCTCTGTGGTTGGCATTGTCACTGTTCTTTACAGGTGTGGAAGCTGATGCATGAAAGGTAGGGTAACTCACCCAAGGTTGTACTACTAGTGAGGTTTTGAGTAAGGATTTGCATCCAAGACTGCCTGACTCTAAAACTCCATGATGCAAAAAGATAGGATTTATTTTGTTTTTCTTTTTTTCTCCTAAGAAAGTAAATTTAATGTTTATAAAGGAATGTTTATTTGAGGAACAGATTTAGCTAAGCACGTGGCTCTACTGACAAGGATTTTAGTCTCCTCTGTGGGACCAGTGTGCAACAAAAAGTTCTTTCCATACTTGGTACTCATAAGTAGCTCTTTTAAGAGGCTATGACCTTATGTGACTCTGTATCTTTGTCTTTTTGACCTGAAGTCTCTGCTCATTCCTTGTGGGCTGACCTTCCCTTTTCTGTTGTTTCTCAACTGTCCTCTTCTATCTTGTTTGAAAATGGCTTCTGCACAGATTTAAAACATATCTTATTTAAATCAGCTTGGGGGAAACTTAATGCCCAGAGAGTGTTTTCTTTTGGTTGGCTCAAGGCCATACCTTTGAATAGTGCAAGACCAGGAACCAGAACCCAGATGTCCTGACTTAGTGTCTTGTACATTTCCCTCCACATCACACTGCCTCCTGTTAGCCTCAGTTGAGCTTGCCACATCACAGCTGCTTGGCCATGAGCCATCCTCTGGACAAATCCAGCCCAGCAGAGTTGTGTTGCGATGAGGTTCACTTCACTGTGGCTTGGAAGAAACTGTGGGTCTCTTAGAAATGAAACTTACAAATTCTAATGCATAAAGAAAGTTCTTGCAATACCAGGAGAATGAATCAGTCAGCCAGAGTTCAAGAAATGTAAACACATTTTTAGATAGGAGACTGAAAAATCACTTAGGACTTCTTCATCTCTTGGGTCAAGACCTTGGTAATTTACTGAGGTCCCAGCTGTCAAGGAGGAGACACAACTCAAACTGCATTCCTGGGAGATAAAGCAATGGGGGTGGTTAAACTTCCTTTGGGAATAATAGGGCAAGATCTACCCCCATTATCAAGTCAAAGAAACTGACTAACCCATCTACCAACCTAGGCAACTGGCTGTGAACACAAGGCCCAGTTCTTTTTCTCATTCAGGAGCTGGTGTTCATATTCACAGACTACAGAGTACAAAACTTCCAGGCATGCCTGAAACTGGGAGCTCACTGTCTTTATGTGATGAACATTTCTGCCACTAAAGAGATAAACAGAAAACACATTCCTTTCCTGGCTGCCCACCATCAGGCCCAAGCAGATTTTCAAACGCTAGCATTAATCTAACCACAGGCTTTTAGTGAGGAGATAGCATTCCCACCAGATAATCAGGCAGTTTTAGAGATGACCCTTACTCGATGGGGTCTCATCCCAAACCTCTTATGCCTTCTTCAAATCATGGGATCCTTCATCAAACACTCAAAACTTGAAAAGCAGGAAGGGGCATCTGATTCTAGCATGGAACATGGCCCCTTAGCATTTCCTACTATTGAAATCTGTGTTAACTATGTTTAATTCCCAAGTTGTTTTTGTTCATTGTTTTAAATAAAAATGAAACATAGTCATATTTATTCCTATTGTTTCAGAATACTTATTTCCCTTGGTATGGGACCCTCTGGCAGGCCCCATCTGGTGTCAGAATAGAAATCTAACTCCAAAGAGTCACTTCATTAGGGCAGCCTGGCCCCTTCCTAGATGTGTGTCAGGGTTTGGGAAAGAACATCAGACCTGCAGGCTCTAAACTGGCCAAATAGTCAGTGGTTACAAGGGCAGCAGCTGTTAGAGGTGCTGGCAGGAGCCTCTTTAAGTCTGTTTAGGGTTTTTCCCTGCATGTACCATCTCTGAGGCATGAGCACCCTTTGATGGCTACTATGCTGTCGTAGAACTTCCCCCATAACTTGCAGTAGTTCATCACTGGGAAGGGGGTATATCCATGGCCAGACGTCTCAGAAAGCTCCTTTGCCTTCTCACAGCTTTGCACATGGACTTGCTGGCCCCAGCAGCAGCCAATGGAAGAAAGTCTGAAAAGTCAGCCTTGGTAGCGTCATGGTTTTGTGTTTTTGGTCATAAATGGAAAATGCAAATGCAAATTCCAGATTATTTTTTAAAAAATTGTTCCCAGTATAAACTTAACCATAAAAGGAAGGGTAATTTTGGTCTTGAACTTTCCTTAAGAATATCTAAAAATATTTTATTTTATATGATGTGACTCAAGACGCCTATGACCTATAGAGTGTTTGTAGTGTTATAATAAATTTCGAGTCTGCTTATTTAAGGCAGGAGACCAAAACCCAAGACATCCTTTTGGTATTGTCATTATCAAATTCTTGGGACGAGATTTAAGACCCTGTTTATGCTACACATTTTTTGCTTTAAATCTTCTAGGATACAGAGGAGGGTGAGATGGGTGTTATCAACTAGATGCTGGAGACCTGAGCAAGTCTCCAGGCTAAAGACATACCCCTGGGAGTTAAGGAGTTATGTAGACAGATCTAGAAAATATGAGTCAGTCTAAATTTAAATATGGAAGTGCTAGTAAATGTGAGGCATTTCTTCCAATTTGGAATAACAGTCCTTTTATTTACCTATATCTTCTTAGACTAAGGCTAGCTAATTTACGTATATCTTCTTAGACTAAGGCTAGCTAAGTCTTAAGGGTCTGGCTTTAGCTTTGGGAACATCAACTTCTCTCAAAATCTCATAAATTATTTTTTATGGAGAAGTCCAAAGGTACATGGCAGTTTTCCAAGCCCAAAATGGAAGCCAAGCTAGATGATAGAATTTAAATTGGAGTTGAGTAGCAACAAATACCAACTACATGAGAAACCCTCCGATCAAGATACATTGCAGGATTAATAACGATACCTGTGGTGGAAGACAGTGGAGGAAAGGAATTCAAACAAGAGGCAGAAGGAGGATCTACATACAAATCAGCCAGTCAATTCAATTCATGTGGTAGTCTCAATTCTCCAGAAAATATTGTTTCTGGTCATTTGGTCTCAGACAAATATAGGTATCTAGTTATGTCCTAGCCTCTAGTCTCACCTCCTCCAATCCATTCTCTGCATAGCTGGGAGAGTCATTTATTTAAAATGAAAATCTGGTTATGTTAATTCTTATGTAAGCAGAATCCCACTGCCGCTGGGATAAATTCCTTAGTTGCTGCCTATGGCTCTTAATGATCTGCCTACTCCATGAGCTGCATTTCCCACCACTCCCTCCCCTGTGTGTACCCTGGGGCCCAGGTCATTACAAGTTGCTTACATTTCTCCCATGATGCCATGTGCTCCAACCTTCATACGGTCCTTTCTCCTACAGCATCCTTTCTTTACCACTGGCTAGTTCCTGCATATATCCTTAGAAAAGCTCTGCTGATGTGTTCTCTCCTTCCAACAGCCTTCTCAACCTCCAGGCTGAGTCAGTCTGTACTCACTCCTAGCTCTCAACATATGCCACCACTGTGGACTGCTTTAAGGCACAGACTCTACCTCTCAGCTGTGTTCTTGTGCCTAGCATAGTATTCATCACTAGTAGATGGTCATTTCGTGTTTGCTGAATGAGTGCATGAGCAATCTCTTTGTGCTTTGTGAAACAGACTCACTGATTCTTTCTGTTGAACATGTTCTGATGCTGTCTACATTAACTTTCAAAGCAGGAATTGTGAGGAAGCTGAGACAATCTCAAAATCCTTAGGCTACAAGATGTGTGAAAGAAGCAAGAGAGAGAAACTAAGAGGAAAAAAATCCTTAAGGAAAGCCTCATGAGTCTTTATAACTGTTTTAATGAGAAGATAACACAAATGTCTGAAGCATGGTGCAATAGAAAATGGTATTTATGAATTATTGGTTAATGAATTATAATTTTTTTGACAGAAGAAAAGTCAGTATTTGAAACTTTATTATAGGTTGAGAAATATAACTCACACATACAAGCACACACAAAATCTTGAAATCCATACCTGCCTTAAAATGCACTGTGCCAAGTGCTACTTCACTGCTCAGCCAAGGCCCTAATCCTCCATGCACACTGTGCATTAAGTGAGCAGCAGATCTGGGCTACTTGGGAGGGACACATCCTGAGAATTTCACGAATCCTTAGATTTGTGAATACCCCTAGTGTATACCATATCCCCAATAAAACTGAAGTAGAATTGAAAAAAGAGGAGGAGTTATTCAAACTCTAAATGAGTCTATAAATAAAGGACTAGAGTGATTTATTCAACATTTTTGGCAGAGAATCATCAAATTGTTAGACCACTTCACTTTCTCTTACTTCTATCACTAGTCCCAGCAGTTGCAGTCAGCCTTCTTTTAGGCCATTAAAAAAAATATATATATATATAAAATTAACATTCTTCTGTTTAAAAAGTAACTGCACAAGAGCTGTTGCAGATGTTACAATGAATATGGACCACAATGCTGAGATCCGGGTGCTGAGAGGCTGGCTAGGCTCACTCACTAGGTTAGTAATGGTCTCCTGTCTCCCATCCTTGCGATGTCTATGACTTGATTTAATTCCTCTGTAAAATGACAAGTTATATGTGTTCCTGACTTTTGAGGTCCTTTCAAATAGTTGAAACTGAGCTTCAAGTCTCAAAACATCCGAAGTCCACCATCTATACAATTTTTTAGCATCCTATCATTTTTATCTGAAAATATTCACCAAAGCCAAATGACCAAAAAGAAAACAAGAAGTTGTGAAAGCTCTATAAGTGATTCCAATAAATAGATATTTTAAATTGCTCTTTGAACTCAATTCCAGGCGATATCAGGTGTTTTCAGAGTAATGTTATATCCATTTCCTTAACAACAAATGGGGAATATTAAGCACAAGAAGAGTTAAGAATGTTTTGTTAAAGAATCAAGGGAACACATAAAGTTCTAAGTCCTGAAAGAGGCACGCTATGCTTATATATGGGCAATCACTGGAATGCATTTTCCTGTAGAGATTATGTTTTGCATGGTGATTAGTCCCTCAAATCAACTTGGAAAAACAAAAAGTTTGCTTAACCCATATGGTGAATGAACTCTTTCACTCATCAAATAATTATGAAACATAGACAGTAGGTGTGTGTTAGCAGCAGGTACTGGGGGTGCTAGTGGGCCCGCTCCTCTAAATAGCTTGCGGTCTGAAGGAGAGAAGAGTCTAGTAGGTAGACAATACTGTGAGAGAGATGCTGTGTGGGGGTAAGCGTAGGTGCAGTGTGTGCATGTGGAGGGGGCCTGTCACCCAGTCTTCAGGCATGGGGAGGAGGAGGGGTGGAGAGGGTGGGGGGGAGGCAGCAGGAAAGCCACCATCCAGAGGAGGTCAGCTTGAGAACTAAATTGATAACTGAAAGATTAGTAGGAGGTAACCAGGACTAGGGGTAAAAGTCGGGGGATAACAGAAAGTAGAATGGTGGTTGCTAGGGGAGGGGATAAGGCGGAATTGTTTAAAGGGTATAAAGTTTCAGTTTTGCAAGATGAAAAGAGTTCTGGTGATTGGTTGCACAACAGTGTGAATGTACTTAATGCTACTGAACTGTACACTTGAAAATGGTTCAGATGGCAAATTTTATGTCATGTGTATTTTACAACAGTTAAAAAAACGTCGGATAGGAGGAGATGAGAAATTGTGCTCCAGGCAGAGCGAACAGGAAGTTCTAAATAAGAGTTGTGTTAGTGCAAGGTCTTTTAGTTACTAGGAATAGAGAGGAGAAGGAATTAAAGTTTTCTTTCCCTTTCCTGGATCTAGAGCTTGCCAAGTGGCCTTTCTGCAATAGGCAGTTTGCCTTTGGCACCCCATAATGTCCCTTTCTGTACTTTTCTCCTTCTAGTGCCCCCTTCTCCATATAGCTAATGTTCCTCTGTTCATCCAAGCCCTCTGGGACGCCCCACCGATCAGGCATGTTTCAACCCTTAAAACTCTACTTACTTCAAAATTACTCACCTCTTTTCCACCCCTGTGAGAATTTTTAATTCCTCAGAGCAGCTGTTTTCAGCTAGTTTGCAAGAAGACAGCTATCTGATTAAATAAATTTTGCTAGAGTGTGACAGACTATTACCTTCTCAGAAGCACCAGTATTTTAAAAGGATTTTTTAAAATCCAAAGTAAATCTTTTATTGGTGAGATTTTAGTAGAATGAAGTGAAATTGTAACATTTTAGACTATATTTGGAAGAATATTTTGGTCTGGGGAACTACCCTATAACAGGCCTATCTTGCTCGAAAATTTGTCTCAAGAGTTTGATTCTCGCAAACTGTTGCTTTTTTCCAGTGTCTCCTCTTCTCCTTATAGTAGCTCTAACAGTAGCAAATAATTTTCAGTGTTACCCACAGAAGGGTGTCTGATGCTGAGTAAGAAGAATTGGAGGGAGAAATGGGTATTCATCAGAAGCCATGTGTTTGTATGGGTCATTACTAAGTCAGGGAATTCCTAAACCCTCATACATTGTCAGATAGGAACGTGCCTATTTAGAGTGATACCACTACTAACCACGCATAGTGGTAAAATGCAAGTTTCTGGGGCTCAAATTCTAGCTTCACTACTTTGTGTGACCTTAGGGAAGTCACTGAATCTCTCTGAGCCACATTATCCTACATGAAAAATGAAGATAATAATAGGATTTATTGCATATCATTGCTGTGGGAATGAAGGGAAATAATGAATGTAAAGCACTCAGGACAGTGCTTGGCATATCAGAGATATAGAACAATGGTAGCTGTCACCACCACCACCACCATCATCATTATCATCATCATCTTCACTGGAGGGCTCCTATTTAAAAGCTGCTCTGGCCCAGTTCTAACCAAGTGTGAGAATGAGCAGAACTGACTCTGAAACTCTTCCCACCATGGTCAGGATGTCACCTAAGGAAGATGGCAAGGGAGTAAATGTAGAGTGCCAGCCTCCCAGGTATTTCTCTGCTTGCAGATTTTGAGATTGGCAAGGTTATGATTGTGTCTTTTCTCCTAGTTTTGCAATCTCTGGCAAAAACAGTTCCCTCCACCCAGCTCTGGCTGTAGCCCTTGATATGTAGCATTGCTTCCTGTTTCTACAGCAGGTTCTTCATGAAAGATTCATTGCTGCCTGCCCCAAAATAAGCAGCAAGGAAGACCACACACATTTCTCTGTTAATCAAAGACTATTTTTAGGAGAGGGAGAAAGTCTCTAGGTAATCATCCTTTCCTTCTGGTCTGAAGTAGAAGCAACCTTGACTGTGGGTGGAGGATGAGCTACAAAGTCAACTTACACTCCCAGTATTTGCAGAGCTCTACATGGGGGAACTGAAATATAAAAGGAATCTTGGAAGAGGCAGAACAGGCCTCAGTCCTCCATTTAATATATAAACCTGAGTCTTCTCCAGAGAGGTTATAGCTTGTAACTGTGCAGGTTGGGCTGTGCACAACTCTAAGGGGCAGTGTCCACCTCATTATCATGGGAACTGTGCAGTGTGTAGCCTGTGAAACCACAGGACATCCCTGAAAACTATCCTTCCCTGGGCTGGCTAAGAACAAGCATTTGGTTAAACCTGATTTTCTAATATTTACACTCAGACCACAGGGCTGCCCTCCTATGAGTAACTCATGAGAGCACCACGTTTTTCAGGCTTTCCGAGAAGTAAATCCTCTTTCCTACTTATTGATATATTTGGGGGAGTAATGTGTGTTTCTGGAGGCCTAGATATGAAATAATATGTTCATGAGTCAAATGACATAGAGAAGTAGAGGTAACTTTATAGGGAAAAAGCTCACTTTTTAGGAGATGCTGAATGCCGGACCCTTCTACTTCATGGCTGCTATTTGAATTGACAGATTCATAGGCTGAAAAACAATAAGGGATTTTACCTGAGAGTGTGAAAAAGTCTAGAAAAAAATCTACTTTTCTTACCCCAGTACAGGGAAAAACATGAAGTAGATGCCTTGATGCTTAAGCCCCAAAATGAATTGGATGGTTTTGAAAATCCATAGATACTATTCTGGAGAGAAGGCATATCTAGGATTAAAAAAGCATTGAAGAAGACAATGTTTTTCTCCAAGATGTTTAAAGGTGAAACCTTGCAGGGTCCAGGATGCTAAAATTCTGAGAGGAGAACTTTGACAGAGCAAGAGCGTGAAACAGTTAATGTTGGACATGCTGCGAGGAGATGCCCAGATTTGAACAGCAGATGTGCCTCCGTGCATGCAGCCTTGGGGACGCCAGACAAGTGTGAGGAACTCCTCTCCAGCTGCAGCACAGATACGAGGGTCGGACAAGGGAGACAGGAGGGATTCTAGCCCATCTGATTCCAGCCAAAAAGACAAACAGGCTTTTTCACAGCTCCTGTTGATCTTTTTTGCGATCTGTTAGAGTCACCTGGGGTGAGAATTATTCTCCTAGCTGTTCTTGTCAGTCAAAATGAAAACTAGTTAAAACAATGCTGTTTTGATGGCTGATGAGAATTAGGTTGGTAGACCTGAAAAGGACAGTTAAGGGAGAGGCAATAGATAACAAAGAGGTCAGTTGGGTGGGACCTAAATGAAGGAAGAACATTTGTTTTTTTTTTTGTTTGTTTTTGAGGCAGGGTCTCTCTCTGTCACCCGGGCAACTAGAGTGCAGTGGTGTCATCATAGCTCACTGCAGGCTCAAGCAAGCCTCCTGCCTCAGCCTCCCAAAGTGCCCAGATTATAGGTGTGAGCCACCTCGCCTGGCCAGAAGAATGGTTTTTAAAGGGAAATTTTGTGTGTGTGTGAGAGGAGGGGGTGGGGGGTGTACAGTATCAAGGAGACAGCAATAGGGAAGAAAAAGTCACAGGGAATCCTAGAACATTCAAGCTGGAAAAGAGAGATTTCCTAGTTTATCTATGCACCCGAACTCATTTCCAAATAGTTCTATTTATTTATTTGTTTTTCTTCATTGTCTCATTACCGATAACAAATAGACTAGAGAGGTTGCCAGAAAAGGATGTTTGGGTTTTATCATTTGCTAAGCCGCAGTGGGGCTTGGAAAAGCCTGCCCCTCGGTGCCCTTCCATTTTGGCGTGCACACACGTGGCCACGTGCACGCCGGTAACTTGGGCTGAACAGGCAGCCTGGGATTCTGAGAACCAACACTGGAGAGAGAAAAAGCCATAATTAGTGTTAATTGTTGACCCTACAGTTCAAGAATAGATGCTCTGGAGAATGGGAAACGAGAACAAACATTAATTATTGAGTAGGGACCTTGGAGACAGACACTCTGGATTAAAAGGAGAGAGATAAATTGCATAATGAATGTTAATTTTCCCTCAAAGAATTGAGTGGTCGGTGGTTGAAAGGGAAAAGGAGGCTAAATCAGTGATGAAAGAGAAACCTCAGTGTGTGTCGGGGAAGAGGGTCTGGAGGGTTACACAAACACTTTCCATTACTGCTACATCCTGCTCTTTGCCTCCTCCTTGCTCCTTAGCAGTTCCTATCTGGGTTTTCCCCAGAACTCATTATTTACCGCAGTTGTCTGCTAGGAAGCACAACCATTTCCCCTAAAGCAGCAGTCCCCAATTTTTTGGCACCAGGGACCGGTTTCATGGAAGATAATTTTTCCACGGACCAGGGGAAGGTGGGTGTGGCCAGTGATAGGGAGCGGCTGTAAATACAGATGAAGCTTCCCTCTCCCGCCCTGCTGTGGCTGGGTTCCTAACAGGCCACAGACAGGTACCGGTACCAGCCCAGGGTTTGGGGACTGCAGCCCTACAGTATGTAAGCCAGAAAACAGCCACACTGCATTACTGACAAGCTGAGTGGCACATGACATTGGGGTCTATCTCCTGTTTGTGCTGGTGGGAGTTTGAAAAGCAAGGGAGGCCGCCAGAGCTGTGGCTCTGTGTGAGCTGCTGGGGGAGCCACGAGGGCTCTGGAGTCTTAATTGTTGTTTTATCTTAATTACAATGCATGAGACACACATGCACCCTCTCTAACAATGTAATCTTAACTGAAAGTAAAACAGAATACAGATAATTTGAGCAGAAGATCAGAGATAAGAATTGTAGCCAGTTTTTTTTTTGTTAGTTTTTTTTTATTTATTTATTTTTTTGAGACAGAGTCTCACTCTGTTGCCCGGGCTAGAGTGCCATGGCATCAGCCTAGCTCACAGCAACCTCAAACTCCTGGGCTCGAGCAATCCTCCTGCCTCAGCCTCCCAAGTAGCTGGGACTACAGGCATGTACCACCATGCCTGGCTAATTTTTTTCTCTATATATATGTTTTTAGCTGTCCGTATAATTTCTTTCTATTTTTAGTAGAGATGGGGTCTCACTCTTGCTCAGGCTGGTCTCGAACTCCTGAGCTCAAACAATCCGCCCGCCTCGGCCTCCCAGAGTGCTAGGATTACAGGCATGAGCCACCGCGCCTGGCCTGTGGCCAGTTTTGTAAAGAGATGCTACAAACAGGCTTGTCACTGATTGCTCAGATTTCAGAGAGCTGGCTGAGATCCCCAAGTCCAGTCAACGGCCAGTCCTGGGGATCTTCCCTATTTGGCATGGTCTACCCACTTCTGTTGAGGCCCTCATCAGGTGCTGTCTGGGTGATTTTGCAGTAGCCTGAACTCTCTGCCCCTTCTTTTGCCTGTTCCTTCATGTTGGCACACACCTGGGGTTGCATGACATCCCTCCTCAAACATCTGTGATTCCTCATGGTCTAAGAAGCAGTTTTTCTGCTCTCTCTTGGCACACAAGGCCTTCCCTGCTCTGACCTTGGCCTGCCTTTTAGGCCCAGCTCACCCCATGAAGCCCCTCCACAGTCCACTCACACTGGGTGGCTCCTCATTTCCCACATGTCCTCCACTTTCCCTCCTCTTTGTCTTTGGTCATGCGGTCCCTCCCTGCCCGCCCCTTCTCTATTTATCCATCCACTTATTCTGATTTCTCAAAGGTCAAGTGCAAATGGAGATTCCTCGGTAAAAGCCCTTCTCGGGCTCCTAGTCTAGAATTAATCACTCCTTCTTTGAACACCCCTGATTCGTGTTCTCAGGCCTCTGTTGCAGCACTCATTTCATCCTGCCTTGTAGTAGAGTTGGTTGCTTGTGACTCTGTTCTCCACATGGACTGTGAGTTCCTTGAAGGGCAGTAGCCACAATGCCCAGCATGGGGCCTGGGGAAGGGGAGTGAGGAGAGAGCTGCCTCTGGGACAGACAGGCCTGGGAGTGAAGCCCAGCTCTGCCCTTACCAGGTAAGTTAACTCCCTGTGTTCCAATTTCCTCACCTACGATATGTGAATGTAAATACGTCCTACAATTACTGGGAAGATGGAACGAGATTATATATGTAGCAAGGTGCCTGAGAGTGTTCGCTGTTGATGTTAACATCCTTCTGTGTCCTTTGTACATGGTAGTGTTCAGTATATTGTATCAAAGGAGTCAAACACACATGTAATGGGTCTTTCCTCTTTCAGGGCCAATGATGTTTCCTATTGGAGTTTTACTCAATACTTTACAAGATGGAGTGTGGGTATGATCTGATTTGATTTTCACAAAGCAATGTGAAGTATTGATATTATTATAGTTGCCTTCTATTAAGGCATAAGGTAAGCTGCTGTAAAAAGGAGACCCAAAAAGATAAACATTTATTTCTCTTTCACATAAGAGTCCAGAGGTGGGTGGATGGATAAGGGTGACTCTGCTCCATGAAGTTCTCTGGGCACCTTGGTTCCTTATATCTTACTGTTCTATCATCCCATACCGTATTGTTCTCTTCCATGTGGTTGAAGCTATTTCATTACCATGACCAAGTCCAAGAGGAAAGAGGAGGGTGAAAGCAAATAGTTTCCTTTTAAGGACATGACCTGGAAGTTGCACATGCTACTTCCATTCACATCTCAGTGAAAACTTAGTTGCATGGCCATACCTCGCTGCAAGGGAAGCTGGGAAGCATAATCTCTTGCTAGGCAGCCATGTGTTCAGCTAAAATTCAGGGTGGAGAATTCTATTAAGAAAAGGAATAATGGAAGAATGGATATTGGGGAACAGTTAAAGTCTCTGCTACTCACAGTTTCAATCAATATTTATGGGCAATGCTCTGGCAATGCCAGTTGTGTTCTCTGGGATATTCAGTGATAGATGAGGGGTATCCACCCACAGGAATTTTAAATCTAGGAGAGGAAAGAAGAAAAAGAGTAAAAGTTAAGGAAGTGAGGGAGTGCCTGATAAGAGGCCTAGGTGGTAAGAGTGAGTGGAACCTAAGGAAGTAGCAATCATTGCAACCACAGTGGTCAGGTGAGGCATCACAATGAAGGGGGGATTTCAGCTGGTCCTTGAAGCCTGGAAACACGGACAAGAGGGACTAGAGGCAGCGGGAAGAACTTTGACCTAACTGAGTGGATTTGAGCCTTGGGATTTACCATATAAAAGGTGTGTGATCTTGAGCAAATCATATCCCTCTGGGCTTCAGTTTCCTTATCCATAAAATGAAAGAATTTTCAAAGTGTGGGCTCATAGTTCTAGTGGCCCTGCACAGTCCCCAGTCCCCACTCCCCACCTCCAGCAGGGGACGAGTTAACTGGGCTGTGGAGGATTTGGGAGGGACATAATTGAGTCATCCCCACTCAACCGGGGAGCTCTGCTTTTGTCTGCTTTATCTATGGATATCCTCAGCAGATCTGAGTAAATGCTTCCTTTGCTTAAATACTGATGAAGGTGACACCTAAGTTCCCTCCTGACTTTAGGATTCTCCTAAACAGAACAAATGCGAGGGAGGTGGAATTCATAGCTTCACAAGCTGTGTAAAAAGATACAAGTACCAAAAACTGCAAAAAATAAAGAAGTTAAGTATTCTTCAGCACTTCGTACTGTTTTTTTTCTTCAAAAAGTGAATTTCTAGTGGATTCAGAGCAAGCTATTATTTTTGACATTTTTCTTCTTTGAAAGTCATAAAGTGGCGATGATGCCACCTTTTCAGCCAGCTATGAGGTAGGGGAGTCTTTGTGTTTCTAGCAATCACAAGAGGTTTTTGTTAAAGGAAAGGAAGGAGAGTCCCTAGTGTGTTTTAGTAGCTTTCTGCTGGTAGCTTCCAGCCTGGGCTGTGAGGCCTTGCTGGTCTCACTATGGTGATGGAAAGAACCCTGCTTCCTTCTGAAGTCTGGGACAAACACAGGTCTCACCACCTGCCCTTCTGCAACCACTTAGTGCTAAATTGGGTCTGCATGTGACAGACCCGATTTAGCCCCATGCCGAACCTGATGGGAATCTCCTATAACTTCTTTAAGGAGAGTTTTATCTGTCAGGGTTCAGTGCAGAATGGAAACCACCCAGGTATTTTAAGAAGAAACAGAGTGACGATAGAGAATTTGGTGCTGACACAGGTGCTACAGCGACTGCCTCTTGGCATGCTCAGTCTTCATAAGCTCAGTGCCAGCATGAGTAGCCCAAAGCTGTGAAGCATTTGCTGCACTTCTGCCCTCTAAATCTCATGCAAGCACACCTAATTGGCAGAATATAATTTTGCATCCAGCCCCCTTGCTGCAAAGGTTATCTCGGAAATGTAGTTTTTAGACTTCTAGCCTCTGCAGTACAGGAAAGCCCACTGGAAGGAAATGCTGGGCACCCAGAGATACGTACAGCCACATTTTCCTTTATTTAAACATTTGACCTGAGATCACTAGAACTGGTAACATCTGCCAGTGTTATTTCTTATGGGTTACTAACAAGCACTGATTGGGCACAAGGGACAACATAAATTATTACTACACAAGCCTACCTTCCTCTATGTCTTCCCACCTAGAGATGGATGGATTGTGGGCCCTATGGTTTGAAATTGATGTTTGGAGAATGAAAATAAGAACAATCACCAATTATTGAATGGCTAAGATCCTGTTTCAGGATTTAGACAACAGAACTGCCCCACAGAGAGCGTCTCCTTGGGGAAAGGGGCACATGTAGACACATATAGTGTTAGAGCTGGTAGGAACCTTAGAAATCATCATTTCCCAAAGTGTGTTCCAGAAACTCTTTAGATACACATGCTGCTTTACTAAAATCAAAACTATTCAGTGGTCAAATAAGTTTAGGAAACAGTGCATATCTCCATCTCAAAGAACCATGATTCACATTAGCATATTAGAGGCTCTGTGAAGTCTTGCAGTAAGGAATCTGCTGAACTTTAGCCCACTGGTTTCCAAATGTGTTTGACCCAGAGCCTTTCCCTTTTTACATAATGCCTGTTAACCTTCTGAGGAACTGGCATTCTGTGGGACATGTGCTGGGAAGATCTAACACCAACTCCTCTTTTGCCATATGGGGAAGCTGAGGTCCAAAGCAGTGAAGTTTTTTGCCCATATCACAGAAATCATGGGTGATAGAGCTGAGAATAAAACCGGAGTTTTTTCTTTTTCCTCACATGGCCTCATCAAAAGCAGTTCTCCTCCTCTAAATCTCTAGGCAGCATCACTAAGGTTGCAGCTACTAAAAGATAGGCTACTCAATGAAAATCATACTTTGTCAAATATCCCACTAATATGGAAGGATTCTTTAACTCATGGGGCCCCACAACCAACTTATTACACATAACAAGTTGGGAGAACAAAGAGAAAGTCAAGCACTTAGAATATGATTGCCCCCAAATAATCAGCGTTTCGAGACTAGCTGGGATATTCTTGGACCCTTTCTCTTTCTGTTTGCCAAATCACAGACCATCAGGAAGTGGTACCAAGTGTATTAGTTATCTATTGCTGCAAAACCCATTACCCAAAAACCTATTAAGTTAGCATAATACACCTTTGTTATGTGGCTTAGGTGTGTGGTTCTGGTGTAGCCTCTCGTGTGGTCACAGTCACGATGTCAGCCAGGGAGGCAGTTATCTGAAGACTTAACTGGGATTGGAGAGTCTCCTCTCAAGGCAGCTCACTCATAAGCAGAGAAAGTTCATTCTGGTGGCTGGCAGGAGGCTTCAGTTCCTTGCCATGTGGACTGCTTGCTATAAGGCTGCTTGAGTGGCCTCATGACAGACATGGTGGTTGGCTTTCCCCAGAGTGAGTAATCAGAGAGAGAGAAAGCACGCGCGCCCAAGGAGAACGCCGGAGTGCCTTTTATGACCGAGTCTCAGAAGTCACCCACTATCACTTCTGTCATAGTCTATACTTATCACAAGTGAGACACTATATCCAGATCACATTCTAGGGGAGGAGAGTTAGTTTCTCCCTTTTCAAGGGAGAAGTATCAACAAATTTTTGGACATATTTTAAAACTACCACACCAAGAAAGAGTTGCAAGGGAAGGATGTTAATTAAATGACCAAAAAAAAAAAAAAAAAAAGGTACCAAACCAAAACAACACCCCCACCCTACCCCCAAGAAACATGTTGAGAGTAAATATCCATTTAGGACAAAAACAAACACTATTTAGAAACTCTGAAAGAGACCTGAGGTTCCAACCCAAGTCATTGGCATAGATACCCTTGAACTTCTTGCAAAACAAACTTCTGAATAAAAGAACTTCTGAGAGAAAACTTCTATTGCTGGCACTCTGACTAGGAGAAAACATGAAGGATTTCAATCAAGGATAAGCAATTCAGAGAGTGTGTCCAATGTTTTGACTTGTATCCTTCCAAGTTAACTTTTCCTTTCTTAAGCCTTTGAATTTTCTAAATGTTGCAATATCTTAACCTGACCAAAGGGGTCAAATTCCAGCTCTAGTCTTCAAATCTTTTTTTTTTTCTTCTGAAGGTTTATATTCATTTCTCTATGCTGTCTGAAAGCAAGATATCATGATCTAATTGCATAAGAATTTATTTCCAAATAGTTGTTGACAGAGTCTGAAAGTCTCAGAAAGATCAGACAGATCATATTCCCTCCTTTACTCAAGAGTTCTTTTTATTAAAAAAACCCACAACTATGATCCCCAAAGAACTTTCCTTTGTGGCACCTGGGGTATTCAGTCAATCAGCAAGCATTTCTTGGACATATAATAAAGATAAGAAGTTCTCTAGGACTCATATATTGGGAGCTAAACAGAAAACAGACACAGATAAATACAATAACCACATAAGTGGGATTAGAGAGAGAGGAATGGGCTGAGACTACATCTAGGCATTGTATGTAATCAAGTGGATTTATTAAGGAAAACATCCCAGAAAAGATGAACTTAGAGCTATTCTAAATATTTGGGGGCAACTTGGGCAAACCATGGAAAGAAAAGAATAAAGACTGAATGTTTGGGCCATCAGAGAGATGAGAAAAGGGTGGGCTGGAATATAGTGGGGGATGAGACTGGGAGTGGAGGGTGGAGACGATGTTCAAGATGGATCTGAACAAACTGAGCTGCAAAGAGTTTGGTGTGGTTGGAGCAATTCCTTTGCAAGAGGAAAAAGTTTTTTTAGTATACTGCTTCTCATACCAAACCAAACCTAAAACCCCCAAAGCAAGAACCCTTTTCCTCTTAATAGAGGTGCTTAGAAAGCTAGACCTGTTCTACAGACCCCTGTAGGGAGAAGTGGGTTTAAGATCCTTCCCCACCTTGCAGAGCACCATCCTGTCACCACCAAGACTGAAGGTCAACCAGCTGTCCATGGAAGAAAGGCCAGAAAGAGTGACTGACTGATTCATTCATTCATTCAACACGCACACAGTGAATACCTTTCGGTTTGAGAGGCAAGTAGGATTAAATATATTGTCTGTGGGACTGGGAGAGATGGCAGGCAAGTCTTCAGCATAAATTTTGTCTTTCTCTCTTTCATGTGGAAATTTTCAAAAGATTTTTCAATACATATTTATTGTCATCCTGCTATGTATATGTGAGGGACTCTGCCAGGTGCCAGGGATACTGAAATGATTGAGGCATCATATTGATAATGGTGACAACAAACTTAAAGCCTAAATATTTCCTTTTCTGCTTCTGGCTTTTGCTTTGCCAAAAGGGGACCTATTTTTCCTGGAACAGAGTGGACAAATGTGCAGCAGGTGAACAGAATCAGAATTGCTTTCCAGTCGTTGTACCAGCTGTGTCACACTGGCAGTGTGGCCTCCACCTGTCTAACTCTTGCTTCTACCAGTTTGGAACCATGATGTTTTTATACTCATATCATGGTATAAACCAAGTGGTGGTGGAAGTTCTTGGACGCTGTGTTTGGAACCAAATGCATTCTACTTTCTGGAAATCCATATACTAGGTGACTACTTCAGTAGCAGCAAGATGTAAAATGCAGCAATAATCCAGGAATTTCTCAGTGGAGAAGTCAATCCTGTCATTTTGGTTGAAGAACCTTGGATACAGAGAGGATGAGGGACTGATCCAAAGTCATCTGGCAACACGGAGGACAGGCCAGAGCTACTCAAATCTCCTGGTTCTGAATCCATGCTCTTTTTATTAAGCCAGTTGTGACACGACACACCAAATGTGTGCAACTTTTACTCTCCCTCATCAAGGGGTCTGGTGGCTGTACAACTCATGTGTACACACCATGATGGCTTCTGGGTGGTTGATGCTCATCACCCTCTGACTTCATTTCTTTTTTCCTTTGCAAAATGGCTATTGCCAAGAGCCAGCATCTCTTTTCCAAAAAGTTAACGTGCCAGAAGGTTTTGGAAACTGCCTTGCTATCTGTCAGGAGCCAGATGATTCACAGCAATGAACCAACGCACATAACAAGGATACCTGATTGGGTTACCAATTAGCCACCTCCACCTCTGGAGGGTGTTTGGAAAGAAAAGAAAAGGCCGTGTTTAGTTTGGGCAAATACCAAAAGGGCTTTATCATTCTCATCAAGGCATCAACATGGCACATTAGACCTCTTCCAAGCCATTCCACTGGAACTTCTCTCTCCAGAGGCTCCAGCAAGAGTAAACTTGTTATGCAAACATTGGGTTATTGTGTCTGAGCTACAGAAGCACCTCTGTGTCAGCGAGAGGGGAGAAACCGGCTGACTTGCGTCTGTTTTTAATGATGCCTCTGCTGCTGGGAAATTTTGGAAACTGTAGGTAAAATCTTCCCCTTTGAAAACAAGGCTGCCATGGAATGTGTTGTCTTACTTACCTTCACCTGATGAAAGCACCTCGGTTTGGGTAGGCCCTGGGAGGGACAGGCAGTCGTTCTCTCCAGCTGGACCCAGCAAGAAGTGTCGCAGTGTGGGGTCTCTGGAATCTTCTTGAAAATAAGCACAAGCATGGGCTGAACCCGGACCATGTTCCCCTCGTCCCCCGTGGGCACAAGCACATAGATGCCCACATGCTCAGGTGCTCACCAGAGTATAGGATAAGGCGTATTCCTGGGACTCAGCAGAGCAGGGCCATCATTTAGGCTCTGTCTCTGGGGTCAAGGTGGGATGAATAGGGGGGGCTGTCACTCTCTCATGCCTTTGTGAGAGTCTGGGAAAGGTAGGCCCTTTGGGCACCTCAGGGGCCGGGCTAGGCTGGTGGGGGCACCTTGTGTGAAGGAAAGGAAAGGAAGCCCCTTCCTCCAGGTATGTGTAGCCCAGGCCCTGGTGATTCCTGCCTCGCTCTCCCTCTCTGGCAAATGTCCTGAGCAGTATTTGGCATGTACAGCTCATGTAGTCTATGGACCAATGCTGGGACTGCTTAGTGACTCCAGGGGCTCAGGCCAAGCAGGAGAAGGAGGCTGTCTTTTCCTCAGTGACTTAGAAAGATTGACGGCATTTCTGTAACCTTACTGTAAAAGTAAAACACAAATCATTTTTTCCCTGCTCTACTTGCACACTCAACACAGAAAAGTTCTGTGACTAGATGTGTGGGGTTTGCCCCACACCAAGCAATTCTCCAGCAGACACCAAATGGGTGTCCTATAATTCAATTCAATTCTGACACTTTCTACCTGGAGATAGTGTCAGATCCCACGGGTTAAGGGCTCGGTCCCACAAGACTGTCCCACACTTCAGACACCAAGTTGTGACCTATACTTCTGACTGACTGGCTATAAACTGAGGGTCCCACAACCCTCCTTTGGGTTTGATAATTTGCTAGGATGGCTCACAGAACTCAGGGAAATACTTACTTACTGGTTTATTATAAAGGATACAGATGAAGAACAAGATGAAGAGATGCACAGGGTAAGGGGTGTGTGTGTGTGTGTGTGTGTGTGTGTGTGTGTGTGTGTGTGCAGGGCTTCCATGCCCTCTCTGGGTGAGATACACCCCCAGCACCTACACCTTCAGCAGTCCGGAAGCTCATCTACTCTTATTCAAGTTGATCTGTCCCCCCTCCCCTTTCCTGGAGGTTGGTGGGTGGGGCTGGAAGTTCCAACCCTCTAATCCTCTAATCACTTGGTTTTTCTGGTGACTCCTCCATTCTGAGGCTACCTAGGGGCCCCACCCTAAGTCACCTCATTAGCATAAACTCATGTGTTATCCTAGGTGCTCACTATGAATAACAAAAGACACTTCTGCCACTCTGGAAATTCCAGGAGTTTTAGTTCAGTGATAGGAACCAGAGACAAAGACCAAATATATTTCATGTTATGCCACACTTTCCTTCTACATGTCCAGGACAAAGCGGCCAGGAATAGGGTAAGCCGCCAGCTACAGTGGATGCTAAGGAGTGTACACACACATGTACACACACAGTGAGGCATGACACACATACATGCACTCACATATTCACACAGGTGCACATACACATATGTACATTCTCAAGGTAAGTACACACACATGCACGACCACACACATGCATGCATGCATACATGTTCACACATGAACAATGACACATGAACATATTCACTCATTCACAAGACTGCATATTAGAGATGCACATGTATGTGTAGATATGTATGACACACTCATACATACAGTGTGCATGCATGCACACAAGCACACACATGCACTCGCATGGGCATATAAGCACACACATACACCCACACACTCAGAAACAAATGTGCTCTTACACAAACATTCACTTATACACACACATACCCCCCAACATACACATTTGAGGCTTCAGGCTGTCCTCTTGTCACAGCCATAGTCCTGGCATTCTATTCCAATCGGATTCTCCCTTTGTAAGGATGTCCAAGAGTAGATGTGTATGTCTGTTTGGTATGACTTGTCCTTGGCATACAGCCTCCCAGGAAGGCCCCTGATGCTGACATGACAGTATGTCAAGTTTGGTTCATTTGTATCAAAATTAAAAGAGCATCACTGTCGCGCAAGTATAAAGGGGAGGAAGTTGTGAAAGAAAGGTTCCGACCCTGAAATGATTTCTAAGTGAAAACGATGTCTTTAGGGAGAGAGAGAAAGAGAAGAGTGTTGGGGGGAACAAGGGGATTTGATTTTGACCATCTCAGCCTGAAACAGAGAGGTTGCAAACACAGATTGGAATTATTGATCTATGTATTTAATCTATGCTTAAAGAATTCAACTATACATGTTTTGGGGAGAGAAAGAGAGTGGGGTGGGGGTGAGAGAGAGAGAGAATGATTTAATACTGAGGCATTCTGTCCGTGAGTGAGCATGAAATGAAGGATGTGATGTCTGTTGCCTTCTTGATGGCTCTCAGTTCTCATGTGCCTCTCGAAGTGTGAGTTTCTTACAGCCCTGAGTGTGATTCTGCTGTTAACAAGAGATACCTCTTTCTTCACACAATCTGTCCCCCAAACATATGCCATCTCCTTCATCTGGTGTGCAACCAGAGAAAGCAGCCCAAGGTGCCAATGGAAGAGGAACGGCTGCCTGGACTGCATTTTCTTAAAAACCGTCTGTCAGCCTCCAGCATGGCACCTCCCTAGGAATTTTCAGGGGTAATTTGGATTCTAAGCAGTTTTTGCTTGATGACCTATTGTTGGATCAAAGTTCCCATGGGAGCTGCTAGTGCACTGTCCTTGCATTATTGCTCTTGTCTAAACAACTTAGTCCCCTCCTTGATTGTCAGCCCCTAAGGATAAGAACTTGAAGTGCAGCTGTGTTAGAGGGCATGGCTTTGCCCTGCCCCACCCTTCAGTAGAAATCTAGGGTCTTCCCTTTCTGTGAACAGGCCTTCGGCTCTGCCCTGGACTGGAGGGGGACTTCTCTCTGGGGACTTCTCCTGTTGGCAGAGTCATCAGGCTCCCATGCCCCCAAGGGGTGTGGAGTGTGCCTAGTAAATGCAGGAGTGGGTCTCCCCCAGGAACTTGGGGAGCTGTGTCATCACACACAGCTGCCAGGAGTAGGAGAGCACACAACAGCTTGGCAGTGCATGTTGGTGCAGCAAACCCTTAAAACATGTACTGGCTTTTTAGGAATATGCACGGTGAATATTAATCCCGCTGACACCATCAGAAACACTACCGATTTCTCCTTTTCAATGGGGTGCCTTTCAGAAAACTTACATCATGGCTGCCACACGGCCCTGGAGATGAGCCACAGACAAGCCAATGAGGGGGGCATCCATACATCCCAGGAACAATTGATTACCTTGTCCTGCTGGTGGTGCCCTCCTGGGCGCTCTTGCATTCAGGGGACCTGGAGGGCTGCTGCAGCCTGATGTCCTGGGGCCCCCGTCCAGGTCCCTCTGGCTCTCCAGACTTTTTCTTGCTTTAATCGGGGGTAGAAGACCCAGTGGTGGGGCCACATTCTGGGGCAGGGCATCATCATCTTCAAAAGCAAAAAAGGAAAAAGCATGAGTGAGAACTTCTCAATCAGCAGGGAAGAGAACAAACCTCTTTTCTAGCTTGGTTGATGGCTCCTGGTGTTTAGGATGACTTATACTACTCATTCTTGTTTGTCCCTCTTTTCCGGTCCTGCAAAGGAGCAGGGACCAGATTTCTCCTGTGGCCAAAATGAAACTACTCTTGACTAGAATAGTGGCCCCCCATTTAAGGAATTGCCAAGAACCAGGAGTAATTGAGTGGTGGTGGTGGTTATTCTCGTTTCATGGATGAAATCCTGAGATAGAAGTAGGACTAGAGAGTCTGAAAATTCCTTCCACTCCCAATCTGAAGGCTCTGACCAGGGAAACACCAGCTTTAGAATTCATGGGTTATTTGGTACAGATTTCTGACCACAAAGCAATTTTGCTAGCAGAACCAATGACCACATTCCCTCCTCAAGGTACATAAGCTGCAGAGTACCACTTCCAGATGGTGGTCAGAGGTATCTGGATTGATGATAACACTCCTTAAAGCACATCTGACCCTCTACCTGTCTCTGTTCTGTCTTTTCAACACCAGCAGGGACTGCTCTGGGAAGCCTGAAACCCAGGAATCTAAGTTCTGAGGCCTTGGCTTCATCTTTCAGAGAGAGTGTTCTTTATTTCACATTCAACCCAACTGTTGCTATTTGGGTTTAAAAGCTGGCTTCATGCACAGTCTCAAAATATCACAGACTACTTATTTATTACAAAGGAGAAAAATATCTTTACAAGAGAGAAACTTGGCAGGTATCACCTTTTACCAAATAATAAAATTTAATATAACCTATAATGGAACAAACAAACATTTTGTGGCCCTTGATGTGATGTGATGAGGACAGATCACCTATGTGATATTCCTGCCAAAAATGTCTGAATCTCATTGTGAGGAAACAGACAAATCCACATTGAGGGCAATTCTGCCAAGCAATTAGCCCGTCTTCTTCAAAAATGCCCATGTTGTGAAAAACAATACTGGAGAACTCTTCTAAATTAAAAGATTATAAAGGGATGTGACAACTAAATGCAATGCATGATCCCAAGTTGAATTCTGGATTGAAAAAAAAAAGCTACAAGGAATATTGTTGGCATAATTAGAGAAATTTGAATATGGATTATAAATTAGAAAATAATATTACACCAATGTTAACTTTTTTCCCTTTCTTTTTTTGAGAAAGGGTCTTTATTTTTATTTACTTTTTTCTGAGAGTCTCGCTCTGTTGCCCGGGCTAGAGTGTCATGGCATCAGCCTAGCTCACTGCAACCTCAAACTCCAGGGCTCAAGCCATCCTCCTTCCCAAGCCTCCTGAGTAGCTGGGACTATAGACATGTGCTACCACACCTAGCTAATTTTTTCTATTTTTAGTAGAGACAGGATCTCACTCTTGCTCAGGCTGGTCTTGAACTCCTGAGCTCAAGTGATCCTCCCACCTCAGCCTCCTAGAGTACTAGGATTACAGGCGTGAGCCACTGTGTCTGGCCTGAGACAGGGTCTTGCTGTGTCTCCTAGGCTGGAGTACAATGGAGTGATTGTAGCTCATTGTAACCTCAAAATTCTGGGCTCAAGAGATACTACTGGCTCAGCCTCCCGAGTAGCTGGGACTACCTGGCTAAGTTTTAAATTTTTTTGTAGAGACACGGGTCTCTCTATGTTGCCCAGGCTGGTTTTGAACTCCTGGCCTCAAATGATCCTCACAAAGTGCTAGGATTACAGGTGTGAGCCACCATGCCCAGCATCAATGTTAACTTTCTTGAGTGTGATAATTGTACTGGGGTTAGGAGGGAGACTATTCTTGTTCTTAGGAGATATGTGCTGATAGGGGATAAAATATACAATGTCTGTAACTGACTCTTAGGTGGTTCAGCGATAAAAATATGTATATGTGTAAAAGCTATCTTCATTTCTGTGATATTACAGGTAAAATAATTTAGGGCTAAGCAATTAGGCATGTGCAACATCTGTGGTAATAGGACAGTCCCACTTATTAGCACTAAATCCCCTGTGCCAGGGACCTCTGTCTGAGAAAGACTGCCGTGAAAAACTTGCCTCTTTGGATCTCTTTCTGAAGCTACTACCTGGTTGGGTCACATACTGAACTAATGCACACCAAGCTACCAGGGGCTTCTCAGGCCAGTTTCTTCCTGGCAGGGTGGCAGAGGATGGACAAGCTCTAGACACTCAGTCCCTGGTGGACATGACAGTTCAAAACAAGTGGAGGGCAGTGCAAGATGAACAATGTTGAAGACAAAATTCAGCGTGGTTGTTTATCTCATAGCTCTGGCTGTGCACGTGACATTGTGGCCACAGGTAGAAAACTGCTTTCTTACCTGTTTGCGTACATAGTGACCCCCTGCCCATATTTGGATTTTTTAAAGGGGAAACTTCAAAGTCTTTAGGATAATTAACTCTCACTTAAGAGATAGACCAAATAAGCCTTTGCCCCAATAATCAAAGGGCATTCTCAAAACCTACGTGTTTCAAGAACGTCCTGACCTAGGTTCATTGATTTGTTTGTTCTGAAAGGCAGTGCAGCACAACGGGTAAGAGCATGGGTTCTGGCACTAGAAGGCCTGAGCTCCAATCCTGGTGAGGCCACTTACAGTTGTGTGGCCTCAAGCAAGTTCCTTATCTCTCAGGGCTTCAGGTTTTGGATCTGTAAAATGCGAATAGGATTGTTGTGAGGAGTACCAGAGATAACACATGCTAAAAACTAAGAACAGTGCCTGGCACAGAGGAAGAGCTCCATACACATTAATGTGCATCCTTCTACTTCTGATACCACTAGTCTGAGATCACTGGACATTTGTGACACTGTGGTCTTGCACATGCCTTTTGGAAAGGAGGTTCAATTTTTTTAAAATGAGGAGCTTTCTAAATATGGCCCATTGCTTCCAACCTATCTAACACATAAACACATACACTCAGATACACCCATGTGTATAATTTCAAATGTCTATATGATGTTTTGAAAAATTGGAGTGAAGACTTTTACTGATATTATGGACTTTTTAATGAATAAATACATATTTATAAACAGATTAGAAATGAAATTTCATTGTTTAAAAACAGGATTAAGTATAGGGCATGCAGCAATTTTTTAGTATGTCGGGTGCCATCTTACATCTGCAACCAGGAAGTATTAGTAGGGGGATGATTCGGTGAGTAAGCAATTTGTAAGCTAGATACTAAGTTAGTTTTACTTCAGCACTTTGGTTACGCCAGCTGCTGCTTGAACAAAAGCCATCTTCAAGTGGCTGGGGTTGGACTAACCTCCCTTCCAGCCTCCTTTGTCTTGGCTGAGCACCCTTGCGTGTCTTGCCTTGCTTCCCTTCAGAGAGAGATTCCTGAGGGATGTGGAAAGGAAAGAGGAGCTACCTTGAGGCGGGAAGTTGTCCCTGTCCGTTCCTGTGTCCACTGGGAGATGGACCGTTATCTCCTGTGGCCTTTCCAAGGACTCATGCTTCAGAGGAGGCCTCCATAAAGGCCTGGCCTCTACTTCTGTTTCTGGGTCTGACTCAGGGCGTGAAGCACCTATGAGACAAAGACAAAGCCAAGTTGTAGTAGGTGTCTGTTGTTCTTTTTGGAGACCTACCCCTCCCCTGCTCACACCATGTGGTTTGGGTAGAGCTGTGTCCATTCCCTGGCTCCAGGGAGTGCATGTCACTGAAGCCTGGTATGAGAGGACCTCATTGCCTTAGCCACAGTGATTGGTTCCAGGGTGGGCATATGAGCCACACCTGGCCAATCAGGTGATTTTTGCTCTTTTGCAAGAGCTTTTAAGAGGCATATCCTTTCTATAGAGATTAACAGGTAAGAGGTTAGCATGGAATTGCAGGAGGACATCTTTATCCCCACAGGGTAAGACTGTGCTAAAGAGAAAAAGTTAAGAGCTGAGAGACTTAGAAGAGTACTGCCCACATATTATTTTCTGAGGGCTGGATTCAGCTGGTTCTGGAGTTGCATGAACTAATATATATATATTTTCCTGACATGTAAAAGAAGGAAGAACTCAATGGATTCATGTTCTTTGTACTTTATTCCTATTTTTCATTTGGTGATGTGGCAAGCTCGATGCATCTAATAGCTTTAAGAATCTGGTTCATGATGGCCTGGTGGTCTTCCTGATTTTCCCATCAGGGTCATCATGGAAAATAATCAGATTTAATGCAACTGTGGATAGTCGTGTCTCTCTTTGTATTAAGTATATCTTTTTATTCTGATATTTTGACATCTGGGACTTGACTGACCCTGGGGAGTCAGTCCCTCCCAGGGCTAGCCAATTCCTAAAGATAGTAAATGACCTCTTACCTTGGAGCGCATCGTTATATGCAAACCAATTAATCCAGAACTACCTCCTTTACCAAACTGTTACATTGCTGGGCCACTATTCACTTGCCCTAATTACTCCAGGGCTAGGATCAGACAACTAGGGATATCCGCCATGTCCCAGAGCCCACTGAATTATTCAAACTAGCCAATCCTAAACCTGCTTAGCCTGCTTGCCCTGCCCTGTTCATTCCTTCCATAAAAAACACAATAAAGACTCTTGCCCATGTTCCCCCACTTCTGCGTCTGACTAACCCTGGTGTTTCCCTGTGTGCGTCCATGACGTGGCATGCCCCTCTTCTTGGGAACTGTGGGTAACAAACTATCTTTTCAGTGGCAATTGTCTCCTGATCTCTTGGCCACACCACACCTGAATAATAATAGTAAGATCTACATTTTAAAACACCATATTTTGGGTTGTGTTTGGTTTTTTTTAAGGAGCTGAGTAATTTTTTAGAAAGGTAAAATCTACATATAGTGAAATACACAGTTCTTAAGTGCAAATTCAATGAATTTTAACAAATGTATAATCTATACAACCAACCAAGATTTAGAACATTTTCATCATCCCACATAGTTCCTTTATGCCCCCTTTCTTTGACTGATCTTTTAGTCACAACAAGTAGGCAATCTTCTTCACAGCGAGAATTCCAAACAGCTTTAGAACAAAATGGCTGCCTGTATGATTCCCAGGAGTCAAAGCTGTCTAAGAAATCAGTGGCAGTTTCTGCTTAAGTTTCTAGATAACTCAGAACCAAACTTGGAGTCACCTTTTGCCTCAGATGGCCCAAGAGGTCCCAGGAGCAAGAATGTGTCTCAGACAACAGTACTATAGAATGACCTAGGAAGGTTAGAAAGAATTTCTCCTTGTGACACAATGTGAGGGGTCCCTCAGGAGCTTCCTCCAAAAAGCCTTCCTAAGTCCCCAGTTAGAATTGATTTCTCCCTTGTCCATATTCTCTTAGAACTTTGCTTAGAATACAAACATTGCAGAGGTCATCTGTTATGTAATAACCTATTTCAGAATCAGGAAAATGACTCTTTGGACAAACTTTTATCTTTTATAAAATGAAGATGCAAAGATCAAATTATCATTTTTACTTTGGCTGCCAGGAAACTCATCCAAATGTAGTGCCTACCTAAAGCAATAAATTCATCTCAGATGTCTGATAACATCTATTTCTCTACTCCTTTTACCCAGGTTTTTTATTTTCAATTTCAATTTTAGTTATGTTGCTTTATATTATTTCTTTTTTCGTGAGCTGCCTGAAAATTCTTGTACTTTTATAACACCTATGGTGCATTAGACTTATTTATGTGTATGCTTGTCTTCCTTTCTCTTTTATACTTTAACGAAATGCACTGCTTAATGGAGGGCTTGATAAATATTTTTAAAATTGAATTGAATATGACCAGAAGAGACCTACTTCTAGATTTTACCCTTTTTCCTTCTTAAAAAAAATTCTCTGAAGAGGATAGCCATAGGAAAGGTCAGCCATGATGTTGGAGTGTGTTGCATTGGCAGAACCCCATAGCCCAGTCCTTCCTGGCCTACCCGAGTTCCCTCAGGAGTGCCCATGCACACGGGACCTACCTCTTCTGCAGGCTTTTTCTCTTGGGGGATGTTGGGTGTGGAAATGAATCTCCACTGGGACTATGAAGAGCTCTGTTGGGGGCTCATTGGCTTTAAATTGGCTCCTCAGGGGGTCCAGGACTCTGGGTGGTTCTTCTGAGATAGAAGGTAATTTCAAAGCCTTTGGTGCCTGGAGAAAATTTAAAAACATGACCAACAAGGCAGGTTTCCAAGCCCTGTTGCCTGCAGGGGACAAATGATATTGTATTAATATCTTATTGTATGTATCTCTTGTACCAGGAGCTGCTGAGAGAAGTAAAGCTAACCAAACTGGGAGCCTGGTATCTAACTTCAGTGGTGCTGTTTGGTCTCTTGGGCGCTCAGCATATGCCTCTGTTTAGCCTGCTTCTGAGAATTATAAACATGACAAATTTAAGAGCCTTTGAGAGGATATATAGTCTTTCTTTTTGCAGCCAGGGAAACTGAGCAGGATCTAAATGACATAGCTGAGATCTCTATGTACCTATAGGGAGAAATGTTGGCATATGTTGTTAAGGGGAAATAGCAAGGTGTACAACATTTGACTGCAAGCTTTCAGGTAAGAAGGGGCAGAAAATAGGAATATGCATTTGCGTTTGCTCACCTTACATAACTTCCCTAAGACTCCATTTCTTCCTCTGTAAGAGAGGAGTAATCGTACTATCTACCTCATAAAGTCATTGTGATGATTAAATGAGCTAATATATGTAATTACAATAGTGTTTGAAACTAGAATTATTTCTAAGATATTTCTTTGAGAGTGGACTCTCCTCTCATTAGAGTGTATCTAGGTACTAGCAGAAAATCTAAACTTCTCCACACTTGTGCAATATGAACATACCTGAAAAAAAAAATGATTGTGTGCTGGAATCAGCAACTAATTTGGTCTAGTTTTTTTCTGTCCAAAAAAAAGTATATGTGTACTATATATAGATACGCTGGGGGTAGTTGTTAAAGCCTCCTGTTTCCAATTATTCAGAAGTTGCTGAAAATTTCTCCTTTTAGTGTGCAACTCTTAACATATGAACTTCGCTCTATAAAATATATGTGTGTTGGGTTTCAGAGAGTTCAGTTTCACAGGAGGAAAAATCAAAACGCCAGGTCTGCTGTTTGCTCCTGGTCCAAAGGAACCAGGGAAGACAGAACCCTTCTGGTGTCTCTTTTTTAGTGCTCAAAAAGAAAAAAATGATCAGAAACACACATAAGCATCGTACGTATTTAGAGTTGATTGAGGAAGGAAATTCAACCAAATATATTCAGGGTAATATTTATAATTTTGAGACATTAAGAAAATGATTAACCAAACATATGCACATAGGATCTTTATGTTGCTGGAGACCTTCACTGTCCAAGTGCCAGCTGCCCACCAACTGCCCTTTTTTGAATACTGACCTTGTGCATTTTGTTTGACAAGGTTTGCTTTGAGAAATCTATGTGAAAACTTAAAACAACTTGTGTGAGGTATGGCTGACAAGCCAAGACTTAATTTCTTTATTCTAATTAAAAATTTACACAGAGTTTTAATGTAGTGGAAAATATTGCTTTCCTCTGTTAAACCATAGACATGGATGAGGGAAGCCTTTCCTCTGAGGCTGGCCCAGTTCTGGGCTGACCCACATGTGAGAGCGAGGGCTTTCCTTTGGCATGTGGTGAGTCTGGCCGGTCAGGCCTGCTGTTTACTCTTGGTGCAAAGGAACCTGGGAAGACAGAGGCCCTTCTGGTGTGGATGGAAAGGTTTAGATTAACTCAGGCATAGGAAATCTGTGAAAATCAGGAGAAAATCCTGAACAGACTGAAAACAACCTCTCTCACTGGCACTAGGACCACCTGGAGTGCCTCGTCGGATGACACAAATCCTTACAATTAATCAACAGTGCTGTAATCCCAATCAGACACAGCATACTTTCCTGAAAGTACATCATCTCTTCTCATCTTTCCGTCAGCCCTGTGAAGTTGCCATTACTATCTGTGCACACAGATCAGGTCACTGTGGCTTAGAGGGCATGAGCGACCTCACTTTCACACAGTTGCTACAGGGCAGAACATTCTAGAGCCCCTCCTTGTTCCTGTTCATCCCTGTTGACTTCGCACCACTGAAGGCCCAAGTAGAATTGCAAGGCGGGACCAGGCCAGAGATAGCTTAGGACATGTCTCAGGAAGAAGGTATACTTGACTTCTGAAGGGAATTGATAAACTTACAAAATTTACCCTACCTTTTCAAAGGTGATAGACCCCCAATGGAGAGTGTGGTAATGACATATACTTTAAGGTAGAATCAGGGGCAGCCAAAATTCCTTGTACTTCACGATTTTCAACATTTAGTAAATTACTGCAGCTCTATCCCAGCTCCACCTGGTGAGCTCAGAAGCTAGTGAGGCCAGTTCTCTGTGGAGACATCTCTTTGAGTCACCTCGTTTCTGGACTGGGATTAATCACACACACACAAACACAAACACACAACCTTTTTCTTTTTCACGTCCCCAGGGGTGTTTTTCTCTGAGCCAGTAGCAGATGCTACAGAAGGGAAAAGGCATCTTTTAGCAGGAGGCTCCCGTAACAAGTGGCCACTTCTGGCCTTGTGGAGTTTCATAGTCCCTGGTTTGTCTGTAGAAACAGGATGGGAATGAGAACTTATTAGTTGCAGGTATGGAGATGACCAGTTGACTTTTAGCTTTGATCACTTTTTGGTTCATGGGAAGACGGGCAGGGAGAGTGCTGGGTGCTGAGATAGCCATGGCTTTAGCTGAGGCTGTGGTTCAGGAAGCTGCAGCCTGTCTCCTTGTCTGGGTTGGATTCTTGCTGTCAAGTGATGGAGAGAATGATCATGATAGTAATATGTATTGAGTACTAAATATGGGAAAGAATTATGTAAAGTATTTTATTACATTAGTTTACTGAATCACCACAATAGCCTTATGGAGGAATTATTATCTCCATTCTACAGATGAGAAAACTGAACCTCAACAAGATTAAATAATTTGCCCACAATCACAGCTAGTAAGAGGGGGATAATTCGATCCCATGCGATGTGATTTCAGAACGTATGTGGCTACTAAGCACTAGGCAAAGAGGAGTCTGTCAGAGTCTGGTTCCCACATCCAGCTGGACTCTGCCTATTATTTTCTAAGGTGAGTGGCACAAGGAAGTGACGTTAGGCATGTCTCAGTGTTCGCGAATGAACTCTGCATGACTAAGTTTGCCTGGATCAATGAGCAAGATATTTGGGTTCTTACCACTAAAATCTGCCTTCCTATTGGGGAAGGCACTTCCATAGAATGTAATGTGAGATTTGTCACTCAGGAGCCAAGAAGGGTCCACGCTGGCACGCCCAAAGGACTTCCTGGAGGTTTTCCGTGTCTTTTCATTGTGGCTTTCTTTTGAAGCATACAAACGCAGATAATTCTCTATTGCCGTGTCCTAGGGAACGACAGATACACATTCCTGTAAACAAGCCGACATAAAGGAACAGAGAAGCTTCCTTTAACAGTTAGCCTTGTGGCTACACTTGTGGTTCCGAGGATGATATTTCTTTTGCAGGCTGAGAAGAAAAATAGGTTATAATAGCAAGATCTCTAATGCTGTTTATTATAATAAAACATTTTATGATTGGTGATGGAAAAAACAACATTTAACCATGACTGACATAGAGTGCTTTCTTGCAAAAAAAAATTAAAAATCAAAAATGAAGTGCTAGTATCATTGTCTTTATCCATCATGAAATGTCTCTCCCCTCTCTCCTTCCATTGTGTGGCTCTTCTCCTCCTTTCCTGTTCTCCTTGGCATATGACCTTCTTGTAAGTCAAATGAGTTTATTCAACATGGGAGAGATGTTGTCTATGTTGCTCTGAACAACTGTTATCTTGTACATGCACACACATACACACAAACACATGCATGCCTCAGGGTTTAGAAAGTGTTTCTATATTTTAACTTGTTTAATTCTCATAGTAACCTTGTGAGATATGTCTGATAACAGCTCTATTTTACAAAAGAGGTAGTTGAGGCTCAAAGTTTGTTACATTTCTTGGACAGGCTCATCACAACTAGTAAGAAGCAGGACTCAAACCAAGGCTTTTCCAAGTCTAAGGCCAAAACCCATTTTTTCTAGATGGGCGAAGAGTCGGGGAGGATCTGGGGTTAAATAAGTTTGGAAAACCCAGAGCTAAACAAAGTTAAGCTAGTAACTTTACTATAGAACTTTTGGGAATGCTCTATATCCAAATGTGCACTGTGACTTTCTGGGAGAGGAATATGTTATGCGGCATTCCCCAAATGTATTTGGCTACAAAACCTTTTTTTAAAAAATGAAGCATCTGCAATGCTAGGGTTCCACAGGTGATGCTTTGGGAAACAGTGGTCAAAAGGGTCAATGTACTCTTCTCTGGAAGTCCCCAAGAAGCAGCAAAGGGAGGGAGAATTTTCCAGGAAGTCAAAGCAAACAACGACAGGGGAGTGCATTAGAAATGGTACCTCTGCCCAGGTTTCATCTTCCTGCCAGGGCTGCTTCCTGAGTGGCCGCAAGTGAGTCCCCTCACTGATGCGGTTCTTGGCTACAGAGCCCTGGTCCACGTGTCCACCAGCCCCAGCTTCCCCTTCATCCGGGCCCTGTTGACCTGCAAAGGTGAACAGCGGGTCAGCTTGTAACCCCACAAATGGGTGTGGTGCTACTGCTGGCTCCAAACTGCCTCCCTTCTTGCTTCTCTGAGAAAAGTGTTCAAGGCCTTGTTCCTCCTCCATTTTCTCTGTTTCTGACAGTGCCCCATGGAAGTGGCAGCCAGGTGAGTGGAAACAGAGTGGCAGCATGAGTCAGGAGACTCAACCGTGGTTCATTTTTTGGACACAGTTTCCTTATCTGTAAAACAGAGATGCTGATTTCTTGCCCTCACTTCCTTCCAAAATTGTCTGGAGCTCAAATAAGACAATGAATACCACAGTCCTTTGTAAACTGCAAGGGATTAGCAGATGGCAGTGGTGTGGCTTGCAGCCCTGCTCTGTTGTCATTGAGATGCTCTGTCTGAAGCAAGCTCTTGGGTTCCCGGGCTGTCTCCTGGCTGTTTACTTGTGGAAAAACCTCTGCCGAATGCAGTGAGGAGCATTGCTGCTTAGCTCTCTGAACTTACCCTGTCTGCAACACTCAGGAAGGATCTGAGTCAACAGATGACTCCAACATAGTTAACCAATCTTTCATCAATGGTTTAAAGGGTCCTGCAGCTATTTTCATCACTTCAGGTAGATTTATTGCTGAAACAGTCTGGCAAGCCTTCCTTGTGTGGAGCCAAGCTTTAGCAATACTTCCATTCCCAGCATGCAGCTCTGTGGAACAATGCGGGGTTGTCTTTCCACCAGGGGCTCTGGGAGCCCTCAGGGGCCCCATGTGTGGCAGAGCACTGGCCTTCTAGGAGCTGTTTCTCCTCCCCAGCCACGCTCACCTTCCCGCTGTGCTCCCCAGCCCTCACCTCCCTTGTCATTTCTGTCCTTAGTGTCACTAGGTCAAGAGTCAAATGCCCACGAAAAGGGCTACTCCCTCCCTCCAGCTCCCCTTCCTCTGCCCGTCGGCTCCTAAAGGTTGTCTGGGTTTGAACTGATGCTGAGAGTGTTGGTGAAGAGGTGCAGGCTAAGGCTCCAGTTCAGAGGGTCTGCTCAGGTTTTGGTGGCCCAGGCAAGCCTGTTGGGCCCTGGGATTCCTCAATCTGAAGCAGCCCAGGGCCACATTAGGCCTGCCCCCAAGAGGACCTCAGCTCCCTCTACAGAATGTGGCACTAAAGACCTTTTGTAGTATTCTAGAATGATCCCTTGGGGTCAAGTCAGACCCCAGGTCCATCCTTCCCACTCAGATTAACCTGGGATCAAATGCATTTCTGAGGGTGGAGTAGCCAAATGACCGCTCACCTACTGAATGGTCTCATATATCAGAGTGTCTATGTTGGGACATTGTGTGTGGGGGGATACAGAGAGACAAACTTCCCTTTTGTTATGTCCCAGATGAGTTTGAATATATGACTCGATCTAATGTGAGGGGAAACAAGGATATTTTTCTCAGTAAAAATCGTCATCTGGCTCATTTGTCTATGCTTAATAGAAACAGGTTTGCAAGCAGAGTAGTAGAAGTTTCAATTGTTGAAAGGAGACCACAAAACTTAGTCTCTCTATATCTCAAATATGGATTCAGATAACCTAAATAATGTGCATTGGGGTAGCAATTTAGAGCTTTCTACCTCTGTCCACTCCTACGATTTTTCGTAGCAACCCAGGGAGGAAGGAATACGATATTATATTTGCATTTTACATGTGAAAAAACTGAGGATGCAGGGAGCACAAGTGACTTGGCCACCATTGCATTGTGGGGGATCTGGGATTTCCAGCCAGGACTTTTGCTACTTCTCCAGATAAAATGTCTGGCAAAGAGAGGGAGGCTAACGGGGAAAAAAAGTTAAAACCAATGAAAACATCAGTCAGAGTTCGAGTTCCAGCCTCTGAGCTTGTTTTGCTTCTTTAAAATTGATTTTTTTTTTTTTTTGGCTCCTGTGATCACGAGCAATTGGGCATTGCAATTAGTAATTATACTTAAACAACACAAGCTAGGAAGGTCTATAATTACCATTTGTTGAGCGCTTACTATGTGCCAGCTACTGCATTACCCCATTTAACTCCCACATCCAGCCCTGAGAGGAAAGGCAGGTATGGCCATCTCCATTTTATGCATGAGGGACCAAGGCCCAGAGAGGCCACATGGCTTGGAATCTGGTGCTGATGGCCACATGTTTAATCAGTATTCTATACAGCGTTTCTGTTTTCTGCCAGATTGTGGCAGCTCCTTGGTAGATGGCATCAGTTAGGGAAGTCACTTTACTCCTTAGGTGTGCAGTGTTCATCCATCCATAAAATGGAAGCAATGCAATCCACTGTCCAATATTTTGAGGTCCTAGGGCATCAAAGGGTAAGGATATTAACTGGAGACAGCAGGATTTTTGAAGAGAAAGGGCATAGGCAATGGTGAGATAGTGTGCCATCCCGAGAAGGGCAGCGAGTGCCCACACAGAGGCACTGCATGGATGAGTTCACCACTCCCCAGGACACGGGTGACCCAGAAATCAATCTCTTCAGTGCCCCAGAGTCAACTGGCCTCAGGATGTTGACCCACATGAGCAAAATGCATAGAGTCATGGATGGACCAGGGTATTAATTTACAAAGAGAAATAGAATTGCCTGACCCACATATCTCATATGGACAAACTACATGTGTGGAACAGGTTATGACCAGAATTCCCTGGTGCCAGAGACAAGACTCAGCGAGGTGTGTGGCTGGAATGTTTAACGGCCTCAGGCTCTGAGAACCTGCCCTGTTCTCTACTCATTCATTAAGCCAGGTTCTCTACTTATCCTCTCAGATCCTTTCCCCAAGGATAGGGCTTGGTCAGGCACAGCCAATGTTTCCGAAAAATTTCTTTTTTATTTCAGACAACATTTTGTATTATGTTGGGCTCTTGTTCTTTTCTAGCCAAGGCCCTAGTCTTTGCCTGTTACTGCTCCCTAGTCATCTTTTCCCATCTCCCTTACCAAAGACAACTTCTGGCTCTTTGAGTGCTTCTGGTTACCAAAAATAATATTGACAGGTAAAATCCCCATAGTACTGACCAGCTTACAGACAGCGCACAATAATCTTCTGTGCCGTAATGAGGTCTTATTGTGCCCATTACAGAGATGAACAAACAGAAGCTCAACGAGGTTAAGTGATTGCTCAAGATATTACAACTAGTAACTGAGAGAACAGCCACTGCAATATAGATTTATGACTCCAAGGCTTATTTTTTTTCACATTATATTGCCACAAGAATCACAGGATTAAATAATATTAGAGTGGAACAGATGTAAGAAATCATCTAAGATCTAGAGTCTAGGCCTACACTGTCCAATACAGTAGCCACTAGTTGCATATGGATATTTAGATGTAAGTTAATTAAAATTAAGTAAAATAAAAAACTCAGCTTCACAGTTGCATTAGCTACATTTCAAGTATTCAATAGCTATGTGTGGCTAATGGCTACTATTAATATATAGGACAGCGTATATAAAACATTTCATCCTTAAAAAAAGTATTATTGGACAGCGCTGATCTAGGCTAACCCCTTCATGTTACAGAAGAGGACCATGCAACACCCAGAATCCCTAGACCTTATTTTGGTAAACTCCATTTTAAGGTGTTAAAAATCCAAATATTTGAGAAGTGGTCATAAAATCAACATGTACCTTGATCAAAAGATTTTCCTTGTTGAATCCAAAATGGAGGGAAGACAGGCAGGAGATGATATTTTGTGGGTACACCTGAAAGATCCTGTTGTGGCCTGAGATTCTTTGGTACATTGAGTTGACTGTCCTGGAGCAGCACAGAATTCTTGATGTATCCTGAAGGGTAGGTCAGGAGTTATTGATAGAAATAGTGGTTGCCAATCTAGAGTTCTTGGAGATAACTACAAGGTCCCCTGTTTATACTAGTCCTGGTTTGGGACATTGCCCATTAAGGAGGACAATTAGAAGATGAGAGGGATTAAACAATCAGCTAGAACCCATAGAGGCTTCTCTATACAGTGCCTTGGGTGCTTCTGGTCCTGTGCCACATGTGTGCTGCTCCTATTCCATCTTTCCCAAGAACTGGGTCTCCTTTGTGGAAGAAACATGGCTACTTCCTGTGGGCTGGGTAGAAAGTTCCTCCTGCCTCAGGAGGAGAGATCCAATGGTAGTGGATGTATCCTGCTTGCTTCTGTAGGTGCCATGATCAACAGTCTTCTCAATCCAGTCATTCTGCAAGTATTTCTTGAGGGCTTACCAATGGGCCCACCCCTCTTCTAGGCAATGGGGTAGATACAGAGGAACCAGGCATGGGCCCTTTTTAATAGACTCACAGTCTATTGGAGAGACAAAGCTCTCCTGTGCTCAACCGTGTGGCCCTGAGTGTCAGTGTGATATAAGGTCAGAAAGCAAGGAGCTCAATATTGACTGGGGTTGTCAAAGAAGCCTTTGTAGAGGTGGGCTTGAAGATTTATCATAGGGACACAAAGAAAGGACCGGAGAATGTACTAGCATCACAAAGGTGATGACCTCTGAGATGTGAGAGGAGAGGGTGGCAGGGGCCTTGAGGCTGTTGGCAATTGTGTCTCCCACTTGAGGGCCTCAACCTTTAAGAGGGGCTTTGGCAAGGAATTATGGCACGGGGCCCGAGAATGCACATGTGCACGTACCTTTTCCTAAACCACACATTTTAGCCATATGACTCCCACAGAGGGGTCTGAGACATTTTTTGATGTTAAAAAGGGCCTTCATTCTTGAAGATGTTGGGCCTAGGCTGTGGGACAGTGGCCTGCTCTGCCCTCTCTCCCATCCAGTGATAAACACATCTTTGGTTAAGAGACTCTTTCTCACGTGTGTTAAATAAATGGAACTGCCATGAAAGTAAAACCACTTACTGGACTAGCCCACAGCTCTCATTTTGCTTCAAGTTGCCACTTACTGGGGAGAGAGCTACCTTCTCCCCTTTCCCAGGGTAAACCTATAAAGCCAGTCTCCCTCTGGCCCTGCCTGTCTGCTGCTGCTGAAGACATGGCAAACAGCCGACTGGGCACTGGCAAGTCCTCTGCTCACTCTTCTTGTCCCCAGTAAGTTTGCCAGATAAAATACAGGATGTCCAGTTAAGTTTGAATTTCAGATAAACAGTGAATACTTTTTTAGTAGAAGTATGTCCCAAATTGCACATTTAACTGTTTACGTGCAGGGGAGGGGTGGTGGGGGCAGGAGTGAGTGTGTGCATGCTAAATCTGGCAACTCTGATCCCCGACCATTTCCCATTTTCATTTTTAAGCCTTTGCAGAGTGCATTTGGGGTCTCCGTTCAGCAGAAGGGTGTCCATCTCACTCCTGAGTGGGCCGTGTTGGAAAGCTGCCATCTTTAAGAGGAGGAGGCTTAACATTTCACTTCCTGAAGGACCTGGGATCACCCGAGACAGAGAACAGGGGAATGTTGGGAAGAATGTGGAGCTGGGGTTGCAGGGAGGATCTGATTTCTGGTCCCAGCTCTGCTTTTGCCTGAATGACCTTGGACAACTTACTTTGCCTCTCTGGTCCTTTTTTCCCCTCATCTTGTAAAAGCTGGAGGTTGAACTGGTGGATCTATCTCTGAGGCCTCTGAGCAGAGAAGTTTGGGGAGAAAGTTCTGGTTTGGGATGTGGAGTGTGAGGCTGCTGAGTGTGAGCGGTGGGAGTGAAGTCAAGACCCCAGGCTGTCCTTCCCTCTGCACGTGTGGGGAGGACAAAGGGTGCAAGCCATGATAGAGGCTTATGGGCTATCAAGCTTGGGGACTTTGCTTTAATAGAAATTGGGCCTGAACTCCATCAGGCCTTGATGGAAAACACACTCTTAGACCAGAATGCGAGGTGGGGCAGCTGAGGGTTCACCCCCCTCCCATTCCCCGCTGACCTGCACGTTGGAGCCTGTACACGGTGTCAGGGGACCACGTCTGCAAGAGGCCTTGGAGGTATCTCTTGGCTGAGTACCCAGGCTGAACCTGCCGTTGGGCCTGGCTCTCCAGTTGGCTTCGGAAGTAGAGGTACGGTTGCCAGGCTCTGTCCTGCTCCCTCTGTGGGGACACCAGTCAGGAAACGGCATAGCTGCTGAACCCTGAGCCTCTCAGTGATACAGGCTGGTTAGCACAGTCCTCATCAGTAATCCAAGTGACTCCCGGAAGGTGCCAGAAAGCACCAAAAACAGATGCCGCAGCTAATAGACATAAACCAAGAGCCCAGAGAGCAAAGCTCTGAAAGGCCCCTGCCGATTTGCAGTTGGAAGGAGAGGGAGAAATGATAAATACCAGACCCCATCTTGAGATAGAGCATTAGAAAAGGATAAAAGCCTCAGATGAAAACACATTACCTAGTTCAGCCTGTGGAAATCATTTTAGTACCTTCAAAAATGGCTCTGTTAGTACCATGGGGAAGCCAGCTCACAGAGCCACACTGGCGTCCAAGGTTTGCAATATGAATAATGGGACAGACAAACCATGTCCATGTTCATGGGAAGCCTGGCATTTTGAAAATATCTGGCTCTGATGCATTTCATTTCAGCCAGGGAGAATTTTCTGGGAACCTACCTGCTGAAGTCAGTCCCACTGCGCAAGACATTGTGGAGAATAAATGTGAATAATAACATCTCACATTTGGCTAGGAATTTATATTATACAAAGAACTTCCACCTCATTATAATCTTATAAGTGATATAAAAATTCTCAGAAGACCATTAATGAAGCACAAGAACAGCAAACTTGTGGCACTTGTGTTGCCATAAGTCTCCCTTGTCCGTGGCAAACAGCACTAATCAGTCATGGCATTCTTGACTGTTGAACTAAATGTCATCTCAGAATCCATTTTCTGGCTGGGTGGCGGTGCCTCACGCCTGTAATCCTAGCACTCTGGGAGGCCGAGGTGGGAGGATCCCTTGAGGTTAGGAGTTTGAGACCAGCCTGAGCAAGAATAAGACCCCATCTCTACTAAAAAATAGAAAGAAATTATCTAGACAACTAAAAATATATAGAAAAAATTAGCTGGGCATGGTGGCGCATGCCTGTAGTCCCAGCTACTCAGGAGGCTGAGGCAGGAGGATTGCTTAAGCTCAGGAGTTTGAGGTTGCTGTGAGCGAGGCTGACACCACGGCACTCTAGCCTGGGCAACAGAGCAAGACTCTGTTTCCAAAAAAAAAAAAAAAAAAAAAAGAATCCATTTTCTCTTTTAAAACATTTTTGAAATTGATACATAATTTAAATAACTTGCACAGATCTTAGATGTTCACTTCAATAAAAATAGACAATTGTATACACCTTTGTAACCACCACAGAAAACAAAATACAGAACATTTTCATTGGCCCAGAAAGTTCCCTCATGCCACTTTATAGTCAGCATTGTCCTCCCCACCTGGTAGTCACTATTCTGATTTCTAACACCATGGGCTAGTTTCTTCTGCGAATGGAAATATACACCATATACTCTCTGATGCTCCATGAATGTGGTCCACACGGTGTCCCAGTGAGAACTGGCACGAGGGATGTATCCCATTTACCACCCTTTGGCTAAGCAGCTCCCCCAAGGCAATAATGAAGCCCAGAAAGAGAAAGGGTAAAGGCTCAGCCCGTTAGCAGTAGGGTCAGAACCAGAATCCAGGGCTTCAAAAGCCACATCAGTGCAAAGCCTCCATCTCTTCAATGGGCCAGGCAGGGCTCAGCACCAGGAACCAGCATGATGTCAAAGCAAGTAAAGATGGTTTTGAAGCAGGGGCCTCAGTGTCCCAGACAGGAAGAACTGGAAGACCAGATACCAACATTTTCTCACCTGTTAGGTTGCAGTAAAACCTGACTCAATAGGCTTGAACAACAAAAAGAAAGTTTTATTATCTCACATTAACAAAAAGAACAAAGGTTGGAGAGTACCAGGGTTGGTTAATTCAGCAGTTCAATGGCTCCGGCATCCTGAAACCCATTCTACAGGCACCAGTTCTCTTCCTACCTCTGAGAATAGTCTTCACATCAGTCTTTTGGGCCTGCAGAGCCTGAACAATGGACACAGGGAGACATCAAGTGGGTCCAAAAAGCACAAGCAGAAGACCGAGAAGGAGACAGCTCAGGGAGAAGGCCTGGGAGGGCACCCTAGGGTTAGGGCCAGAGTGTCTAGGTTCAAGGCCCGCTCTGTCTTGTAGGAACTTCATGATCTTGTGTGAGCCCCAGAACCTTTCTGAACCTCTCTCTAAAATGGAGCCGATAGCATGGTGGAGGGAGTAGAAAGTTCATGGGCTTTGGAATCAACCTGAGAGTCAGATTTCACAGGGCCTGGTGCACCGCAAGGGCTCGATGTTGTGGAGAAATGAATAACTAAATGAACAGTTCCAATTCTAGCCCACCAATTCTCGAACTCCTGGCCTCAAGCAATCCTCCTGCTTTCCAGCCTCAGCCTCCCAAACTGCCAGGATTACAGGCATGAGCCACTGTGCCTGGCCAGCCTTGTCACTTCTCAATCACTTAAATGATATAATCTCATCTGTAATACCAATAATACCCACCTTTTAGGGCTTTTTGATGTTGCCGATGAAATAGTGTAAGCAAAGTGTGCCAGCCTATGGTAGGTGAGAGGGTCCTTCCTCTCACACCTCCTGGCCTCCCCGCCCTGCCTGCCTCACACTTTCTAATCTCTCAGCACTCATCATGGGATGTGAGGGGAACACAGTGAAGGAGACTGAGCATGGGCTTTGCATTGACATCTAGCCCCACCCCTGGGCATGTGTCTTTAGGCAAGTTAATTACGTCTCTGGTCTCTGAGAAATTTCACTCAGTGTCCTCAGTGTGAAGATTAAATGAGCTGAAGTATGTAAAGTACCCAACACTCAGCACATAGTAGGTGGTCAACAAATATTAGGTCTTTTCTCCTTGTCTTTGTCCAGGGTGTGGGGAGACTGTTAATTGCACCACATTTCTTCCCCTCACTTCTTTTTGCTAACAGAATCCCCATTTTTTTTTTTTTTTTGTTAACAGAAAACTTTTCCCAGATATAGCCATCCTTCCTTACCCGTGGGGGATTGGTTCCAGGACCCCTGTGGGTATCAAAATCCAAGGATGCTCAAGTCCCTTATGTAAAATGTAAAATGGCATAGAATTTGCCTATAACTGACAAACATCCTCTCATATATTTAAATCATTTGTAGATTGTTTATAATACCTAATACAATATAAATATTAATACTTTGTAAATAGTTGTACTGTATTGGTTTTTTAAAAATTTGTATTATTTTCCTTGCACAAAATTTGCAAATATTTTCCTTCACAGTTGGCTGAGTCTGTGGACGTGGAACCTGCAGACAGGAGGGCTTTGCTTTCCCAGATAGCATTGCGTCTGGGAGTGGCCATGTAACCTAGTTCTGTCCAATGAGACTAAGAGGAAGCTACTGGAGAGCTTCTGGAAAGTCTTTGCTTCCTTAGAGAAGGAACAGCTATGCAAGGATAGCTTGCTAGTCCCTTTCTTTATGGTTTGGACCCAGATGTGACCTCTGGAAGTATGGGAGCCATCTTGTGAACATGTGCTAACAAGCATTAGGAAGAAAAGCCAACATGCAAAGGATGATGGAAGGAAAAGATACGAGTTTGAGTCCTTAATGGTGTTGGAGAGCAGCTGAGCAAGCATGAAACTCCTACTCTGAAAGTTTTTGTTACTTGAGATAATTAAATCTCTTTATTGCTTAAATCGGGGTTTGGCAGTTTTTTTTTAAGTGCCAGATAGTAAATATTTTAGGTATTGCAGGCCATATGGTCTCTGTTACCACTAATTGACCTGTCCTTGTAGTGTGAAAGCAGCTATAGACACTATGTAAACAAATGGTCATGGCTGTGTTCCAATAAAACTTTATTTATAAAAACAAGCAGTGGGAAGGATTGGCTAGTGAGCTGTGTTTGCTGATTCCTGATTTAGGCCACTAATAATCAAGAAATCTGTTGCTTGCAGCCAAAAGTATTTCTGATGCATAGATACAATATGGAAGCAAGAGATTTGAAGCTGCTACAGATTCAAGAGGTAGAGAAGAGGCACTGGAGAAAAAGGGACAAATAAGACAGATTAATAACTAATAAATAAAATGAGTAACAGATAAAAGAAAGTCTGGCTTAATATTAAAATGGCTCTACTCTCTAGGAGTTTGTAAATTAAATGAATGCTTGGAATTCAAACAGAGAGCATCAACTGCTCCTTGATGTTTGGACATTTTATGTGACAGGTACTTCAAGTGCAAAAAAAGCCTGGAAAATTCAGCCCCATAAGGTCTTGGGGCTTTTTCCAGAAGACATGAAAGAAAGAATTATAGAGAGGATGGTGGAAGCTAAATGACACTCCCACACACTCCATTTTTCATTTGGTTATATAGTAAATATTCATTGGGTACTTTTTATATGCCAGGCACTGTGTTAGGCCCTGAAATACGGACCTTTTAGACCTGATGCCCTTTCTGGGTGAATTGGAACCTCCTTTACTCCCTAAAAATCTTTGCTGTAATTGACTTTTTCTGAATGCAACAAGAACCTGCCTCTTCCTAGATGCTGTGGCCCCTGTGTGAAGGGCATGATGTGCTGTTTGAGTCTGGACAAGACCCCTTGTTTTTTCTCACTAGTGGGTATTTCTGAAGCACCAGGTTGATTCTGGGAAGCTTGCTGAATGGTGCAGGGAGTTGCCAAGAAGAATAAGGGAATACTAGTCCTGGAATTTGGGGTATTTACATATATTTTTGCTTAGCATTTGAAAGCTGATCTTGGCCTCTGTAATAGTTTCCTATCGATGCTGTGACAAATTACCACACATTTAGTGGCTTAAACAATACCAAATGTATTCTCTTACAGTTCTGGAGGTTAGAAGTCTCACAGGGCTAAAGTCAAGGTGTTGACAGGTCTGTGCTCCTTCTGGAGGCTGCAGGGGAGATTGTTTCCTTGCCTTTTGCAGCATTGCTTGGCTTGGGGCCCCTTCCTCCATCTTCAAAGCCAGCAACGTCAGGCTGAATCCTTCTCAGGCCACTATCTCCCTGGTCCTCCCTTCTCCTTCCTTCTTCCACTTTTGAGGACCTGGGATTACATTGGACCCACCCAGATAATCTAAGATAATCTCCCCATTTTAAGGCCATCTGATCAGCAACCTTAATTCCATCGGCAACCTTAATTTCCTTTTGCCGTGTAACTTACCATATGCACAGGTTCCAGGGATTAGGACATGGATATCTTTGGGGGGCCATTCTGCCTACCACAGTCTCTTTAAGTTTTTCCTACTTTTCTGATTGCTCTTAGTAATTTCTCAAATTATGCCTGTGAAGTTGGTTAATAACGTCACATCTCATTGGATAAACTGAAGCACTGAGGGAAACCCAATGCCCACGTAGGGCTACCAAGACCAGTCAGGGTAAAATCTATTCACTTGTTTCCAACATGTTAAATATTATTATTTTTCTTTTCTTCTTTTTTTGAGACAGAGTCTCACTCTGTTGCCCATGCTAGAGTGCCATGGCGTCAGCCTAGCTCACAGCAACCTCAGACTCCTGAGCTCAGTTCTTTCTATTTTTAGTAGAGATGGGGTCTCACTCTTGCTCAGTCTGGTCTTGAAATCCTGAGCTCAAACGATCCACCTGCCTCCGCCTCCCAGCGTGCTAGGATTACAGGCGTGAGCCACCATGCCCGGCCTTGAATATTATTTTATGTGGGAAAAAGCAAGATACAGGAGAGCATGTATAGTATAATTACAACTTCGAAAAAGTATCTCTTATATATGTATAGTCATGATGGAAAGACTGGAAGAAAATAGATTAAAACACTAATAATGGCAGTACTAGGGTCTTGGGTATAAGATTACAGATATTTCTTTTCTCTTTTTTTTTTTATAAAAATCAAATTTTTAGTAATATGGTTAGATTATATTTACAAATAGAAACCATGTTAAAAATCAATTATTTTTATTACACCTACCCTCATCTCATACATATTTCTCCAGTTCTTTCCCAACGTTCCCCAGAATTAACCACCCACTCCAAAGTTGCTTTAAAACATAAAAGGAGACAGAAGGGAGCCAGGCAGGGCGTTTCTGGAACAGGGAAATAAGCATGACAGCAGGAGGCTGGCTGCGATGCCTTCAGACTGCTCAGGCCTGCCTTGGCTTTGCCAACCACCCCCAGCTTGGGGTTTCTTCTGAGATGAGTAATTAGTGTGCACAGAATGTCCTGTCAGCCACACTCCACTGAGAGTCCTTCCTTTAACAAGGGACTTGCTCAGGCTGGCCACCTCCCTGATGCCACCAGGTCTCCAGACAAAGAGGGGTGAAGGGTCCCTGCCCCAACACTGGCTGTCCTGTCTCCTCACCCCAGTACTGGCAGCTGAGGGTTTGTAAAGGATGGAAGGAGACAGTGGGGCCTGCTCTCCCACCCAGCAGATACAGGATGGCAGGACGCCAGAGTCCCCAGGATGGCAAGAAAGGCCCAGACAGCCAGCTGCCACCTTACTGCAGAGGGTGGCCCAGGCTTTGTGTGCAGGAGTCGACAGAGGGGTGAAGAGAGAAGCCCAGAAATCCCAGGACTGGCCAGCCCATCCCTCCACCATTCAGCCCCCACCCACTTCTCCAAGTCCATGTCCAGCGGGAGCCATGCCTATCTGGTTACCCCAACCTTCTTCTCAGCCTCCGCTCACCTATGCCTAGGAGCTCTCTCTCCACTTATCTCTACCATGAGACTCAGCTCAAATTCTACCTCCTCTAAGAAGCTGCTCTAGATTTTCCCAGTAAGAAGCCGTCACAATGTCAACCTTCTTTATACTTCCATAGCATATTAAGAAATAGTAATCTAGCTCCTCTCATGGACTGCCTTGTATCAAGTATCACTGGGGCACCAACCTGCCTCCTTCACCAGACTGTGCCCCCCTGGTGGGTAGAGGTTGCAGCCTCCCCCTGCCTCCCTCTGATAACTAATATGTTCATCCAGCAATATTCGTTGAGCATCTGTCATGTGTCAGGCGCTGTGCTAGGCTCGCACTAACTCATAACTACTAGATGTTAGCTCAGTTGAATGGGAAGACCCAGTAATGTCTGCACTTTATTGCCAACTACCTGTACTCCGAGGTGCCCGCCCCACCTGGAAGTCCTCTCAGGAGGAGCACAGCCGGCACCTCCTAGCCCTCAGTCAGGCTTGCTGGAGTCAGTGTGCTCTGACAAAAGCCAAGCCTTAGAACAGAGGGTGACTGCCCATTGTTGTCACAACTGTGCGTGTGTGACTGGAGCCAGCCTCGGGGCTGCCAGGTGAGGGCAACTGGAGTAGGGGTGGGGGAAAGGTGGGAGGGGAAAGATATGAGGCCACTTATAGCTGTTCCTGGAAAGCCTTCTCCAACCCCAGCCTGACTTTTATCAGGCTTGTGCAAACACCACCACTCTCAGCAAGCCCCTTTCTCTGCAGGCTTAAGTTTTGGGATTCTGTGCAAATGACACTCTCTCTCTCCCATATATCTTTGGTAGCCATGTGTTCCTGGGTGCCAGGCCATAAACAAGAGGATCATGAAGTGGTCTGAATTTTCTCATTAATGCAGTGTTGTAACAAGGCTTGATTCCTGACCAAACCATTCAGCATCAAAAATTTGACCAGCCATATGTCACAAACATAAAGGCACAACAACTAGAATTGCAAACAGCAAAAATTAAGCTCAAGTTCCTGTAAAGGCTCAGCCTACCTGGATTTGAATCCTTGTCTTTATGACTTACTAGCTGTGTGATCTTGGAGAAATAACTCGACCCATTTGTGCCTCAGTTTCTTTATCTGTCAAACGAGGGTGACAGAAGTACATACCTTACATGCAAAAAAATGGAGTTAGACTCTTACCTTATACCTTGTATAAAAATTAACTCAAAATGGAGCAAAGACCTAAATGTAAGAACTAAAACTATAAAAAACTCTTAGAAGAAAACATAGGGGGAAAGCTTCATGACATTGGCTTTGGCAATGATTGCTTGAATATGATACCAAATGGACAGACATAAAAAGAAACAGTGGGATTTTGGAATCAGTTGTCTGGGTTCCAATTCCAGTTCCACCGCTGAGCTAAGTAATTTGGGGCAAGTAGTTAATGCCAAGCCCAGGTTTTCTCCTGTAGAATGCTAGCACCCAGCTTATAGGCTTGTGCAGGTTGTGTAAGGTTACACAGATAAAATGCCTGGCATACACTAATCACTCAGTAAGTTTAGCTGTTATTGACATTACCTTTGACCTCATAGGCAGGCAGGGCTGACCATATTTCTCTCCTGATCGTTCCTACTTCTAGGTTTATTAAAGGCTCCAAAAACAACTGCCTAGGACCTCCTCAAATGGAGCACACTAGGAAAAAAGAGTACAGTCAAATCACTCTTCCTTCCCCTTCACCGCCTTGGTGCCTACTTAACATGTTGACAGCCGTCAGAGCATTTCTCACTTCTTAGGGTCACTGTCATGCAAGTAGCAGGTTATTGATCAGGACTTATAAAGGGAACTTCCTCCTCCTGATCTTTGGCTGAAAGGGTAAATAGATAATTTATTATTCTTCATCCTTTTCTATATTTTCCTATTTTGTATGAACCTCCATTTTGTTTAAGATGGGAAAATCAACTTGATTCAAAAGACATATTTCTCACAATATTTTCTTATTTGATAATGTAACCTGTCCTTCATGGATTGGACATTGGCTGAAAACAGCAAACAAAGAATTAAGTGTCTTGAGTATTAAGAGGTGGGGAGCTATTAGGCAGTATAGAGTGAGTGGTGATTATTTAGTGGAACAAGGCTGCCAATCAATACTCTTAAAATAGAAGCACACTTATAAGGGAGATGGTGGTAACAACACAGCCAGCCCTCTGTATCCCTGGGTTCTGCATTTGCAGATTCAACTAGCCTTGGATTGAAAATATTTGGAAAAAAAAAAACATAACAATAAAAAATAATACAAATAGAAATAATACAGTATAATTATTTACATTGTATTAGGTATTATAAGTAATCTAGAGGTGATTTAAAGTACACAGGAGGATATGCCTAAGTTATATGCAAATACCACATCATTTTATATAAGGGACTTGAGCATCCTTGAATTTTGATATCCCCAGGGGATCCCAGAACCAAACTTGATCCTTGGTCCTGGAACCAGGGGGTATCCTGGAACCCCATGGGCACTGAGTGACAATTGTACAATGTTGGTTGAAATCCACTATAGTTATTTAAATCTTGTTTATCCCTCAATGGGATAGAGACATGGCATGTGAAATGAGTTTTAAAACAAATTATTTTTAATACATTATTTAATCAATGTCTCATTGTTGGACATTTAAAAAATATTGCTGGATTTACAAAATTCTAAAAATATAAGAATAGGAAATGCTAAAACAATGCAAAAATTACTTAGTATTTCTGATTTGAGAGGCACTTTAGGTTTCTGCTATGCTTCAAGAGCATCAGTATGACTATCATTTAGATACTATTCCAAAGTATGGTTATATAGGTTTTATAGCTATTTGACTTCTAAATAATGGGAAGCTAAATAAATTAAAGGCCTCAAGAAGAATGGTTTTAACGTTGGAAATGTTGAATGAGATTTTCTTCTGTTTAACAAAAACCAACCAAGCAACATATCTGTATGTATCTAGAATTCTGAGAACTCTGACATCTGATCTCTTGACTTAACATTTATCTTTACTCATTAGGGAGTTGGGCCATCAGGAAAGTTTAAGAGTAGATGTATGTTGAGCTATAAACTTGAGCTGTGTTGCCACATGTGTGCCATCAGATCCATAGATAAAACTAGAAGTGCTGTGAGATGCTTTAAACATTGAATTGTACCTCCCTGTGACAGCCGCAATTCTTACAGATCTGAGTGGGGCCTGAGTCATGCAAGTTTCTTGACTCATGGTCCAGCCAGCGCAAATCCTTCTGTAAGCAGCACTAGTGTATTGGTTAACCCACCCTCTACATTTTTACCCCTCCCTACTTAGGTTATTTTACGTTGAGTGTAGCATTTTTAACTTTTGAACTATCCTATTTGGACAAAGAAATACTGATCCAGAGGGACGGAAGGTGTGGTTATTGGTGGGTTCAATTTATAGCACTGTTTGGTATTCTGTTTCCGTCCTTGATCCTCCCACCTAGATTTCTAAGTTCAACTGTCTACCTCCTTCAAAGCTATAGATTTTTATTTTATTTGTTAAATTACAGTTTTTTAAAAAAGTTTGGTAAAAAGAAATGAATAAATTAAAATATGATTTATAATCCCGCCACCCACAGTTTAACCCACAGTTAAAACTTGGGTGTCGGCCGGGCGTGGTGGCTCACGCCTGTAATCCTAGCACTTTGGGAGACCGAGGAGGGCGGATTGTTTGAGCTCAGGAGTTCGAGCCCAGCCTGTGCAAGAGCAAGACCCCCGTCTCTACTAAAAAAAAAAAAAATAGAAAAGAAATTATACGGACAGCTAAAAACATACATATATATAGAAAAAATTAGCCGGGCATGGTGGTACATGCCTGTAGTCCCAGCTACTCAGGAGGCTGAGGCAGGAGGATTGCTCGAGCCCAGGAGTTTGAGGTTGCTGTGAGCTAGGCTGATGCCACGGCACTCTAGCCCGGGCAACAGAGTGAGACTCTGTCTCAAAAAAAAAACAAAACAAAAAAAACTTGGGTGTCTATCCCTCTGTGAGTATATAATCAATTATATTAGATTATATTAGAGAGGAAATATTTTCTTTGCTGCCTTATCTCAAATTCTGGTGTGATGATCTAGTTGGGCTGTATAATCTTCAGTGAATTACTCAAACTCCCTGTGCCTTAAAATGGATAATAATAGTGTTAGAAAGCATTAATTAGTTATACTTAGAAAGCACTTAGAACAGTGGCAACAACATAGTAAATACTCAAAAAATGTTAATGAACATTGGTATTTTTATTATATGAATACTATTTTATAATCTGCTTTTAAAAAATACACTGTGTATATTTGCTGATGGTATTCATGACTAATACATGCCTGACTCAAAATCCATTCTATGACTGTACCATAATTTATTCAATCATTTTCCATTGTTGGATATTTATTGTTTTCAGTGTTTTGCATAGTAATAAATAACCCTATAGTAAATGTTTTTGTGCATAAATCTTTAGGCACATCTCTGATTATTTCCTAGGGCAAGTTCCTAGAAGTAGAATGCTGAATCAAGAGGTATCAACCCTTTTTAGGCTTTTGCCAAAATGCCTTCCAGAAATGTCATGTGAAGTTGTGTTCCTTATGCATGAGACTGCTATTTCCCCATAGCCTTCCCAGCTCTGGCTATTGTGATTTCAGAAATGTCTTGCCAGTCTGTTGTTTGCATAATCAGATGGTGCTCTCTATTTTCCAAAGCTCTACTCTTCTGAGGTGTTCATTTTCTTTAATCTCAAATCCCTTTTGAGTTGTTTCCCCTCCTCTTTTAATCTACTATATCTTTTAATCTTAAATTACTGCCCTGTTACTATTCCAAACCTTTTTCTTTTCTTTCTGATTTCTTTACACCATTTCCCTTCTACCCATTTGGAGTCAGATTGTAGCATTCTGTTTCATACAGGTATGGGCTATACCCAAATCTAACCAAAAATGAAGCTGTTCCCAAATGGACTCATCTAGTAAGATCTAAACCAGTAAGATCCCTGTTGCCTGAAGTATTTAGCCATATAGATGAGCATCTGAGAGCTGGGGAAGGTATTCTTACTCTGGGAAATAAGTTAACCTCTATGTCAGTCAGTGTCCAACCAGGAAAATAGAAACTACTCTAAGTATTTAAACAAAGAAGGAATTTAATTTAGGGAATTGATTATACAGGTGATTGGAGAGCTTAGAAGCCAAACAGATGGTGAAGCAACATTGAGATCAGTAGTATAAAGAAGTGGACACCACCCCTAGGCTAGGAGGAAAAAAAGAGAGGGGCTGATGGAGTCACCTGGAGGTGTCTGGGCCATAGCGGGCCTGTGTGTTGGGAGCTGGACCACAGAGGTGATACTGATGCTTCTTGTCACCTGAGGCAGAGTAGGAGGGAAAACACCCTGGTTTTCCTCTTCTTCTCCCTCTCTAATCTCCTCCCAATGTCTCGCACTGGCAAATTCAATCAGAAGCCAGTTGACACAGGTATTTGTGGAACTGTACGTAGCCTGAGATCAACCTGCCTGTGATGCAGAGCAGAGCAGGGGAAAGGTGCAGAGGGGACCTGAGCGCAAACAGGCCAAGGCCAGGCACGATGACCTTGGGAGTCCCTTCAAGTCCACAGACAATAGGGCAAAGTGTAAAGCCTGCTGGCCCTGGAGAATCCTAGCTCTGTCATTTACTGGCTCTCTGGCCTTGGGCAAATCACTTAACTCCCTTGAGCTTCAGTTTCCTCATGTATGATAAGGGGCATAGGAATCTTTCCTTTTGGAAGCTCTGTGTAGGGTGGGAGGTAGGTGATAAATTTCCCAAGAATGATTCTGGGAGATTGAAAAGTTTCATGCATGACTGATTCATTCATTCCACAAACATTTATGGGAACTCACTATTTTCTGGAAATGATCTAGACAAGATCCCCACCTTGGAGATGCTATTCCGTCAAGAATGACAGATGGTCAAAGAGATAAATCTCAGTGCATAATGGTATGGAAATGTTTGCAGAAGAGGGGACCATGGGATATCTCTGCCTAGGGAAGTGGGAGAAGCCTTCAGTGAGGAGATGATATTTGAGTTGTGTTTTTAAGTATGGGTAGGAGTTTGCCAGCTGTAGAAACATGTGCAAAAGTATAGAGTTATGAAAGGACAGGGATGCTGGGGAATGGTGAGCTGGTCACATGGGTGGGGCCTTGAGGGGTCCATGGTTGAGGTGGTGGTAGGAAGAGGTGGGAGATGTGGCTAGACATGGAGGAGAACGCCAGTGCGTGGAGAGCCTAGTCTAAGAAACTAACGACTTTATTCAGTGGGGGATGAGAGGTTAGCAGAGACTTTCAAATCAGTGAGTAACCCACCATCTCTAACCTAGAATTTTAGAAAGTGACACATCCTCCCAGACAGTCCTATGGCCTCAGCCAAAGGGCTGATGTATGCAGTTATATAAAGCAAGGGCACGTGTACATCTCATAAGACATTAAAAAGTACGAATCAGAAAAATGAGCACAGGGGTTTTCCCTTAATGTTAAATTCAGAATGGAAAGAGTCATTAACTTATCCTGCAGACGCTGAAAGGCTCAAGGTAAATATTTAAAATGTTCTCCCTCTCGTTTCCACAAAGCCAAGAACATCAGAGATGGGATGATGATGCTTGTGGCTATGAGACAGGGTTTCAAAGGTTCTGATGAAATGTCTGCTGGCCTGAAACTGCCTGAATGCTGAAAAGGACTTTGTGTTACCATAACTGAAAGGAAAACACAAAATGCTGGTAATATAGCCCTTTACACTTTTCAGACCCCTTTCACATATGTAGTCTCTTTTAAGCTTTTTGACAGTTGTACGCAGCAGATAGGGCCCATTTTAGAGATGAAGAAATGGAGGTCTGAGAGTTTCATACCTTCCCTGGGGTCCAAGAAGAAGCTATACCCAAAGGTGCAACTGGATTTGTAAACACACAAGCCAGTGCCTTTCCCAGACCCAAGGGCCTTCTCGCCTACCTGTTTCCTTCCATATGCCAGGATGGCTTCTTTGAGGTCTTGGACTGTGTGCAGCCTCCTCCCGTGACCTTTGGAGTGGTAGGAGCCTTTTCTCATCTCTTCGGGTGTCCATGCTGATATGGCCAAACCTTCTGAATAGAGGATCAGGGCACCCTTCCTAGTGCTGAAAGTTTTAGGAAGAAAGAGGCTCCAGGAGTGCTGGTTGGCATTGTCCTCATCCTCAGGCTTTCCCACCAATACATAATCTTCTGGGGACTTCCAGTTCAAGTAATCCTGCAATGAAAAGAAGCCACCTCGATCAAGCTATTGTGGAAGACTTTTCTACAGAAATAATGCTCGTGCAAGGTGTTTGACATTTTTTTAGTTACTGATTTTCTCTGACTTTTTCACATGGTGTCACATAACAACACAATTACTCATTTTAGCAACTGCTTTTCTCTTCACATCTCAAAATTAGCAGAACCCAGGCCATGGTTCTATTTTACGCCATACGACTTTCAGGAGAGCCATTTATGCCTGGAGGCTTAACTCGGGTGGAGTGTAGGTTACAGGCCAATTAAAGTTTCCTGGTATGCAAGTAAGTAGTCATAATTATCAAGAGCAGCAGATAACTTTGAAATTAGACCTGGACTAGCTGGCAGTTTAAATAGGTGAAAACCATTCCAACCCACCACCACTTCAGCTGTACACAGGGAGAATTTCTATGCATTCCAGATGCTATGTAACATTACCTAATTTGGCTATTTAGGAGCCTATAAAGTGGTTACATATCTTGTAAGTAAGTAAATGCCATTGGCCATAGAGGTCCTTTGAAACTTTATATGCCTTTTAACACAGCAAAGGTCAAATATCATGACAAGCTACCATGACAATGAAAATCTCTGTGTGACCTCCAAATTGCAAAGTGCCCCCAATGGATTTCTTATTCCTGGCAGGATTCAATGAAATAAAATTCCAGTACGACAAGGGAATTTTGCCACCTCTTTAAAATGTTCTAAAATGAGATTTTTTTTTTTGGTCTATATTAAATACGAGTCCTGTGGGTTGAATTCCAGAAAGTTCAAGGAAGCCATTAAAATGGCACGAACACCCAGCATTTCAACCACAGAGCACAATTTCTAAAAACCAAACAACCATCAGCTTGCCTAGAACCCAGGTGGAAATTCTGGTCTTGAACCAAACCATCTAAATTCCAGACAATCTGGAATCTCCATTGGTCTCAAGCAAAGGAGGCTGTAAATCAGTGTGCAAGTGAAGGGAAGAGGGCCCCAGTGACAATCTTGGTGTGTCAAGAAAACTACATTATTGTCTGGAGTTTCATGAAGGAGGAGGGAAGATCTACCAGGGACTCCCGCCCACCTCACTAGCAACACAAACCAAGACACACATGGTTCACCCCCAAATGGAACAATAGAGCATTCCTCCCCCACCCCCAAAATGTGCCTTTATTCAGCTGTAAGACTCACCTCTGGTTCAAGATAGACTTCTAACTTCTGTTTGTTCTGGACCAACTTCCCATGTCCCCGGCTCAGGAGAGAGAGTGAGAACATGTTTCGCCTCTGACCACCCCTTCTCAAGGGCAGTTCATCTTGGTTTTGAAGGCTGAAAACTGGTCACACCTCCAGATTTCCAAAGCTCAGCAGCAAGCCCAAGAAGACCACAAACACTGGGCCTTTTATTAAATACATTTTTCCCTCTTACAGCAGCTCCTTAATAACAACCACCACACAGTTTAGACAGTGTGTGTCTTTGTCGAGAAGAAAAATAAACCGCATACCCAGGCTCCTCAAGCCCTGGGTTGTCTCCTCTCTGGGCAACCTCTTTCTCCCCTTCGCCTGAGCCCTTGTTGTCCCTTGGTCCTGGTTGCTCTGTTACCGGCGTGTGCATCTACAGCTCTGGGCCACAGCACTATCCTTCTCCTTGTGAGTGGAGGTTGTTTCCCGGTTGCTATGGCAGCACAGGGACAGGAAGTCCCTTAAACCAACCCGGGCAAGGCAGAGACGGCTGAGGGCAGTGTTCATTCACTGGGTGGGGGTAGGGGGTGTCAATGGACCTTGAAGGCTCAGGCTGCAAGTCCTGGTTGTGTGGGGTGGGGGCCATGTTGGGGTGTTTTTAGAAAGCATCTCCCCCTTTCTCCTGGTATGTGAGCCTGTCACTGTCAACTAACCATCAGCAGACTCCAGGAGTTGTCTAGGTCACCTAAAGCCACCAGTGACGTTCTACTTGGCTGAGCTCCAGCATCCCCACGATTGGGCACGAGGCCTCATTATGGTAGTTGGTGCTTTGCATGAGTGAGTTGGGGATACCGGGAATCTCTGCTTTCCTTGCGTGCCTGGTTCCAGACTGGGCAACTCCCATTCCCAGAGAGGGGAGGGGTACTTTGGAAATGTGGGTGAGGGGCATTTTGATTGTCACAATGACTGGGAGCCACTGCTGGCATTTAGCAAGCACAGGCCTGGGATGCTAACTTTGGCAGTGTGAGAGACTGTCCTACATAATGAAGAATTGTCCTGCTAGAATGCCAGTAGCACCCCCTTTGAGAAATACTGTTATGGCCTGGGCTGCTTGGTTCTCTTTGATGCTGACACTGTGAGGAGCACAGGACAGGAGAGAAGAGGGTCAGGGAACAAAAAGATCCCTTTGCTGGTGCTCTAGGTCGCTGCTTTGGTCTGGAAAAGCAAGCTGCCCTGCCCGCTCTGTCAGGGGAACTACCCTGGCAGTCTTGTGGGAGTGCCCCCTGCTGGCCTATGTGAAGAATGCAACAGGCTACAGGCCCACCTAGCCTTAATCAGCCAGCTCTGTGGCCCCTTCCCCAGAGGCAGGCTCCCTGCTCCTGAAGAACAAACAGATGTCATGCTGCAAAATTGGATTTATCATGGGGAATCAAGATAGTCAATGCAGAGGCTCAAAACTGAATTTAGTCAAAACACAATGAGATACGACTTTATACATACTAGGATGGCTATTTAAAAAACAAACAGAAAATAAGTGTTGGTGAAGATGTGGAGGAACTGAAACCCTGTACACTGTTGGTGGGAAAGTAAAATGGTGCAGCCTTTGTAGAAAATGGTAAGGCAGTTTTTAAAATAATTAAACATAGACTTACTGTATGATCTAGTAGTTCCGCATCTGGTTCTATGCCCAAAAGAAGTGAAAGCGGGGTCTCAAAGAGATATTTGTACACTCATGATCAGAGCAGCACTATTCGCAAGAACAAGAATGTGGAAGCAACCCAAATGTCCGTCAACCGATGGATGGATAAACAAAATATGACGTATACCATACAATGCAGTATTATTCAGCCTTAAACAGGAAGAAATCTGGACACATGCTACAACATGGATGAACCCTGAAGACATTATGCTGAGTAAAATAAGCAGATCACAAAAGCACAAATAGTGTATGATTCCACTTATGTGAGGTACCTAGAGTAGTCAAATTCGTAGAGACAGAAAATAGAATGGTGGTTGCCAGGGGGCTGAGGGACAGGAAAATGGAAAGTCAGTGTTTAATGGGTACAGAGTTTCAGTTTGGGAAGATGAAAAGTTCTGGAGATGGATTCACAATAATGTGAATGTACTTAATGCCAAGGAACTGTAAACTTAAAAATGGCTAAAATGATAAATTTGTGTTATGTGTATTTTACCACAATTAAAAAAATTTTTTCCAAATGTATAGCAACCCCTCCCCATGAATTTGGCACTTCGTAACTGGAAAGTGGATTGGTCAGCATTATTGTGGAGTGACCCCCTCACAGCAAGTGAGACAAAATCCTTCAAAACCAGGATTCCAAGTAGTTTACAAGGGTCTTAGGCTACAGTTGTTCCCTCCCTTTTTCTTCCTCGCCACTTCAGAGTGCACAAAGGACCCTTCAGCAGAACTTTCCCGAGACATGACCCTTGGGTTCAAGAAGCTCCCAGTACCTAAAAGGCGCTGTGGCAGCTGTGTCATCAGCGGTGGAGATAAGGCGGTGACCATGTGATAGTGACGGAGGTGGGGCATGACAGCAGTGGGCTATGAAGATGAGGGACATTGGAGGTGGGCTTTAAACGGCAGGAGTTCACTGGGAAGATGTGAGAGGAAGGCGAAGAGGGAAGATGAAAGAGGATATGGCAGGAGGCAGGGACAGGAAAGTTTGAGGTCTTTGGGGAAGGGGCGTCTGGTGTGGCCAAAGCTGCAGGTCCTGTGGACAGAGATGAAACTAGAGAGACAGGTCAGCTGGCTGAGGCCATGAAGGCCACAGCCACCCTGCTAAGGCATTTGGATTTTATTCTTCAGGCAGATTTTTTAAAGCAGGGGGTAATGCGATTCCATCTGGGTTTTTAGAAAGATAACTTGAGAAATGTATAAAGGATGGCTAGAAGGAAGGATGCTTATCTCATAAACGTTTGGGGGAACTTTCAGCACTTGCACCCCAGGGCAATCTTCCCTTGGATTTGAATGAACTTGTCAAATAGGTCAGGAATAATCACTTGCTAAATGGTCTTTGAGTGAGACCTAGAAAGTGAAACTCCACACCAGCTGCAATGAAATATAAATCTTACCATTTTGAAAATGCTATTGCTCAAGAAAGAGAGTAAAGTAGCTTAAGAGGAACTTGATGGAGCCCTTGGGAACCAAACGAGAACCACTATTGTTAGCCAAGGGATTACTCCAAGTTTCTCCAGTGGAAATTCTTTCCCTGAGCACACTTGACTTTGAAATGTTAACTCATCCATAAAGAGTGAATCAAGGCCCCAAGCAGTGCCCTTTCTGAGCCTAGGGTTGAGTGAGCATTTCACCTAGGACAATGCCCAGGTGTCCATTTGACCCTCCCAAAGCTGTGGCAAGGCTACCGGGCCCCTTTGGGGTTGTAATCTGTGAGCAGCCAGGCCACAGCCCAAAGTGGGCCTCTCCTAAACCATTGTGTTTACATATATTCTGTTTAATATGGACAATGAACAGGTCCACAGATCAATTAATAGACATTTAAAAGCATTTACTCAGTCCCCACAACAGTTTATGGAAAGTGCATTTAGAAAGCAATCGAGGTTATTGCCATTCTAAAGTGTTTGGGGATCCCAGATGAAAGGCCCTTGTAACTGGAAAGTATTTATAACTCAAGAAGAACCCCTCCACACCCATGTTATACAACACCAACACCATCCCCTGGCATGTCTGACCTGTCAGTCCATGCAGCATGTCTGTTTGAATTACACTGTAAATTCTATAGGGTGGAGACTTTGTTTTTATGGTTTGTAAAGCATCATGAATAACCAGGGCTCTCTGTAAATAAACAGAAACCACACAAAACAAAGAAAATAGATGCTATTCAAGGGCCACGTTCCCAGTGCATTCAGGAATTCATCCCTTGTTCCAAAGTGCTCAGGGTAAATGAATGTCACTCTGGAGAAGGCCTATGTGATAGTGTCAGAATCATCTCCCTTTGAAAAGAAGCGTCATAGTGTTTTCTAGTAATTTTATTCATCTTCAGGGGCAATATACAAGAAGAGTCATTGATTTGCCCTTGTTAACCAAAGAGGAAATATTAGTGCATGAAGAGATGAAATGATTTGCACAAAGCCATGAAGCAAACCAGAAGTGAAATGGGATCTCGTCCAAATTTGGTCATAATTCCAGCTTATTGTCCTTCCCACTTCTGTAATAGGGTGGTAGGAACTATTCATAAGACCCTCCATCATGGCTGATGTCCAGCTGTCAGGAAGTGGCTATGACCATGGCCACCACAGCCTCTTCAGCCATGAAGCTGGCGACTGGACGCTGGACCTCTGGTCTGGCTGCTGTGGTGCCTCCAGACTCCTGGATCTCCCCAACTCGCTTCTCATCATTTTGTCTTGCAAGGGAGTCTAGGAAATAACATTTTCAGCGTTTTAAGCTCTCGTGCTAGAGGGGAGGTAGAATAAAGGTTGATAAAGCCATCCACAGTTATCTACCATGAGCGCCAAAGACAAGTTGCATGAGAAAGTCAAAACAAAGATTTTTAGAAATATGGGCTGTGTATATGACAAGCAGCACCACCCTGTGTTATTAAGGCTCTTTCCATTTGCGTGTGTTTTATACTCTCAACTAGCCCGTAACTCTTTGGAAGGCAGGGACTACAATTTATAATCCTCAGTACTCCCCATAGCATCCCTTGCATATAGTAGCAGCTGAATGAATATTTGTTGTTTGCTTTTCAACATGTCCAAAAGCTGTGTGATAATCTTTGAGCCAGTATGAAGATATATGAAAGAAGAGAATTAGGTCAAAACTTGTTTTAGGCTGGGTGCAGTGGCTCATGCCTATAATCCTAGCACTTTGGAAGGCTGAAGTGGGAGGATCACTTGAGGACAGGAGTTTGAGACCAATATAGCCTGGGCAATACAGAGAGACCTTGTCTCTGCAAAACATTTTAAAAAATTAGCCAGGCGTGGTGGTATGTGCCTAACTACTTGGGAGGCTGAGGCAGTCGGATCACTTGAGCCCAGGAGTTTGAGGTTGCTGTGAGCTATGATGACACCACTGCACTCTACCCCAGGAAACAGAGCGAGACCTTGTCTTAAAATAACCACTCACCTGTTTTAGTAGTTAGTGGTTTGCTAAAGCACAAAGCTTAGACCAATAGGTTAAAGGTGCTGGCTAACCCAAGGCATAGTACACAATGGCTGAAAGGGCACCAACAGAATCAGTGTAGAAGATAGAACTTTCTAAACTTGCTAAAGGAAGCACAGACTTGCTAAAAAGAAGTTACTTGGCTTGTTCAGAGACTTGAGCTAATTCTCATGTGGCCCAGGCAGGTTTGAAAGAAGAAAAGACATAAAGAATACTCTAGAATCATTGCAAGGAAGAAAGTGTCAGCATTGAATCTCCACTTCCTTTCTCTCCTTGGGTATAAATTATGGCCACGTGGCCCATCCAGTTCAGAGGGAGAGAAATAGAGATCTGCTTATTTTAGATCATTCTGAAGGGTTTGCTTTGGGATCTAAAATATTTAGTTATGCCTTTGCTCAAGGCATCATTTTATTAGTAGGAGCACTCACAGTAATTGCAAGCTTTTAAATTTATGGTGGAGAGTCATGAGTTTGTAGAAGAAATAAAAAACATACATTCTTGGTTCTTTCATAACACAGGGAAAATCACTTATCATCAGGCTAGTAGCTCAGTCACTGGGTATAAAAGTAACAAACCTTCATAGGAACCAACCTATTGAAGGTGGCAAAACTTGGGATGATTTTCATTCTAAGGGGAGAAGCTCAGAGCAGATGGCATTCATTGAGACTACATGGATTCCAATAATTTAGAGTAAGAAGATAAAACGTTTTATCTATGTCTTTGGTTTGGTTGTGGGCAAATTCTTGTGATTTTCATTAAATTGTTGTAATGATTTTTATTTAGTTAACAAATGAAATGACTTATATAAGGCACTGAGTATAGTGCTAGGCACATAGTACATGCTCAATAAATAGAAAATGTCATTTAACAAATAATTCCATATCATAATTCAGAATAGGCAGGAATTGTCTCCTCACTATTAGCACACAGTAGTGAGGTTTTGCTCCGCAAACTGATGCTCTGAAAGTCATTTCCTCACAGTAGGGAATTACATATATAGACAGTAAATCACGAGACTACACAATAGATACTTCTCTGTCACCTGGCTTCCAGCTCACTGCTTAAACTCTATAATGAGAATAATTTTTATATTTCTATCTCAGAGTAAAAATTATAAACTCTCTGCTAATCATTTTAGAGAAATGTTAATTTGATGTACAAAGCATGTATCTTTTTAGGAACATATCAGTTGCATAACCCAAAGTATACACAAATTCTCTTTCCACTATTTGCCCACATTAGTGAGATTTTGATGTTCAAATTGACATCCCCACCATTAGCCCCAGGAAGGAAGCAGCCAGGGAGTGGAACTGGCAGTCTGAGGAAGAGGAAGAAGAAGAGGTGTCAGGGAGCCTGGGTGCTTGGAGAACCTTCCCCTCAAGGCCCATGCATTACTAGAGTTCACCTTGTGAGCCAAGGAGCCCCTAGCCCACACGTAACCTTACTGCCTTATTCAGCCTTTATAGTTTCCTTCGGGAAAGCATTTAGGTCTTCCTGAAAACTGAGTTAAGATGCAAGTACCTCTGCAGAGATTGAATTAATCAGGCTATGCAGGAATGAAACTCAGAGTGGATGCCTGTACTGGGGACCAATGGAAGAGGGAGAAGTGAGGCAAGATGGAGGAACCCTGGGAGTTATGTTGGGAGGCCCATCCACAGCTGCTGTGCCTGCTCCCCAGTTTTCCCAGAGAGCCAGACTATGCCCATGCTCCTCCAGGCCATAATTGTAAAACGAGGCACAGGCTGCCAGTCTCTGGCTGGCCCCAGGAGGCTCTGGAAGCATATATTTAGGGAAGAAAGGAAGAATTTCCTCCTTATCTCACGGAGCAGACCCACTTAGCCTAGTGGAGTACCTTCTCCAGAGGCTGAGAGACCAGATAAAACTCTAATCCTAGCACTTTGGGAGGCCAAGGTGGGAGGATTGCTTGAGGCCAGGAGTTCAAGACCAACCTGAGCAAGAGCAAGACCTTATCTCTACAAAAAATAGAAAAATTAGTGGGCCGTGGTGGTACATGCCTGTACTTCCATCTACTCAGGAGGCTGGGGCAGGAGGATCACTGGAGCCCAGGAGTTGGAGGTTGCAGTGAGCTATGATGATGCCACTGCACTCTAGCCTGCACAACAGAGTGAGACTCTGTTTCAAAATAAATAAATAAACAAACAGACAAGCGTAAGTCGAGAGGAATCATTAGTGCTATAACAAGTGGGATCAGACAGAGCCTCATGCCCCCAGCCAGCCCTCGCTCCTGCCTACCTCTAATGCCAACCCACTCTAAGGCTGGTGTCCAGGGGCGTTGTTAGTTGAGCAGGGAGAACATCTGTGAAATGGTACGTTCCAGTGGGAGATACTGACAGCAGGGGTGGCTTGATTTTCAGATTTTACAATAATTCTTCTCTTGACTCACTGTCTAGACATGGTTAGGTGCACAAAGGGTTAACAGGCCTTGAAGGACTCAGCTGCCAAGTACACTTCATGCTCAGTCCAGCACTCCCAGCTTGTATTCTTACGCTGCTGGAGTGGCCTGTTCATGGCATCTGGTTCCCTGGCAACAGCTTTCATTGACTCAATCAAAGCCCTTTCTTCTTAAGAAAGCTCCTGCGGAGACGCCCACCACCACTAGGAATCACCATCTTAACTCAGTGTTTCGGATGCAGCTGGTATGAAAAACAGTGTTTGTGCATGTGAGAGGTTAAAGTGATGACGAGGTTAAGTACACCTGTCTTGTGTGAACCTTGCAATGGTTTTCTACGGGACCAGTTGGAACTTACCTGCTTTTTCACTGGGACAGAGAGAAAGGCTGGGCCACAGAGTTTCCCAGAGCCGGAGTTCTTTGTTCAGCAGAAATCCTTGAGCCTCTGTGATTCATGACTGGTTGTTTACTGGTCTGGTCTGTAATATAACTGCAGGCTCTGTGCTCTGACAAGGGGCGTTGCTGAGCTGAGGGAGTTCAGACAACGAAATCCATATTGTGGAAGGCTTGTCCCCAGCCAGCAACAAGCTGGGGAAAGAAGTCTGCCTCCATTAGAACCAGAGGGGTCTGGCAGCTGTGCTACCTTCCCCAAGAAGTCTCTGCAGCTCCAGATTTGCTAAGAATAGCAGTAATAAGTAGCAGTTCATGCAGCATTTGGAAAAAAGAAAAGTTAACTAGACTATCTAATAAAGATGGGAATTCTTAGGGGGGATTCTTCAGTCTTACTGAGAAGAGCTTTGAGTTTTCTTGTTTTGTCTAAGGAATAAATAAAATGAAAAGCCGCAAAGTCGAGTTGAAGAAGAAGGCAGGCTGTTCTCACTTTTGGTTCACCTATGTAAATCCATTGAATTCATTTTGTCTTTTTTGAAACCAAATTTCATCTCACGCCCAAATTTCATACTCAGTGAAATCTAAGCACATAGCATATTCAGGAAATAAAAGTGTTCCAAATCCTCAGTAATATTTATGAAAGATATTGGCTTTTGGCCTGGCCACCACTCTAGCATCTGTGCTGCACTAACCTTCTGGTTCCTCAAGAGAAAACAGTCATCTTACTCATGATGGCGAGATGTAATGAGAGAGCTGACAATTCAAAGAGATGGGGTTTGTGACTGCTGTGCTTGAGAGAGAAAACCGAAGTGTGGAAGTGAGCAAAGGTCCTTTCCTGCTGTGTGTGTGTATGAATGGCTCTCTGTGTCTGATCCACTAGCCTGTCTGCAGCTTAGCAGGGTAAGGGCTCTTGGGGGTGCTACGTCATATGTTGTTAAAATATGTGACGGAGGGCACTTAACAAAACAACATGTGTTTGAGAACTATTTGGGAACCAGGCCAGTCTGTCCCTTATTAGATGTGTAATGGGCAAGGTCTTAACCTCTCTGAGCCTCAGTTTCCTCATCTGGAAAATGGGGATAGTAGCACTTTTCATGCAGGGCTGTTGCAAGCACTAGGAGAAATGAAGTGTCTGGGCTCCACCTCCATAGATTCTGATTAAATTGTTCTGGAATAGGGCCCTGGCACTGATAAGTTTTAGAAGCTCCCCAGGTGATTCTAGTGCTCAGCCAGCGTTAAGAACCACAGATGCTGCATATGGAAGGCACTCTATGGTTATTTGTCTTTTAGACTGAGGAATTCCTCAAATATTATGGATTCTTGGGGATGGAGATGAGAAGGAGATAGTATTTATAGAAACAAAATTCCTTTACTTCTTTCTCAAATCCAAGAGTTACATCGATTGGAATGGAGGTGTAGTCCAGTGCAGTGGGAACAGTCTCTCCCTTTTGTGCCTTTCCAGATAGGTCTTAATCAAATAGTTTTTCATTAAAAAAGAAACAAAATTATTGAACATCTTCTATTTGAATGTTTTGGTGAGAGATTAAATAGTATAACAGAGGTAAATAGATAAATAACATAGTCCCTGGCCTCATGAAGCTCACAGCCTAGCAAGGGAAATAAGACATGCTATGTTGAACTTACATGATACTGGGCTTGCCATAATTAAATAGTAATACCCAAAGATTTTTTTCCTGGGGGAAGTTTAATAGTATGACACAGGAAGTTTCAAGACACTTTGAATGGGGGACTCATTTTCAGCTTGGACTCTAAGCAGGAAGTGATTCTTATTCTTTCCAACAAAGGGTAGCACAAAGACCAAGAGAATAAAAACACAGAACCCTTATTTAGAGCATTAAGTTTTATACCACACAGCCATTTTCATTAGTTAGTAAAACAGACAGCAAACATTTGTAGGGCATATATTTTAAGGAAGAAAATCTTTTGAATACCTCCATTAAAAATGAGTGGTACTTAAAAAGGCTGTATGTAGAGTAAATACATAAACAAAGACAGAACTTTCTGTCATTGGTAACAAGGTGATGTAGCCCAAAGCAATGTGGGACGCTGGGTCTTGAAATCCCAGAACCTGCAAAAAGATTCCAAGTGGATCCCCAAACTGTTCTTTGGGCCACACTGTTGTGAGTTTTTACTAATTCTTTAGAGTGGAGAGAGAGGAGATTGGTGTTAGAACCCCTGGTGTCTTTGGAGTTAAATTCTGTACAAAAATATAGCATAGGGATGGCAAATAGCGTTCCTATTATGTACCAAATCCACTCGGTTGGTAGTGTCTGCCTAGAACACTTGATTGGGAACAATAGTAGAGAGTATTGGCCTAGTAAAATAGAGAGGTGTCTTCCACAGGTAAGGGAGGGAGAGTGAGTTGTGGTCTATATGCTGAGCTGTGCCAACTTGATGTTGTAAACTGCATAGAATTCCCATTACAGGGTGTGGATTTAGTCATTCTTAAAATTCCTTTTGATATCAACCTAAAGTCAAAAGTTAAAAAACTATTTCATTTATTATATTAACCCTAGTTCCTCAATTACAAGATGCCACATATTTTAAGTATACTGCTGATTTAATAACAGATTTTCAGGGGAAAAACACTATAATAAATATGAGCACTAAACATAATATCTATCCATATATTCTTTTTCAGCATCTCATTCATTCAGTGTTTGAGAATAAAGCTCTTTCAAATTTAGTCTATGGATTCTTCTGAATCATTTGTGGCCATTGGCAGTTGTGTACAGCATCTGTCATAGGGATTCTCTGTTTCTCATCCCCTGGGCTAGTGATCTCAGCCTCCTTAGCAAATGTGGGCTGGGCAGCCTAAGTTTTAGCCATTGTGGAATACCACCAGGGTTTCATTTTTATTTCCTGTTTGGTTAAGCTCATAGTTTTGTCCTTCCCTTAATTAGATTATTCATTTCTGGAAGGTAAACGGCTTCTTTCAAAAGTCACTCAGAAGCTTCTGAAAGATATTTGGCACCTGAGGGTAACTTTGTAATGAATGAGTTGATCACACTGAACTCCCTTAACTTTAAAACTTCTGCTATTTCTCCTGAGATATCTGTCAATTTTTGTTGTATATGATCACAGTGCCCATTGTGTAGACTGGCAGTCCTCTTTCCATGTCTTCTGAAGTGCTTGGCTGTTGTTTTGCTAGAAAACTTGAAAGTATAGTCATGCCTTCAGCAATAAATATTTGCTTCACTTATTGTAAATATGCCTCGCTAAGTTCTCCCATGGGCAGACAAGAACAACGCTTTCTCAACTTACTCTCCTGCCAGCAGGTGGCAAATTCCTTTTGACATAAATTATAAGCTGCATTCCAATTTTAGAAATGTAAAAAATGTGAACAAATAAGAGTCTGAGAATAAAGGAAATAAAGCAGATGTCAAACCCTGAGTATTCAGGTCAAAATTCCAGTGCCCAGAGTAAGGAACTGAGGTAAGCAGCCTCCACTCCCACCTCAGCCGCCTTACAGAATAGTCCTGAAGGGCTTCGTTGCATCTGGGTGTGCTGCCTGTAACACACACACAATACAAAGTAGAGAGTCATACAAGATAGAAAATGTTAAGTTGTGTAAGAGAGGGATGCAGCAAATGCTCTGGGAATTCAGAGAGGGGTAGGGTAGTTCAGCTTGGATAAATCTGGGCAGGGGAGCAGGTGGCTTTCAGGTGGATGTTGAAGAACCAGGTACTGAGTGGGGCCATGTGAAGAGAGGCAGCCTGTGGTGGCCATGAAAAAGCACCTCTCAGATCCTCCACTTCGAGGGGCATGATTGTCCGAAGGCCCCAGCTGCTGGGCTCTGAAATTCACCCCACATTTGGGCTGAGGGCAAGCTTCCCAGAGGCAGCTCCCAGCGGATGACTGAGTATGCCAGAGATGCCACAGCAACAGGCTCGATTTTGGAAACTGAGCAGATGTGGGACTCCTCTGAGGGTGACTTTGGCTCAAGGACTCCCGATAGCCTAGTGGAACTTTCTTAGAATTGCACAGCAGTCTAAGACACTTCCAATCCAACCTTCCTTCCCGTTCCCTCTCCTTCACACAAGCCAGACCTGTGCCCAGTCTGACAGTTCTGGCTCCCTTCCTACTTTCCCTCACAGGTGTTTTCCCAAATAAATCTCTTGCACATCTAATCCTGCCTTGACATCTGCTTCTTGGAGGTCCCGGACAGACACACAGTCCTTGTGGAGATGCCAGGTAGGTATCCCCAGTGCATTCCAAACCTACCGTCTCCTTTCTCAATTACCACTGTTTTTTAGAAGCTGGCTCTATTGGATATTCTCCAGGACGAGAGACATGTTAGGCAGTAAGCAGTGCACATGGAAAGTCTCACAGAGAAAAGTAAGCAGGCCTAGAGGATAATTAGAAAAAATCCTAATTTTTTCCTTATTATTCTAATTATTTTTTAAAGTTTTTTTTTTAATGGAAGGGCATATTTTATTAGTATGTCTCTTGGTTACTTAAGGAAAAGAGTTTATTCTCATGATGATGACATTGAGCTGCATCTCGGGGACAGCAGGAGGAGGGACCTGAGTGGCATTAGTGTGTTGCCGCTTCTCATATCAGGGGCCCATGAGACGGCCACCAATGACATCTGGATGCTACATATAACAGCCGGGGGACATAAAGAGAGAGATTAACTTCTTTTCAATTCCAGTCGTAATTCCCAGGGGAAAGCTCAACTTGGTCCAGCATGGGTCAGCCACCTACCCTTACATCAGTCAACTGAGGCTGGGGGCTGGTGGGAGGAAGGGACCGTGATTGGTCTATGTTATACCAACATGGTGGAGTCTGTGTGCACTCTGTCTGGAGGAGGAAGGAGGGAGGGCAGCTGAGAAGAGCATGTCATATTTATACTACACAGAATATGTTTGCAGTGTCACCGCTGCTCGGCTATGTACAAGCACCCGGACCTCACTCTCCTGCAGATTGCTTAATAGCCTCTGAGCAAGAGACAGGATGGGGGTGAATTCAGACCAGGGTGCGTAGCTCTTGGATTTGGTTCGTATGGATTTTCAGAGCTTCAGCAAGAGGCTTCAGCTCCATTAGGGCCTGTAACCCTAAAGTTGCTGAAAACTCTCTCCCCACTGCCCCAAATCATCAGATGTGCTGGGCTATACCTTCAGGTGTATTCCTGACCAGAAGGAATCTGCATGGCATAGTTAAGGTCAGGAGACCTGAGTTCTTAACTTGGTTATGTCCTTAACTAGCTGTATGCCACTTAGTCGCTCGGCACTGAAATTTTTTCCACTCTTCAACTGGGGAATTAGACAGTGAAGGTCACTACCAGCTCAGAGATCCTATGATTCAACACATTGTCAGTCGGTAAAGAAGCTGCTGGGCGTTTGCTTAGTACTATCTTCTCATTGAAACTAACTTCCTTCCTTCTATACTCTCTTTCTTCCTTCTTTCTCCTTTCTCCCTCTTTCCCTTCTTTCCTTCCTAACAAACTATTGAACAATTGGTATATGCCAGGCACTGTGCTATGATTTGGATATAAAATATAAACAAAACCGAGTCTCAGCTCTCAGAGAGCTCAGAGTCCACTGGGGTAGCAGACATATAATTAGATAATTAAAATACTACATGATAATGCTTGGTCACAAACAATGATATTTCTAGGAGCAAGTACTTCCTTCTTGCACCAATCATGATTTTTTTCTTTTCTGTAATGACATATTGGCATTTGTGCAGGAAGTGGCATCTTCCAGTTCTTCCTGAAAGAATACATTGGATACAATTAGTTTTGGTTGTTATAGTCATTCTGTCAAGAAAAATAAAATGATTTTTGGAGCTAGTGCCTTCATTTAACAAATATTTTTCATTTAACAAATTTCATTTAACAAATATTTTTTTAAACATCTAGTGTGTGCCGGGCTCTGTACTAGGAGCCTTGATGGGATGACAGGCAAATAAACAGAGAAACAAAAAATATATAATTACAAGTTATAGTGAATTCCAAAAAGGAATTGATCAGGGAATTTAGATGGAGAATAATGGCGATGGGGAGGTACCTAATTAGATAGTGGAGTTGGTGAAATCCTCTCTGAGAAGGGGACATCTCAGCTAAGACCCAGAGAGAGAAGGTACCTGCTGCGCTAAGGGCAGGAGCAGGGGGGGAACAGTATTCCCAGACCGAGGCCTTGAGGTAAGGAGACCAGTGTGTCCTGGGGACACTAGGCAAGCGGGAGGGTGGTAAGAGGTGGGAGGGAATGAGCAGTGGCCAGATCACGTGGGGCCTTGTGAGTAAGGGGTTCACACTGGGGAGCCATCGAAAGTTCTGAAGCGGCAGAATGAGTCGATTGGCTTTGTGCTTTAAAAAGATGGTTTTGTCTGTGGGGCATGTTCCATCATCTCCTGCTGTAAGTGTCACCCTCTTGTATACACACTTAGGGATGTGTTTTCTGGGGGTTGTTTGGAAGGATCTAAGAGGACAAGAGGAGAGGAGAGAAGAAGCTCTTCAGTTCTGGCTCAGCCTGGTCCACTGTGTTCCTTATCTCAAGTGAACTGAGTTGGCCAGATGGCGACATGAGGGTTGCTTTCTTTTCTGCTCTGGCCTATGGTGTTCCATTTTCTGGAAAGGTAAAAGCAAAATAGGAAAAAAGAGGAAACTGAAATATAAACGCATGGTCTCTTCCAGAGAGAGCTATTGGAAATACAGAATGATTTAGAGAACAATATAGTATATGACCTCTTGTGCAGGACAACTGGCTGCTACTGCTGTCCCCACCTGGCTCAGCCAACCCAGGGGGGCTGGGGGAGTGCAGCCAGGCACTCTGGGATGGCAGTGGACAGACTTTGGATTCTGGAGTCAGCCAGGTTTAGGCTCAAGTACTGGCTAAACTTGCCGTATGAAGCTAGACTGGTTACTTAACCTCTTTGAACCTCATTTTCCATATCTGTAAAATTGGAATAATACCATTAACCTTGCCATAAATGTGCCAAACAAATGGTAGCTGTTATGATTTTATATATGTATAAACAGAGAGAGAAAGAGAGAAAGAGAGAGAGATTCTGTTATGCCTTCAGAATCAAACAGGCTTCAACATTTTCACTTCTTTCAGGACCCACAATCTCTACCTTCCTTCTCACCTAAAACTCCCTCTAAGGAAAATGTCAATTACTGGAGCTTAGAGTAGGGAGGAACTTCAAAATGTGCCTCTGCTTTCAAGTGGGTAATGGATTATTTTTATTTTGCACCTTATTAAATTCCTATGGAATGTGCTCATTTTTAGCAGGCAGCTGGCAACGCTGCTTCTGGGAATTTGGGAGCACGGGGAGGGGAAATGTCTAGCGCTCTCCTCCCCGCCTTCAGCGCAGCTCCGCTCTAGGCTGACTTAATACCAGTTTCCGAATCATCACTGTCAGCTTCTATGGCACCAGCCTTTGGCGCCCTTAGTGCTTTGAGCATGAGGATGGTGGATTTCGGAAATGCCCTCTGTTATCTCCATGCATCAGCTCTGTGCCGGACTCCTCACCTGGCCCTCAGCACAGACTACTTGCCTGGTGAGGCTGCCTTTGAAAGCTGATGTTTTGTTGGTACAAACTCAAGCCCCAACGGCCAGCCCAGCCAAATAGGGTTGCAATGGAAAGTAGATTCCAAAGCTGCCCCTGGAATGTGAATTTTTCCTGGAAACTTTCCATGCTGCCTATTAGAGAACAGCAGGTATCAATGTATTCACACCAGGAGTCAATTAAAGAAACCCAAATTATTGCCATTCCAATAAACGATGATCTCTCTTGCTTTTCAAATAAACTTGTTAGGATGGCCTAAAAGCCGGGTCTAATTACACCATCAGATTGCATAATTCTGATTAGAAGCTTTTTGTCTACTTTAATTAATTTTCTCCTGTGATCAGAGCTATTTTTAGTAAATGTTAAATATGTACTTAAATAACTTCAGTGTATACCTTTTCTAAAACCTACTGGGGTTCTCTTTCATTCATCCTTACTCCTTTTTGCTGAGGCATGAATGTTCCTAGGACACAGTATTTGGAAAAGATCTAGGGAAAAACCACGCTTTCATAATTGAGTCTGTGATATAAATACATGTATCCTGGGTACAAATACATAGATCGCATATCATAGGTCAGAGTGGGGGGGTCATTTAAGGTGGTTGTGAGTAACCATTAAATGTTTGGCCCACTGGAGGGAGGAGGAGAGGAAGTGAAATGGTAGGAATATTAGTGGTAGATCATAACTACATCTTTCAAACCTGTCTGAAATAGGACCTTCCAAGTGCAATCATTCTTACCAAAGAGCCTCCTCCCGCACCTCCCCTGCCCCCTCCCTCCCACACATCAAAGACAATTTCCTATTCCCAAAGTGCATCTCTGCCCATCCAAAAGTATCGAGATCTGCCATCCGAATGGTTTAGATGCTGATCTTATGGGTAATAGAATGTATGTTACTCACCTTTACTTAGCACAGTGCCTGGTATATAATAGGTGGTACATATATTTATGCTTCTGGAAGGAAGGAAGGGAGGGAGGGAGGAAGGAAGAAAAGAAAGGAGAGAAGGAGGAGGAAGGAATGAGAGACGATTCTCATACTGTGCATGGTTAGGGTTCAACAATCTCTTTGAAAGGTCATTCTTCTGGTTGAAAAGTATGACTGGTGAAATTTGGGGAAACACAGTTTGACCAAATGCAGAGCACCGGCTAATGTCTATATGTCAGATACCTCCAGTGTGTATGAGGAGTAGGTAATTGTGGGTGAATTCTTTTTCCTTTGTAGTGGGATTCTTTAAGGGTCTGAGTTAAAATTTTATGTCATCTTCATGTTGATGAGAATTATTGTGGTTATTTTTTGTTTCTCTCAGTTTACTATATCCTTGTCAGTTCTGATGATGAAAAAAAGCTGCCTTGAGATTTTTAAGAAACAAATTCCCATGGAACTTGAGCAATTGCTTTTTTTTTTTTCCCCCTCTCCTGGGTTTGGGGGTAGAAATAAATGTTAGTATAAAGCATTTCAATTTGACTGCAATTTACTAATTATAGAAACTACTCTCTTCTTTTTGTTACTTTTAATAAGTTTTGAAACCAATGTCCCTGAAACCAGTGGTATCATGTTTTTCTCCTTTTTCACATTGGCCAAGAGCAGCAGAAATAAAGGGGAAATCCTGTGTAATCATTCCTAAGAGGAATAAAAGATCACAACCACCAAACATGAAATAAGATTTATTTTCCTGTTGTTATATTTGAATAATTCACATTGAAGTTAACACACACAGTAAAGGAAGAATTCCTTGAAGATTGCTGGTTCAATATGTATGTACAGAGATTTGGTGCTCACTGTTAGCAAAGGACGGGGCCTTTCATCAAATGTAGTCAAATGATCTGTTTGCACTGCTCAAGGGGAGGCGGTAGGGTTCACTTATCAGAGCCCCCAACACTAGGCAGCAGGAGACCTCCCACACTCTCTGCCTTAGAGAATGAACCCAATTTGGCCAAACAGTAGATAAGGAAGAGGACTCACCGCTGTGGCTGGATCACTGCTGGCCCAGCTGAAGTTTGATAATGTCTAATAATATCTCATGTTTACATAGGGACCTTTTCCTGAGGGCAAAGTGCTCTGCCAGCATTATCTCATTAACTTGTCCTTTGACCCTAAACACGTCCACATTCTACTGGGGCCTCGGATGAGTAGAAGAGAGAGTGAACAAAAGAACTAGATGGCAAAGCTGGTTTGGAATTCAGGTCTCTGCATTTCTGGGCCAGGTTGCTCTGCTGCAGTCCACCAGCCCTCAGGAGGGCCACTGAAGCCCGGGCCAAACTTGCAGCCCTCATGATTTGGTGTGGCCTAATTTAAAAAGGAGAAACAGCTTGGTTGCCTTTCTCTGTTTTCAGTGTGTCTAAAGATAAGGTGAAAAATCTACCTGTATCTTCTAACTCAGGAGTTCTTCATCTTGGTTCATTGGGTTTCGTGGGGGTGGGGGTGGGGTAGGAGGAAATCCCATACAATCTTGTGTGCGTGTGACTATGCTTGTATTTTTCTGGGGACTGAGCCTGTAGTTTCTGTCAGATTTTCTAAAGAAGCTATGATTCCTTGGAAAGAACCTCTGGGTTCTTTGTTTTGTTCTCTTTAGCTCTGGTAAGGCACTGTAGGCAGCCTAGAGCAAACTCACTGTTTCCATTTAGAGTTCCAATGGTATGTTCTAATCTAGTTATGGAGTCATAGCGCAGGAGAAACTGATTTTGGATGATAGCCTATAAATCATATTTCTAAGAGTGCTAATACTTTATTTGGCTCCAAATAATTTCCCACAGGTGATCCATTCATTCTTCTGTTTATTTATTCAACTAACATTCTCTGTGCGCATTACTCTCCTAGGGCTGCTGTAACAGATCACCACACATTGGGTGGCTTAAAACAATGGACATTTATTCTCTCACCATTCTGGAGGTTAGAAATCTGAAATCAAGTGTCCACAGGACCATGCTGTCTCTGAAAGCTCTAGGGGAGGAACTTTCCTTGCTTCTTCCTAGCTTCTGGTGGTTGTAGGCAATCCTTGGGGTTCCCGGCCTTGCAGACGCATCACTCCAGTCTCTGTCTCTGTTGTCACATGGTGTTCTCCCTGTGTCTCTTCTCCTCTTCTTATAAGGATAATCATCAGATTAGATCAAGAGCCCACTCTACTCCAGTATCACCTCATCTTAACTAAATACATCTGCAATAGGCTGGGCACGGTGGTTCATGCCGGTAATCCTAGCACTCTGGGAGGCTGAGGTGGGTGAATGAATCGTTTGAGCTCAGGAGTTTGAGACCAGCCTGAGCAAGAGTGAGACCCCGTCTCTACTAAAAAAATAGAAGGAAATTAGCTGGACAACTAAAAATATATATAGAAAAAATTAGCCGGGCATGGTGGCGCATGCCTGTAGTCCCAGCTACTCAGGAGGCTGAGGCAGTAGGATCGCTTAAGCCCAGGAGTTTGAGGTTGCTGTGAGCTAGGCTGACGCCATGGCACTCTAGCCCGGGCAACAGAGCGAGACTCTGTCTCAAAAAAAAAAAAAAAAAAAAACAAAACATATGCAATGACCCTAATTTCCAAATAAGGTCACATTCTGAAGTTCTTGGAAGAACATGAATTTCGGGGGGACACTGTCAAACCCAGTACAGAGCACCTACTATGTACTAGATATTGCACCTACTATGTACTGGATATTGCATGGAGCACTAAAAGTGGAATATAAGAAAAATCACTGTTCTTTAGGCACTAACAATACTTAACGACCTTGTTTGATTCTTTTTTTTTTTTTTTTTAAAGTCCTGTGGTGCCCTTTCTCTTTGCGATTCCTTTAGTTGTCCTAGGGTGATGCAGGAGTAGTGGGTGCCAGGACTTCACTCTGATTTCCTTCTGGACCCAGCTTCCTGCTCATTTCTGTAGGGAGCAAGAGAGCTGGAGTGCATCCAGGAAGGGGCTTAATTAGCTTTCAGTGGTCATAATAGCTACAAATTCTCCCTTTCCTTACAAAATGTATTCGTGTGATGTGTGAGTGTATAGGGCAACTGTAACAGATCACCATGACCAGAGTGCTCTCTGCACAGCAGGAACTGCGGAGAGCCAGGCAGAGATTACGCAAGGCCTGTGGACCGTGCCTAGGGTTTTAAAGAAGGAAGACTTGCATTGACCATGATTCCGTCTGGCACAGGGTGGGGACAAATCAAAAGAGGGACCAAAATGGAGTCAGGGAGGCCAGTTAGAGTGATTGAAGCAAGAAGTGGTGGTCATGGGGAGGGACTAAACGCCACATGGGCTGGCTGATCGCAGGGGCTGAGGGAGAAGACAGAATCAAGGATAAATTGCAGTTTCTGGCAGAGTAAGACATACAGCACCAGCTGTTGGGTCTCAACCTATTCACCTTGTTCAGGCAGAGGCTCTGTAAACACCAAGAACCTGCAGGGCTGCAGGGGACAGCTGTAGAGCAAGCCAGGTCCTGGCAACATCAGGGGAAGCACCGTTTTCTTTTTCCTTGTGACCTGCCCTCTCTCCCCTGAGGCAAGTCCTGTGGACGGATTACAATAGCTGGCTCTCTGTTAGGGAGATGCCCATTCACCTTATTCTTCCCACAGTGCTGGTAGGGAGGCTTTTAGACTTTTCCTTTCTCCTGGGAGGGAAAGGGGACCCCTCAGACCGTGGGGTGAAGGAGCCTAGCTTGGCCGTGGGACATGCTTGGATCCTTGACCGTCCTAGCACCATGTACTCAACAACTGAGTTGAAGATATTTCCCCAAACTGGAATAGTGGTGACCTTTTTAATACTTGGAGGGAGTCATTAAAGCATCTTTTCCAAGCAACTCCCAAAACTCCTTAGGAAATCTGTCATTATCTCTCAACTCCCTCATCTTCAGGGGGAGTTTGGAGCCCGAACACAGGGGGAACCCTTGGGGAGCACATGCAGTGAGTCATCTGGACTTGGCTGCTGACCTGGACTCACTTTGCCCTGGGGTGCTCTTATCGGGCTCCCCTGCCAGCCTTTTATGTAGCCCAGGGAGATGCGCAAAATCCAAACCTGCTTCAACCCCACCAGTCTGTCAGCCCCACCGGTGGCCATGATCCTCCTGTGACACCCTGTCACGTGGGAGGAGGTCATTAAACACAGATCATGGAAAAATGGGGTCTAATTCCCTGCTAACAAGTAACAAATGACTTGGAATAAATGTATTTGAATCACAAAAAAAAGCTAATCATCATTTTAGTAATATTTCAAAGAGACAGGGGTGAGTTTATGAATACCAACAATTCAGTAGTCAGGGTAGGGAAAAAATGCAGGAAGAGGGATGCAATACAGTATAGGAATCAAGAGGTCTTAGGCAAGTTACTTAACCTCTTGGTGTCTCTCAGCTTTCCCTATCTTTAAAATGGGGATAATAGTGTCTATCTCGAGAGTTATTGAGAGAATCACATAGAGTGCTTAGTACCCTGCATCTGTGCCTGCACATCAAAACCCTCGATGAATGTTACTTATTATAACTCTGGGGTACAGGGAATGAGACTAATGATGGAAAGTCAATTAATAGTTGTCAAAAGAATGATTAAGGTATCAGTGGCTCAAGAACTAGGGCTGTGTTCAGCATTTTCTCTTGCTATCTCTTACTCCTCTCTCCTTCCTGGGTTTTCCCTTTGATCTCTCTCTCTCTCTCTTTTTTTTTTTTTAACACATTCCATCTTTGTGTTTCCTTTTTCTTGGTTCAGAGTGACAGGCAAGAAATATCTCTAGGCTAAAAGAAGTGTCCCCAAAGAAAATGAGGCTAGTTCCATTCTGAATTTTCTTAAAGGCCAATCCTATGTGAAAGGCTATATCTGGGTTAAATTCCTTCATTTAAAAAATCAAATAGCCACGATTAAGAGACATAATGTTTATTCCTACCCATGCAGCAACTGTTTTGGAGGTAGAACCTGTTAAGTATTTCTATATGCAGAGTTATCCAAACCTGATGTTCTGACTAGCAGAAATTGTGTTTTATAATTTAAAAGTAACAAAAGGCAATTTAGGTAGCATTCTGACTGGATAGCAAAGGTGGCATTTAGATTTTTTTCAATAGCCACTTCAACCGCTCAGATTTCAGTAAACCTGAGAGACAAGCCCAGAGTAGTTATAAATATATAATAGTGCTAGTGCGCACTGAAAGGAGACTTAGTTATCTGAAGTAAACATTTTGTACAACTTGTAGACCAAAAACCGCTTGGTGAATGGATAAATTGTACGTTGCCTTCCTCTCATCAGAGATGAACTAACTGAATTTCTTTGCTATTTCATTTAACTCTTAGTGAAACAAGATTCCTACCTTAAATGAAATATGAACCCAGTTTTTAGGGAGTTCCCCTAAGCAGACCCTGAATGGAAGACTCAAAAAGTTTAATTTTTAACTTTCTTTTTTGTCAGCCACTTGTGCTAACAGTAAGATGAAACTTCTTTGTGCTCGAGAGGATTTGGTTTGGTTCGAAACATTTGTTCTCATTTTCTGGGGCTCTTCTGCCTTTATCAAGCCATTTGGCTTTTGAAGAATGTGCAAGAAGGACGAGCAAATGCATGCTATGCTGGAAGCCAGCAGTACTGGTGGCAAATTAACATGGCATTGACTTTTTCCTAAGGAAAATGTGCTATTTACTAATTTGACTCCTTGGAAATGGTAAGTGCAAATCGTGATGAAAATGTCAACAAATCTTCCTTAGAATGGACTCTTTTTGCTAAAAATTAAATAGTCTCATTTCCAACTGGTGTGTCTTTGTGTGAGGGTGTCAAATGACATCCCTTTGACATCCATGTCAACCTTCATGGAATGAGACCAGAAGGTAACAATGAGAAATGCAGCATTTCAATGTTAATCGTGAGAAATAGTCTTTTAATCACAGACAAGATAAAAAAGATCTTACCCTAACATTTAGATTTTACCTCCTTAAGTCTGCCCCCATATACATCAGCAAAGTCCAGCTTCAACTATACTCCCCACAAGATGCCTTTTATTAGTATTTAAAATAGTCTTCACATATACACACACCACCACCAACAACCACCACCCTTTCGTCTTTTTTATGCATGACTTAATTTTCTGTGAGAATGTAGACTTTCTAAGCAATCTAAAACTCACCTAGGCCCTGGATAAACTGAGGAATAGACTGTAGCTCCCCCTGATATCTAATTAACATCAGGCTTTAGTTAGCAGATTCGCAGACAGCTGGACTGGGCAAAGCCTTTAGATTTCTTATTTACCAATTTCTTCCATGAAGTCCCTTATAAGTGGAATTTTCCGTCTATTGGAAACCCAGTTATCAGGCACATGTTGGAAGCCTGCAGAGGCACAAATGCCAAAAGGAGGTGCCATAACCTCAGAGTGCACAATGCTGTTTTTCACCCTGACTTTCAGCATCAGGCGAAAGGCAATGTCCCACTTCCTTCTCTGCAAATGCACTGGATTTTTTGTTGTTGAAATGCATAAAATTGTTTCTTTCTTCTTCTTTTTTTTTTTAGGATAACAACAACAAAAAGAGTGTTGCCCTTAGAATGTGCACTGCCTGGAGCCAGGGTGGAAAGACAGAGGAATCTACCTACATTCTCTGCAATTGTTTTCACTCTTTCCCCAGAATGGGTTCCTGCTTGTCAAAGAGCACTCCAATGGGAAGCAGACCTGAAATATCTCTCATTCTACCGCATTAGGGCCCAGTTAAATTCATAGGGCCCAGTTAAATTCTCTCTGACTCAGTTGCTTTTTCTGTAAGCTGGGGACAATAAAAAGGTATTTAGAGTAGGGTACTTGCACAACTCTCTCTTGAGCTCATGTCTAACTCTAACGCTCAGCATGATTCCAGAAGTTCATATTGAGAACTTGTAAAATGAGAATAATAATTTCTGTCTCATAATGTTATATGGATTAAATGAGTTAATATAAGTGCTTAACACAGAACTGGCTCATAGTAAGCAGGCATTAAATGACAGCTGTCAGTATTATCATTTTATTATGGTAATTATATGATAATAATAATGTGAATATTTTTGTGATTCCCCACGGGCCTTCAGGAAGGGAGTTTCTGTGGTGCTAGGGTTTGTCATGCTCCCACCCACTGACTCAGCAGTGGGAAGACAGCCTGCTCTGGTCAGCAAGAAGTGTGAGCTTTCCTACTAAGCCCCTGTCCCCTCTTCAGAGCTGCCCTGTTCTGGAATGGGCAGGGAAGGAGCCCTTAGCAATGGGGAGGCTTCCTACAGACTCTTATGCCAACCCCAGAGGGGCTGGAGGTGGTGTCTGGGAAGTACCTCCCCAAGCTCATTCTTGCTGCCCGGCCCTAAGACCCCAATGCAGAAGCTCCTGTAGGGCCAGACCCGGGAGAATCTGGCTCTTCAGAATTTAAACAGCATTTAACAGCGTTTGCCTTCTGCTTCTCGATAGGCCAAAAAAATACATACTTTCTGGGGACTAGCACCGAAAATCCCCTCCTCAACTCTATTCTGTCCTGATGGAAGTTATTTCCCTCCCCTTCTGAATGGTTCTGGATTAAATTAGAAAGAATAATAGAGAATGGAATACATTAAGACCTCAGTAAATATTAGTAGCATGGTGATTATGGGCACAGATGAGAGTCCATTTCGCAGCTCCCCAGCTCACCTTTTAGAGCATGGGTTTCCTCATGTGTCAAATGGGGAAGAATTATACTTACCTCCTAGGGTTGTGAAGAATAAATGAGAGAATTATGTATTCATAATAATGTTGGCATTTATTGATCGCTTACTAGATGCCAAGTACTGCGGATGGGGCTTTGTGCCCATTATCTTGACTACTATACCATACTGTACCCAGGGCTTAGCATCTAATCAGTCAGTGCTCAATACATGTCAGCATTATTATGCACGAAGTAGGAAGAACCAGTCTTCACTGCCCTTGGTGACATGTCTGAACCACCGTGCTCCCTTTCACAAAGCTGGTCCAAATGCCCCGCCCCTCCCTTCCCCATCTCGGGTCCCTCTACTTCTGACCTTGCTACATATTCAGATCCTACGCTCTGGGGCAAAGATGACCAGATTTATAGTCACTGGGAGAGTTGGGTGGATCCTTCACTGTGGCTTGGCCTGTGATTACTTGTGACACTGAACAAGCTGCTTTCAGCCTCAGGGCCATGGAGGTGAAGGAGCCAGTCTAAGAGCCAGTCTCTGGTTTCCGATAACGATTCCCATTTGTTGGTTCTGTAGGACTCTGGGTGTAAACACAAAGGACAGTATTTTCTGTCCACTCCCCACCCCTCCCTCCAGCAGCTGGTGCGGGAAATAAGCGAGGTGAGGAGGGTGTGCTATTTGCAGGTTAGAGCTCGGGCTGACACTCAGAATAGCAAGTTCTAGCAGCCTTTGTGCTAAACGCAGGGCTACCACAGCACCTGGCACATCGTGCGTCCTCAAGAAACCATCTGTTGGAGCTGAAGATAATTCAGGATTTCAGTTTAAGGACGTGTTCTCTACATCTGCTGCAAAAAGCTGCTATGACCAGCTGCCACCCATCCCTCCTTCCAGCGACTCCAAACAAGGAAACTGGAAGTAAATGCTATATACTATTTGTTTTCCTTTGGAAATTAACAAATATGATTGCTGCTAGGTTATAATGCACATACTTTCATTGTTGGTACTGTATTTCCTATTCCCTTTGCCACATACTCTCCCCAACATACTTTTACTTTTGCTTAAATTGTCCTCTAGAATCTGCAAGGCCAAGCTGAAGTTTGGGGATCAAATTTTCTAAGGGCAAGTGGTATTAGGTTAGATCAATCGAACAGCTTGTCTTTGTTCATGGGCTATATGGAAGCTTATCTCCTCACTCCTCTTCCCTTTGTCCCTGCCTCCTAAATGCCCTTTCCTGCTCCGGATCTGCCCATCTCTCAGAGACCACATCTTGCACTCTAAGCTGAATCTGATGCCGGGGCCAAGCAGCATAAAGAGCTTTACAGATGGGAAGCATTAAAGGAAGCTAACTAGCAAAAGAGGTGGACTTGAGCTCCCTAAAAGGTTATTATAATACAAAATGAAGTAAACTCCCAGCTAAACCACACCTGAACTCCTCACAGTAGCTTCAATTTTATTCTGTTAGCTTGAAGTCTTTTGAAGAAGCTTCAGGGACCTAGAAAAGCATTCAAGTTTTTGCCTAGGTATAACTGATCAGAACCCAAAACCTCTCTTATTATGTCAGCCATTTAAAATGTAGATTCGACACTGAAATACCCAGTAACAGAAATTCTGAGATAATAAGACTGTGGCCAAACCTGGCTGTGATGTGGATATGGTCTTTGAGAGCAACCAAGAAGATCCCATGCAATAAAACCCCTTGGGTTTTGAGGAAGATGAACTATCAGATGGAGGTGTGCAACTGCCAATGGAGAGGAGTGAGGATGGCAGAGTAGCAAGTTCCAGAGACTGGATAGCCTCAAAAGTTGGGTTTTGGCTTCAGGAGACAATAACATGGTAATGGTTTTGCTTTTTGAATTGTGCTTGCAAAGGCCAAATTAAAGTTCATTTTCCTTGAGCACACACACTGGCTTGGCTGGCTAAAGAGTGGGACACACTGGCCTATAGGAGAAAAAACCCAACCAGCCAGAGATTTCAAAATAGCTGTGGATGATTCACAAATGGATAGACCAACTTAGTACTTCACACAGTGCTTGTGCTTGGACTCACAGGATGCTGGAGGAAGGCCCTCATCTCAGAGTCACCTTCACCAGATAAGGAAAGCAAGGGCCATGGAGGTGAAGGAGCCAGTCTAAGAGCACACAGATTACGGAGGGCCACGTGATCTGGGCTCTTTGGAATGCATTCGTGCTGGACAGCCCCTCTCTGCAGCTGGCTGGGTCATTCGCCCTCCTGAACCTCCACAGCCCTGTGAGAGAGGCCAGGAGCAGGTGACAGGAAGCATCCTGAGTTCAGTCTGAGGACGGCAGATTTCTTCCATCCTCTATCTGAGTCACCCCTCCTCACTGAGCCTCTCGGCTTCTTCATCTTTAAAGTTGGAATTATTCCCATTTCGAGGTGGTAATAATTGTGAGGATAAAGTTAAATAATGTGAAAGGAGCTTTTAAAAACAGCAAATGGACAGGCGTGGTGGCTCACACCTGTAATCCTAGCACTTTGAGTTGCTGAGGAGGGATGATCACTTGAGGCCAGGAGTTTAAGACCAGCCTGAGCAAGAGCGAGACCCCGTCTTTACAAAAAATAGAAAAATTAGCTGGGTTTGGTGGCGTGTGCCTGTAGTCCCAGCTATTTGGGAGGCTGAGGCAGGAGAATGTCTGGGGCCCAGGAGTTGGGGGTTGCAGTAAGCTATTATGACACCATTGCCCTCTAGCCCTGGCAACAGAATGAGACCCTGTCTCAAAAAAAAAAAAAAAAAAAAAGCCACCAAATATCAGGTAATATTATTCCAAATAGCATTTGTGTTTCTGTACTGACACTTGCCAGGTTCTGGCTAGCACTATAATTCTTGTTTATTCTTCCTTGGGGGATGCCCTCCTCACCCCAGCAAGGTGGAGAGTTACTTCAGGTGGACATAGTCTTACTTTTATCTGCTGTCCCTCCAGTCCCTTTCATAGTACATTCTGCTTGGTCATTATTTGTTGAACTGGATCCCTTATAATAAACTACTATTGCCTTGGTCAAACTTCCTTCTTTCTACTGCTGTGGTACTGAGAAAATTCATGTGACTGTATCTTTTCTTTAAAAAAAAAAAAAAAGAAGAAGAGGCACAGTGTGTGTTTACTAATAAGCTGACATTTTAATGGTACCCTTTTAACTAGTTCACTTTGGTATGAAATGTGAGCAATACAGGTTCAGATGTAAGAAAATCTCATAAATTGAGCAGAGTTGAAGAACCAAGTTTTATGAAATTGGTTTAATGCCACTGAGGAGTAAATAAGAGAAAAATAGAACAGATCTACGAACTGCTTAAGTCCACATTGAAGTGTTTTTGGTCCCTTCTAGGATTTCCTGGAGCCCTGTAGACTGTTATTCACTGTTCACATATGCACATATAAAAATATACCATCTATAAATAGCCACCTGCCTTTTCAGTGAAATTAAAGATGGAAGAGTTAGAAGAGATTTTCCCAGTGTAATTATAGGGCTCAAACCTACAGCTGTTATACTACTATAATTCTACCCAGAGAATTTCTGATATCACTATTTTATTTCAAGCACATTTAAAAAATTCCATTTTTTTCTTTCATGGTAAGATGCCATCAACAGGATGTTTATTTTTTTCTTGCCGAGATTTCTCACATACCTATTTAAAAAGATTAGGTGTTGCATAGGGTTGTTGTGTAGACTAGTTTTGTTTTATAAACTGCAGAAAATTTTCACAAGTGTTTCTGCTCCTTATCTGGAGAGTAACACCAAACTCCTGCCAATGTTTTTCTTAAACTCTACACATGCCCTTTCACAAACACCCTCCCTTACATACTTTCTGCTAAGATGATGTGCCTCCTTAAGGAAAATCCCAGAGCTTCTAAAATTCTTAGGTAAAAATCCACTGCATAAGAATGCAGCACACTGTGAAAGGAATTAAACTGAACACTTCTATCTTTGCTTACAAAAAAGCAGGTTGCAATTTATTCATATGCTATCTGTTCCCTCACTGAAGACCAACACTCTTCAATCTTTGAGAGCCCTGAAAGACAAGGCAGTGCTACAGAGAGGAAGGGGACACATTTATAGAAGCAATGACACAGCTCTAATAGAAGGGTCTAAGTGTCTTCAGCAGTTAATTTGCAAGGAAAAAACCCTGTTGGGAGCCTTCCACCAACTCTAAAAGCAAACATTCTTAACAGGTGGTATTAGTATGGTGTTAAGAGAGGCATGCTTTAACCTAAAAGGTGTCATTTTATGAGCAAAAACTGAATAAACCGTCAGAGACTTAAAGTCGCTATTTTTTTCCTTCCTTGATGCCAAACTCTTCACAGGTTAAGATGACCTCACACCCATTGTGATGTTCAAAACCCAGGAGGATGTTAAAGGAAAACTGCTTTGCACAGAGTGTACACACGTGGCTTCCTCCTCCTGGTGAGCCCTGTCTGTCACTGGTTTTCATTCCATGCATTTGTAAAACACACCAGCCATGTGTGTGAGCCTGCTAATTAAAACAAAAACAGAACCATTTCTGTTGTGCTTTAGAACTACACAAACTTTGAGCTGAAGCAGGCAAGAGAAACAGAGCACCCAGTCTGCTGCTGGGTCCCCAGGGCTGCCAGAGAATGAAGCCACCGTATTATAAAAAGCCAGGAAACAGGCACCTGAATTATAGGAGAGGGGAGTGAAAAAACAAAATTCTAGGAAGGCTAGAAATTGGAAGTATTAAAATGCCTTTACCATTTCCCTGAGGAACTGTTTTAATATCAAAGTTTCTGGATAGCAAAGGCTTCCCTGTCTAATCTGATTCCCAAGTTAGCCTCGTCTACAAGAGGAAAGAATAGCTTCGGTGGCTTCAGAGGCCATCCCAGGGTCAGGCGTGGAGACTATTCTTGCCTGAGCTGCTGAGTCATTGCCTTCTGGGGAGTTGCTTGACCTTTGGGGTGCAGCGTACCTAGAAGGTAGAGTGAAGCCTTTGGTTTAGAGGGCTCCACAAGCAAGTCCTTTACTCTTATTGGGAAGCATCTACTGACTTTCCCTACCACCTAAACCCAAAGCATTTAAAGATTATCAATTTGGATAAATTGCATTAGAATACAAAAACACCAATTCATTTAAAAAAAAACAACACTGAATTCTTCCCAAGGCAAACATTGCTAGAAAAGCAGAAAACACCAAAAATATCTTCCAGTCCTCTTTCAGATATGGACTTCATCTCCTAAGGACAGTAAAAACATGGATCAGACAGTACATTTCTAAAAGAGATGCTTATTCTGTACCTTCAATAGGTCATCCAAGGCAGGATGGGAAAAGTCCGGGTATGTGGGGTATGTGTGGTAGGGTGTCGTGGAGGAAGGCAGGACGCAGCAACAACAGAAAACAATTAAAGGACAGTCAAGGCATTCATTACACTCCGTATTTTAAAAGGCAGGGGAAAAAAAGACCTCAATAATATATACCATCCTCCTCTATGGGGGACATACCCAATGGTGTCTGCCCCCACCTTCTTTCCATACTGTCTTTTCTTCTATTTGTTCTTTGCTTTGACATTACAGGAATAGTAGACTAAATAAACACTCACTTTGTATTTTTAAAAAAATTTATTTGTGATCTGTACATGTGATAAAGTGGGGCTTCATTGTAGACCTTTAAAGGCAAAACAAAACAAAAATCCAAAGTAAAAATGTATAAATACAATATATATTTTCTTACAAAAATGGGAGATTTACAAAATATACATACTGCACTTGTCTCTATTTTACAAATTTCACATGCACTTAAGAGATACAACACAAAAAGATGCCAAAACCTGTGTAGTAGGAGTTTTAAAACTGACAGATGAGACAGTTTTGAAGGTTTAAGAAACAAAAGATCAATTTTAACTTTAATGTAAAAAGCAGCTCCACTCAACTGAACATACATATATAAAGTAGCTTGTACCCTTTACAGTACCCTCTATGATTGGCATTTAAAAACCATTCTGAGAAACAGGATAGTATTGCAAGATTGGAGGGCAATGTCAAAGGTTAGCTCCCATGATTCTCTGTTCAGCTTTACACCACTACGCAAAAGAATCAGAGTTCCATTACAGAAAAAAAAGTACATGATTTAAGATTAATAAATTTAAGTCTTCCAACATATTTCAAAGAACTGTAGAATCACTTTGAAGTTTACCTTCTTTTAATGACTTTCTTTAAAAATGGGGCCCATGGTCTGGAACTTTCCTCATCGTTCACTACCATATCTGCAGATCACCTCCCCACCCACCCACTCAGAGACAAGGTCAGCATACAGAGGATGTTTTATAAACAGATTTATGGAACAAAAAAAACAGGACAAAATAATTCCATAAAAAAATTTAACTTCTCTTTGTCATGAGACTGAAGACATTATGCTTTTTCTTTTATCTTGAAGGATCCAAATTGGAGGAAAAAAATAGAAAAGAAACCTAAACATAGGCTTACAGCAAGAAAAAAAATGAAGGGAGAGAGTCCCCTGAACACTATAACAGAGCCTGTTGAATCATGTGTTCTGAATTAAATTTATTTTAAAACAAACAACAAACCCCTTGCATTTCCTTTAGCCAAGTCAGAACCTCTGACTGAACGGGGTATGGAAGCATACTGCCCTTCACTTTTCCTTAAAAAGGAATGTTTATCGCAACTAAATTAACAACCGAAGGGAAACCTCAGATTTGCACTGCTTTGCCTATAAAAGTTGCTGTCTTCACAGTTATGCCTTTCCACAGGGAGACACTTTTGTTTCCTCTTTGTCTCTTATAACAAAGACAAGGGGGAAAAATGCATTCCTGTTTTGAAAAGCAACAAGTCATCACTTCTTTTCTGGGTATTAGACCAAATAAAACACCCTTCTTTCTGCCTCCTGCCTTCCCCAGAAAATGAAAAAGTAGCAGAAATACCTACTACTCGCCTCCCTGGCCTCATATCGAAATGTTATGGTCATTTCTTTTGCATCCTCGCATTAGGATTCTAGCAGGCAGGCCTCCCAAGACTCCCAAATGCTTATTTTACAAGACTTGAAAGGGGTAGGGGAGGAAAAACAGGCGGGAGGGGGCGGGGAAGGAGAGACTGTAATGTCTGACCCTGGAAATTAACCCATCTGGGCTCCAGTTTGGCCCCAGTGAAAAGAGATTATGGTTTGACCACCGCTTGACAAGGACACCGCAGGAGGTCCTCCCTCTTCCCAACAAAGAGGCAGCCGCAGACAGAGCTGTACCTTTCCCCGGGCCTCACAGGAGTGAGGACAGGCCACTTGCCTTGCTGCAGGGGGATCGCTCACAGACCCAGTTCAGCCGCGGGGCTGGGAAGAACTCACAGTGGTCTCTCCTGGTCTCAATCTTCTCGATAGGGCCCAAGCTTGCCCGTACCTTTCACGATTAACATCGTCATCATTATTATTACCATCATCCTTCAAGTCTTTGCCAGAAGTCTTTTCAACCAAAACGCCTTTCCACCCAGGCCTCCTTTCCAAATCAGCCCTCGCCCCGAATCTGCAAATAATTTTTCACTTCCAGGTCACTTCTCAGTGGAGGGGGAGAAGAGTACAGAAACAAGCCCCCACCAGCGGTTCTTTCCCTACTGAGCTCTCCCCCTGCAAGGGGGTAGGGGTAGGAAGGGTGGGGCAGGGCCCGGGCTCATACCGCAGTCTCCCCCTTGCTGCTGTGGCTGAGTCTGTGGTAGAAGCGGCGCCACGACTGCAGAGTCTTACCCGACCAGATCCAGAAGCCGGTAGTGATGCCCACGATCATGGTCATCAGGTACTTGATCATGAAGACAGTGAAGTCGGGGCTCATGGGCGGGAAGTGGCCGGGCGGGCAGGGCACCGCGTAGCTCTTGCACGTCTGCAGGAGCCAGGTGCGCTCCCAGTGCTCGCGGAAGGCCTGCTCATAGAAGTAGCAGGCCAGCACGATGGTGGCCGGCACCGTGTAGAGCACGCTGAAGACGCCGATGCGCACCATGAGCTTCTCCAGCTTCTCGGTCTTGGTGCCGTCGTGCTTCATGATGGTGCGGATGCGGAAGAGAGACACGAAGCCCGCCAGCAGGAAGGACGTCCCGATGAAGAGGTAGACGAACAGCGGCGCCAGCACGAAGCCCCGCAGCGCGTCCACACTCGACAGGCCCACGTAGCACACCCCGCTGAGCAGGTCCCCGTCCACCTGGCCCATGGCCAGGATGGTGATGGTTTTGACGGCGGGCACGGCCCACGCGGCCAGGTGGAAGTACTGCGAGTTGGCCTCGATGGCCTCATGGCCCCACTTCATGCCGGCCGCCAGGAACCAAGTGAGCGACAGAATGACCCACCAGATGGAGCTGGCCATGCCGAAGAAGTAGAGCACCATGAAGAGGATGGTGCAGCCCTCCTTCTTGGTGCCCTGCGCCACCGTGCGGTAGCCATCGTCCGAGAAGCGCTCCACGCACACGGCACGGTCCTCCAGCAGGAAGCCGGCCACGTGCGCCACTGCCACCATGAAGTAGCAGCCCGACAGGAAGATGATGGGCCGCTCTGGGTAGCTGAAGCGCCGCATGTCGACCAGGTAGGTAAGCACGGTAAAGAGTGTCGAGGCGCAGCACAGCACAGACCACACGCCCACCCATAGGCGGGCGAAGCGCCTCTCCTCCTCCTTGAAGTACATGAGGCCGTTGGCACGGCCCGGCTCGCAGGGGGCGCCGCAGTCGCGCTCACCCAGGAAACGGTAGCCCAGGTAGGGGGGGACCTTGAGCTGGCGGGGACAAGAGAAGGGGAAGGCGGAGCGCCCTCTGCCATCTGCGGCTCCCGGCGGCAGCGCGGTGAAGGGCAGGTCCGGCAGGTAGGGCGCGGTAGGGTAGGCGGTGGGGCCGCCGCCCGGGCCCCCGGAGCCGTCGGACGTGTTCTGGCCCACGCAGATCTCGCCGGCGCCGTGCACCGGGAAGTTCTCGCAGCGCAGCCGCTCGGGCCACTGGAAGCCGAACTTGTTCATGAGCGCCTCACAGCCCTGGCGGGCGCGCTCGCACAGAGAACGGCACGGCGGGATGGCCTGATCGAGCACGGTGCACACGGGCGCATACATGGAGCACAGGAAGAAGCGCAGCTCGGGAGAACACTGCACCTTCACCAGCGGGTAGAACTGGTGCACCTCGAGGCCCGCGTCCTCTTGGTTCGTGTGGCCCAGCAGGTTAGGCAGGATGGTCTGGTTGTAGGCGATGTCCGTGCACAACGGGATGGAGATGGGCTGGCAGAAGCCGTGGTCCGGCACCGAGATGCCCTTCTCGCCATGGTACGGCTGCGCCCCAGCGCCCGCGGACAGCGCACCCAGCAGCGCCAGCATCAGGGCGCACAGGCCCAGGGGCAAGCGCGACGCGGCCGCTCCGGGGCCCTGCATCGCCGGCCGCGGGTGCAGCGGCGCTCTCAGCCCGAGTGCGTCGAGACGGTTGGGAGAGGCTTGGATGCGGAGAGGCGCCGCTGCGCCTGGCGCATGAGAGTCCTCCCGGCGCCTGGCCGTGGGCGGCGTGGAGCAGAGGGCGCTGCCGCGGTGTGTGTGCCTGCGCCGCGGGGGCGAGACCGCCAGCCGCGGGGGCGCCGCAACTGCCTCCGCCCAGCACTCGCGCTGCCGCTCCGGGCCCAAACTCGTCCTCCTGGGCCGGGGGCGCCGAGGGAGGCCTCCTGGCCCTCCCCGCCGAGACGTAACGGTGCGGCTTTCTCTGCCGCGAGGAGCAACAAGCGTCTCTGGTTACCCTTCAAAGTTTGCCCAAGTCTCTCGACCCCCAGCGCACAGTAATGCGCACGCCCCCCACACCAAGTCCGGCCCTCGCCAGGCGAAAGCCCGGCGCCGCCGCCTGCTCGCCACGGCCGCCGCCTTGGCGGTGCTGCTCCGCCTTCTCGCCTAGAGGCTCCGCTCGCTGCCGCCTCCTCCTCCACACCCCGCTCCTTCTTCAGCCCCAAAAGCTTGGCCCCAAGTTTCAGCCAAACGACTGGCTCTCGCTCTGAGTCTGATCGGGGCCCTGGAGCCGAGAGCTCGGCGAGTTCTTTTTGGAAATCCAGTTATACGCTGCGTCCGAAGTCCCCTGTGTCCGCGGCCTGGACCCGGCCTCTCCAGCCCCGCGCAGCCCTGGCCCGCGAGTCCCGGCACCGGCCGTCGCAGCCCGCCGGGAGGGAGCGCCGAATAACGCCTTGGAGTCGCGCTGGTGGCCAGAAGAAGCGTCGGGCTCACCGGGTTCCGGGCCGCCCCGCCCCCTCCCCTCCCCCCATTCACAAACCACTCCGGGGGCGGGCCCCCAAGTCCCCAGGCGGCCCAATGGCGGCCTTTGTTTTTTCTGTAGCCGCCTCCGGATTGGGTGGAAGTCGGAAGGGGCGGGAGAGGGCGCGGGGGAGGCGGTGTCTGCTGCGCTCTGGGCGGATTCCTGAGGGGAGGGGCAGGGGACAGGGAGGGAAAAGTTAGGAAAAACTTTTACCCTGAATTCGTTTGCGGGGGGGAAACCCTCTAGAAAGGGACTTTGCTTGAAAGATTTGTTACTCTTCCGGGTACACTAAAACACACATTCCTGAACAGAAGGGCGCACTCGCCGAAGGCTTTTGCGGTGAGAAGCTGAGAATAGCGCAGCGCCTCAGCTGACAGAGACGTGACCCGGAGTCATGTTAGCGCTGCCCGGGCTGAAAATGCTGGTTTTGACCGGGGCCTTCGGGTAGCCGAATCCTAAATGTGGGGTTTAGTACGGGGCGAGAAGGGGGTGCGCCTCGCGGATCGTTTTTCTCTCCCCAGACCCGAACGGACTACGTGAGGCCACAGTCCCCTCTCGCCCCTCCCCCCAGTTGTAAAAAGGAGGAGGGGCCGCCTCGGAGGGGAAACCGGAGTCGCGCGGAGGGGCCGACTCGAGGCGGGAGGAAGTGCAGACCCCTCGGAGGAGAGGGCCGGGAGCGGGGACGCGGGGAGCCTGGGCCCCAGGCCACCCCGCCCGCGCGCGGCCGAGTCTGGGGAGCTGGTGTGGCTTAGTGCGGTTTTAAGGAAACTAAGACAGCGCTGGGGGGAACAGTTATAAAGTAACCTGAGACCGAGTGCCCGGGAACAGCCTGTGTGATTTACAGCGCGTCTTTGGTTTGCCCTGTTTTCCTTAGCTGTGCGGCGTGTGGCCTTTCGGGATCCCGTCTTCGTTGCAGGGAGCAATCATTTGATCCTCCATTTAGAATCTGCGTAGAAAAGTTTAAATGCGTATTAGAAACCAGGGCATTTGCTCATTAAAGAGTTTTCAAAACACAAAGAGGGGTTACCCTCGTTCTTGGGTAGCGTATTCTCCTTGGCAAGCGTTCTTTTGTTCTAGGTCAAATCTTGCTGCTCCGGGCACTGGGCGCTCGCTCGCGCGCTCTCTGATTACTCCCGGCGAGGTCGGAAGTTACCAGGGGGCTTCTCCCCTTCTCTCTGGGGTGCCAGGAACATCATGAACTCCCATGCTGGAAAGTGACATGTTGAGAAAGAAATGAAAAATCAAATCTCTCTCTCTCTCTCTTTCTGTCTCTCATACACACACACACCAGTCCTATCTTTAAAAAACGTTATTCCTGATTGAGCCCTCTGCCAATTCGGGGTGCTGGAGCTCTGAGGGATTTCTGATCAGGTCGAATGTTGGCAGAGGTTGCCGCCTCTGTTGCCTCCGGTGCGTTTCTTCTCTAGCAAGAAAAAACTGATTCTGAAATCGAAGACAGTAAATTGGGTTCCCTTCCGTGAGAGACTGGCTTCCTCTTTTTCTTTTATTTTCTATTACTGGAGTTTGCTGGGAATCTTTCTTTCTACTTCACAGTTCTTTGTCGTCTCCCATTTCTGTTAATGGGTCTCAAGGACAGAATCCTTCACGCCAAGAGGGTGTTAGACTGCTCACATCCTCCACCTGGCCCTCAGCGGGAGTCACCTTTTTCCTTCTAACCATCAGTTTCCTCCTCACACCTGGACCATTTCTTTTTTCCTTTGGGGGTATCTGCCTGAAGGTAATATAAAGGATTAGTGATTTTGCTTTAAAAATGTTTCATTGCTTCTTTGTATTTTTAAAAGGGCTCCCCCTCTTCTTTCTAAATTATTATTCCTATTACCTAACTTCGGGGAGCAGTTGATCTTCCGTTGAAAGACGTTATTTAAAGACGATGCTGCTGCTTTGCTTTGTCATTTAAAGTGTGTGGCGGGGGGTTAGATTCCTTTTTTCTCTCCAAGAGCTTCAGGATATCCTCCTTTTCTAAATCAAATTTTCATGCTTATTCATCAGGCCACTGATCTAAGTCATCTTTGCTTATTGAAGGAGAAATAGCAAGCACTGTCATCAAATAAAATGGAAACCGACAGGATAAAAATACGGTCTCAAGTGCAACTAAAACCAGTTTAGTTGATGAGCTTCTACTTCTCATATGCCCCAGACAGCTCTGATGTTAGGCAATTGAGATAATAATTTAGAAAGAAAAAAAAGAAAGCCCTTAAAAAAGTACAATGAAATATTTTGAAAACAATCCATGCCTAAGATGCAGAAAACCTCTCCCAGATGGATAGTGTCACAGATGTGAATCCTCTTGCTCTGTCCCAGATGGACATGTGCAAAAAGCAGAGAAGTAAAGGCAATTTTTTAAAGAGATTATTTGTTTTTAAAGACAATTTTTAAAAAGCTCAATCCAAAATTATTCCAAAAAATAATGTCACTAGAATTTGCTGTTTGTGAGAAGGTGCTATAGCTTTCCATGCCTTGCCTGATATAGAATGCTATGATTTTAAGGAGGTAAGTAATAAAAGGGAGTAAGATCAGAAAAAGTAGTTCACAGTGTAAGGGGGTAAATAATCTGTTTTAGGCTCTATGACAAAAGTAGTAACATTGGTTTACATTGTGTCCAGGATCAATTTAATTTTCTTTTCCAAGCAACACCTTCCACACCCAACCCCCAAAGCCACTAACTGGTATCTTCTTTGGAGAGCCAAGGGTGGAAAATTTTGTAACTGTCTGCTGCAAAACTTCCAATTGTCCCTGCCCTTTACAATAACAAAGGACTTTATTTCTTAACATTGTAGTCATATGGTCCCACAGAAAAGTGATGCTATTCATTGGCTCCAGTTTTTCAAACGCTACTTATTTTGGCCCACTCCTAGGTTTATCTAGTTGAATTACATTCTGATGTAAGGCCAGATTTGAAAATGGCCACCTTCGTGGTGCCACAATCCTGTGGTTGTAATGAAACGGCAGCTGCAAGAATTACTCATGCAAGACCAGAAAGGGCAGCTTTTAGCACATGCTTCCCTTTCTGGCCTCTCTTCTACCAGGCAATTTTGGCATAAATAACATTGAGGACTTGGAATTTCTATTTGCCAGGTTGCCATCAACTTGTGTTCATTTTTGTTTGTGGTGTTAGATCATTCCAAAAATGGGAACATTTTTACTCCTAAAACACTTTCAAGTGTTATGAAAGTTAGAGATGTCTAGATTGAAGAGGAGGAGGACCATGCTTAGGTGTGTAGGCCCCATCCTGTAGAGATGATTTATATGGCAGATTCAGTCACTGAATCTGTTTGACCAACATTTCCCTGGTTGGTTGAGAGTTTTATTAGTTATATATTGTTATATAACAAACTATCCCCAAACAACAGACATTTAGTATCTCACAGTTTCTGTATGTCAGACATTTGGGTGCACTTAGCTGGGCCTTCTGGCTTGGGGTCTCTCACAAGACCACAACCAAGGTGTTGGTCTGGGCTGAAATTGTTTCAAGGCTCAATTGGAGGACCACTTCCAAACTCACATGGCTGTTAGCAGGCCTCAGGTTGTCACTAGCTGTTGGCCAGAGAGATCAGTTCCTTGCCATGTGGGCCTTTCATAAGGCCACTCACAATACAGTACGTTGCTTCCCTCAGAGCAAGGGTTGAAAGAGAGAAAATGAAAAAGAAGGCCGGGCGTGGTGGCTCACGCCTGTAATCCTAGCACTCTGGGAGGCCGAGGCCGGTGGATTGCTTGAGCTCGGGAGTTCGAGACCAGCCTGAGCAAGAGCGAGACCCGGTCTCTACTAAAAGTAGAAAGAAATTATCTGGCCAACTAAAATATATATATAGAAAAAATTAGCCGGGCATGGTGGCACATGCCTGTAGTCTCAGCTACTCGGGAGGCTGAGGCAGGAGAATTGCTTAAGCCCAGGAGTTTGAGGTTGCTGTGAGCTAGGCTGATGCCACGGCACTCACTCTAGCCTGGGCAACAAAGCGAGACTCTGTCTCAAAAAAAAAAAAGGAAAATGAAAAAGGGAAAGAGTGTGTAATAGATGGCAATCAAGATGGAAGTCACAATCTTTCTGCAATCTAATCTTGGAAGTGAAATCTTCTCACTTTTGCCATATGCTATTCATTAGAAGCAAGTCACTAGATCTACCTACACTCAAAGGGTAGCAGGGATTATACCTTGTGAAAACTCATCGGGAGGGAGATCATTGGGAGCCATTTCAGAGGCTGCTTGCTACAAGGGATATTTATTTGTTTATTCCCAGAGTATTATGAAGATGAGGCCACGGAGAGAAGCAACTCTTGGGTCTCTGTTCTTGGGGAGTCCAGTGAAAAAGTCACAGATAAAAATACACTATTGATTGGTTATGATGCCACTTGCATCTGTTAGGGTCTTAACAGAACCCTAATTCAGGCCAACCGTTTTTCCAAACACATGTCATTGGACTCAAGGGAGAAAGAATTTGAAAGAAGTTGATTAATAAAAGACCATCATCAATTCTGGAAAAAACCTCCGAATACAGAGGGTGGGCCATTCTGGGGAGTCAGATCTGTACTCAAAGAACAGACCATTTGGACTGTATCTGCAGAAACAGACTTTGGCTGTCCAGGTTATGAGATAAAAGGATGTGGGTAATTGCTACACATTTCTTCAATGCTGGTCTGTACAATACTGATGTATAGGTTGTAGAGGTGGTTGGTGCCCGACTGGTTTAGTTCTTCTTTTCACCATTGATTTCCTGTCCTGCCTCAGGCAAGTCACTTAACCTCCCCAGCTCCCCCAGCTTGTTGTGAGAATTAATTAGGTAGTATTTACAAAATGCTTTGTGATGCACAGGCAAAAAATCATCAGGGCAGGATCCTCCTTTGGTTATATGGATGCAAATCACAGAGATAGAGTAGAGGGTGCATATTTTATAACTGAATGTTTGCTAAGATTGTATGCAATTTTTATGGTGGTATGCTGGTAAATGTTTAACCACTGACTCTCCAGGGAAAAAAAAGCCCTGATTTGTACATTTGCCAATTTCCATGGTGTAAATACTGCTGTCATGGCCGATTTCAAGACAACATGATGTCACCGAACTTGGAGTTTGGATAAGATGCACATAATCAGCTCCACAAGGCCCTAAGAGCTGGCTCTAGCACAGCACTGGGTTTATAGATCATACGCTCTTTAAATTATTTTGAGCATTAAAAATAATTATATTTCAAATATAATTACTACCATTTATAAAGTACCAAGTGCTTTAGGTACAGTATCTCTAATTTCATAAAAACCTTGTGATGTTCAAGATATAAGTTCCTTTTTATAGTAGCCAGTCTGGACTAAAACTTAGATCTATATAACATTATTCACTTCATACTGCACTGCTTCTTGATGTCTTTATGGTTAGCACCACTAATTTTTGTCCTTTTATATATCTGATCAAAAGCCACTCCAAAATTTAGAGAAGCCCCAGAATTTCTAGGCTTGGGATAACAAGCCCAGATTAGTGATGACCCCTAAACATTACACCTATACAGGTTTCAAACCAACTTGGAAGTTTCTGTTAATTTCCTCTAATTTCCCAAGGAACAATTTAGTTCCCATTGCTGAAACTGCACTGCACTAGTGGGCTTCTAGATTAGGGGATGTAGGGGATCTATTCCTGCTCACTAGAGCAGGTGGGAAACTTGGTGGTACATCAGACTCTCCCCTAAGAGAATCTTGGTAGGCCATGACAGTCAGCAGAGAGCTAGGAGAAACTGCTGGAACCAGATTCACGGTAATGATGAAAGCTTCCAGGGAACCTTCTAGAAGATTAAAGATGGGAGCTAGGGCAGTAGAGCTCAAACCTGGCTGGTCATCAGAATCACCTGAGGAGTAAAAAAAAAAAAAATTCAGAAGCCTGAGCCCCACCTCACACATACTGGGTCAGAATCTCTGGCATGGGGCTTAGAGATTTAATTTTTAAATACTCACTGGGTGATTCTTTTGAATTAGTCAGGTTTGGGAACTGCTGACCCAGACTTGTATTCCAAAGCAGTGCATTGTGTCACTGATTTCTTATAGGATACCTTTAGTCTTTCATAAAGTTCTCCTTCTAGTTGATTAGCTGTTGGCGTGAAAGATGGAAATAATGAGAACTATAAGGGAGTATGACATGTGTGGGGTGTGCGAGGGGTGTGTGTGCGTGTGTGTGTGTGTGTGTGTATGAGAGAGAGAGAGAGAGAGAGAGAGAGAGAGAGGTGGTTGGATAAATGTCTGGTTGCATTGTATGATGTTGAGTCTGGGACCTTATTTATGAATCTCCACAAGGTCACAGTGGCTATTCTGAAATGTGACAGCTGCTACTCCCACAATTGACTTCATAGCATTTCCTCAGACTGACATTGCCATCCTTATAACCTTGTACCACATGAACCCTGACCTCAGATGACTGAGTCTGGAATAGAAGATATGACCCAGCCGCAAAGTTGTGTGGAATGAGACCTCTGTCCAACAGTTGTGCCTGCTGGATACAGAGTGGCCACCTAATCAGATCCTTTCATTTGGGGGTCTGAGTGTAAAGTGGACTGGGTGAAGCTGAGGAACATCCAGCGGGAAAGGAACAAGCAGAAACCAGGAAGCTGTGTGGCATGGTGAGGAGAGAGAGCAGTTAGATGGTGGCAATAGGAGTAGTAGAAGGAAAGACAGGAGAGCAGAGGCTTTTCATAGCAGAAAAATATGGAAGGAAGGAAGGGAGGGAGAGAGAAAGGAAGGAAGAAGAGAAGGAACACCTGTTTCAGAAGGAGAAGACAAAAGACCAGGTACCAGGAGCTGTTTCCTGGCTCCCTTCCTCCCCTAGGAATTCTACCATCCCCAGTAATGAAGCTGTCTAACTGCTTGGCTGTTGCTAGAGAGAACCTTACTTGTCATTAGTAAAACGACAGTGCTGGGGCCTGGAAAAGGGTGAAAACATGGGTCTCCTCTGACTTTCTCCTGGGGGGTTGGCCCGCAGCTGCGAATGGCTCACGACAGAAGATCTGCTCCAGCCCCGGAGAGGCATCCATTCAGGGCTGGTGAACGAGGCTCAGCCATGCAGCCACCTCCATCTCGTTCAATGGCTTGGATAAAGAATTTGAGAATATACCTCCGAGGACTGCAGTTGACAGTGATTACCCAGGAGACCTCTGGATTTCTCAAATAAACTTCTGTCTTGTTTTAGCCAACATTATTAGGTTTTCCTGTGCCTCACAGCCAAGCCTAATCCTATTTTATCACAATGCCCGGCACATGGTAGGCATTCATCAAATGTCAGTTTCTTTTGCCACCTTTCTTTGAGAGCTCTTTTGATATTACCATATTCTCTGTTGTATTTTAGTTATTTTGGTGCCTTGTCACCCCACCTATTTATTTGAAAAGTCCTTGAGAATGGGAACTATGTCTTATTTTTTTCCTTTGCCTTTCACAAGGTAGACATTCAATTTGTTGTATCAAATTGTGCAATTCATCAGTCAGATGAAGTTCAGTGAAAATAAAGACCTATAAATTGCAGAGATACAGGATGGTGAAGGGCTAGCTAGGGACAAAAGACCTGGGAATCATGACAGACCACAAGCCAATCACTTGTCAACAAGGCACTGCTATTGTTTTTAAATTGAACATAAACTTGAGATGCATAAAGTAAATTAAGTGGCACAAAGGAACCAGTATGCAGAGTAACCCAAATGAGTTAGAAAGGTGATTGTCAAAGGGGAAGAAGGAGGTGGTTATAGAGAGAACTTCCTGGGCCCCAGCCCTAAAGAGTCTGTTCGAAAGCTTCCCAGTGAGTCCAGTGTGTAGCCAGGATCCAAAAAGTAGCTGATGAGATGACAAGAAGGTGAAAGTGTTTGCTCGCTTCCCTTGGAAAAAGTATATGAAGTCATTTAACCATCTTCCCAAGTGTATGGAAGTTCGTTTTGAGATGGATGTGGTACATTTCTCTCTCCAGAGGAACAGAGGAAAGACTTCAGTTACAGCCAAGGAAATGAGAAGAATTCTTGAGGTCTTGGTCCAGCCACCAGCCCTTTGGCCTCTGGCAAGTATGTCCACCTCATGAGGTCTGTTACCTCATCTGCAAATGGAAGAAACTGGGCTTTGTGATCTGGCCCAGCTCTGACAGCCTAGGATTCTTTCTGGGGTTCCCAGCCTAAGGTAGGACTTTCCAAGTGGGGATTTTCTTGTGTGTTATGTGGAAGCCCAGTCTCTACTCCAGGTTTCTGATGGCAGCTTCCTGCCTGTCTCAGCCACGGACGACGTATGCTGAGAAGGCGGCTCGCAATACCCCCAGCGTGCCCTTAAGGGCCACTTGCCCATCACTTTTCTTGCCTTTCACATTTCCACTTAGTCCCCTTTCCCCTCTCCCTTTCCCTGCCTCCTCCCTATTATTATAAATAGTACTTTAAACTCTAGAGCCAGGCTCTTCAATTAAGGTGTAGACAAAGTGGTTTGACTCCACTTGATTAAAAACTCGGTGAATGGGAGAGAATACAAACCTCAAAACATTTGCCTTTCAAAACCAGAGGGGGCTGGGGAGAGAAACTGTTATGTGATCTCGAATTTGCCAGATGTCAGTTTAAAGGGGCGTAAAGAATTCCTAAGCCTTTGTTTACCAAATCCTTCCTTAGAACCTCAGTGAACCCAGGGCCTGTGACTACCTTGCAGGAGAGGCCACCGAAAGGCCAAAACTGGATGGGAAGGGGCGGGGGTGGTGGCGGTGGGGAGGCATTTGAATTTTGTTTTTTCCTCTTAATTATCTGGGGCTGCCCTTGGAGATATCGGTTCTCTTTGCATTGGGAAATTAACCCTTAATCTCCACAAATGAGGGCAATCAACCCATTTACTAAATAAACACAGATCATTGCAGACTGGCTGCCCCTCTTTGTGATTTAATTTCAGAATAGTTTTACCTGAGGGAGGAGCCCAGCAGTGGCTGGGCCTGAGTAACCTGGCCGGGTCCCCAAAGGGAGGTGGCGTAATGAAGAGGTGGTTAAGAGAGGGCGGAGTACGCTAGTTAGAGACTGAAGAGGGCTTTGAGATTTCCTTTTCACGAGTAAATCTGAGTCCTCCCTGGCTCGGGTCTTACCTTCTGAATTCATTTGGGGCCTTCCGTTGTATGGTGTTAATTTTGGCTTTGAAAGTGTGAAGCTGGTTAAAGTAACTTTTATTAGAATGCTGGCTATCAGAAGCCTCTGGGATGGGAACAGAGAAGCCTTTTATTTTTTAGCTAACTCTCTCATTAATATGTTGAGGAATCTCTCCTTGCTTTTAATTCCCAGCCTCAGTCACCAGTTATTTTGTTTATAAGTAGTCACAGAAGTTTATTTAAATCCTAGGCAATCCCACTGCAGTGAGGTGGGTGCCAGGCGCAGAACGGGTGTGCAGTAATGACTGAATGAATAAGTAAGGTACAGCTCAAGTTGAAAGGGTGTCATAAAACCGCATGGCCTTTGTTCATTTAAAAAAATGTCTTTAGAGCCTACCGTTTGTCGAGCACTGGTGAGGTGCTGGGGATGTGTGTCCCTGCCTTATGGATCTTTAGTCTTCATTAACAAATGAATCTGTTTTTCTGAGATGACCTTGAGTTGGTCTCAAAATTATAATGGGAGTTTGGTCCTGAGCTCACAGCCAGCCTATCCTGTGATTTAAAAAGCAGGGGCTGAGTTGGAGAATGGGTCAGGGATTTATTTTTCAGAAGTGACCTCAGAGTCCAGTAATTCCTTCCCCCCCTTTTTTTTGCAGGTGAGAAAACTGAAGCCCAAAAGGGAGTGAATTGTCCAAGGGCTCACAGGAAGAACTGGAACTAGAATCCACATGTTTGGGTTCCTGGGACTGTGTTTTATCCAAGAATCTTGTGCATAATGGCCCAACTTTATTCTCTCTGCTTCCTGCTCACCTCAAACTGGAAATGACTTGCGTGAGCTCCAGAGTGAAAGCCCTGAGTGACTGGCCTGAGCCAGGGGCTTCCAGAGTGGCTTATGCCCAGGAGCCCCACGGAAAGCTGGTGAGCGGCTGCTCTGCTGGCTGTGCATGGCCGGAGCCAACCCGACAGCTGGGCCTCGTCAGGAAGGGACTGGAAAGGGGTTGCTGAGACCCTGTTGGGGTCCAGCGTGACCCCAGAGGCAGGGGAGGGACTTGGCTGTCCCTGCAGGCTGTGTGAGCTGGGGAAAGGACTGCTGGCCTGTTTCTGTGGCCTCCAGCAGACTTGTGAAGAGCTGCTACCAAAACAGAGGAGTTTTGAAAACAGCCCAGGAGGCGGGAGAGGAAACATTTAGAGAAGAGATAAACAAAAGAAGCGACAGACTTCTCACTCTAGCAAACGGGGCTTTGGTTTACCTGTGAAATTTCACTCCTCCTCTTCCCCTAGCCTTAAATTTATAAAGCTAGTCCACAGCTCCAAGAGATTACCCATGATTTTAAAGCCCTAGTTCTGAGGGCCATATTGGTCTTGCTGTGTTTTGGCACCCAGGGTTGGTGATGTCCTGCCTTAACTCCAGCTGAACAGTTAAAAGTAAGCGGCTGAGTGATTCCAGTGTCTGGTATTAGTCGTATCATTACTCTTTTTATTAACCGCTAACATTTATTGAGTGCTTACCATGGTCATGGATTGTGCTACTTCCTTTACTCACATTCCTTGAGTCCTCATCCTCACCACATGCCTTTGAGGTGGCGGCTGTTTATTTGACCCATTTTACAGATGGGGAAACCAAGGTATAAAGAGTTCCAAGTAAGTAAAAGAACAGGGCTATGATCCCAGTTCTCTCTTTGAAGGAAAAAAACTTGTGGGAGGGAAAGAAGAGAAGGAAAGAAATTTGGTCTGCTGCTAACAGCATGAGCCACCTAAACCCAAGCATGTCTGGTCTGGAGAAAGCCCCTAGAGGGCAAACAGACAGGCTGAGCTCCTGTTCTCTGTGGAAGCCTCAGTGAAGATGTGTTTCTATCTACCTCTTCTATAGCCAGCTGCCCAAGGCCCAGATATTGGTGGGATGCTGGATCACTGTAAGGCATATACAATGTCCCATTCAGAAACTGTCTCACATTTTTCTGCTAGGAGTGATAAGTAGTTTTTCGAGTTACTACTTCGAGAGCTCTTAGTTTTAGTATAGTGGGAACTCTACTTTCTTCAGAGATGCAGTTTGAGAGTCATGGTTGAGAGCCCAGGTTTTGTGGATTTGAATCCTTGTTCAGTAGCTGGCTAGTTATGTGGCTTTGGACAAACAACTTCTGTGGGCCTCAGTTTCCTCATCCATAAAAAGCACCTGCCTCATAGAATTGTGAAAATCAAATGAGATAATACAATGAACTTGGCACCTGGAGTGCTGTAAATGCTCAATAAGGAGTAATTACTATCGGTAATGGTTTAAAGAGGAAATTTGGTCTAGGCAGATAGGAGCTAACGTTTCTGCTTTCTCAGAAGGCTGCCAGCATCCTCCATGCTCAGTTGAGGGTGAAAATACTGAAGGCATGGCAGGGCCAGAGGAAAGTCACATTTCCACCTGAATATTTCCAAAGAATTGACCAGATGGGTATTTGCAAGTTGCTGCAGACCGTAAGCACTGTTGAAGAGAAAACTTTCTTTTCCAAATCTGGATGCTTACACCCCATAGAAAAGATATTTTGGGCATCCCATGTTTTTTTTCCAGTCATGTCCTTTTTAGGCATAGGTCTTTGAGAACCCAAAACTGTGCTAGGTATAAATAAAAGAAAAAAAAAGTTATTTTTCATTCCTAGGCAATATGCACATTGCGTTTATCAACATGATCATAATCTTCAGAGAAGCTGAACTTCTCATGGAAAACAGAGAAAAAATTCAAGTCCTAATGATACATTTTTCACCATGTTTAGCTTTGCTTTATATTATTGTTGTGACCATTTATTTCATTTGGGATAGAAGCCAATTCAACATGCCCTACGGATCATTTTAGATTTCCAGGGCCTGTGGAACACTGCCCATTTTTGCAAGTGGAAGGGTCACAAGCAGTTATTTGCTACATGGTAAGCCCCTGGCAGGCTGCATCTGCAGCTAAACTGTATTTGTATTTTCCAGGAGGGTTTGTACTGGGTCGATGCTTAAAAATATTTGTTGAATAAGTTGTTGTTTTCTACCTTTCTTTACCCTATACAGTTAAACTTGGTTTAAAATCACTCTCCTCATTACAATTTCTGAAAGCTTAAACACTGATGTTTGTGTTTATGTATGTATGTAAAATAACAATTAATTACAGGGTTGAGTCCAATCTCTCTCCCTCCCTTAATACAAGACCCCATTGCAGTGGTCCCTATACCTATGACCATGACCCCCCCATGAATAAAGTCTGCTTTACTATCTTTAAAACAAACCAAAATACACAATTAGTTACAAAAATGCTGTTTTATGTTGTAGCAAGTGAAAAATGGTGGCCTTTTATGACTTCTTTTGGGCTTTGAGCACCCAAAGGCTTAGAATAGCATCTTACTGTTTAAAAAACACAGATTCTTTTGATAAACATAAAACCCTCACAGTTGCCCAGAAGGTCTAATGTGTTTTTATCTGCATGTTTTAGATCCGGAAATGAAGACTTAGAAAGGCTTAATAACTTGCCCAAGATCATAGAGCGAGTAACTATTAGGGCTGCGATTTGAACCCAGGCCGTCTGGCTCCAGAACAGGTGGCACCACTTGGTCACACTGCCAGGTGTCAGGTGTGCATGCCCCTGGCCAACGAGCAGTTACGGTTGGAGGGATCTTAGCTCTGCTGAACTCCAGGGAGAGAGGGCTCTCTTTAAATGTTCCTGTTTCATTTTTTGGACAGCTTTAATTGTTAGAAAGTCCTTCATTATATTGAACTGAAATCCGCCTCCCAAAGGCTTCCATTGATCTTCACAGTACACATTTAATTCCTCTCCCACACAGCCGCCCCTCAGATATTTGTGTGCCACCCCGCCCCCATGCCTCCTCCTCCACGCTGCTGTGGGAACACTGGAAACAGGCCCTCTCGATGTTCCAGGGCCCCAAAGCAGCTGAGGCCGAGGGGAGGCTGGATGGGGCCTGGGCAGGAGGCGGAATGTTAAATCGGGCATTGCTGATAGCTTCCAGGTAATGTTCAGAACAGTCGGCAAGGAATTCCCTAGGAACCAGCTAAGAATGGCTCACCACCCCAGACTTGTACACTTCCCTGTAACATACACATTGCCATAAGACGTAATGTGTCCTGAAAGTGGTGAGTATGGTGGAATAGCAATGATTCCAGCCCTCTGATGTGTGGCTGGGTCTTCATTCCAACCTAATGGGGTTCAGTGGGAAAGGGAATCATGCACACAAACTTAGTGAGGATGAGGCCCCAAAAGACGTAAAAATGGGTAGGATGGAGGGCCTGAACGAGGATGCAAAGTACCTTCTACAGCGGGAATGATTATGTGGTGCCTGATGGGTTTGAAATGGCAGTAGACCCTGGCTAAGTGCAAGAAGACAAATTAATACCCTGGTCTGAGCACAAAAGAAAGTTAGAAATGCAGTTTTAAAAACTTTCTGTTCTCTCCATTGATTACACTGTAGAAATCGAAATACATGGGTCTGTTGTGGGGGTAGAGGAGTAAAGCAGCCGGGGCCAGCTCCCACGGGAGAGCTGTCAACAGGAATGAAGGAGAAGCACCTTTTGGCAGCAATTTTTAGCTGTTCCCCCCTTATCCCCACCCCTGCCTTTGGGGTCTTTGCTAGACTGGCACCTGATGGATGGATAGCTTATCCTTGGGTACCCATGTGGCTGAATATCTCCAAAAGGTCAGCAATGATGTGATAGCCCCAAAGAACACACAGTCTCACAGAACTGAAAATCTTTTAGAAAGGCAGCAAAAATGGCCAATAAAAGAGATATCTTCATTGTGTCCAAATGCATGTTCATTCATCCATCCAAAACCATGTGTGCCAGGCCCCGTGCTTGGACCCACAGGATACAGTGGTGAACAAGCCCAACACAGAGCCTGTGTCATGCCATTCAAACTCACCGGACACGCATGCGAGGCTCTGTGCTAGCCTGCCTTGGTGTGCAGGCTCTCAACGTCCCATGCTCCTTCTGGGGCTTTTAAGAAGGAGATGTGGAGGACAAACCTCTTCTGTGCTGTTGCAATAGGATTTTGCCTGCTGGACGCTGGGATTGCCTATGCTGGCTGTCTTCTTGGAGATGTGACAGGTATAGCCATGGAGGGCTCCTCAGAGGAATAACCACAGGACCCTGCCCCTGCGCCCGACAGACAGACAAATTCTCCCTGTGTAAATCTGGACATTGTTCTCTCTGATGGAGCAGAGGGCAAGTCTAGCAATGTCAGCTTCCCTTGGAATCTCAGGCCAAGCCTTTGAGCAGACAGGCATTCCTCATCCTCAGTCTCTCAGCATCTCCCAGCGATTAACATAACATGACACCAGGCCCATCAAGATAAGATCCTAGTGGCCACAATGGCCTCCCTTCCTTCCCGCAGCCCTTCTGCATTGCTCTGCTCTATGCGCTCACTTTCAGCAGGGAAGAGTTTAGAAGCGTGGGGCTAGGCGACCCCGTTCTGCAGGCAGCTCCCCGCAAGGCTTGTGCGAGGGCTCCAGGGACGGAGATGCATTTCCCTTTAATAAGCTTCTCACACTACATTAAAGATAAAAGGGGAAGGGAAATATTTATATTCTGACAAAGCAGCTCTTCCCTTCAGGCTCTTGTTTTATTTATTAACTTGCTCTGTCCCTCTCTCAGCCTTTCTCTCTCTATTTCAGGGGCCAGGCATTTCCTTTCCTCCCCTTTAGTCATTAATTTTGTGGGTGAGTGACAGTGACAGGGGGACTTTAGAATCGTTGTCAAAGAGATGGGATTTATAGGTGGGTGCTGTTCCCAGGTGACACACACAGCTGTTCCTCCCCCGTCCCGGGAGATGCCCCCATTACCACCCTTATTATGTAGCCCTTGGACGGCAGGATGGATCACGCTGGTTAAGTTATGTCATTTAAAAGGAAGCTGTGTCAGCCCAGCAAATTGCTAAGAGATACAGTAACCTGGATGTGTGACTGCTTGCGCCTGGGACTTCTTCCACCTCTTGTTTTATTGCACATTTTCTTCTCTCGCAGAGGTTATCCCTTAAGGATCCTTATTTCCTCCAGCTAATCTGCCCAGAGCCAATGAAACACAGCTACACTGTTTTGAATCACCTCTTTGTAATTCATCTCTTTGCAGTGATTATCATTAAAGTTTCAGACCACCTATTGTTCCAAAGCCCACACTAGTTGTTAAGGAGTTAATTCTCTTAATAACCCCCCACCAAAGAGTCTGCCTAGACTAGTCAGGGGGCCAGGACCATTTAGGCTCCACTGTGTTGGCCTCGGTAATGCTAATACCTGGGAGTATTCATCTTCTTTTCTAAGTAGAAGCTCTTTTGTTTTTTGGTAATTTTTTTTTTTTAATGGCACATGATTCAAGTGTCATTCGAGTACAAGGAAAGGGACAAATGACCTAGCTACCCACTTGTGGGGAAGCAATACAGGGTGATGGTTAAGAACAAAGACTCTGGAGCCCAAATCCCTGGGTTTGACTCTTAGCTCTCACGTTTGCTATCTGTGTAACTGTGGGAGGCATCCCCACTCCTCAGTTTCGTTACCTGTAAAATGGGGGTGATGATAATGTCTACTCCTTAGGGATCTTATAAGGACTAAATTTGTAGATACATGTAAAGTACTTAAGAGAGTGTTTGACACATAATGAGCCCATAATAAGAATTAGCTATTTTTACTGTCACTATTGCCATCCAAAAATAATGAGAGATCAATCATAAATAATTTTGGAGTAACGTGATCATATTACGGATAGTTTTAAAAATAATTACAAGCATTATGCTTAGTTTTGCTAGAATTTAATAGAAGAAAGGAACTCAGGTGAAACTAATAAACTTCAAATATTAGTTCCTGAATGACAAGATATGTTAGTTCCTAAAAGACTATTCCAAGATTAGTAAAAAATAATAGATGATGAAAATTAACTGAAACGTTGGGTGGGTGCTTTTGACTGACTTTTTCCAGGTGGTAAGATGATTTAGCACGCTCATGCTTCTTCTTCTTTCCGAATTTTGATGCTTCTATAATTTTTAATTTGTTTGGTTTTATAGCATCTACATTCTGATTTGCATCCATTTATTTCTCCAGAGGTTTAGTCCTTATACTACATTTAATTGGATTCAATGTTTCTCGCTAGTCCTTTTATCAAGACTTTCACATTACTAATTCTCTAATTTGATCAATTTCTTGACTGGCTGTATTTCATTGTCAAGTAGCTTTTTTCTCCTATTTTGCCCCTGCAGAAGGATTCACTGGTGCTATGTTCCCCAAATTCTTTCATTTGTTACCTCTCTGTATGTGAACAACTGCTTGCTGGGTGTGATGTTCTTGGGTCACCTTTTCTTTCCTGCAGAACCTTGCGGGCATTCTTTCATGACCGTTCTGGCATTCAATGTTGTTATTTAGAAGAATGAAGCCAGGCTTATAGTTTTCCGCCTATCAGGCCCTAGGTTTTCCCCTTGGATGCCTGAAGAGTCCTTTCTTCATCAACAAGAGTTCTCGTTGATGGTTCTATATCAAATTCTCCTAGTTTAGAGTGGGCCCCCCCCTTTTTTTTAAGTACTCAGATATTTTCTGGCATAGAGTGGGCCCTTTTAATCTGCAGATTCAACTGTTCTTTGAGTTTGGAAAAATTTTTCTGAGTTATATCCTCAAATATTTTTTTCTGTTCTATTTTTAGGGGTACAGAGGAGGCTTCTCTTTCAGGTATGGATACCAATTTATCCCCTATTTCTATTTCTTTATTTATAGTTGCTTTAATCATTTTCTTTTCCCTCTGTGTTGACTTATATTACCTCAAGTATTTCCCAGATATATTGGTTTGATTTTTTGGGCTAGTGTTTCTTGTGCCTTTTTTCCTTCATTTATAGAAGGTGATGATGTCTTGGTTCTTAATTGCTTCTTTAGCTGCCTAATCTTTCCTTTTATCTCATTCTTTTGCTAGGTTTTTTTCAACTTTTTTTTTGAGTCTCGTTCTATTGTCCCTGGGTGGAGTGCAGTGGCGTCACCATAGCTCGCTGCAACCTCACACTCCTGGACTCAAGCGATCCTCCTGTCTCAGCCTCCTGAGTAGCTGGGACTACAGGTGTGCACCACCACGCTCAGTTTATTTTTTCTATTTTCAGTAGAGAGGGGGTCTCGCTCTTGCTCAGGCTGGTGTCAAACTCCTGACCTCAAGTGATTCTCCTGCCTTGGCCTCCCAGCGTGCTAGGATTACAGGCATGAGCCACACTGTACCCCACCCGGTTGTTTCCAACTTTGAGGTTACTGTGTGTATGTCTCTGAGGGTTACCAAAAAGGCAGAGGGATGCTCCCACCTCTAACATCACAGTTTAGCTTGGGGAAAGAGAACAAACACAGAAAAAGTGAAATGGCCATCAAAACCCTCTATATGCTCAAAATGAGCAATCCAGACATCAGGTGCTGCGCATGTTCGGAAGGAGTAGTTACAAAGGTGACGGTTGGGATGTTCAAAGACCTGGGATAGAGGGATGAGCAGCATTTCAGCAGTGAGGCCACTGGGCTGTGGAGGGCTGGGCAGGAGACGGCAGATGCTGGACAGTGGGGGATCCACACTGTGGAGGGTTCACTTAGCGCAGTGTTTGGGTCCCTGGGCTTCAGAGCCACACAACTTGGGTTCAGCTTCTCCCTCTATTGCTTGTTAGCTATGTGACCTTGGGCCAGGTACTTGATCTCTCTGAGCCACACTTTCCTCATCTGTAACATAGGAATAAGCCCATGGCATTGTTAATGAGAATTAAATGAGATAATTTGTTTAAAGGACAAAGAAGTTAGCATATTGTATGTAATACATACTCAGTAAATGGTGGCTATTATTGTGGGAGCCCTTGAGAACCTAACTGGATTGCGAGGTCCTTGGGGGAAGGGACTGTATCTTATTCCTCATTGTATGTATGTTTCACACATAGTAGGTAATCAATAAATATATGGATGACTTAATGATATCAGTTAGGTCATATTTCATTGCAAGTAGCAGAAACCCTAACTCAAACTGGCTTAAACTAGGGATGGGTGGACTACAGCCTGCGGATCAAATCCAGGTGTACTTCTGTAGGGTTCGTGAACGCAGAATGGGTTTTACATTTTTAAATGTTTGAAAAAAAAATTGAAGAACATTTTGAGAAACTTTATATGTAATTAAAATTATAGTATCTGTAAAAGTTTTGCTGGAACACAGTCACACTCATTCATTTATGTATTGTATATGGCAGGTATTGGCAAACTTTTTCTACAAAGGGCCAGGTAGTAAGTATTTTAGGCTTGGTGGACTGTATGTCCTCTGTCTTATCTGCTCAACTCTACTGTGGTAGCATGAAAGCAGCCGTAGGTAGCAACCTCAGAAGAGAAGATCTGAGGACAGGAAATAGCATGAAAGGCTGAAAGGGCTTCTAGACAGGGAGCCAGGTTTCCTGGGTTCTAGGCTTGACTTTTACCAACCAATATTAGGATTTTGATCAAGTCACTTCACTTCTCTGGGTCAGACTGTCCAGATTTTGGAGACTTCTTTTAGCTCTGCAATTTCTATTTTTCTATTTTGGTTTGCCATTTTAATAACCTGGACTTTTACTGAAGGCGTGTGTAGCAGTTAGAATACTTCAATTGTAAGCAACAGAAGGCAATTCTAGTTTGAATTTAAGTAAAAAGACATTTATTATAAAGATATGCAAATAGGTCACAGAAATAAAGGGAAACAGAAAATACAGGCTTAGAGGGTACAGGAGCCAGAGTAAATCCTGGGGTTTAGGCAACAGGAACCAGTGGATAATCTCTTCAGGACACTGCAGTCTCCGTTGACCTCTGATCATACTTAAGAATGTGTAAGATTGGAACTCCAATGTTATGGTTCTAGCCTAGCTTGGATTTGTATAAAAGACCCACCACCATGATTGTACCCAACAGGAAGCCACAGTTCCCCAAAGCCCAATGAGAAGCTATTACTAGAAAAAAGGGCAATGGATCCTAGGCAGGCAAAAATGACAGATGTCCATGACAGTGGAAGGCACAGTGTTTTAAGTGCTAGACATTGTAGCATGAGGAGCCAACACTGATTCTTGAGTATTTTGCTCATTCTCTCAGCAAATACTGAATTTATGAATAGCATTTTGGAGGACACCAAAGAAATGTAATAATGACCTGTGAGACTGATGAGAATGGGTTCTTGGAACAGGATTGTATTCCCTTTTAATTTGAATCATTAAAATATATCTGGGCATATGCAACTGCAGCTCATTATGGGAGAGATGTTAAGTAATTCTCTAATTATATGTATTACACCGTAGGCTGAGGATCCTGAGACAAGTGACTTATCTCACATGTCAAGGGGCAGAGCTAAAAGCAGGACTTGACTTCCTGACTTGAATAACTGTTCTGAACCAGCTGCCTAGCAACCATGGCCCCAGTTCAGGAGCAGTACCATGTGAGCAGCCTCGGCGCCTGGCTGCCCCACTAAACCGTGAACTTCTCAAGGGCAGGAACTGGGTCCTGTTCCTCCGTGTCTCCCCCAGGGCATCGCACAGCACTGGACACACAGAAGACATTCAATGAGGAGCCTGCTTTGCAGCTTGCATCGAAGCGGAGCCTATCTCCGTTTCAGATGAAGACTTGAGCTGAGAAGTATTGAAAACATCCCCAGCTGCTGTCAGCAAAGCCTGGTCTGGGGACATAGGAAGGACGTATTTCAGAGCAGAAGAATTTCAGAGACTTTTCCTCATAGGAGATTGAGCAGTGAGCTCCATGGTGTTCACGTTAGACAACTCATCCGTCCCAATGTGTATGTTAGTTATTACTTCTGGCAAATAATGAAAAATTATGACCTCACAAAGCAAGCCAGTGAGTGTAATTGTCTCCATTCATCTCTCTTCTATGAGAAAAAGCTAACCTGTGCCTTGAAATTTGCTCAGAAGGAAATGCTTATAGAAATTTGTCCTCAATCAAGTACTTGTGCACGTGTGTACCCTTTGTTTAGGAAAGCTCGCCAACTCGCTTGCCTTATCTTTGAAGGCTGGTACCCAGCCCAGCTGTCTGACTCCACAGCTGCCCTCGGCCCAGCCAGGCCCAGCCCGCCATGACCACGGCCAGCGCAGGCAGGATGAGCCCCACGGCTGGATGCTGGGAGGCTGCATCTCAGAGGCCATGGAATCATTTATTAAATAAAATTGCTTCTTCTTTTTCTTGTTATTCACCTTTACCTGAAAAAGGGGGTTTCTTAGTACTACCTTTTGCTCTTCCCCTGAGGCAATCAGTCTGCTTCACTGGGCCTGGATTTGTGGGACAACAGGGACTCCCAGCTTCAGTTTCACAACAACGCAGAGTGTCTCCAATTATCTGAAGGCATGTTGAGAAATCCCCAAAATTAAATTAACCTCAGTTCACTGTGGCTTAATAAATCATCACCACTCTGCCGTGTAAGGAGCAGAAGGGAGAATGTTGGGAAATCAAAGACTTCATAGATTGTCATATCTCCAAAAAGATTGGTTCCTTTGGAGATTATTTTGGGCTGGTTCATCACTACTTTTCTTATCTCTAGAGCAAGGGTAGGTGTTGATTTGTAAGATTTCTTTTTTTTTTTTTTTTTGTGGTATCTCAATATGAACCAGCCCTCTACACTTACTCCAGACTCCTTAAGTGTCTCCTTACTGTGTCCACAGAACTATGATTATTTCACTCCCCGCCTTGGCCTCACCCCACATCTATTGCCACGTCACGGTGATTCCCCAGCCTTGTGTGTGACAGCGAACCTGAGCTATTTATTAATAAGGGCTAGCCTGGGCTTTCCTGCATGCCAGTTTCCCTGGCAACTCCAGTGGGCAGTGAAGATGTTGCTGTTTGCTTAGATGAACTTTCTGCTGGGCCACCCCTTAGCTACACCTCCCTATAGTCCATGAGATTCTCCAGAAAGCCCAGCTCCTAATTCGGCTAGACCTCATTTTTCTCTGTGTCGCCACAGAGATTTAGAATTTACACAGATTTAGGGCAATGTTGAAGGGTGTTACAAGAAATGTCCAGACAGAAGGGTGGCAGCAATATTAACCATCATCAAGGTTCCCGATGGGGCCACCCAGGGACCCAGCACGCTCGCCCTCCAGGAGGCATCATTTGTCTTACTGTGGGTCTCCTCTGAGCTACTGCAGGAGCGCCTACTTTTTTGACAGTTCCCATCTTTTCTCCCACTTTTCCCTCTTTCTCTTCTTAAAAAAGTTTCCAAGTTTTTTTTATGTCAAACCCATTTAGAAAGTGATTCAAATACCAGGAGCATCCAAAGAATGTCTCAAGTTTCCATTCCATCAAGTGGCTTTGAGTAAAGAGCAGAAGTTCAGGCAGGGCACACCCAAGGCTGTGGGTGGATTCTGCAGGCAGCTCCGGAGGTTTAGCAACTGCCCAGTTGGGTGTTCTGCAGGGGTTTGAAACACAGGCCTGTGGATTCCCCAGCATGAGAGATGTTTAAGGGAGTATAAGGAGAAAGGAATCGCAATAGAAAGGACATATGTGCAGCTGATTTCAGCACTTTCTCTGAAGCTGAGCCCACTGATGACACATGGTCTGATAATTGACATTCTGTACAATGGGAGCATATGTTTAGGGCTTTTTCCTCTAGGAAGGTTGTGGAGAGGGTTGGAGAAATGGGCAAATTTTCAGCAGGGATGAACCTACAGAAGAGAGAGCTTTGGAAAGCAGGGCTATTCTGTGTGTAGTGTTTTGATGATCGAATAAAAACCTTTGCCAGAGCCTGATTCCAATTTATCTTTGTTACATCAGAGGACAATCAGCTCCTATGTTATGAGGGAAGGAAAAAAAAAACCCAAAATTTGTTCCAAAGCTTATCAATGACTATGTTCCTTTAGTCCTTTGGTTCCATCTGAGTTGGTGGCCACCAAACATCCCTGTGAAAAGTCTTTACTGTAGTGTCCGGGGCCTGCTTGTAACCAGGCCAGTGAGATTATTAAAACTCACCCGAGGGCTGCAGACAATTAAAATAATGATGTGCAGCTTCACAAATTGGCATGAATAACTTGGGTGATACCAAAGGGGAAAGGAGGATTTTGAGCCTTTCCAGTAAATCAGCTTTAATGAGGGCGCTCTTTGCTTCTCTGGCCATTCTTTCTAGTTCTAAAATAAAGCTACTAAGATCTGTTGATGTAGTCCTCACAGCAATGCTGTCCCCAGGCAGGATGGCCCTCCGTCTAAAAGTCACATTCCTATCTTGCCACTCTTGTTTCTGAAAAGGTCAGCTTGAATAGCTTGAATGAGGTATTGCATGTAACCTTTGCAACTTCCGTTTGATCCCTATAAGGAGAGAGGAAAGGATTAGATTGAGTTGTGAGAAAGTTCAATGCTTGCTTCATGGTTCTCTCCTCCTGGTCATGGGATAGTATGTATCCCAACCTCTTGGGGAGTCTGATTGCTTAAATGAAGCTCATTCGGAGCTTAAATCAAACATGAGTTGAGGGTAGGGAGGGAGTGAGAAGATGTTTGATGGACTACCTGTTTGGAAATTAGTGAAACCTTGAAAGAGAGAGTAAAAGGATTTTTTTTGGATAGAGCTAGCTCAGGCAAGGTAACATCTTAACAGAGTAGACTGTAACTGAATTAGAAACAGGTAGATTAGCTTTTCTTGAAAATATCCTTTGTTAAAACAATTAAAGGAGAAATGCTTGGTATGATGTGTTTCAGATTTGGTAAAACTGAGACTGTTTGGGGCCAGGGAGGCAATTCACTGAACCCAGCATGTATGTATCAGCTAATGTTTGATGTTATGGTTCATGACTACACTATACACGCACACACACACATCATATATTTATATTATATACATAAAATACATGTTATGGATAAAAGTCTTCCACTGGCTAATGTAGCCCAATGATCAGCAAATAAACACTCTGTGTTTACACTTCTATTTTTAAATCATTAGCTTGTTCTGAAAACTACCACCATCACTACCAACAAAGAAAAAACCAACAAAATCTCCAACTGTATCAATAATTATTTCTTAAAAAAATCTCTGTCGTATTTCACCTTTTACATTCATATCATTTGGCATGCTCACAGTCCCTAATAAATGGAGATGAGATAAACTATTAGGCTAGAAAAGGACATGTTAAGATTGGCCCACTCTATGAAAATGTGGCTCATTCTCCAGTTATGTGCATGAATGTATATGCATGTTTGTATGTATAATCTTGCTCTCATATCTCTAGAATGTCCACTAAGTGGTCAGGAATTTTCCCCTGTAACTGCAACACAGAGCCTGTCTAAGCAGACGCACCTTTACTGGATGCACTGTATTGAACATCTACCATGAGTGGTAAGGCAAATAAAACTTACGGTCAAGATTATCCTTGGAAAATCCCTTCAATGGCCTATGAAGTACAGTACAGGAACATCCTTCACTAAGTCCAACACAGCTAGGTCTTTTTCCAACAATGGATCAGGTTGCTATTTTGTTTTGTTTGTCTTTGGTTGGGAACCAGATGAATCAGCTGGCACTTATTAGAGGCCCTGATGTAACCTAAACACTTATTTTTCAGATGCTAGCTTCACATTCAGCCTCATTTCTGAGAGGTACGAGGGAGGTAAAACCAGCCAAGGTGACAGCAGGTCCGTGTCCTTCATTTTGCTGGGGCTTCAGTCATTGAGTGGATAGGTGATTGGAACAGCTGCTATTGAAAGTGTTATTTTTTGCTTTTTCTTTCTTTTTGGTGGGGGAGAGAAGGACCAAGTGCACATAGTTGAATTTGTATTGTATGATGTGTTACGACTCTACAGTAAATATTTATTGAATTAATAAATGTTTGGATGATATTTAGTTCAGTTGCTATTGACTTTTGCATGAATATAAGCTATTTTTCCCCAGTGGAAAAAAATCAGTGGTTTAAATGTCTTGAAGTAATAGCAAAGCACGTGGAAAAGGCTAAAAGCAGAAATTACCAATCACTTTAAAAAGGGGGAAAGAAAAATCAGACTACTTAGATGAAGGCCTGGTCATAAATATTCCAAATTTCTTAAGGGTACAATATATAGCAATACTGGCAATTTTAATACCATCACTAATCATTTGGAATACTCTGACATCGTTTCACTGTAATATTTGTGTATTTAGTGGAAACTTTAAAAAAAGTCATGTCACTAGCCAACAAAAGTCATTTCATAGTTATGATGTAATTGCAGGGTAATATTTCAGGGCTGTCAAGATCAAAGACTTGAAATATGACTTACAAAAAAAAAAGTCCAGGAGAGACCCCTCCAAATAACCTTTTAAAGAACCTTAACCAATAGCATCTTGTTTTCTATTTTCCTTAGGTTTTTGGAAACAGAATCATACAAAAGATATATTCTCCAGAGGCACATGAATTAAAATTAGAGAGTAAAAATAAATAATCCTAGATGAAATTTCTCCCTTTGATTTAAACAGTGAGAAATAGAGGTACTCAATGCATTGGCAATAAAAATAGGAAAACTGTACTCAAATTGTGAATTGGGCCCAATACCAAAATCTGCAAATGGATGTCATGAAAAGTACTTTATGGTTATTGTGAAGGAAATATTTTTTATGTGTAGAGGGTATCTGTCTCGTTTACCTTTCTGGGCCATATAATCAAAAACTACAGGTTATCTTTAAAAATTAAAATTCTTTCTGTACAATAAAAGCCAAATTAACATATAAGTTTTTCTATATCTTTGCTCAGCTACAAACAATCAATCTGGTCTGAATGGGCTGATTCTTGGGTGGATTCAGAACATTATTTATTTTTTTCTGCTTGTCTAAGGTGATGAAGAAAGGAGATGTCAAGTTGTAACTCTCCCTTGTAATCTTCTAACTTCCTCAAGCTAAAAAAAAAGAAGAAAAGAAAAACAAACAAACAATACTTGTTCACATATAAAGCATTTTTAGACGATGATTTTTTTTTTTATCATGAACTGTCAACCCTTTAAAAGAAAAAATTAGGAAAAAGAAGTGTTTGTGCTGCTTCCCTGCCTCTGGTAAGTGAGAGTAGGACTCCAACCCAGGGGCTTTCATTTGAGCTTCTTGACAGATTTGGCAGAGAACACCTTAATTTTTTTTTGAAGAAGACTGATCCCCAGGGCTGGAAGAATCAACTGATGATCACATGTAAGTAAAAAAATAAAACAACTCAATTACAATTTTCCTCCAGAAAGATAGAAACTTTGCTTTTGTCACTGAAAAAAATGCCATCTCCAATGAAAAGTTCAAATTGGCATTTCCTAGGAGGGGTATCCCCAAGGTTATCTCCACATTACTTGTCACTAAAAGGCTACCCTCCCTCACAAAGGACAAAGATATTGATGACAATAGTCATAGCAATAGTAATGATATATAGCCACCATAACAATAGCAACTACCTTTTAAGAGGGTCTACTACTATGTGTCAGGTACCCAAACTGGCAATTTGCACATGTCATTTGTTTGCTAATCTTCATGGTACTCCTTTAATGAAGGATTTATTATTGCCATTTTACAGATGAGGAAACTGAGCTCAGAGATGTTAATAGCTTAATGTTTCCTAATAAGTAAGGAGTAGAGCTGCAATTTGAGCAGATGTCTGATTTTACCCACACACTCTTTTGTATTCTCCTTTCCTAACACTCCAGCCAACTGTTAGGGCTGTTTCGTGGGAGAGCCAAATAAGTTAGGAGAGGGCATCTGGGAATTTTTCAGGAAGATTGGAAAATAAATGGCAAGCACTGTCCTGGACAGTCCTTCACTAAATGTTGAGGGCCAGGCTAATTCACTGTTGTATTCCCAGTGCTGGGCACACAGGAAATCAGTAAATGTGAAATAAATGAAGATAATAGATGCTCATTAAATTTGTTCTGAATTGAATTTTAAAACCACTGCCATATCAACAGTGAAGGTGCCACAATTTCTGCATAGGAGGGGTTTAAGGAATGACAAACTGGTTGAAAGGAGGCCACTGCCTTGGAGCATATCAAGGGATGGTGGCTGTGGTAATGGTGGTAACGGTGGTGGTGACTCAAGGCACACTGATGTCCTCTCAAGACAGCTCAGCACGGCAACTGAGGGTCTGACCAAGCCCAGTGATGGGCCAGTGGTCTCATGGCCATTAAGAGCCTACCATCTACCACAGACAGGGACAGCAAGGCTGTAAAGGACAGGAGGGGTTGGCCGGGTGCCTCTCTCCACTGTGGTCAGCTCTCTGCTGCCAACAGCGCTGCAGCTGGGCTGCTCAGGGTGTTTCCTGCAACATGACAGTGTGAGGGAAGAGCCATCACCTCGCAACCGTGCGGCCCTGCCAAGCACTGGGAACGTGCATGTTCAGTCAGCTGCTTTCCTGAGACCCACCCAGCACGGTGGGGCCCACAAATGGGGGGCTGGTGGGGCATCTTCCCTAACGAAACGTCTTGGCACATTCATCAAAAGCAAAATGAAAGCAAATTTCCCTCAGACATAAACCCGTGTCGATGACATATCGCTCCTCAGAACAGGGCCGCGGCAGGGTCCAGCTGGACTCACCGGCCCCACGTCCAGGGGTGTAACCGTGAGGAGTGCAGAGGATGTAGGAGATAAAGTTTCTCTGCGAGGGAAGAGATTTCAAACCTGGCTTCAAAGGAAAGAGTGGGGCATTATTGTTGAGCTTTGGGTCTCAGAGGAAGAGATCATTCCAGCTGAACACGTAACAAACCAAGCCCACAGAATTGGAAATTCTAGACTTTCTGGTTGGGAGCACCTGGAGGCCCAGGTTTTACTGATCTCTCTTCCCCGGGTGGCAGCACTATCCCTGTCTCCCAGGGGTTAGGCCTGGATGAGGCAAGGGCTTCTCCCGCTCTCTGGAGGTTTCTTCTGTGCAATCCAACCTCCCCTGCCAGTCAGTCTCTGAGCATTTTAAATCCAGAGGCCATTTTCCTTCTCGACTGGTGTCGGGCTGAGTTACTGCAGGTGAAAACATGTTGTCAGTGAGAATGTACTGTGCAAACATTAGTTTCCTTGCAGACACCTAGATTCCTCTCAGAGCCCACTGTGCCAGCCTGAAGCAGAAACACAACGAAGATCTGTGGAGTAAATAAAATGATTAAGTGGAACGGCTCTCGTGTTGGCTGATGTGAAAACTGGAATCCTCACAGGCTACTTCCTGTTTCACTGCACTGGCCTCATTTCTATAAGCAAGAAAAGGTAAGGAGAATGTCTGATGAGACGTGTCCACTGAGGCAGGGTGTTAAATGTAATCTTTCCCAGAGGAAGAGAGTCTGTCATAGCCCAGGAAAAGTTTCTACCTCTCCCTGCTCTCCTGGGCAGCCTGGCTATCATGTTTCTAGGGAGAAAAAGAGATATTTCCCAGAACAGCCCAGAGAAGAGAGTTAAATAAAGCCTGGGCCTCCGGGTGCTTTCACCAGAGTCTATTGGACTTTTGACCCTTCAAATACTATCCCCCCCCAATTTTTTTTTGTACTTTCTCACTTCTGAAGTATATCAAAGTGGGACAAACATATAATAAAATTGAGCTCATAAATTTAACAATCATGCTTGCTCTTAGAAGCCTCTATGAATTTATGCCCAAGTTTCTATTTTATCTGTAACTATAACTTTGTTTTCACTAGAGCGGGAAGTTCCTCCAGCAGAGGGTAATTTAATTTTGTCAGTAACCAGACACATTCTGTTTAGATTTGGAATCCTTTTAAAATGGTAGCTTTCTATCCTTCACCCACCCCAAGCATGTTTGGATTATGGCCTCTCTAGAAAGGGGCCATTTGCTTATTGATGACTGAGTGGGATAGATCCCTTATCTAAGGCAGCTTCCTAGAGAGAAATATTCTCTGATACCCACGTGTTAATTAGCAGGAAATGGCCGGTGCACATGGCCTCCCCCTGCCCCTTTGGGACCCGACGCTGCCTTCTTTGTGAATGGCGGTTGTTGGACATGAGGGGACAGGAGAATTCCGGCAACAGTGAAAACATAACTTTCCACTCTAACCAAGAAGCCAAACACAGAAACCATATTCAAAGAGTTCTTTGTCCACAAGATAACATTTGAATCGGAAACTTGTTTAGCCAGATTCTCTTGTTACAATTTACTGCTTCATCAGGTGGGGGCAGGGACAGACAGAACCCATCCTTTAAATAATAGGACGATTCCCACAGGAAGGTCGGCAACTCCAAATGTGTAATTTTTTTTTTTTTAATCCCCTCTCTTCCCGCACCTCCTCAGCCTCCGGTGTGGAAAAATGTGCCTCCAACTGCTTGGGGGTATCCAGTGGGGAGGAGGGATTCGTTCACAAATAGCCACAGACAAGAGCGTGTGACTTTCAAGTTGGAGAGGAAAAAGTGGCCAAGAGTAGTCATATTTAAAATACTTTCCCTCCCAGGGATTAAAGGTGAGTGTAGAGACGGGAGGGATGGGGAGAGGAGAGAAAGGATGGACAGACATCTCCCTGCAGTACATTCCTGGGAGAACAATGGCCTTTGTTCACAGCAGGCTGAGAGAGCTGCTTGGGAAACGCAGCGGGATCTGGGCTCAGGGCAGGTTAGAGCCTGTGTGTACGCGTGAGGTCTCCTGGTGACCCAGGGCCCAGGTGGGTGGGCCTGGAATGCTGATCTGGGAGCCAGGCTGGGGGGTGTGTTGGCCCATTATCTGCCCACCTGCGCCCAGAGTTCCCACTGTGAGGCCTCCTGAAGCCCCCTCCAGCACTCCCGGTGGGGGACGGAGGCAGCAGGGATTTCCTGTGGCCCTGGGGAGAGCCTGGTTGGCTGTTCCGGATATTCTGACTGCCCAGTTGTGTGTTTGTGGTGTGGGGGAGGGTCTGGTCCAGGTTGGGCTACAATTACCTGGGGAGTTGAATCCCAAGAGTTGAATCCCGAATCCCCATGGGGATCAACCTTGAGAATTCGTGGTTTCCAAAGCTCCCTGGGTATTTCTCATACCACTGGTGGGGAAACTGATGACTTGTAAGGTAACTTCTAGCATGAATACAGTCTTTGTTTATTTTACACCTGCTAATGTATGTGAACTGGTTGGGAATTCCAAATCCAAAAACTGGCCAAACTTCTCCGGGGCCTGAATGGTCCTCAGGGCAAACTCCTCCAGCTCACACCTTTGCTAAGATGAATTTGGTTGAGAGCCATTCACCTGGAATCCTTCAGACTTCTGGTCTCCCAGGACAGGGACTGGTAGTGTCATCAGGCTTATGTTTTCAAGACCTGATGTCTTGGAAAAGTCAGGGGAGGCTGATTGCAGGCCCAGGAGAGGCTGGACAGAATAGGACTAAGAAGCCACCAACGTGCTGAAGAACATGCTGAGGTCCCACATAGCATAGCCCCTTCAGGCTCCATCTCAGCAGCCCTCCCTGGCCAAACCAAGCTCCTGGTGTGGCCCACCTGCCCCCTTCCTTGCATGACTTTCTCTCTTCTTTGCTTTCAGACGTTTCCCCCCCCCAATCCTCCTTTGTTTTATTTCTTAGGATTTACTTCTTCCTTTTCTTTTATTCCCCATACCTACTCCCTTGTCTTCTTACTCTATAGGCAACTGTTCTCTGGTCCTTAAAGTGGATCTTTTGGTTTGTATACGTTCTTGCAAAATGTGCATTGTTGTCTTGGTCATGGATTCAACAAGTATCGGTTGAGTACCTGCTTTGTTCCCCGGCATTTGGGGATATATTAGTGAACCAAACTGGCAAGGGTCCCTGGAGTGTGTATTCTAACAGGGGATGAAACACAATAATCTACAAGCATAAAAATAAAAAAAATTATTAGTATGGTAGAAGTTGGTAAGTGCTATGGGAAAAATAGTCCAGAAAAGGGCATCAAGAGTGCTGGGGGCAGAGAGGAAGTTGAGCAAGTTGCTGTGTTAAATTTTCTATGCCTGTGGTTTTTATTTACATAAATGGTATTACTACATATCTCATTTCATCTTTTGCCTTTTTTTTTCCGCTTTAGCACCAATTTTTAAAGATTCATCCTGGCTGCTATAAGTACATTTAATTTGTTGCTTCTAAATGCTGTATGTATCACATTCCATGGCGTGTGTTTACTACGCTTACTTATTCACACTCCCAGGGATGGAAGCTCAGATTCCTTCCAATTTCCCATCCAATCAGCATTTTTGTAGGTTAGAAAATGTAGTTGGGATTTATACCTAAGAGTGAAGTTGCTGCGTTATAAATTCTACCTTTACTTAATTTCACCAGATGTGCCAGATTGCTCCCCCGAATTTCTGCAACAGCCCATGCTCCCATCAGCAAGTACAAGGGTCCCTATATACCCACACCCCTGCCAACACTTGGCATTGTCCAGCTTCCTGGGTTTTTTGCCAGAGCATTCTGGCTTCTGTTATTATCGCCTCTCTTGATAAGTAAAACCCTCACCAGCCACCTGATACCCACCCCTCACGGAAAACCAGCATTGGCTTGATACTAACCTATTACCTGGCCCATCAACTAATCTATTACCTGGCGCATCAGCATAATACTAACCTATTACCTGACACATCAACTAACCTATTACCTTAGCCACCTGAGACCCCACCCCTCGGACCACCCCAACTTAATAAAAGTGGGAAAAATCGGGTAGGCGGGGCTCAGAATTTGGTGATGAGACACCTCTGAGCCCGCTAGGGCGAATAAACCTTGATTCTCCGACTCTCCGTGTGCCGCTCTGTTTGTCCTCAGGACCACCCACTGTATAAGGGCACTAATCCCATTCATGAGGGTGGAGCTCATGACCTAACCACCTCCCAAAGGCCACACCTGCTAACACCAGGGGTAAGGATTTCAGCATACAAATTCACGGTGGGAGAGGGGGGACAAAAACATTCAGACCCTAGCACTGCTCTATCCGTTCAGGTGCTTCCTCCTCCCCCCTGCTTTTTAAAATTTAATTTAAAACCCAGCAACTCCATAAATCTTATCCACATCCCCAACCTGATCACTGTTTCTCCTTTTTTTTCCGGACTCCTGTATTCTTTCTTTGTAATACACTGGAGCCAGTTTTTCCATTAGACTGAGGCCCAAGGTATAGAGGAATCAGTCTTTAATGGAGCCTGCCTACTTTTTCCTGTCCTCTACCACATTCTGTCCTTAAGCAGTATCCTAGAAGTTTTCTCAGCAGTTCATCCTCCCATATACTACATCACTTGTAACAATAATTTGTAACATGTGTTGCTTTAAGCCCAGGTTTGGAGGTGGGTGGGAAAGAGCGTGGGACCTAACCCTCAGCCAGTGGGTTCATCCACTCCCCAGACCACAGTGATTGGTGGGCAATGGGCATGTGACCCAGGCAGAGCCAGTGAGACAGAATGAGGCTTTGCTGGGCATGGAGCAGGGGAAGAGGAGAGAACTTTTTCCTGAGAGGCTTAACCTGAAGGGATGTTAGCTCTAGAGATATAGCAGCCATCTTGTCGCCATGAGAGCAATGCCCATCCAATTAGGAAGCGGATTCGTCCCACAGCAGCTGACTCTAGAGATGGGAAGAGAGAATCTGGTCGTTTTAAACTGCACCTGAAGTCAGCCCTATTCCTGGAATTTTTAGTACATTAGCCAAAGCTATTTTGAAACCATAGGAATTCATTATTTGGTATATATATTTAATGTTTAGCATTGGATAAGAGATAGAATATTGTAGTGGAGAAAAGCACTGGACCGAGAATAAGGTTTTGGACAAACTCACCCATTAGTTAGTCATATGATCACGGCCAGGTCATTATGTCTTTCTGGGTACCAAGCTCCCATCTGGGCAGTGAGGGAGCTGGACGAGATTGGGGCTGATATTGCACCAGTAGGCACCAGCCTAAGTTTCCAGCTGCCTTCTGGTCTGACATGCCCATTGTTAAATATCTTAAGTCTGGACCAGATAATCTCAACATTCTTGTACATGTGTCAGTCTATGATTCTAGGTAGGGAAAAATTGGATCCTTTATAATCCCTGATATTCTGATCCAAGCACACCTTGTGCAAGGTGCAAGATGAAGCATGTTGTATTAAAACTAACAAATAGAGTATTTGTGCTCCCCATAAATTATTTTTGTCCTTACTAAGTTTCCTTTAGAGTCATCTTGCCTCAGTAGTGTCTGATTTAGGAAAAAGAGAAAAAGGCAGCCTAGGCCTCAGCCTGGAGTGTGACCTCAGGCATGTAATTTGTCTGTCATTACACTGTGGGTGGAGATGACAGAGGCTAATTCATGGTAACATCAGCAATCGAGTTGTAAAGATCTTTTTGTTTTATTTTGCTTTTGCTTGTTTTGCCTAGATTCTGAAACTTTATGGATTTTCCCCTTCATGTATTTAGACTTTTACAACTTTTTTTTTTTTAAAAAGCAGTGTTTTCCCATATTTTTTGTTGCTAGAAAAATCATACAACCTTTGCTCCACAATTCCCATTAATATTTTTCATTGTTGTCTTTAAGTTTAGCAATATATTTCTCTAGATAAGTTCGATATTTGTAGGCTGACTTGTTTCAAGGTAGCATACAGAATATGCAAATCAGTAATAGAATTATTTTTTCTCTTAGAGACAGGGTTTCACTATGTTGCCCAGGTGGGAGTGCAGTGGCTATTCCCAGGCACGATTGTAGAGAACTGCAGCAGTAATATAAGAAAAAAATTTTAGATTGTAAAAGAAAAAGCTGTCCAAAACACATTTATAAAGAGAGATGCTAAAATGCACAAACAAGACAAAACAAAAACAAAAACAAAAATGTTTTAAAGAGCCATACATAGTCCTAGGTCTGGGCAGGCACGTGGCATTATCTAATAGCCTAAGTGGTGGTTAAGTATGTCTTGGGACTTGTTAGTCTTAACCCTGGGGAAAGGCCACTCGGCCCAGTTGATTATAGCCCAGCTGTGTCTGAGGTCACAGGTCCCTGCCCCACGTGAGCCTGTCAGCTTTATTTTTGCCACAACCCTAGATGTGTGGCTTTCACACCAACCAGCCTCCCCTGCTCAAATGTGAATGTGGCCTCCTCAGAGACCACTTAAGAAGAGATGAAGGGATTTGCACAGAACCATCACTGGCCTGGAAAACCACTCAAAGCCAGCTGCTACGTCTGAAGACCACACGATCATGGTGGAGGGGAAGTGTGACTGCATGGAGATGGGGTTGGGGGTGATGGCCTCATGGTGGTACAGTTTGGTCTGTGAAGCACCCTGGACCTCATAGATCAGTGGTCCCCAACCTTTTTGGCACCAGGGACCGGTTTCATGGAAGACAATTTTTCCACAGACTGGGGGTTGGGGTTGGAGGGGAGATGGTCTCAGGATGATTCAAGTGCATTACATTTACTGTGCACTTTATTTTTATTATTATTACATTGCAATATATAATGAAACAATTCTACAACTCACCATAATGCAGAAACTAATGCCACCGCTGATCTGACAGGAGGCGAACTCAGGTGGTGATGTGAGCAATGGGGAGCAGCTGTAAATACAGATGAAGCTTCACCTGGTTCCTAAGAGGCCATGGGCTGGTACCGGTCCATAGCCTGGGGTTGGGGATCGCAGTCATAGATCATGCCTGGTAAAGGAAAATCACCTGACTTACTTTTACCAAATCCATATAAAGGTTAGTGGGCACAAACCATAATCTTCTCTTTTTCACGTTATCAAATGAAAACAGCTTTAAAATATCCATGAAACCCTCAAATAGGGTTTTATCTTTATTGCCAAAATGAGTGCCCTGGTATTTCATGTGTTTCTCTATCATCCCAAAGAGCTAAGGTGGCACGTCTCCCTTTTCACAGGTAGAGAAAGATGAAGCAGAGACGGGTCACATGACTCACTCAAGGTTACACGTCAACCCCACTGCATAGACTCCAGCTGTCCTCATGCTCACAGAAATGCTTTTTCAGACGAACAGTGCTTTTAAATGCTTACAGTCCGCTTGGTAATAGACTCTTCCTGCCATTGGGTAATACAGGAAATAGGGGTTGCTTCGAAGCGAGAAGATATGATCGGGAGGAACCTAAAAAAACATTCTAGAGCCTCTGTTTTTTCTTTGTCTTCAGAGAGAAGATTCTACACCACATAGAAGGAAGAAGGGAATTCAGAGACAAGCCCTGACTACTGTGGCTGACTAACTAACCGGTTACTCGAGTTGTCAGTGAAGACTCGGCATTTCCCTGGCACTTTGTAACTGGGGTCCGAGGGGGCCCACGGGGACTTGTATCTCTCGTATGCAGTTTGCTTACCAGCTGTTGCAGGGAATAGGTTGTTCTGTGGAGGCTGAAAGAAAAGCACTTTCCCTGAGTTGGATCTGGCCAGGTAAAATGGTAGCTAAGGCATCCGCTGTTCTGAATCTCAGGGGCTCAGGCCAGGCGCTCACAGGTAATGAGATCAACATCAGGCAAGAGTAGATAAAAAGAAAAGTTTCTTATTCTATAAAAATTCAGATCTGTGTGGCCCCGGGTCATGTTTCACCTGGTTATATGTGAGGTCTCCACACTACTGCCACAGTCAAGCTGGTCACAAGTTAGACTGGGCCTTGTTCTCACCCTGGGGAAACTGAAGCAAAGAGTTGCTCAGGCCTTCACCAAAGGTTGTGCCAAGAGAGTCAGTCGGTGGCCAGAGTTCCCTTCCTCTACCCTCAGTATGACTGCCCGCCCCCCCAACCCCCGTATGTTTATGACAGCTCGGAAGGTGATCTCACATGTCAGCGTGAGCCTTCCGGAATGTGTGCATCTCGTATTCTGGGAAGGGCTGGCAGCGGGGGTGAAGGTGAGACAGGAAATCTTTCTGGAGGCTCTGAAGCCATTCCGGGTTTGGAGCGTCCCCAGCAACCCCCACAGAGGCAGGCCTTTCAAACCGCCCTTTGGACGGGCCGGGCTGGGAGCAAGGTTGCCGCAATCTGCTCGCGCCCAGCCTCCTTGCCGCGGGGCCCTGCGAGAGGACCAGAGCAGCGCTCTCGGAGGATGCGAGGAGAATGTGCTGATTGAGGGATGTGGGCACAGGGCTGGCCGGCTGCCACTGCGCTGTCTGTCAGCAGGCTGCAGGGTGGCTTTTCTTCTTAGTTTGCCCACAGAGCCTGGCTGGGTGCCAGGGAGAGTATTTCCTCTGTTTGGGAAAAGCTGTGTCTGTCTGGCCTGTTCCGTAGCCTGTGGCCTCTCACCTGAGGAGCTTTCCTGCTACTGGACGTGGACCCCACTGGCCAGGTCTCTGCTGTGACCCACAGGAGATGCTGGCCCTGGAGGTGGCAGCCAGCGAGGGCCCTACATGGAGTGTGTGTGTGGCTGGACCGACTCAGCCATCAATTCATCCTCCCCATAGACGTTGGTGAGGGGTCTCCCCCCCTGGAAAATGGACCTTGGCCTCTGTTGTTACAGTCTCAGGTAGAATCACCAGGAACAGTGGTCCAGTACTCTCAGGCCTCAAGGAATCTTGCGTCCTGTGCAGTCCCTTTACTTTTTGCAGATGGAGAAGCTGAGACTCAGAGATCTGAAATATCTTGCCCAAGTGTCAAGTTTTAATCTGAAAATGTCGGTTCTTGATGTGCTCATGGCCAAAAAATGACCAGACATGCCAAAGTTAGGCAAGCACGAAAATGAGGTTTATTGAGGAGAGAAAGATAGGCTCATAGACCAAGAGCAAGATACAGGTTTACAGAACGTGAAACATATGCCACAGATAACAACCGGATCCATTGTGGCAGCAAAAGGAGAGCAAAAGGAAGGGCACAAAAAAGGGCCTGGTTATGGTCTGCATCTTGTTTTATAGTGCCCAGATTGGGACCTCCCTTGTGGTTCAGAGGTCACCATGGAACCACTTTGATTGGACAGCTGGGAGTTGCATGACCTGAGTCTTACTGTGCATGCAGATTTCCCATGAGCCTCTCTGAAAGCCCATTTGTGTGAGGGTGGGGGGCGTGTGAATCGCAGCAGCACCCACTTTTGCCCCTAGGAGACCCAGAATCCCTCACTATCTACCTAGCACAAGGTCGCAGAAGACAGCCAGGTTCAAGTCCTGGCTCCACCACTGCCTTGTGTAGCCTTGAGCTTGTTACTCAGCCTTGCTGGGCCTATTTCCTTACCTCTAAAGGGGGATAATAAAATACCTAGTCCAGAAGACTAATGAGAGAGTTAGATGAGCTAATCCAAGGGCTCATCATGGGCCCTCTGCTCATGGGAGGAGTCCATCTCCATCTCAGAAACTGCCTATCATTGTCTTAGTATCGCTGTTGGCAACAATGACTGCAACTGCATGAAGACTTTGGAAGCCAGAGCTATGTGGCTCATGCACAAAGTGCCTCAAATATCACTGTTGCCTTCTGTCGTCCCCATTTTCTCATGCGGTAGAGAAGGAAAATCTCCTTTCTTCCATTTTACTTGATGAGATAAAACTTCAGTGAAAGATGGGCCTCTACTTCCTGGTCCCCCTGCTCTTTCTGTCTCCACCTGCTGCCAATTAGAATATTCCTGCTGGTAGAATATTCCAGCTATGTGGGGGCTGACTGTGGGAAAGAAGGAATACCCCCCACCTCCCCAAATGAATGGAAATCACCTCGGCATTCTTACCCTTTTCTGTTTGTTCTTGAGTTCATCCCAGGGGCTCGGGGCTGGGGCTCCCTCTGGCTTGCCTAGGTCTGGATCTGAAGGAACAGACAGAATGAATTCCTGGCTCCAGGCTGTGGCCAGTGGCAACTTTAACAACGAAGAATTACCATCAATTGTGTTGTAGTGGCTGAAGGGATTTATGGACATTTTCTGTGACTCTATGGACACAGACTCAAGGATACAACTGAAGAGAGCTGGGAGGAAACACAGTGGCCCTTGTTAAATGGGAAGAATGAGTTTAATGTATACAGGGCGAGGGGAAGGGGTGGTAGGGGGAAGACAGAAGGGAAGGAAGTTCACCCTGTTAAATATTTACAATTTGAGCCTTGGGTCCTGTGTTTCCAAAGGTGGTGGCAGGAGGGTGATTTCTGTAATATATTCCTCCCTAGAAACCCACCTTGCATGAGAAAGTGCAGCAGCACAAAACACTGCTCATGAATATTAATCAGTAAACTCCCCACCCCATTTGGAAACCGGGGCTGGTACTCAGACACTCCCTCCCCAACCCCCAAAGGCAAACAGCCCCCAGGAAAACCCTGAAGCCAGCTCCAGGCAGAGAGAGCAGAGGTCTTCCTGGCAGTGGGGTCAAAGGGCATGGCTAGGGGAGGGGTCAGCTTTGTTTCCACTCTGAGTTGGTGAAAGCCAAACCTTTATGGAACTTTGCTAGCTGCACTTTTGGGCTGTTTAGCTGCAAAAACAAAAGACTTATTTTTCCCCTTCTCCTTTTGGGTTTTGTCCTCCACTGACAGCAGTGACATATGCAGGTCTGGAGTCTGTTAAGGACAGCCTCTCCCCCATCCTCGGGAAAAGAAAAGATAGAGTCTTAATTAAAGAGAACCTAATGTTCGTAAAGCCAGCACAACATTCTCAACATCCACTGTTGCTTCTATGATCTTTTCAATATGCAAAGGAAAACTGAGGGTGGTGTGGTGTGGCGCTTTCATAATACACTGTATCTGTACATCCTGTTACGTTTCCCAAAGCATTTCCACTTGCTACAGTATCCTGTGTCATCCTTGCATCAGTTCTGTGAGATGGGGCTTATGGTCCCCTTTTATAGACGAGATAACTGAGGCTTATAAGAAATTTATAAGCCTCCACCAAAGTCACAGGGGTATTGAAGAGGCAGAACTAGCATTCTAACCCAAGTTTGTGTCTCCAATTACAGGGACCTTCTCAATAGATGAACAAACTGATGATGTGATTTAACTTCTCTGGGTCTCATTTTCCAAATCTGTAAAAGAAGGTTGTTTTCGGCTGGGCACAGTGGCTCACTCCTGTAATCCTAGCACACTCTGGGAGGCTGAGGCGGGAGGATCGCTTGAGCTCCAGAGTTTGAGACCAACCCAACAAGGACCCTATTGCTACTAAAAATAGAAAAATTAGCCAGGCATCATGGCGAGCTCCTATAGTCCGAGCCACTTGGGAGGCTGAGGGAGGAGGATTGCGTGAGCCCAGGAGTTTGAGGTTGCAGTGAGCTATGATTATGCCACTGCACTCTACCTGGGGCAACAGAGGGAGACTCTGTTTCAAAAAAAAAAAAGGAAGGGCATTTTATAACTTCCATTCAAAACTATTCTCTCACTTTGGCCCTTTACAAGAAACAGTCAATCGAAAGGGTGTGGGAACATGATAATACTATGGGAAGAAACCAAGTTGTGTATGAAATCAAGTGGCATTGGGGATTTTATGTCAAGTCTCCAGCATGGTGAGAAAGATGGGTTTTGTTTCCGTCCTGTTCTCAAATACCAATCAGGATGGTTATGAAATCAATCTGGAGTATCTCCACAGGGGCCCTCTGGCATTGTGGATGTAAAAGGTGCTGCCAGCATTGTCAGGTGTCTAAAAGGAGGTGATTTTGCTAAAAAATACAATCCTGTTTTTGACACCATGATATTTGTTAGTGAAAAGGTGACTATGAAGCAGACTAGTGGCTCCTGTATGTGGCCTGTACTTTAAGGAGTGTGTTCATGGCAGGGATTTGGAGCAGGAATTTGTAATTAGGTCCTTTGTGAGGTACAAATTACTTAGGACTTAGTAATGCCCAGGCTCAAATTATTTTATGTTTTCGTTCTTGGGTAGAAAGCTATATCTCAACCCTGTGGTCCCCAACCTCCACCCCCTGCCCCCGTGTCTCTCTAGTACCTTTTGTTTCTGGGCAGAAGAGAGCAGAGGCCGTCAGGGAACCAACCCCGCTAGGCGGTTATTGCAGTTCTCTGGAGTCAAGTCTGTTGGGAGTGTGGCGTCATAGGAGAGGACACTGTGGGGAAATTTCTGTTTCACCCTGTGATAACAATGATGAGGCAAATAACCACAGAGATGGGATAGTGTCGAGGTTAGCAGTTTGGGCCCTGGAGTCAGACTCCCTAGTTTCAAATCCTAGCTCTTCCACCCTGAGATCTAGGTAAGTTAGTTTACCTCAGTGTGCCTGTTTTTTTAATCTATAAAATGGCGATAATAATTTTCCTACCACACAGGGCTGTTTAGGGGATTAAGTTAAACGATTATCGCAGCAAATAACACAGAATGGATGCCCAATTTAGTAATTCTTGCCAAGCTTCTGGCTTGGCTATGGAATAGGTTGAGAGCATCCCTTCTCCCGACGCCTGGGTCAGGGCCACATACTGTCCTCTGGCTGTAGAATATGGGGGCATTGTCCACGCTTTGTTCTTGCATTTTTCTTCAGAAACGTAGGACAGTTCAGTCAGGCCCCACCTGGCCTGACCTTCGCTGGGTTTGTTGCCGGAGCATGAAGCTCCAAGCAAAGCCGCGTGGTGCCTGTGGGTCTGCTTTTTAACAAGCTGGCTCTGTGCGGGCCGCCAGGGGGAAGAACGCTCTGATCCCGGGGAAGCCAGACTCCAATCCACTCTGCGGGTACAGCCAAGACAGGAAGCAGGCTCTGGTGTCCCCACATTTCCTGAAACAGTGATCTCAGGGGGCCTAAAAGCTGGCCAGACTCTGTGCAAAATCGCGAGAAAGAGTTGTCCTTTTCCCCAGGTTCTATTCTCAAAGAGGTCTGGGACCGCAAAATGGGAAGGAGTCCTTGTCAGGGAGGAAGTTAACCTAGGACAACAGGGAAGGAGAACCTGGGTAAAGTTCCAACAGGACCCTGCCCAGGGCTCTGCTAGGGGACAGCCACCTGTGAGGACAGGATGTGAGGCTGGTGCTCTCAGAACGCAACCACCTTGTCACCTGCTGACAGGCAGTCAACACAAGAAACCAAGGATTCTGCTGTGATTTGAGTTGATAATAAGACTCTAATTAACACATTTGCTAATGGCCGTTCCCTATTTATTTATTTATTTATTTATTTTTTGAGACAGAGTTTTGCTCTGTTGCCCGGGCTAGAGTGCCGTGGCGTCAGTCTAGCTCACAGCAACCTCAAACTCCTGGGCTCCAGCAATCCTCCTGCCTCAGCCTCCCGAGTAGCTGGGACTACAGGCATACGCCACCATGCCTGGCTCATTTTTTCTATATATATTTTTAGCTGTCCATATAATTTCTTTCTATTTTTAGTAGAGACGAGGTCTCGCTCTTGCTCAGGCTGGTCTCGAACTCCTGAGCTCAAACGATCCACCCGCCTCGGCCTCCCAGAGTGCTAGGATTACAGGCGTGAGCCACTGCACCCAGCCGGCCGTTCCCTTTTTAAGGTCCCAAATGGAGATCATGGCAGATACAAGTTTCTGGTAGTGCTTTGGATACTCAGAAACTTACCAAGAGGACAAAGGGCACTGATTTCTTTCTGGGGTAGGGAATTTCCTTCCTTCAGTGGGTTACCTCTAGTCTCTTTGTCACTCTTCTTCCCTTCCTTTGGCCTGCCCCATTCTCAGCCACGGTAAGAACCACAAACAATGACAACTGCTACCATTACTATTTGTGGGCAGTGGTTGTGTCAAATGTTTTCTAGTTATTATCTAGCTTAATCCCAACACGATTTTCAAATATAGGCATTGTTATTATCTCACAGATGAGGAAACAGAAGCTCAGAGATGAACTCTCCTGCCAGGGTTCATGGCTAGTACCAGATAAGCCCTCTAACCCCTGTGTGTGCACCGTCCTGCCACCTTCTGCTCCAGCCCCACATCACACACTGTTACGAGGGCTACCTCGTTAGGGTCTGTCCTAGAGAAAAAGGCAGAGGAAGGGTATAGAGAACAGGATAGTTTTGCAGAGGGTCTCTGTGTGTTGTGGTGTTGTGTAGTGTTGGGTTGTTGTGAGGGTACGTGCTGGGGGTTGTGTATGACAGAAGGAGAGCAATATTCTGTCTCATGCTTGGTCAGTCACTCCTTGGCTGGGGACTTCGCTCCTCCTGCCAAAGTCCCAACCCTTGCCGGCCACACCCTGCCCTGACTGAAGGAGAGGGAGCAGCTGGCCTCCGTCTCCCTTTTCTCTGACTTTGATGTGGGGCTGGGACAGGCTGCCGGGCTCAGTGCCTGGAAGCCAGACAAGGGGCTCACAGCAAGGGCTTAGGGTACAAGCGTCCCGGCACGGGCTGATGGATTTATAAAGGCTCTGCAAATGGAGCAACCCCTGTGCATATAAATATCCAAGAAATGAAGGATTTGCTCAAACCTTGCTTTGCATAGCCTGTTGGAAAGACATAAGCTTTTTATATATTTTTAAAATACCAGCTATTACTGCTATGATAATACCATGTAGCTAATGCTTACATGATGCATACTATGTATCAGGTACTGTTAATTGCTGTACATGTATCATCTAATTTAATCCTCCCAACAACCCTAAAGTCACTCCTTTTGTGATCCCCATTTTGTAGATGCAGAGCCTGAGGCACAGAGATGTTAAGTAACCTACCCAAGCCAGCACAGGTAGTGAGAGGTTGAGACAGGCTTCCTGAACCCAGGCATGTGCTTTGTAAACCCTGTCCCGTGCCCCTAACCACCCCCTCACATGGTCCATCCTATCAGGCATGGCGACAGGCAACTCTGACCCCTGTGCCCAGGTGATGCAGCTGCACCTCCACTTCCTTCAGGTCCTGAGATTGTTGAGGCTGGTGAGGCTTCATGGTTAAAGGAAAAGAGATTTCAGCTGGGTTTTATTTAGACCAGAGTTTCCATGGCTGTTTTAAACAATCCAGGACTCAGCCTGCTGGCTCTCTGGTGTTCGTCGAAAGACGAAGGGAAGAGGGTTTGGATGAGCCCTGGATAGACGACAAAGGAGGCAAAGGTAACATTTTCCCCTGATGCTTGGGAATAGTCATCTTTCTTCCTGGGAATCAATTTCTTTGCATCCCAAATATTTAAAGGAAAGACTTGTGTCATTAAAAATAAGGTTTTTTTTTTAAAGGGAAAAAAGCTATCTCTGCCTCTTTGTGCATCTCCACACCCCCTTAGACGTGTATCCAGAAAACCTCAGTTAAAGGAGCTCATTTTCAGAGTGTTAAGGGATAAATGGAGCAGTGAGAGCACTGGCTACTTGGTTATTTGACAATTCTCTGTGGGAGAATAAGATCTCAGAGAGGCGGCCGGGTGCGGTGGCTCACGCCTGTAATCCTAGCACTCTGGGAGGCTGAGGCGGGAGGATCGTTTGAGCTCAAGAGTTCAAGACCAGCCTGAGCAAGAGCGAGACCCCTGTCTCTACTAAAAATAGAAAGAAATTATATGGACAACTAAAAATATATACAGAAAAAAATTAGCTGGGCATGGTGGCACATGCCTGTAGTCCCAGCTACTCGGGAGGCTGAGGCAGGAGGATTGCTTGAGCCCAGGAGTTTGAGGTTGCTGTGAGCTAGGCTGACGCCACACAGCACTCTAGCTCGGGCAACAGAGTGAGACTCTGTCTCAAAAAAAAAAAAAAAAAAGATCTCAGGCAAAAACAGGAAATGTCAAAGGTAAAGGGGTTTTTAGTTGGGGTTAGCAAGAGGAAAATGAAGGAAGTGTAGCTAATGAAATTGTACCAGCTGTAAAGAGTAGGAAAAAACAAAGCAATATTTTTGACAGGTGAGGGATTCACACTGAGCCCAGACAATGGATTTATTTACAGGTGCCCTGTAGTGTGTGTGTTGGGAGCGGCAGGGAAGCACTTGGCTCCAAGAATTTTCCATGACTAGAAGGTGGATTTCTTGGCAGAACTAGAAGCTGGCTAGTTTCAGATTCCTTCAGGACAGAAGAAATTCCCTGGAGCTCACATAAAGGTCTGTTTCTGTCAGATATTCAAGAGGAGCTGTCACTGTATTTGTCCCGAGACCAGGCCCATGAGGGACGCCTCACCTTGACCTTGGCCTGCGTTCCTGGGCCCTCAGCCACTTTCTCAGGGAGACAGGAGGAGCCCCAGGGAGGCCGTTAGGAATCCCAGTGTTCTAAGGCACAGCCCCATACACCATTTGAGGCCATTACTGATCTATTTAGAGCAAAAGAACTAAACAGGAGGGACTCAGAAACCGATGTAGAAGAAATAAAAAGAACAAATAGATCACCCAAACAAAAACCCCAGAAGGCCCAGAGGCAGAACAAATTAGATTCCTAACAGGGGTGGGGGGGTGGTGAGTGTCAGACCTGTCTCAGTGGTTTGGAAGCTTCGCTTCCTGTCCCCCTCTAGCCCCTCCTCAGCCCTCCCCAGCCAAGCACTAGAGTGGAGAGGGTATCCTCAGGGTCTTTCTGGAGCAGCCTGGACCTTGGCCTGCCTCTCAGTGTACCCTTATCACCCTAGGATGGGGCCACAACCAGGTGAGTCTGGCAGAATACCAAGATTTTTTTTTTTGTCCGTCTCGCTCTGTTGCCTGGGCTAGAGGGCAGTGGTGTCATCATAACTTGCTGCAACTTCAAACCTGCGATCCTCCTGCCTCAGCCTCCCAAAGTGCTGAGACTATAAAGCACACCACCATGCCCAGCTCCAGAATATCAAGATTTTGAAAAAACTTTTGATGCTTCTCTACATGAGTCCTGAATCCAACAGGTGCTTTGTAAGGCAACCTACTTTCTAAGAGTTAGGGAGGGAAGCTTGCAGCGTTAGGAAGCAAGGTGTAGCCTAGGCCCCGTGTGCTGCAGAGAGCATCCGATTCGTTAATATTCTCTAGTCTGAGGCCTGCTACAGAGTCTCTTCCTGGGAGACTACTTAGTCCTGAGGGAAGCCTGGCTGTCAGTCTGTGGTGGGCACAGATGTATTCTCTGTCATAGAACCACAGAATCATAGGGCTCTGAGGGACCCTAGACAGAGAATCTAGATGCTTGAGCCTTGAGAGTATGACCTTCAGAGGCAAACTGGTCTTTACAACATCCTACAAGGCCCCACGTGAGCTTTCTTGACCCCTTCCCTGCCAATTCCACATCACCTCTCAGATCTCACTTCCTACCCCTCTCCACAGCCCTTGATCTGCTCCAGCCACACTGACCTAGCTGGGCCTTGAACATGCCAAGCATGCTTCCAGCCTCAGGGCCTTTGCACTGGCTCTTCCTTTTGCCTTACACTCTTTTCCAAAATATTTGCATACCTAACTCCCTCATCTCCTTTGGGTCTGTTCAAATGACACTTCCTCCATCAGGTTTATCCTGATCACCCCAACTAAACTTCCAACCCTCCCTGCTTCTCTTCTGTCAGCGTAGGGATCTTTGTCTTGTTCACTGTCCCAAGCACTGTCTTGTTCCTTGTCTCAAGCACCTAGAACAGTCCCAGAACATAGTAGGCCCTCAATGCATATTTATTTAATGCACAAACATCACTAGATATGCTTCTTGATACAGAAAAGGGGAACTCATCACTAACATGCAGGGACTCTGAGATGAGGTCACTGGCCAAGGTTACTTAATAAATGCCAGGGGCAGGGTTTGAACCCAGAAATACTGACTCTCTGCCACTATTAGCTCTGTGACCTTAGGCAACTTTGCTGAGAGTCCATTTCCTCACTTGTAAAATGAGGATCAGTTAATCCCTCCTCACAGATAATTGTAAGAATTAAAGGTTTTACCACCCCATAAACCTGGTCTTGTAGTTCAGGTCTCAGCTCCTCAGAAAACCTTTCCTGGCTACCCAGTCTAGGGTAGCCCTCCCAGATAGTGCCTGGCATTCAGTGGCCACTCAACAAATATTTGTTTAACAAGTGACTTGTCCACTGAAAACCCATCACTGACCCAGCTGACGAGATAAAGATGTGCAGATGTGCAGCCCAGAGCAAAGGCTCCAGGAGGTTCCAGCAGGGAGACTTTGAAGAGACCTGGAGTCCTGGAGGGAGGCCCGAGGAAAGCCAGCACTGGCTCCGCCTCCAGCCACGGAGAGTGGGAGCTGTGGGGACCTTTGGGATCCGGGTTGGGGAAGTGAGGGCTCTACAGGAATGAAGGCTCAGAGTTGGGAATGAGCAAGGTGAAAAAAAAGTCTCCCAAGGGGACAGCCGTGGAAACATTTTAACGGATGGCATTTGGAGTTTGGGCAGTAGCTTGCCGTTTATGCACATCCTTAGTTACTTTATACTCAGGCATAAAGCCACGTCCCTGAGGAGGCAGCCGCTGCTGTCGCTGCCTTCAGTCTTGCTCACTCACAAGGCATTTCACCATGAAAATTACCTCCCAAACGACCCGTGGAGGATTCTCTCTTACCCTCACGTTCTCTGCATGAAGAGATTGTGATTGCTCTGATAAAATCAGCTGTGCTGTTTAATGCCGCTCTGAGAAGCATCCTAAGGAGCTCTCTGAGTGCCATCAGGAAGTCGCAGCTACAGGCAGTGCTCTCAGGGCTGTGCGGGGAAAGGCCTTGCAGTTCCCGCCAATTCAAAGGCAGCTGTTGAACTATACTCGGCAGGATAAACTTTCCGTATAAAACTTTGCCCCTGACACCTATAGGTTGATTCAACTAGAGCAAATAGAGCTTCTTTTAAAAAATAATTTAGTTCAATCTAATTCAAACTTTAGCAATAATCGTGCAGCAGGCATGGTTCTGTGCCTGGGCTAGTATGAGTGACAGCACAAAGAAAGGTCTGACAGTCACAGCCCCTCCCGATGAGAAATCATTCTGTGGTCCAGGTAACACCGCTTTTGCAGAAGGAGCTTAGAGGACAACCTTTCTCGGAGGTGGCAGAGTATGCCCAGAAACCCAGCGAGAGGGCCAGGCGGGGTGGCTCATGCCTGTAATCCTAGCACTCTGGGAGGCCGAGGCGGGTGGATCGCTGGAGGTCAGGAATTTGAGACCAGCCTGAGCTAGAGCGAGACCCCGTCTCTACTAAAAATAGAAAGTAATTATCTGGCCAACTAAAATATATGTATAGAAAAAATTAGCCGGGCATGGTGGTGCATGCTTGTAGTCCCAGCTACTCGGGAGGCTGAGGCAGTAGGATCGCTTAAGCCCAGGAGTTTGAGGTTGCTGTGAGCTAGGCTGACGCCACGGCACTCACTGTAGCCAGGGCAACAAAGTGACACTCTGTCTCAAAAAAAAAAAAAAAGAAACCCAGGAAGAGGAAAGGAGGTATGTGCCGTAAAGAAGCATGCTGCTGGCCACCCCCCTGCCTGGCTGCCACGAGATTTTGGCCTTAGGTTTTCAGACTCAGGTGCTCTCAGAAGGTTGCTGGATCTGATCCCCGGCAGTGGTGTGCAGGTAAATGTTTAACAACTGGCTGGGGAGAAAGTGGAGCCAATGTGTAGCATTTGTCATTAACATGGTACAAATACTCCCACCTTAGCTGATTTCAAGCTCCCAATGTGGCATCAACCATCTCAGAAAAATTCCTGAAAATTGAACACTCAGCTCCAGCCAGCCACTTCCGGGGCACCCTGTATGGGGTCAGGACTTGGGACTCCCAAAGCATGTGTTTGCCCAGGACCATCACCCCAGGGACCTTCATTCCAAAGGCCAGATTCTTCCAGGCTGGACCTCCAGGCACAAACATGAGGCCTTGGTGTGGATGAGCAGGCCTGGGCAGTCTCCAGCGTCTAGTGCCTTGCCTGGGTCTCCCCAGCCACGGGATCCCGTAATCTGCAGAGGCCTCACTGCCCTGAATGCTGAGTGTGGAGGTGGGGGTGAGGGGTGTAGGGGATGCACAAAGAGTCCCCTCCCAGGTCTGGTAGAAAACTTCAGATTGGCCCACTTTGTGCCTGATCTTTAGCTCAATGTGCATGAGAATGGGTCAGTGGCAGGTGGCCTTAGGGTGGGCATGAATAGCAGTAATTGTCCCTGTGTCAAAAGGATGAGCCAGGAAACAGGACTGGGACTGGGGGAGGGGAGGGGGTGGGGTGCATCTCCCAGTGAATTAGGCCTTTTCTATAGATTCCATAAGGCTACATAATGAGCTGCTTTTTCAGCATCCTGGTGGCTCAGCTACTGCCCTGACCTCCCAGGGGCCAGAGGAGGGGTCAACCCTCCCCCACTTAACCTGCTCTGCCTTTGTTTACCTATTATTGCTGTGGGAGGGAGACCAGATTCGGGAGCAGACTGTTAGGTGTCTGCTGGAGAAAGAGGGAAGTATCTGTGCAGCCATCCTGCCTCTGACACCTTCCGCAAGGAGCTGCACCTCTCTGAACTCAGTTTCCCCATCTGTGAAATGGAGACCAGAACAATCCCAGCCTCACAAGGCGGTTGCTAGGACTGAGGGAAACCATGCCATGGCTGCCTGGTGTCAGTTGAGTAAAACGCTGAATTGAGGGCAGCCATTACGTTTCTGATTTCTGGCCACAGCCCCAGCACAGCCTACCCCTACACTGTGCCTGAGAGTATGACCCTGGGCGAGCCCCTTCTCCCTCTCTCTTTCCCTCCTCCTCCCTCCTCCCTCAGGGAAATGTGGGGATTCACTGTGTGTCCTCCCTGCCTCCCAGGGATGGGAGGATTAATGAGATAATGTGAGAAGCCGGCTGCTCTGGGGAAGAAAGGTGTTATGTACATGGAAGGTGTAATTATTATCCTGTAACTACATGAATGTTTAGATTGTACCTACCCTGGCAATTCCAAGGGGCTTTGACAAGCGAGTTGTCTCAAGCTGGAAACTGGTCCAAGGGGTGGGGACGGCTGAAAGCTTCTCTGCTTCTGACTCCAGGCACCCTGGACCCTCCCAGAGGAAGCCGCGTCCACGCTCCAGGCGTCAGGAGCCCCGTGGGTGTGGGGGGAGTGGGAGCCACCTGAGGCACCATACCCAGGACCCTGGGAAGGCCCCGCACTGGCTGCACAGATCATTTGAGTTGGATGGAAATCTGGGCATGAGCATAGCAATTTTGTGGCTGGCAAAGATTTTGGTGTAGGATTTAGCAAATTATAGTCTTACTTGGTTTGTCCTGCCCTGTCCCCAGCGTTTCAGTCCCCTGCTCTCCTCTGACTGTCATCACCACCGACACCATCTGTGTTGTCGTATCTGAGGAAGCACCAGGAGGGCAGGGCCCTGTGCTGGGTGCTGGCTTTGGCTGCATCAGAGTTTAGAATTGAAAACAGCCTCTCTGGTTGGTTCTCCTTCCCAGATAGTTTCCCTTCAGAAATAGCACCCCAGGCTTGGGGGCGGGCAGAGAAGTGGATGTGAGTCACCATCCTGGCAGCTGGTGGGGAAGGGAAGATTGGGGATGAGAGAGAAAAAGGAGAAGGGGTGGGAAAATAGGGTCCCAGAATGTTCTTCATCCAATCAGAAGTGGTCGGGAGTGGGGGGTTGGAGCCTGGAATCTCATCTGGGCACTGCCACTTGCCGACCTCTCGATGCTGGCGGGCTGCTCATGCTCTCTGTGTCTTGGGCTCTTCGTTTTATGAGTGGTCGGTGTGATGATCAAATGAAGGAACACCTGTAGAACACTGGGGTCCGGAGTGCAGTGTGGCCCACGTGTGTCTGTGATCGGTTACAACTAACTCTCTACACTCCCTGTGCAGAGCGTGCCACAATTGGGCTGTCGAGAGAATGCCCCGGAGAGACTGCTCGCTGGAGCACGTAGCCTTCCCCTCCCAGCTTTGCACAGTCGAGGGGAGGGAGGCTGCGCTTAGGCTTGGGTCCTGCCCAAGAGAGCGTTCTCAGAAGACACGGATGCTCCTGAACTGGGGGCTACCCACTTTCTCCCACTTAGTCCATTGGGGCTGCTATAACAAAATATCTTAGAATGGGTAATTTATAAACAATAGGAGTTTATTGCTCACGGTTTCTAGAGACTGGGAACTCCAAGATCAAGGTCAGCCTGCCTAGATCTGTGGATTTCATGTCTCGTGCGAGCTCCCTGCATCAGAGCTGGCACATTGTTGCTGCATCTGCACATGGTGGAGGCGGTGACAGAGATCCCTGGGGCCTCGTTTATGAGGGCGCTAATCCCAGTTATGAGGGCTCCACCCTCATGACCTAATCACCCCCCAAAGGCCCCACCTCCTAATATCATCACCTTGGGGCTTAGATTTCAACATATGAATTTTGGGGGGACAGAAACATTTGGACCATAGCACCTTCTAACAGCGAGAAGGAGTTTATAGGAGTTTATAAGGGGATGTGAGAAAGACCAGCCTCTTAGAAAAGACCTCAACAAAGTGGCTCATGAGTGGACTGTGGAATCCAGGCTTCCAAATCGTGGTGGCGGTGGCGGTGGCGGTGACGGTGATGAAGTTGACAACAGTAATAATTACATATAACCTTTAACTTTTAAAGCTATCTTTACAGTTTCCTCACTTGGAAAATGATGGAGTTGAATTAGATAAACTTTGGGGTCCCTCTTCCAACTTCTAGCTTTCCCACTCATTCTGTAGTTCTATCTCGAGGCACCCAAGAGAAGTTCTCCGCTGGGGACCAGGAGGATGTGCCTTCCCCACTCTCCCCGACTCTCTCACCTCCCCCTGCACCCCACACCGGAAGCTGGCAGCTCCTTCAGATGCCTGTGGGTAGATGAAGCTTCAGTGTGTGCGTTGCATAAAAGGATGTGGCCCTTGGGTGGCTGTTCTGAGGGTGTTTAGGCAGGGTAGGAAGGATGCAATCACAAATTTGGGGTCATCTTGGAGCTGTGAAGGCGAGATTGGGTGTGTATGAAGCATTTATTTAAAATGCTTGCAGGCCACTTAACAGGAATATTTGCATGCTGGGAAAATGTGAGTCATCGAGCTTTCATGATTTGATGGAAACATCCCCTCCAGACAACTTAAATTCTTTTTCCTATGGTTCTGTGCTCACCAAACAGCCTGTGGCTCTCTATTGGGAAAGAGGGATTCTGACATGTGCCCAGTGTGCCCTGCATCTGGGAGGAGCCACCTGACATTTCAGTGGGTTTAGGTCTCTAGGAACCAATCACTTCCAGGTGATTGGAGCATCGTGGTCACCAGGGTTGAGAAATGAGATCCTTAACCCAGAGTGATGCCCTCCAGGTGAGGCCAGCGGAAACGGCCAGACCTCCTGAGCCATCAGCAGCAGACATCTGTACCCATGGCCAGCCCTGGGTCTGGACAGCACACGCCACAGGCACGGATGCCTGGAGACAGTGCTCAACGGGCCCAGAAAGACACCTCAGTCTGCAGATACTATTTCATGCTGGGTGGGCTGAGCTACAAGGGCTTATCCTGAAGGGGAAGTGGGGTGGAAGGGGGCAGAGAAGGATGAGGGAGGGGGTGGAATGCATTTTATACAGTATTTTATCCTCCCTGGGAAGTGAGAAAACCCAGAAATGTAAACCCAGGGGTGTGATAGGCAGAATAATAACCTCCCAGAGATGTCCAGACCTTGACCCCCAGAACCAGGGAATATGCCAGGATACATGGCAACGGGAAATTCAGGTGGTGATCAGTGGACTCCGACATAGAGGTACTCTTGGGTTACCTGGGGGCATCACGTGTAATTGCAAGGGATTGGGGTTGGAAGAGAAAGAGGGAGGAGGAGAGTCAGAGTCAGAAAACAGACTGAAGAAGACTCGACAGCCACTGCTGGCTTTGAAGATGGAGGAAAGGGCCATGGGCCAAGGGACATGGGTGGCCAGAAAAGGGAAGGAAGCAGGTCCTCCTCTCCAGACAGGAACGCAGCCCTGCCCTCACTTCGGTTTCAGTCCAGCGAGACCCCTGTCAGACTTCTGACCTACGGAACAGGAAGAGAAGGAATGTGTGTTGTTTTAAGCTACTAAATATGTGGTAATTTGTTGAGGCAGCAGCAGGGAACTAATACAAGGGGCCTGGGACGGGGTCTTGGAAGGATTGTCTGGGCAGGGGTAGGTGCTGGCTCCTGACCTGGCTGCACTGGGTCAAAGGTCACTGGGTTCTAGGGCCTCAGGCCAAGGCCTGAAAGTGGGGAAGGGGTGGGGGAGGCCAGAGGTGTCTGAGAAGGCAGAAAAGGGGGCCACCTGGGCAGCTCTGAAGCCTGTTGCTCTTCAGAGCCACCTCCACGGGCCCAAGGTAAGCTCTCCTGCCTCCGCCCTGCCAGATGCCTCCCCGCGCCCGGAGCAGCCCCTCCTTCACCCTCTGTCAGGACTTGACACTGTCCGCTCTGCATCAAGGACATTTATCTCAGTGCGGACCCCCACGCGCTGCCTGTCCCCAAGTGGCCGTGTGCATCTATGGTCCTCTTCCGTCAGGGGAGGTCAGGGGTTCAGGGGAGACTGTACTACTGAGCAGGGTGGACGAGGGGACAGTGTGGCCCAGGGACACCTGGTGGAAGGTGGCTTAGGACAGTAGGGGGGCCTGGGCTGGCATCATGGGTGGCTCCCTCCCTCTATTCCTGCTATCCTTCCCAGACTTCCCCCTGACTCCCCTGGTGCCGGTCAGCCCTCGGGGCCAGCCATGACCCGGTTTGGGCCATTCTTGGAAGAAAGAAGGAAGAATTTGTGTTTGTGTGCTCAGGCTGTCGCAACAAAATACCACAGACTGGTGGCTTCAGCAGCAGAAATTCACTTCCTCACAGTTCGGGAGGCTCAACGTCCAAATCAAGGCATCAGCAGCTCTGTTTCTCCTGAGGCCTCTGGTCAGACAGCGTCGTCTTCCTGTGTCCTCAGCCGTCTGTTCTGTGTGCGCGCACACCCGCGGGGTCTCTCCGGCCTGTCGTATTGGAGGAGGGCCCTCCCCAAGGGCTGCATTTTAACTTCATTGCATCTCTAAAGGCCCTGTGTCCAGATACAGTCACATTCTGAGGCACTAGGGTAACTGTGGTGGTGGGGGGGCAGCAATTCAGGCCGCCACAGCAGTATAGCCTGGTGGTGCAGAGAAGTCGTTCTGAAGTTAAATCTTGGCTCCTCCATTGCCTACCTGTGTGATCTTGGGCAAGTTGCTTAGCTTCTCTGAACCCCAGTTTCCTCCTGGGTACAGTGGGACAAAAAATATCTACCTCAAAGAATTCGTATGAGGATGAAATGAGACGAGGAGGTAACCACGCGGCACAGTGCCTGGCACACAGTAAGTGCTTGACCCCTGGGACCTTGACTGCTATCCCTGGATGGTCAGGGAGTGTCCTTTAGATCCAAATCCCTGATGGGGCAAGGAGGGATTTGCACAGGCAGAAGCACCCTGGGCCTGGAATAGAGAAAAAGCAGCGATTTGAGATGAGTGCAGATTCTCCACCACTCACACCCCAGCCCCTTATGGCTGGGATTATTTGAATCTGCCACAACAAACAAATTACTTTGTAGTGAGAAACAATTTGATGGAAGGGGCTGGGAAGGTACTGATACCCCCATTTCACAAATGTGGAAACAGGGTTTTGGCAGGGGCTGAACCCAGGTCACATGGACAGTGAGCAACAGTCAGGTCAAGCGCTGGTCTTATGAATCCAAGTGCAGCGAGCGCTCCACACTCAGCCATTCTTGAGCTCGCACGTGTGAGTCACCAGCAGCAGCTCCACTTCTGGATGAATGGAAAGACTGAGGTCAAGGGTAAAGCATTGGCTCGTGGGCCAGAGTGTGTGTAGGGGGTGCTGGGGGGAGCATCCAGGGAGAGAGGCTTGGAGGCTGATAACCTGGTGCTGGCTGGGGGTTTGGGTGGAGACTAGGACCCTTAGCTTTGGGGTGGGAAAGGGCAGATAGAGTGGGTGCCCACGGGCGGCTGTGGGTGGCTCCTCTGCCCCCTTCACATTTTCCAAAGCTCCTTTCGGTTTTCATTAAGACCAGAGCTCACTCAGCCCACACCCAGAGCGACGCTTTCTCCTTGCCAAGGCAGCTGTGCCAGGCCCCCTTGCAAAGGCCAGCTCTTTGGTCTTCAGACCTTTAAGGCACTGGGTATGTGTAAACTAGGTCCTGGCATTTGTCGCTGGAAACCAGAGGAGGGATGGTCGGATATTTGGAGGCCACATCAGGCAGTAGGATGATTCTAAAAGTAGCCGGAGGCCCTGCAAAACAAGCAGGAAAGAGGATAATGGCAGAGCGGGCTGTTTTAATTTCACTTTAGGCTAACCAGGGGATGTGGGAAAGGCTGGTGCCTGTTGGCTTTGTGCAGGCGCTGCCTGGGTTTTTTAGCCACAGTCGCTTGCAGCCCTGTTAAAACAAATGACTGTGATTAGGGGAAAAAAGTGGAAAGGAGCCGAAGTGAGCTCCCACCCGCCACCCACGGGAAACAGGAGAGAAACAGAAACAGATGCTTGGGGCTGGCACCCGGCATTAATGGGCAGACTGTTGTCATGCTCGACTGGTTTGGCTAGTCGGCCAGAGGGCCCCAGGAAAATAAAGGGCCTCTCCTCACACTGGCTTATGGAGCAGCCTCAAGATCTCTGGGTTTCCCTTTGTCCTTGGGGAGCCAGCTTTTGGGGGGGGTGGCGATGGCCTGGGAGCAGTCAGCTGTTGCTGGGGGCTGGGAGGGAGGCAGGCTAACGTCTCCCTTCCCTGCTCAACCGGAGTGCCCAGGACAGATGGCCCAAGACAGCCGTGCTGGCCCCTGCCTTCCTTCTGAGGACTCTGTGGTCAGCCTTCTCCTTTCATGTCCTCTTCCCCATGCCTTGCTCTCTGTCACTTATGCCACAACTCAACAACGAACAAGACTGAACTACCCCTCCATTCAACAACGCAAGTCAGTGTCACAGGCAAAACGTTGGGTGAGAGAAGCCAGACACAAAAGAGCATGTGCTGTGTGACCCCACTGTATGGGGCCCTAGAATAGGCAAAGCCAGTCTGTGGTGCCAGAAGCCAGAAGAGTGGTTACGTGCTTGGCATCCACTCAGAAAGGACATGCGGGGCCTCCAGGGCTGCTGGCTTAATCTGGGTGGTGGGCATATGTGCGCCTGTGTCTCTAAAAATTCATCAACCTGTCTGCTTAGGCTTCGTGTACTTTATATATTCCACCTAAATGAAAAAGTAAAAAGTATAAAATAAACAAAGCCATAAACAGGGTAAGAACTGCCTCCCCCTACCATCTTAAATCACATGTCTTGATGGTTCCGTGGGATTACTCTTCTTGACTTCAGGATGCGCAGGAGAGTCTTTCAACCTTATTGGCAACCTGTTTAAATTCACTTTTCTTGAGAGTTCTGACCTTCCAAGGCAGCACCGTGAAGAATGTGGGGCTTCGCACTCTCCAAAGCAGTCCTTTTGTGTTTCTGGACACATGAGTGGCCTACAGGAGTGAGTCCAAGTGCAGAACACACAAATCCCGTCTTGCAAATAGCCCCTCCCTTCTCTAGTCTGGGTAGGAAATTGTGGTGTGAAGAATGGAGTTGAGGATGTCTCTGTTCTACTCCCTGCGTCTGTCTTGTGAGGGACCAGTTGGGGGTTCTATGTTACAAAAACAACTCCTTGCTGGGGGACACATGGGTGTTCTCAAACGCCTGGGCAGGTGGCAACTTGTAGACTGCATCTCCTCACCAGTCCTCCTTTTGGAGCTGCTGAGATGTACAAGTCATGTTGATGTGTGGGGTCTACACCCTGCTCCCCCTCCCTGCCTAGCCACATGTGGGACCAACAAGAGTGAAGTGAACAGGAAGCTATTGGGTGGGGGTGGCCACAGAGAAGGCACAAGAGGGGCCCAGGAGATTGTTCCTGGGCCTTCATTTCTCCTGAGGAGCTGGGAGCCCCGTGTTCAGCAGGGAGAGGGTGAGCTCTGTCATTAGTTTCTGCTTGTCAATAACTGACCCTCTCAGGCTACTCCAGGAGAATTGGGAGGGCAGCTGGATTTCAGGTAAGTTCCTGTCAACTGTTTCCTTGGCTGATACCCGTGGGGCAGAAGGAGAGTGTAATAGCCTTTTCTTCAAAGCTAGAATCCAGCTAACTCTGCCTTGGAAAAGTGCTGACACACAGCCCGGATGCGATCAGACACATTTCTTCCATTTTCTGCTGCTCTTGGTGAAAGCTACTGGTGTTTGATGAGCGGAAACAAGCCGCCCTGCTGAGATTTCCTGCCAGTGCCAAGTGTTTCTGCCAAGAGTGCTGAGCGGCCGCCATGTTGAAGAGGTATTTTGTGCTGTCTGGCTCGACGAGAGGCCTCCTTACACATCAGCGGGGCCTGTGGCGGTCCCTGACTGCTGCGTGGATGCTTGAGCTAGAGCAGAGGCGCTTCATTCTCCATCCATGTACAAGAGGGGCATGTGTGTGCGCGCGTGTGTTCCTGTGCATGTACACACACATTCGCATCATGAGACCTGAGGCTTGTGCGGAAGAGAGAGAGTCTGACTCTTTTAATGCTACCCTAAAGCTTTGTGTGGAAATACTTACACTTTTTAGGAAAAGTGTACACACTTTTTAGGAAAAGAATAATTCCCCCTTGAGCTGTATCTTCCCTCTACTTTCTGGGTTGATTTCATTTTATTCCTGATCAAAAGGAGATCCAAGCCTTAAGAATCTTACAACAACTTCTTCAGCGGCATTACTGCTGTCTATATTTCTGTGCAAGTCTTTTTTGGAGCCAAAAGATGCTATTAATTATCTTTACAACTCTGTGGATCACCAAGAGGCCTCCTGTGCTCAGCTCAGGAGCCCATGGAGGGGGCTGGACACGCCCTCCCCTCCCACGTTTGCTGGTGTATTAATAACCGGGATAATTGCACCCATAATGATCCCAGCAACAGTAATTTCTCTGGCGCACCCAGAGCAAAGTCTGGGAGTTTATGGACAAAAGGACGTGCAAGGCCCTTTCTGGGATTTCCAGGCCAGGTCTTTGTAACACCTCTTCTTTGAGCCTCTGACTCCTTCCAGATATGGGCCTGCCTTGGCCCAAACTGCTCTGAACCTCACTGGCTTTTTCTCTCTTCCTCCTTATCCATTACTCTTAAATAGCCACAAGGGACTGTCTGTCCACAGGGCAGTGGAAAGATACAATTTCTCCTTCTTTCTATCAATAGTATAATTTTACAATGTCCCAGGATGGCAGAGAGGAACAGGGAAGAACTCTGCCTGTTGTCTTGGCATCACAGGACTTTCCCCCAGGTTTCCCTGTGGAATTTGGCATACCCTGAAATCCAAACGAAGACAAGAGGACAAAGGCCACACCATGCAGCAACAGCACCACTACCAAACTTCCCAGAAGTTACCATGGATAAAAATTGGAATCCCCATTGGTTTTTCTTTCTAAAACACAACTTTTACTAAATACCGCGAGTTGGCCACTGTTAAGACAATGGACCTGTCCAAGCAGCTTGTCAGGAATCAAGGGGAGAAAGACATGGTGGGGCCCAAGAGCAGATGAATTGCTCCCAAGAATGGAAAACAAATGAGCCGAGGTATAAATGGGCGGAAAAACAAAAGGAAGAGATTCCCTGCACAATGCGGACTATTGAAGGGAAGGGGCCGTGGACAGAGGCCCGGGTCGTGGGACCAGCTGAGGGGTGGTGGGGTGGGCTAGTTTAGCTGTCAGCACACAACAGAGTAGAAGCGCCTTCTCCCCCTCACCTGTGATCCGTGAAAACACTGTGCTCATCTCATTTTCTTGCCACAACCGGTATCGGCCCTGCTAGCAGTTTTGTGGTTCTAAAAGAGAAAGGGGATGCCGAGGTCTGCCCATATTACCCACAGGATGAGACCAGGCTGCAGGGAGGCCTGTGGCTAATTTCAGGGGAACATATGGACTCCTGCATACCTTGACCTCATTGTCTCTGTTTATAATGGAGCCAGCAGGAGCACAATGGTCCTGGCCTTCCCCACCCCCTCGGGAGGCATGGTGAGGGTATTTCTGTCTCTCTAGAGTACATGATCACCTTGCCCTCGGGGCACATTCACAAAAGTCATTATGAGGAGATGTGTCTGTGGACAATGAGGAATTGCTGTGTGCAGGGAGGAGCTTCTTCCACCTGGAGCCACCAAGACTTAGGCCTCCTGTGTCGTATGGAGGAGCCCACTGGGCAAGATGTGGGTGGGGAGGGGATGGTCCTCACCTCCCACCACCACCAAGACTGGCCTTGCTATCCATCTGCAGAGCTCCAGGAAAGTTAGAGTCTTCCCCTTGTGGTGGCCATGGCCTTGGGACTCTTGTTCTTCAGAACTTATCATAGTGAACTCTGAGACTCCCTGGGGAGACCCAGGCCTGGGAGAGGAGTTCAGCTTTGGGAGCTCGGGAGCTAAGGTGCAGGCTTAGCCCTGAGGGCCAGGTCACAGTGTGTCTGAGATGGGAGAAACCATAGGCAGCTCCTGATTCCAACATCTCGTTCCATGTAACGAAACAGGTCTCTGAAAGGAGGATACGTGACCATCTGTGATCACACAGGCAGTGTCAGAATCTGGACTAGGGCCAAGATCTCCCTTCCGGGGCACCATGTAAATCCTCAGGTAACACAGAGGCAGTTGTTGAGGACACTGGCGTCAAGGTGGGCCCTGTTTATAATGTGGACAGGGACAAATGGTTCACTCTTGCTTATATGTGTACCAAGTGACAAATGACTTATCATTTTCTTCTTTTATAGAAAATAGCTCCACATCCAGGGAGAAACAGACATAGCCTCAGAGGGTTAGACTAGAACTTGCCAAAATTAGAGCAAACTTATCTGAAGGCAGATTTATGTCACCTAGCTATTCTATCTTGTCTCTGTGGGGCTGCAGCTAATACCTATTACGTAGGGCTTTCTCTTTTTCCCCCAAAGGGACTAATCTTCTCTCTGGGTTCAAGATGAGCTTCTCTTGATCTAGTGCAAACCCTTTCTTCGTAGGCCCCATGCAACAGAGGCCCACACCTGGAGCAGGGGCCTGCATATGCACTTGTTCTCTTTGGTCCTCATTCCCTCTTCACAGAGGAGGCCATTGGGCCAAGAGGTAACTTACACAAGGTCATAGCACTAGGAAGGGACAGTGTCAAAATTCAAACCCAGGTCTGCTAACTCTACAACATTTCTTTTTTTTTTTTCCGGAGACAGAGTCTCACTTTGTTGCCCAGGCTAGAGTGCCGTGGCATCAGCCTAGCTCACAGCAACCTCAAACTCCTGGGCTCAAGCAATCCTCCTGCCTCAGCCTCCCGAGTAGCTGGGACTACAGGCATGTGCCACCATGCCTGGCTAATTTTTTCTATATATATTTTTAGTTGTCCAGCTAATTTTCTATTTTTTTTTAGTAGTGATGGGGTCTCGCTCTTGCTCAGGCTGGTCTCAAATTCCTGACCTCGAGCAATCCTCCCGCCTCGGCCTCCCAGAGTGCTAGGATTAGAGGCATGAGCCACCGTGCCCCGCCTTCTCTGTGACATTTCTTTGTGGTCCTCTGCCTTGGACTCTGGAGGGATGGTGAAGTCAGGCAGGGGCTGAGGGGGACCTGAGGCAAGGAGTCCTTAGAGCTCCTGGGTACCTAATGCCAAACAGCCGCCTGGGAGCACCTGCTACATGGGCCAGCTCCCCTTTAACTCTGGGCCACCCCGGCATGTCTTCCAGGTCCCCTTGGAATTCCTCTCACCTCTACTTGTTCCCTCATATGTTGTTCCTCTGTCCAAGCCTCAAAATCACTCATTTCGTTATAACCTAATGGGTTAGGTTTAGTTCAGCAAGCTTATTATTCCAGCTCATCCCCCAAGTGACTCAGCGCTGGGTCTTTAAAAACACACATGCACCAACCTCCCCAATGGCATTTCTCTATTTGGAAAAAAGAAAATGAAATAGCAGCTTTGGAAGCAAATTTTGCTAATTCCTATCCCACTGGAGAAGAAGCAAGAAGTTTTCTATGCCCAGAAAATGGGAAACTGCATTTTAGGAAAACTGAGTGTTCTGAGAAATGAAGGGATCACAGGGCAGTGTGGGTGAGAGAGTTAGCATCAAGAAAAGTGGAACATCATAGAGGTATGTGTCAGGGGGATGAATAGCCATGGAAGGATGAGAATGAAGGGAGAAAGTCCAGCAGATGTTTCTGTCTCCTCTGATTAAATCAGCACGTGTGATCGTGAGAGTGGACCGGTCCGGGAAAGCAGATCTTCCACGTTCTCCTTGGAAAGATATGAATATGGATGGAACCTCTTAGTGATGCGTCATGAGCAAGGAAACTGGAGAGAAATCCCATCTAAGGCTAGAGCAGCTAGGTCCCACACCCGGCATCATTTTCCAGTTAGACGTTAATCGCAGCGTTGGCTGGAAACGGGGCAGTGGGAGCCGGCTGCCACGCGGGGTGTGCGCAGGACCGCCGAGGAGGCGGCCTGGAAGGGAATGCAGACACAACATCCGCACACAGATGCCGACTTCCAAAACCCATCCTTGTTTAAATTGGTAGAATGCTTAGAAAGCATTTTCAAAACGTTTTTACATCATAAAAACCTTACCATGTTAGAGCCGGTTCCCCTCAGCCCTGGGAACAGAAAGACAGAGTCACTGAGGCTGCAGAGGCAAAGGAGTTTTATTTTGACTAGCTCGAGCTAGGGTCCAGGTCCCAGAGCACCAACGCAGTGGTCTCTTTACGAACCAGGACCCCGCCCTGGGGTAAAAACAAAGCTTTTATACTTCTTTTTGCTGGAGTCTGTTGCTAGTTATTTTTGATAAGAGACTCTTTCCCAAGAGATTCCCTCCCAGGAGATTCTCTCCCCAAGGACACTCGCCCTGCACAGCCGGCCTCCCTATCAGGAAGCCACCTGCGGTGCGGTTTTTTTCTTTTTTTTAACTGCATTTGAGCATGGTTTTAGCTCTTTATCGTAATCAAGCAATAAGCAAGCAAGCTTTGTGTACAGAAGCGGAATTTGGCTGTTAGCTAAGAGCAAAAAACAAGTCACCATCAAACAAACTAAAATATTGTTTTAGTCCTACTCTACAACCATGCAGGCGGGGCAAGTGTGGAATGAGCATTTTGCAGCTGAGAAAACTGGGACCCAGGCAGATGCAGTGACAGCCAGGTGATATAGCTTGGAGGTGGTGGGACCAGTACAGTTCAAGCCTACTTCACTTTAGATTAACACAGGTTTTCCCCTGGAGCTGGGCCTGCAGGTCTCCTTTTGTGACAAATGGATACCTAAGCAGAATCGAGCTTCTGTTTGTAAGGAAGGAGGGGACAGATGATGTTGAGTGGACAGTCAGCAGACGGCCATCTCACATTCTATAATGTCATTCCTGTACTGAGAGACCTTCAGGTTGTTTCCGGTTTTTGCTCCTGCACGCAGCACTGCAATAAATAGCCTTGCACACATACCATTGCCCGAGTGTTTTTATTCCTGTAGGATACAGTACCCAGAGTGGGACTGCTGGTACCAGGGGCATATGAATTTTAAGTTTTAATCTGCACTGCCTGATTCTTGCCAAAAATGTTGTGGCATCCACACTCCCTGGCAATGGGTGGGAAACCCAGTCTCCCCACATCCTCTCTGGCATCCAGCTCATTTTCCATTGTACTCTGCCACCACCCTTTTGGGAAGCACTTACTGTTTGCCAAGCAGACATGCTTTCAGTGGCCCAGTGAGTTAGTATTAGTTAATTGCCTTCAGATACTTGACTCCTAAAAAACATCTGTTCTTCAATGACGATTGAAGCCAATCTGGGATTGACAGCTTTTGCTAAAGATGCAGCTGCCACAATCTCTGGAACTTGAGTTTTGATTCACAATCTGCTGCTTGGGTGGCTCTTTCGCTTCCTTTTGTCGATGCACACACAGTAATGTGCCTTGTCCTTACTCTGTGGTGCTCGAAAGGGTGCTAAGCCACCTCTTATCACATTCCTCATATTTCTTGAGTTTACCCTTAGAATATCTTGGAAGGTTTTTGTGGGTTTTTTGGTTTTGTTTTGTTTGGTTTTGGTTCTTGTCTTTGACCAAGTCACAGAGATATGCTAGGAATCAGCCACACCGGTCCCCTGTCACCTGGAGCAGCTGCTGTTTAATAGTTATTGCCTTGATGTTGGAGGAATTAGCTTGTGAGACAAAGCTGATGTTTAGACATGTATCTACTTTGCCAATTCAAAGCCTATTTTGCAGACAGTGGCTGAGGGGCTTTTTCAGTGTGATGATACAGTCTCTACATGTCATTATGCCATTGTTCCATAAGGCAAGTGGGAATGACAACTACCTGGTAAACCACAGCCAAAACAATTCTCAGGTAGCCTTTGCCTCAGCATGAAAACCCATATTTATATGTTTATGGTAACAGTGGGTTTTTTATCCATGGCTATCTTGTTCCAGGGATCAGTTCTTAGAGACACAGAACACATCACATCGTCTGTTATCACATTAAGAATCTGAGTTGGTTTTAGTAATCTATTGCATTGCATGGTGACCACAGTTAATAATAATGTACTGTATATTTCAAAATTGCTAAAAGAATAGGTTTTTAACATTCCATTCTCATCGCAAAAAATGATAAATTGATAAGGTGATGGATATGTTAGCTTGATTGAAAGTTTCTACAATGTATGCATAGATCAAAACATCATATTGAACTGAATAACCATACACAATTATTATTTGTCAGTCAGTTAAAAATAAATTTTAAAAATTCCACATAAAAAGTATAAATTAAAAAAAAGAATCTGAATTAGGACTTTAAGAAATTTCTGATAATATTTGCATGGCTGTTTATTCCAAGTATTGATTTTTCAAAAATATGAATGTAAATACAATTAGACATTTGCATCTGAATGAGTATAGATTACAGTGTTATCCACAGTCTAAAGAAGAACAAAACAAGTTCAAAGTTTAAAGAAGAACAAAAAAAATTTTTTTTAAGTATGCCGGCTTACAATTTTAATCTATGCTTCCCTCTTTTCAGCTATTTTACACTTGGAGCTCACTTCATGAACTTCAGTGAGTTTCTCCACTGTAGGAGGCACCAAACAGGTCAGAATGAATCATAAGAACTTTCTAGGTACAGGAACACTGTCTTTAAAATCTTAGCAGACCAACACCTGTTCTGTGCGACTTGGGGGGTGAGTGAGAGCAAACCTGATGATGATGGCAGGAATGCATATGGGATTCTGGGTTTGAATCCTGCCTCCAGCTGCATGACCCTGGGCAAGATACGTTCCCTTTCTGTGCTTTGTGTTTCCTTATATGTAAAATGGGGGTAATAACTGTACTTACCTCATGGGTTACTGTGAGGATTAAAGGAGATAATCCACACAAAATACTTAGAACTATCTAGCCTATAGTAAGTGCACAATACATGTAGTTACCACCATGGAAGGGAAGGTCATTTTGCAAATATTTCCTTCCTTTGGCTCAGCAGTGCTAATTTTTTTTTTTTTTTTTTTGACACAGAGTCTGACTCTGTTGCCCGGGCTAGAGTGCCATGGCGTCAGCCTAGCTCACAGAAACTTCAAACTCCTGGGCTCAAGCAATCCTCCTGCCTCAGCCTCCCGAGTAGCTGGGACTACAGGCATGTGCTACCATGCCCGGCTAATTTTTTTTCTATATATTTTTAGTTGCCCAGATAATTTCTTTCTATTTTTTTTAGTACAGATGGGGTCTCGCTCTTGCTGAAGCTGGTCTCAAACTCCTGACCTCAAGCGATACACCTGCCTCGGCCTCCCAGAGTGCTAGGATTACAGGCATGAGCCACCGCGCCTGGCCCAGCAGTGCTAATTGGTAGGGAAGGAGGGGACCCAGGAGGGAAGGCATGGTGTGTCTGTGTGTCTGTGTATTGAAAACATAGACCAAAGAGGGACAATAGGCTGAGTTATAAAGGGTCAAGGAATGACAACAAAGAACTGGCTCAAGAGGTGTGAGCAGGTTGGAGTCTGCACCCACTCTTGGAGTCTTGGAGAGGAGGCAGAACCGTGTAATGTGGTCCAGCTGTGGTCACTATATTGTGGGACAGAGGTCATCAGTGATGGGGAGGGCCCAGCAGAGGGCAGTCAGGGTGTTGGACAGGTCATTGACATGAAAGTTGAGGTCATCAAGGAGGATCACAGGAAAAAGGGGGAAAATGTGAACCAGAAACTGGCAGGGACCTGGAGAAAGTGGTGTGACCAGATGGTAAGGACTTGACTGGCATGACCAAACGGCACAGACTTGTCGTGCTCTTTCTGTCCCCTTTGCATTGAGCACCCTGGGAGCAGGGGAGGATTCGGTAGGAAGGGCAGCAAGAGGCAGGATGTCGACTGGCCTGTGCAGCGTTGGGTTAAGGTGAGGGGGAACTGAAGCCTCTGGAAGGACAACGGAGGGGGTTTCCACAGCATACCGTGGAAAGATGACACAGCAGGAGACCCCGCAGGAAAGAGAGACAGCAGGATTTTAGGCCTAGCTGGTTAGGAGTGAAGGTTTGCGTGGGGTGGGGGCGGGGCCCACACACATGCCGTGATGGGTGGGGGTGCGGAGACCTAGAAAAGGAAGCAGTGGTTTGAAGCAGTCTCTCCTTGGAGCCTGTGGCTCTGCCATAAGCAAGCAAGCGTAGTAACAATGAAAGAGGAAATGAATCTACCTTCCTATTTTCCTCCAAAGAAGAGTGGAGCATTTTATTCCCCGGTGGTCTGAACGCCAGCCTCCACTGCCCAGCAGCCTTAACCACGATGTCCCTTGTTGGCCATCAGTGATAGCAGGGCACTCGCTGGCTCCAGGAGGGCAGGGCACACGTGCGTGTGGCCCTGTCGTCTGGCCCTCCCCAGACACGCAGCCCACACCTACCTGCTCAGGACCCTCCGTGGCTTCTGCTAATGCTGAAGTGAGCCGAATGGCTAATTCATTCCTGGCTCCTCTGGGCCCGTGTGCTCATCGTATGGTTAAAGGAGGAAGAATGCACAGGAACCAGAGCTGCTCAGGAGTTGAGGAAACCTCTGTGCCTTCTACACGTCTTTGGAGAGACAAAGGAGCCAGAGCAGCCCGCGATTCCTGCCCGCTGGCCCTGGCAGCCTTGCCAGCTCTGGCCTAGGGCTTCTGCGCAGCACAGGAGGGCTCCAGAGCAGATGGGGGGGCTCCCCGCATCTCCAAGCCTGCGATGGCATCCAAGGGCCTCTTGCCCAACATAAAACTGTTCTTCTTGATCTTGTATTTTCATGCTTTTCATGCCCTAGTCCTTTTATCTGGCTCAACATAACTCTTGCTCTTCAATGATCCAAGCAAGAAAATTTATCCTTGGAAAATACTTTGCTTCCTCTCACCTCTGAGTCATCTCCTGTCTTCTTCCACCTCTCTGGAGTGTCCTCTGCCTTCTCTCTGCAGGGAGGCCAGAAAGTACATCATCAGTTGCTAGAGGATCTGAGTCTGGTCTCTTCACTCCACTCCCTTTGCTGCAGGCTCTCTAGAGAGTCCCTCTCCCCCACCTTTATTTTCTGCACCTTCCAGTGCCTCGGTGTTTCCGGGTTTCTCAACAGGGGGACGTAACCTCCACCCCAGGTTGCTTTGTTAGTGAGACATTCCACTTATTATATAAATCAAGCTATTTAATATTTGATTCACCTCCACCCCCAACATTTTATATCCTCCTGTTTTGCTTTAGTTCTTTTCTTAGAATTTTCTTCTTAAATTATTTAATATACAGCAGGGCCCTGTAATAGCACACCAACAATAACTCGAGCAAAGAGAAAATCTGGCCATTGAAGTGTGTTCAACCCCACATTTTGTTAATCTCACAATAACCCACATTTTGCACTGCTGAGGTTTTTGGACCCTACTATAGTATTATGTTAGAGTCTTATTTTACTACTTATTTCCACTAATTTATTTGCTATGTCTGTCTCTTCCACTGGGCATGTACCCTCCACAAGGATGAGGATTTTGTCATTTGGTCGCTGTGGTGTTCCCAGTGTCCAGAACAGTTCCCGGCCCTCCTAGGCCCCAGTGAGTGTTTGCTGAATGGATGGATGAATGTGCCCACCCATCCCTCTCCCAAGCTGGGGCCCTCACACCTGATTTTTCAGTCTTTGTCCATAGATCCCCTTCTCGGGGCTAGTAGGGGTAGTAGCTTTGGCTGACCAGCTGGCTGGTCAACTTTGGAGCAGAAAGAGGCCCAAGAGCAACGAGAAGTCAGGAAAACCAGCCTAGCATTGCTTCGGGGCAGCCGCAGCTCTGGGCAACAAAGCCAGGGCGGCTGGGGTGAGGCGTGTCCTGGAGCAAGTTTCCCAATCTAGGGAGAGCCACCAGACCTGCCCGGGAGGGGCCGTTTGGTTCATGAACCTTCATGCGTTGGCTTTAATTTTAATAAGCTCTGGGATCTGGTTCTTGAATGTACTTACATTTTAGGGGCAGATAAGATGGAGACAACTTGGTTCAACTCCTTCCGGCCTCTGCCAATCTCACTTTAAGTCATAGCCAGGCAGTGGATGCAGCTGTGGGTTTTCAGGAAGCGCCCCTGGCTCAGGCCTGGGCCTTGACAGGACCAGGGGTGGGCGGCCCCGCTGGGGGCCAGGCTGGGAAGGGGCCTGCCTGGAAGCACCGGCACTGCAGGCTCAGAAAAGTGTCGGAGGTGGGAGGGGCAGGGGAGTGAGCAGGCGGGTGGAAGCCAGACGGGACTCCTTATCCAGAGGCCCAGGCTCAGCCTGGAGTCAAGGTGAGTGAGCCACCGGCAGAGACCAGACTAGGGCCTGGCACAGCACCTTTTGTGAATTAGAAAACGGTGCTGCTTGGGGCAGCTGGTAGGAAAGGACGTCTCATAAGTGTTGGAGATGCCCCTGTGGGGACAGGAGAAGGTCAGTCAAGGGTCTGGTGTGAGGCTACTTGACTGGAGGAGACTGAGGTTGGAGGATGAGAACTCTGGTCCCTCAGGGAATGGGGTACCAGGCAAGGAGCCCCGTCCTGGGAGAGCAAAGCTGGGTCCCAGTCACTGGGTAACAAAGCAACAGAAACCTCATTAGTGGGAACTGATATATCAAGGCCCAAGTATGTCAGCACTGAGAGTAATGCTGGGACAATGAAGGGGTCCCCAGCACCCACCGCCACTCAGGTGGCCCCGAGCCGAGGGTGGTACTGAAACCGTGCGCAGGTGTTAAACAGCCTCAGCAGTGCAGGCTCCAGATTGGTCCAAAAGAGACCCATTTGTATGGGTTAGTGTATTAAGTTATTAAGTATTAAATGGCCGATTCTCTTAAGTACTAAGTATGACAGTTGATATCTCTGACATTTCACTTTGACACTTCTTGTTTTACGTTTATGGTGAAGGTACATCCTTAGTCTTGCAAACTTATGCTGTGGCTTGTGATTATCTTTCAAAAAAAATTTTTAGAGCAATTTTTGTGAAACCATGAATAAGTCAAAAATTCGTGTTATTTTCAGATATGAGTTCTGTTGTGGAACTAATGCAGCACAGACAGCTCGAAATATCAATGAAGTGTTTGGGAAGGATGTGGCTAATGAACACACAGTACTGGATGGTTTGAGAAGTTCCATTGTGGTGATTTTAGTCTTGAAAATGAGCCACATGGGTGACCTGAGACCAAGGTGGATAATGATGAGCTAAAAGCTATAGTGGAAGTGAATCCATCTCAATCTACGTGTAAATTAGCAGCAAGGTTTGGTGTTACTATTCCAACAATATTGGACCATTTGAAACAAATTGGCAAGAAATTGGTAAAGAAGCTGGATAGATGAGTTCTGCATGAATTAAAGGAGCATCAAAAGAGAAATCATCTTGAAGCTTCCCTTTATTTGCTGTCACAACATTAGGATGAACCATTTGTACACCATATTGTTACGTGTGATGAAAAATAGATTCTTTCTGACAAATGCAAGCGTTTGGCACAATGGTTGGATAAAGATGAAATGCTGAAACACAATCCAAAACCAAACATTCATCAGAAAAACCTAATGTCTGTTTGGTGGTCCAGTGCTAGTATTATCCACTACAGCTTTGTGAAACCTGGTCAATTGATTACAGCAGGTGTCTGCTGCTACCAATTGGATGAAATGATGAGGATGCTTGTGATTAAGCCATCAAGATTGGTCAATAGAGACAGGCCAATCCTCTTGCAAGACAATGCTTGACCACATGTTGTACAAACAACGCTGCTCAAACTACAGCAGCTGGACTTGGAAACTCTCTGTCATTCACTGTATTCACAGACCTTGCACCAACTGACCACTTCTTTCAGGCTTTGGACCACTTCTTGCAAGGAAAAATATTGAATTGTCAACAAGCTGTGGAAAACACCTTTCACGATTTCATTGTCACTCACTCTCCAGGCTTCTTTGCTGCTGGCATAAGCTACTGTTAAGATGGCAAAACTGTGTTGATAGTTTAGGCGCACACTTTCATTACTTGTACTGCTTCTTGTTTGAGATACAATAAACTACACTTTTGATTTGAAATTGGACATTTCATATTTAATGACCTAATAGTTTAGTGGCTCTCCAAGTATAGTCCCTGGCCTAGCAGAATCCTCATCATCTGGAATTTGTCAGAAATGCAAATTCTCAGGCCTGCCCCAGACTTACTGCATTGGAAACTCTGGGGGTGGGGCCCAGAAATCTGCAATTTAACAAGCCTTCCAGGTGATTCTAATATACTCTACAGTTTGAGGACACTCCTGTAGCTGAAAAGCCCAAGTTCTTGTTTTGGAGGCTGGCTTGGGGTTGGGAAATGGAAGAATAATACCATGTCTGCGTGACATAAAAGGTAGATGTTTATGGGAAATGTCCACCCTGCAAAATCCTAGGCAAAGATGCTGAGTTGAAGCTTGGAGAATGAACCTGGGCTAGTATGAATGAACCTGGGCTAGTATGAATGAACCAGGCCTATTCCATTCTTAAACAGCACCGGGGGAGGCTTTTCCTTAGCCCTGATTCTAACCACGAGGTATCATTTCCTATAGTCAAAGGGAGATGCTGAGCATCAGAGAACACCAAGGGATTATTTATTCTGTTGGGCATGATAATAGTGTCATGGTCATGTAAGAAAATGTCTGTAAATTTTTTGGAGATGCATATTGAACCTACGGGGTAGGCTGGGTGTGATGGCTCACACCTGTAATCCCAGCACTTTGGGAGGCCAAGGCAGGAGGATCACTGGAGGCCAGAACTAGCCTAGGTGGACATAGTGAGACCCCGTCTCTATAAAAAATAAAAATAAAAAATTAGCTGGGTGTGATGGTGCGCGCCTATAGTCCCAACTACTCGAAGGCTGAGGCAAAAGGATTGCCTGAGCCCAGGAGTTTGAGGTTGCGGTGAGCTGTGATCATGCCATTGTGCTCCAGCTTCGGTGACAGAGTAAGACCTTGTCTCTAAAAAACAAAACAAACAAACAAACAAACGAAAAAGTAGAGTAGAAATAGCATATCTTGACTTTGTTTTAAATAAAACATTTCAGCAAAGATAAAAAAGGAAAAAGGGACAAATAGAGCAGATGTGGCAAAACTCTGATGATTGTTGAATCCGGGTGAGGTGTATATGGGGGTTCATTGTATTATCCTCTCTACTTTTTTGTATGTTTGATATTTTTCATTTTTAAAAAGTCAGCATGAGATAAGCTGAGAAGCAAACAAATGTTAAGTGCTCAGCTAAAACCAACCTGTTGGGCAGTAGGCAACTGCGATAGGGTGAACTAGAGAGGGGCTTCTCCTGGGGCACAGCAGAGCAGCCCCTCAGCCTCAGCTGCCCCCCAGCCTGTGTTCCCTCAGCACCCCCACCCGAAGCCTTCCCAGCAGCCAGAGTGGCTCAAACCTGCACACACCTGTGGGAACCAGAAATGGCCCAGCTTGATCTCAATTTTAGGGGAAAGGGAAGTTCTGCTTCATTAAATAATATAGACTGCAGGAAGGGGATCACATGTCGGGTGGAAAGGAAGAAGGACTGGCTCCCTCCCACCCCAGCCAGCTCCCACCCAGCTGCCAGCAGGGCCACCTGTCCCCAGGGAAGGCTGGCCCTCCTCAGTCTCTTTCTTTGGACTTTTCTGAGGGCTGGTTGGTTTTTCACTTTGAACCCACTTAGTACTTTTCAAACGCAGGGCTTTGATGCCATTTAGCCATACAAAGTGGCCTTAGTCATTTTCCTCATTGTCTGTTAGGTCATTAAATACGGAATGTCCAATTTCGAATCAAAAGTGTAGTTTATTATTATAATTTCTGCCTAAGGATTTTTTTGGTGGACAATTCAGAGGCCTGCAGGGGCTCAATGCTGGCTCCACATGCAGACTGGAAGAGTCCATTTTTTTAGTCTTGATTGAGGGAGTTCATTTTCTCTTGTACACTGCTATGCTACAAGTTTTGTTGTGTTAATATTGTGTCACTTTCTGTTTCTTTTTTGGGAAAGAGGCAGGGGGTAAGGTTTACCTCCATTCTGAAAGTCTCATGTGGGCACGGGAATGCCCTCATAGCCCACTGTCTTTCCAGATCATCCCTAGAAACCTCCAAGCCTAAAGTTTATCCTCAGCCTGTGTCCTGGGCTACCTCAGCATTTTCTCATGGAATACAACCTCTCCTCCATGCTAGTTTGAAGAGGAAAACTCTTTATTTTCCCATTAAAAAAATTAAGGATCTTCTTCCATTACAGAGCTCAGGGAACTGATACAATTACATTGGCTGCATTTTTGCATTCTCTGAGCGTTTTAGAGTTCCCATTGCTAATTGTCCATTATGTTTTGGTTAAATAGATCACAGGTTCACCCTTTTGTCCCAGAAGAGGAAATAGAAGCATGAGATCAGTCAATAGATGGAGGGCGTTTGTAGGCAGGGATGCCTGGGATTCGTGTCCCTTCGTGTATTTAACGCACTTTTTATTGAGATTCTACACAGTCAGGCTCTGTGCTAGCCATTTGAGGCACACAGAGGAGAGGACGTGGACTTTGCTCTTAAACTTGCTCCCAGTTTCACAGAGAGACACCAGTACCTCCAGCGCTGCCCTGCTGGAGCTGTGTGTGGAGTGGGTGGGAGGGGAGGACCCTCCCTGTCTCTCCGGGAGGCAGGGAAGGGTCAAAACCACCCTGTGGGGCTGCTTCTAGCTGTGCAGCCTTGGACATCTTCCTTAATCAGTTTCTCCATCCATAAATTGGGGATAAAATAATGGTTACCAGATAGGCCTGATGTGCGGGTGAAATGGCATCACGCAGGTAGCGCGACTGTACACTGTTCTTAGGCACTTGCTTTATTCACTTCTTTATGTCTTCTGATGTGTGCAGGACTTAAGCCTCTACTAGTTTGTAAGCTCCTCAGGATCACCGCTCCATCCAACTACTTCATCTTCCTAAAAACACTCACGGTTCCCCATTGTCTTCCAAATTAAGAACAAATGCCTCTCACAGGCCTCTTAAATATAATAATGGTCACTAACGTTTACTAAGTACTTAGTGAAGGCCAGGTGCTTTTCTAGGGAGTTCTCACAGCTTATTTTGTCCTCTCCCCTCCTGCCCCACTCCCTGTATTAAAATCTTAAATTTCCAGCATACACCGATCATTCCAACCCTTCCACAGAAAAGGGCGAGGGAAAAGTACCTAAGGAAAGTTTGAGAATCACCTTGAGGGCCCCCAAGGTTAAGGAACAGGCTCAATGACTCTCCTCCTCGCCATCTGAATCTGAATGGCGGTTAATACTGGAAAGAATTCGGCAGGTTCAGATAAGAGATTATAATTGTTATGGAGCCGGCCCAGGCCCGAGATTGGCACGGAGCTATTTAACGCGAAGCTGGAGTCCTTTGGGACAAATTGGAAAAGAAGCAGGGAGGCAGCAGGGGAGAAGGGAGACCTATTTAATCTCTTTGTTTTCAGGAAAACAATCATTTTAGTGATTTGCCCTTTAATTTATAAAACAAACACAGCTGTGGCTTGACGCCCTTTATCTGATTTCAAAGGTGCTAACCTTCCAGCCCTGGCTCCAGAGGGGCAGCCCACCTCGGGAGACCGGTGGGGGTCTCGTCCGGGCTCAGAACGCTGCCCGGACTTGGGGAGCTGGGGCTGCCACCAGTGCAGGGGCCTCTCCTCACACCGCTGTGGCACGGAGCAGACAAGCCACGTGCCCCTTGGCGTTTCTTTGTATGTTCATAAACCCAGGACTGTTGGTTTCTTGGCTTCCCCAGGATATGGGGCAATACCTGGTGCTTAGTAGGTCTCACGAAAGGTTCTTTCAGTCGATCAAAAGGCATTTATGTTAAGTGCAAAGTGGAATCCCTGATTGGATTCTGGAACCGTAAAAGGACATCGGTGGAGACACTGGTGGAATTTAAGTCTGTAGTTTAGTTAATAGCGATGGCCAATGTTAATGTTATTAATTTTGACAAATATGCTGTGGTTATGTAAGATGTTAAGTTTAATGGCAACTGGGAGTGCAGGTGAGGGTATACAGGAACTCTCTGTACTAGCTTAAAAACTTCTGCAGCAAAAGAAAAAAAAAAACCAACCAATTCTGAGGTTAGAAAAAAGACAGTTAAGGAGGCACACGAAGAAACAAAACATGACATAAAAGATGACATCGTCCCCATGAAGCTTTGATAAAAAGCATATGTATATCAAAGAGTCGTTATGAAAATTCAACAGAATAAGTGATCAGTGCTTCTAAAACTTTTGGGGGTACATAGGTACCCCCAAATAGTTAAGAGAGGCAGAGCTAGAAATTTAGCCCTAGGGAACTAGAAATTCCTTTGAAGATTTTATCTTTAAAATCATAAATATTTTCATTCTTTTCTTTAAGTGTTTGTTTTACATAAAATAATGATTCTGCCCCCACACTTTCAAGTAAAAATACTTGAATACTAGAATATTTTGGGAAGGCTTTCCATGTTTATGCTGTGGTTTTAGATACTCCTGGTTATCCATTTGTGACCCTGGAAATATGCGTCTGTCCCCTGTGACAACATTGAACTTTACCTAAGCCCTGTGTTCTTGGAAAACAGCAACAATTAAGAAATCCTCATTCCCCAACCTTTTGTGCTCTGGAAATGAGTAACTGCAAAGGACCCTGCTGTTGAATATTCTAAGATAATCCTTCCACGTGACTCCCTTGCCCACCTGCCTCTGTAAAACCCCAGGTCCCCTTCCTTTTCTTTGATACTATATGGGGAGACAAAAATTTTACCTCTACGCTGTCAGGAATTTTTTTTTTTGGCCTGGGCCTGAGAATTAAATTGACATAAGACAGATCAACAGGAGAACAGCATACAAAGTTATTTAATACAAGTTTTACGTGGCATGGGAGACTTCCTAAGGAAATGAAGACCCAAAGAAGCAGCCAGTGTCAATTACTTCTATACTGAATTGGACAAAGAATAGTAAGTTGTGAAAAAGCAGCTACATTATGTGGGGAAGCTAAAGATGAGAGTTATTTTAATAAGGTCTTCACTGTTCGACCTTGATAATAAGAATGTTGCTCTCCTAGTATAGGGAGGGCGTCTTTCAACGTGAGAATTTCATCTTCTGCTTTTAAGAAACAGAAGGAAGGTCAGAGTGAGCTCACATCTGCAGGTATTTATTTATTTATTTATGGTGAAAAGATACATTCTTAGAATTAGCCTGCTGGACTCAGTTTAGATGATTCTAGTTTTCTTGGCAACATCCTAAGTATCATAGTCAGAAGCCAGTCTCCTGTGTCTTCTCTCCTTCAGCCTGATCAGGGTGTTGACCTTGGTCACATCAATGTCATAGGCATCTTCACAGCCTGTTTGATCTGGTGCCTGTTGACCTTGACATCCACAATGAACACGAGGCTGTGGTTGTCTTCTGTCTTCTTCATGGCAGACTCAGCGGTCAGATGAGGATGGCATAGTGGTCAAGCTTGTTTCTCCTGGGGGCGCTCTTCTGAGGACATTGGGGCTGCCTCTGGAGGCGTGGTGTGGTGTCTTGGGCTGCCGGAATGTGACTGCAGATCTTTTTGGTGGCTGTGGGTCCCTTTTCAGCACTGCCTTCTTGGCCTTCAAAACCTTTGCTGTGGCTTTGGCTTCCTTCTTAGCCTTGGGCACCTCCCTGTGAAAGGGAAGAGTGGTATATTTTTAACTCTTTTTTCATTAATGAACATTCTCCTTGTTACAACAGCCTGAATAAAATCATCTTCTTGGGGCCGGGCACAGTGGCTCACGCCTGTAATCCTAGCACTCTGAGAGGCCGAGGCAGGTGGATCGTTTGAGCTCAGGACTTCGAGACCAGCCTGAGCAAGAGCGAGAAAAAAGTAATTAGCCAGGCATGGTGGCAAATGCCTGTAGTCCCAGCTACTTGGGAGGCCGAGGCAGGAGGATTGCTTAAGCCCGGGAGTTTGAGGTTGCTGTCAGCTGGGCTGATGCCACGGCACTCTAGCCCAGGCAACAGAGTGAGACTCTCTCTTAAAAACAAACAAAGAAAAAATCTTAATTGTCTGGTATATTTTGTCTTTGACACTTGTTTGAAAACTTAGAGATGTATGTGACAGCACCTGTCTCAATGCCTGGCACAAAGAAGATGTTTGTAAATGTTAGTTAAAAGCATTAACAGCAACCACCACCAGAATCAAATTTTAGAGCCAGAAGTGCAGGTCCTGTCCTCTTCCTCCCACTCCTCACTTTCAGCTCTAGAAGCTGAGGTCCAGAGGAATCAAGTGAGGCCACGAGCCGGTTAATGGCAGGACAGGACCACAGCTCAGGCCTTCCCATGCTGGGAGAAGCGTCCTTCCCTCTCCTCTCCCTTTCCTCATGTCGTGGGACTAGCAGTGTCCTGAGTGCAGGGCCCACCGGGTCTGAGTCATTATACTTCTAGAACCGGCATGCAATAGGCCCCTCATAAATGTGTTTTGAGTGAATAAGTGTTCTGAAGCCTCCTCACCTGATTCTTAGAAGTTTGAAGGGCAATGTTTCTGAGATTCTTCAAAAGAGACATAACTAGATTCTCAATCTGCACATTTTTTATCATTTCTGGCCATGGTGAAGACAATGGGCTGAGCAGGTCTTCTCTGGGCTTCTCAGGGGCTTGGAACCAGTATCGTATCTTACCTGAGACTCAGATGGTCTGTATCCTGCTGCTCACCTGGGGCGGGGCCATGTGAAAGATGTGACTTTGAAGCCAGACTTCTGAAGTACACGGGCCACTTCTGTCATTTATTTGGTGTGTAACTCTAGGCAAATTACCCTCTCTGGGACTCAGTTTCCTTCTCTGTAAAATGGGGATAATATTGATCTGCCTACGTTATGGATAGATATATACTTGTGTGTATACGTGTGGGCATGTGTGTAAGTGCTTAGAGCAGCACGTGGCATCTGGCTGGTTCATACAAGTGTCAGATGTTATTATTCTTACTCATGACCCCACTAACAGATCTCTTTTATAAGTTCTCTAGCTTATCTTAAAAGCACGGGGAAAGTTTGGGGATCCTAGCTTGCAAGTGCAAGTGGCAGTTCCAGAACCAGCCATCAGAGTGTCTTCCCTGACTCTGGATGTTTTCTCTGCCACAGAGGAAACGGCTGGAAAGTTCCTCACAGACCTGTCTGTCCTTGTTCTTGGCCCCACTCTTTAGGCCTGAGCCAGCGATCAATAAGGAGTCCACACTGCTAAAGCGAAGGTCACGCGTGAGGAACGCTGCCCGCTGCCCTGCGCCCCGTTCTCTGGTGTGGCTGGGGGAGCACCTCCCTCCCCAGGTCAGGTTTTTCTCTCCTCTCTTACAAAAATCATCATCTCCGGACCAGCATTCTCTTTGGCTTCTGTCAGCATCAGACCCAAATTCCTCAGAAGAAATTAAATAAACACCAAGACTCGGGATGTAATCCAAAGAGAGACGTTTCTATTTTAACAAATTGTCTTCTGTGTCAAGGCCATTTATAGTTGGGACCGGGAAAGGTAGTTACAGTCACGGGAGAAAATGTCTTGGACTTGCTTTTATATATGGAACGGGTGAGTAAATAAGTAGCCGCATGAGACAAGTGTTCTGAGAGGAACTTCCTATTTATGAGGCACACCCCATTTGCTTCCAAAAATGATTTTAGGACATTTAATATTAAAAACACATGTAAATAAAACCATATGTAAATAGAGAGCTACACATAGGGACACATAGAGATATAATATGGAGATGTAAATAGAAGAAAAATCTGTGGTAATATATTTGTTGTAATTGAATACTAAATTTAACTCTGAGCTTTCTGGCAGCCAAGGCAAGATAGGAAATACAATGGGATACGTGTATAATTGTCATCAGGTAAAAAGAAGCATATCAACTGAGATAGGGGGATTGCCAAGATCAGAAAGACAGATGTTAAGGACAACAAACTTCTGTATTGCCCAATAATCCTACTAACTGTATTTAGGTCAGAAACACCCCTGTTTGTGTCTCCTTTCAGGTTGATTTTTATATCTGTAGTGGATAAAGTACCAGGTATATTCTGGCTCAGAGTTAGAAATAAACAGTTTAGGAAGTAAACAGCCTTAAGAAGGATGAAAACCTTACACCTTTCTCATGGCCAGGGATGGTGGGGAAACAACCATCCTTCTAGAAGGGGTTCAACGGGATGTTCCTTTAAGCAAATGATAAAGTCCTTGGGATGGCTTTGGATTCCAGGGAGGGTCCATTTTCATTGATATGGATGTACTAACACAGACTCTGAAATGCAACCTTGCCTAAAGAGAATACAGGACCAATGTAAAGGAAAGTGCTGTTTACTCTGCTGAACAAGCCTAAGGAGAGTGACAATTTGTGTGTGTGTGTGTGTGTGTGTGTGTGTGTGTGTGTGTGTGTAAATCTGGCAAGGGAAAGAGAAAGTTCTTCCAATCAACACGCCTGAGTTTAGCAGACAGGAAGTTCAGCCTAGCTTAACCTATTCACAATTCTGCTTTGTGATGTCTGCTCACCTCCTAGGTAGACCCATATCCTGTGCTTGTTCTCAGGAACTAGGGCCATTGGCAACTGATATATGGTTTAAGTGGCTGCTAATGAAGAAGCTCCCCCTCCATGCCCCTGCCCACCAACCCCAGGGGCTACAACTGCTAAGAACCTAGGAAGAAAGACCAGCTTGTACACTCACTGCTGTTTGTCAGGGAAATGCCATTGATGGGGTTCAGGACACACTACCCCAAAATATGGCATCTTGGAATTTGAGAAAACAGCAGAAAGAGGAAAGTCTTTCTGACCTTCTCCTGCCCTTCTCCCCTGAAGCAAGCCGTAAAAGAATTCCCTGGCCTTTCTCTGGGGAAGGCCACGAGACCTGCATTTGAGAGGTCTATACCTGGAGGAAAGAAATGTCCTTATTTCTGAAGACACAGGGACATGGAAAAGGATCTGAACAAACAAGCCTTGCTAAGTTTCCTTCCAGCTTATTACCATGACATCATACTCCCCTTATCAATCATACTTCTCCACGGCCACCATCTCTTCATCAGACCCAAGCATAAAAACACACAGGTTTCCCTGTTCCTTTGGGTCATCATTTATGAAAGCTTTCTTGTCACATAAGACTTACATTAAATAAATTTGTATGCTTTCCTCTTGTTAATGTTTTTGTTATAAAGGCCTTGGCCATGAACCTTGTGATGAGTAAGGAAAATATGTTACTTTTTCTCTCCTTTACTATAAAGAACATTATTGGGTCAATTGAAAAAAAGACTGTAACAATGTTAAATTTAATAAAGTTGATAATACACTGTAGTTATGTAAGAGAATCTCTTTATTCTTAGTAAATACACACTGACATTTTTTCGGGTCATGAAGTATATACAGTTGACCTTTGAACAACACAGGTTTGGACTGTGTGGGTCCACTTATATGTGGATTCTTTTCAATAAAAGTTACATCAAGTGTGCCTGACTCTCCTGCCTCCTCTCCACCTCCTTTCCCCCTCCTACCCCTGAGACAGCAAGACCAAGCCCTCCTCTTCCTCCTGCTCCTCAGTCTACTCAGCATGAACACGACGAGGATGCAGACCTTCGTGAGGATCCACTTCCAGTTAATGAGCAGTAAACACATTTTCCTATGATTTTCTTGACAACACTTTTCCTCTAGCTTACTTTATTGTAAGAATACAGTATATAATAAATATAGTGTACAAATAATGTGTTCATCGACTGTTTATGTTGTCAGTAAGGTTTCCAATCAGCAGTAGGCTATTAGTAAGTACGTTTTGGGGGAGGCAAAAGTTACAAGCAGATTTTTGACTATGTAGAGGGTCGATGCCCCTAACCCCTGTGTTGTTCAAGGGTCAACTGTACTTATTCTCAGATGGTTCAGAGAAATATTTTACATATATATGTAAATATATATACATGTAGAGCTATGTATAATCATATATTTGCATATGTATGTGTATGTATCTATATAGAACAGAGACAGCAAGAGACTAGATGACGAAACAAATGGGCAAAATATGAGTCTGGGTAAAAAGTAGATGGGTGTTCTATGTACAATTTATATTCTTGCAACTTTTCTGCATGTTTGAAATTATTTTTAAATAAAAGGTTAAAAAAAATTATGCTCTTAGATAAATAACTCTTTGGAACTTGTTATTACATAAACTTAAGACTGACGCCTCTCCTTTTGTCCTCAACAAACTATTTACAAGAGGGGTCAGCACTTGCTACCTCATTTTCCTGCCTTCAGCTCAGGCCTCGACCCAGCTAAGCTGTCTTCTGCCGGCAGCTCTCTGCTGCAGCTACTCTGTCCAAGGCCACCCCCACCCGTGCTCTTCACGTGGCAGCCTGTCAAGGGTCCACATCCCTCGTGACTTCCTATAACGTCTGATATTGCCGACCATGCCCTCCAGTTGGAGCTTTTTTCAGAGCTTCTGCCCCACTGCACTCCGGTGGTCTCATGTCAGTCACTCTGGACTCATGCTCCAGTACTTGGAGGCTGTCCCATTTACTGGACATGAGCTGGTCTTGGATTCTCTTCTCTTTTCTCTTTCTCTGTCTCCTTTCCAGCACCTGAACCAGAAGTGTGAAGATGACAGTGGGAATGACTTCCAGAATTGTGTCTTTGATCTGGTCCTTCTCCAAGACTCCAGAACTCCAGGCCCAACTGTTTTCATCTCAGTCTCAGTGAGTGCCAACCCATACTCTTCCTCCCACCCTCAACCCTCAACCCTGTTCTGAGGTCCTTCAGTAGATCATTCAGACTCGTGACTCCTGTGTCTTCTCTTCAACTGCTTGCCCCATATCCAATCTCGTTGGTTATTCTTCTCTGCAATAAATTTCCAATCCTTTTCCTCTTTACCATGGCTGGCCACTTCTCTGACCCAGTCAGGCCCTCATCATTCTTGTTCTCACTGATGGAATAGCCTTTAACTGTTCTGCCCATCTCCAAGCTCTATCCCTTTGTCCTGCCAACAACCTATATTTCTAAAACCCTGATCTGATCATATCACCCCTCTGTTGGCATATCTTCATGGCTCCCCAGTACAAACAGAATAAAATTCAAATATCCTAGGCATTCAAGGTCCTCCATTATTTAAATATACCTTATCGTTCTAACTTTGTCTTCAAAACACCATGTGCTCCAGGCACGCTGGGCTGTTTACTGTGCCCTGAGTCCTCCTGTCCTCTCCTGACCCTGAATCTCTGCCCCCTCTCTGTTTATAATGCCCCACCCTTCCTGTCTTTTAGGGCCAAACCCAAATGCACGTATTAAGAAGTCCTCCTAGGGTCCTCACAAGCTGAGTTACTCTCTCGCTGCTCTGGGTTCCCTGGCCTGTTGTACCTCTGGTGCTTCCTACTCTCCATGTGTCCGCAGCACCTACCCTCGTCCGCACAGTGCTGTCTCCTCCAAAGTCAGGCTCCTCGCCTTACCTTTGTGCCTTACTTACTGTGGAGGCACTCAGTCAATGTCTGCTTTGTCCGATGACTGCAAACTCCGAGTCTCGCCTTTAAAAGCTAAAAACACTTTCTCCAGCTTGTGATGTTTACCCCTTTGTTGACTAGAAGTGCCCAAGTTTTGGCACCTATTTGATTTTCTGTGTCTGGGATTTGGGAGAAGACGTGGCAGGCACTGATTGGCTGAGCCCCAGGCCACACACTGCCTGCTCGGTAGGACACAGGAAAGAGTAAGCAGGGAGGGGACATCTGTGTGGAATCCGAATAGGGCTGAGAAGCAGGGGAGAAAGAAACAGCCGTTTGGGTTTGGGACACACCCCCAGGAGGAGGCTGTGTGAGTTGGGCGTTCTGTGCAAGGGAGGAACAGATTTCTTTCTTCACCCATTGCTGGGTTCATAGCTGAAGACACTATAACCAAAGACAGATTAACAGGAGAGAAGCAGACAAATTCATTTAAGATAAGCTTTATGTGACATGAGAGTCTTCATAAGGAAATGAAGACCAAAAGAAACAGGCAAACTTGTATATTTTATGCTAAGTTTGATGAAGAGGTGGAGTCATGGAGAAGGATGATTGGACAAGGGTGGTCTGATCTAATGGTAATAAACTGGGGGGACCTTAGCAAGGCCTGTCTGGTCAGATTCTCCTCTGTGTCTCTGCGTCTTCAGAGATAAGGATTTTCTTTTCCCCCAGGTACAGGGCAGGCACCTCTCTGAGAAGAGTCTTACGACCTGCTTCAGGGGCGAAGGGTGAAAAGGAAGGTGAGAGTGACCTTCCTAGGCTTTATGACCTGCTTCCTGCTGTTTCCTCAAGTGCCAAGGTGCCACATTTTGGGGTAGCGTGTCCTAAACCCCATCCCTGGGAAGCAGACGCTAAGACAGAGTCAAGTGTGAGAGGTCCGTTGGGGGTAATGCCCGTGAAAGATAAACGGGTGAGGAAGCAGCACTGGGTAGGGAGAGTCTCAGAACACATTGCGGATCTGACGAACTCTCAGCTGACCCCATGGGGAGCTCCACGCTGGCAGAGACACTCGGCCCTCACACCCCACCCTGCTTCCCACCCCGCCACACCCAGTCATTGGCTGGGGCTCCCCGGGAAGACGTGGCCTCAGCGCTGGGCTGGGTCCTGAAGGCTGTCAGCTCACTGCAGCTGAGCGGCGGGTTGTTTCTCGAGGGGAGGTCCAAGCAGCACACCCCCACAGCTGCACAAAGGCGGTGGGAAGCAGCCGGATTGGCTGGTCCCCCTAGATATGGAGGCGTTACTGTCCCCATCTCCATCTGAGCCCCCAGTCCCACTATTCTCCAGGCCCACAACCTGGACATGGTGCTCCAAGTACTTTACTGACAGAGTACGGATGGGACCTAGGGCTCCCTAATCACCAAGCTGGTGGCAGGAGTAGAGAGGAAAGAAAACTTTCTGAAACTGTGTGAGCTCTCTGTAAAGTGTAGGCCAGCTCCTGCCTCTAGCTGGGTCTCCTCCTCCCCATTAGAGACGTGACCCTGAGTCTGGGTCTCCAGCCTGTCTGGAAATGTTTCACTCAACTGACAAGGACCTGTCCCTTTGTCATCTAAGCCCAGGCCTTCCACCTGCCTGCTGCCCCGGGGATACAGCAGAGAGAAGGCCACCTGTCCTCAACTTTCCTGTGCCGGAAATCCCTGAATCTTTGATGCTACTGTCCCCTTAAGAAAGAAATGGGAGTCTTGCGCCCCTACAGACAGGACCCTCCCCTTGACACTCACCCTCCCCTCACTCTTCTCTTTCTTTCCCCCAAACCCAGACTGGTGAGAAACTGCTGAGAAACAACATCCACAATTAAGTCCGAGGTCACATTTAGTTCAGCACCATTGGCTGCTTAATTGGCTGGTTCTTTTGCTGCTCTCCTCATCTGCCAACACAGCCTCTAACAAGCTGCTTGCAGGGCAATTAATCCTCAGGTTTCTGAGACCTGGCTGATGGAAGGGTCTGCTTCCCTCCTGGGCATCAGTTTATCTGTGAACCTGTTGGTCGTGGGGAGCAGACTGTCATCTACAGGTCCGGAGTGAAACTTATGGGGCTCAGAGAACCACACCACTCTAAGGAGGGAGCACCCAGATCCAGGAAGGAAGCTCTAGCCTTTCCACAGCTTTGCCTCTCTAGAAAAGGCAGGCCTGACTGTCCCCCGAGGGCCTTCTGGGAAAGGGAGTGGAGAGGCAGGAAAGCGCAGTGGTTAGATGATGCAGGCAGTCCCGCTTGTTTTGAGATCTGGCACTGTCTCTTATTAGCTATATGACTTGGGGAAAGTTACATTTACTAATCTTTTCTGGGCTTCAGTTTCTTTCCTTGTAAAAATGGGGTAATAATAACAGCAACAACTATTATTCTGATATCACCTACAGATAAGGATCGTCTAATGTTGTGCATGTACAGTCCTTAGCACAGTGCCTGGTGCCTATTACTGGGGCAAGTGACTGACAGGCAGGGGGCACGTACTGTGTGGAGACGCTGGACAAAGGGATGATTCACGTCCTGGGAAGGAGGGTGCAAGGTGGCGGGAGGTTTCATAATGCTATTCAGAACAGTGTGCAATTTAAATTGTAAATTGTTTATTTCCAGAACTTTCTATTTAATATTTTCAGACCATGGTTGACTGTGGGTAACTGACACCACGGAAAGCCAAACAGTCGGTGAGGGAGACTACTGCAGTGCATCTGATCCTCAAAACCACCCTGTGAGGTTTGTTGAGGTTCACATTTCCAGAGGAGAGAACTAAAGCTCAGAAACCCTGTTACTTGCCTCCGTGGGCCACAGGGCTAGGAGCAGAGTGGGATCTGGAGCCCAGTTTTTCTGTTTTTCAGCCCAGCACTGCATGATGCTGCCATGAGAACAGTCATTGCCAGCATTGCCGGGGGGACAGGTTGCTTATGACCCTTCTAAACACTGCTGGGAGAGGTTGTCAATGCTTAACTTAACTCTCTACCTCTAAACATGCAGGTCACTTAGGCCAGGCCATGTTGCTGGTGAAAGGAAGTGCCAGCCCCTAACCCCTACTTTTTTTTTTTTTTTTTGAGACAGAGTCTCGCTCTGTTGCCCAGACTAGAGAGCAGTGGCATCATCATAATTCACTGCAGCCTCAAACTCCCGGGCTCAAGGGATCCTCCCTCCTTGGCCTCCCAAAGTGTTGGGATTACAGGCATGAGCGGCCACGCCCAGCCCAGGTTCGTTATTAAACCTAAAGCCTCTCAGCTGCTCTCATAGGACGCCATGAAAGAGCTGCGTTTCTCTAATAACCACCCTGACTGCTCTCGCCTAGTAGCTGAGGTGGAGGTCTCTGTTCCACCAGGTATGGTGAGGAGAAAGGCAAACCTATAGGGAAATGGACTTTGTTTTTAGATGTTGGAGTAAAACATCGCTCTCTAAAAATTAGAAATGATATCCTTTCCTTTTTGTTTGAATTCTACTAAGGAGATCAAAAACTTAGGAGGTCATTACCAATTCCTGTCTAGCCTATGCCAGAGTTAGGGGGAATCTAGTTCAATGTGGGTGGTGGGTGGAAATAGTGATCACTGCTCAGTGAAGGTGATGTAAGCACTTCGGCTTGCTGGGAGGGATGTGTGTATCCACCCTGTCCCCAACCCCCTGACGTAGCAAGGGCTTTTGTGCTTCTCTGACTCCTACCCACTGGGAAACTGAGAGGCGGGATCTGAGTTCTCAGCTTGGACAGTGGGGTTGAGCTGTTATCAACAGGTCTCAAAAACAGTTGTCTTAATTTTTTAGAAAAGGTTTTTATAAAAAGTTATTTGACATACCTAGGAAATGAGAGAACAGGAATGAAACCATCGAAATGTCTGTGTGTCTAGGAAAGTGCCTTTTCTGGATTCAGCTGTTTTCAACATCTCTAAGGAGGATGGGGATAGGGGGAGGGGTGTGGGGCAGGAGTCAATCAGGTAATCACAGATAATGGAAATTCAAGATCATCTCAAACCACCATTCCCTTCCAATTTCCTCCCCAAAAATTTTTGCCAGGGTTGGTAAGGAGCTAAATGGACTGATTTGGAGTTCTACATACTCCACTCCACCCCCACCCCGTCTCCTCCTTTCAGGCAGCTTGTTAATGAGCAGGGGGGTGGCTAAAAGGCAGCAGGATGTGGAAAGAAAAGGAGGGGTTGTGATAATCCACAAACTAGATAATTAGCCTGTGATTAATCAAGGGCAATATTGCAGCCCTGGTTCCTTTAGGGGAAGCACAGACAGAAAACACAGGGAAGAGCTGGCATCTCAAGCTCCCGAAGCCTAATGAAGAAATCTGTTCAGCAGAGTGTTCAGGAGTGTGAGATATCCTAAGTACCCAATTAAGGAAGCCCCTGCAAGATTATTCACTCCGAGGAAGTCGTAAGAAGGGGAGAAAATTTGTTCATTTAAGATCAAAACAACAACAAAACCCTCTGGGTTTTGAGATATTTAGTAGACATTTATTGATTGGCTCTCCGATATCTATCCATTCTCCCCTTCCCCTTCCTAACCATACTCCCAAGTCCTGTAGGAAGTCATCCTTTTTCCCCCAGTGGGAGGCAGGGACCACATGGTCGGTGCTAAAAAAACAAAACAAAAACCGATCAGTGCTGTTTCTCCTGGCCTTCCTGATTGGCTCCCAGGCGGGACCACCACCCTGGTCTGCCCAACTGGGCCAAGACTCGGTTTTGGGGACTGCTGGCAGCGCTCTTGGGTCCTGAGCAGAGAACCTCATGTGGGTGGAGCCTGATAAGGAAATGAAGCTGAGAAATGGAGAGAAAAAAACCCAGCCTGGTCGCCCTGTTTGGGCACTAGAACAGTCCTCCCCAGAGGCCAGCCCTACTCCTAGACTTTTAGTTTAGCTGGCAGAGGTGGGGAACCTGAGGCCTCAAGGCCACATGTGGCCCTCCAGGTCCCTAAGTGCAGCCCCTCGACCGAATCCAGACTTCACAGAACAAATCCCTTTAACAAAAGGATTTGTTCTGTAAAATTTGGATTCAGTCAAAAGGCTGCACTCAAGGATCCAGAAGGCTGCAGGTTCCCCACCCCTGGTAGAGGATGCTCATATAAACACCTTGATTATTTGAGTCAGTTTGCATTGAATTTTTCATTATTTGCAACTAAAAGCATCCTCTCCGAAACAGCCAACAATAGAAAGCCAAATGGGACACAAAGTCAGCATCATTGCTGGGAGAGGACATAAAAAAGGGACACCCAGTCAAAAGCTAGGGGTGCCTTCCTGTTACCCAGATACAGAGCGGCTGACAAAGCCGCAAGCAGTAGGTCCTGCTCTTGCCTCCACAGAGGGTGAGGTGTGAGAAGCAAAGTCCAAGATAAACCCTGGATGAAGGTTGGCAGAACTGCTCTACAGGCCAGAGCCTGCACTCACACACCGGCCATGCACTAACCAGTACTCGCCCTTGGTGTGCAGGGAGGAGACTGAGAGTGTTGGGGCCCAGTGCGAACTTGCGCACACCTCCTGGAAAGCCAGAAGCATCGCCCTCTGCCTGAAGAAGGCCAGTCCCTTTTCCTTCTGTCCCAACAAGTTACCAACAAGGCCAAGCTTTAGCTCCTCCTTGGTAAAATAAAATAATTCTCATTGTGACTGTGCGTAGGCCTCTGTGCTCTGTGCTTATCCAAGGTGGGCTGTGGACTTTTAGAGGGAAATGCTGACAGAGCTTGTCTTGTAAAAGTCTGTTCCTGGCTTGTGTGTGACCTGCGGCAGGATGGGCCCTTTCCCCACTGCACAGGGGCTCACACTTGGGAGGTGCTGGCTAAATGTTTAGTGAATGAATGAGTGAACTCCTTGGAACTGTAGCCATAGTAACTGCCTCACCCAATCTCTCACTTTGGAGGATTCCTAAGGAAGGGGTACACAGGGCAGGGTTGGAGGGAAGCCACAGATAAACTTCCCCGGGGGAACTGCTTCTGACCAACTGTGTGACCTTGGGCAGGTGGCCAGAAGTCTCTGAGCTCACTATCTTCCATCAGAAAATGGAGTGCTCACATGTGTCTTACAAGGTTGCTGTGAGGGTTGTTAAATAAGAGTATTGAACTGTGAAGCATATAGTAAGTGCTCAATAAATGTCTATTTCCTCCCCTATCCCTGCCCTGACCACTTCCGGCACTGGCCAAAGATGCAGGTCTGTGGGCAGATCTGCCCAGAGGGCACCGGGCTCCCTTTGTCCCTCAGAGTCTGTCTGCCACTGAGGGAGGCCCTGCAAGTGGGGCACCTCCCGCACTTGGGAACTGTCTGCATTACCGAAGGCTGCTGGAACAAATGACTACAAACTTAGTGACTCATTGCAATACAAATTTATACTCTTACAGTTCTGGAGATGGAAGTCTGGAATCAGTTTCACTGGGCTAAAGTCAAGGTGTCAGCAGGGCTGGTTCCTTCGGGAGGCTCTGGAGGAGAATCTGCTTCCTTGTCTTTTTCTGTTTCTAGTGGCTGCCTGTGTTCCTTGGCTCCTGGCCTCTTCCTCCATTTTCAAAGTGCATCACTCCAAGCTCTACCTCGGCCTCATATGACCATCTCCTCTGTAGTCAGATCTCCCTCTGTTTTCCTCTTATAAGGATACTCGTGGTTACACGTAGGTCCCACCCAGACGAAGCCAGGATAATCTCCCCATTTCAAGATCCTTGGCTTAATCACATCTACCGCATCCCTTTTGCCATATGAGGTAACATTCACCAGTTCCAGGGATGAGGACCTGGGTAGCTTCAGGGGCCTTTATTCGGCCTGCCACAGGCACCAAGTCATGGGGAAGCCTGGCGGGTCCAGGCCACCCTCAGGGGCCTGTTTCTCTCTGCCCTGACAATGGCTGTGCCACCAGGGAGATGCACTTCTGCTCAAAGGGCTCCATGGCTGCACTGTGAGTTGTATTTTTTTTTTCTGGTGAACTCATTCTCCTAACTGTTGTCATTTGTCAAAGGCAGCAGGCAACAAAAGTCCTGGCCACATTCATCTTGTCCTCCTGTCCCCATCCAGGATGCAGACTCAGTGCCACTGCTGCTGGCCCTGGGCCCCTGCAGCCTGACACATGAAGCCGGTGAGGATGCCCAGTTGTTGGCTGGCTCTACTCCAGGCTGTCGGTCCATCCATCCCTAGGGGGCAGGTCAGAGCTCTCTCCAAAGCTTCAAAGACTATGCCCTACTCGCCGGGTAGTCATGTGAGCCTGTGGTAGGTGTCCAGGCTCCGGGAAAGTGTGTCTCACATAGGCCTGGGCTGGGATTCGCAGAGGAAGGGCATTATGTCAGTGAAAACAACATGAAACCGCAGGGTCCTCATTGCTGGGGCTTTGTTCTGCCAAATCCTTCAGGCCACACAGCTCTGCCTTAGCTCCCTTCCTGGCTGTGCCAGGACATTCTTGAGTGACTGCAAGAGTACCACAGCTGGTTTCCAGGAGGTGTGAGAAACGGCTTCAGAGGACCATCCTCTCTGGAGGACGGGGGAGAAAGAAATGGAGAGAAAATTCTCCTCAAACCATGAAGGTGGGAAAGAGTTCTCACCAGGATCAGGACTAAATAGAGATGTTGCTCTGGCTGTTGTTTATGAGTGACTATTTGGGCTAAAGTATTAATTTTTATTTTATTTTATTTTATTTATTTTATTTTTTTAATTTTTTTGAGACAGAGTCTCACTTTGTTGCCTGAGCTAGAGTGAGTGCCGTGGCATCAGCCTAGCTCACAGCAACCTCAAACTCCTGGGCTCAAGCGATCCTCCTGCCTCAGCCTCCCAAGTAGCTGGGACTACAGGCATGCACCACCATGCCTGGCTAATTTTTTTTTTTTCTATATATATTTTAGTTGGCCAGATAATTTATTTCTATTTTTAGTAGAGACGGGGTCTCGCTCAGGCTGGTCTCGAACTCCTGACCTTGAGCGATCCACCCGCCTCGGCCTCCCAGAGGGCTAGGATTACAGGCGTGAGCCACCGCGCCCGGCCAAGTATTAATTTTTAATAGCAAGAAGGATGTACATGGGCTGGGTGGCTCACACCTGTAATCCTAGCACTCTGGGAGGCCGAGGGGGGAGGACTGCTTGAACTCAGGAGTTCAAGACTAGCCTGAGCAAGAATGAGACCCTGTCTTTACCAAAAAGAAAGCAAAAAAAAAAAACCCAGCCGGGCATTGTGGCTTACGCCTGTAGTCCCAGCTACTCAGGAGGCTGAGGCAGAAGGATCGCTTAGAGCCCAAGAGTAGGAGGTTGAAGTGAGCTATGATGATGCCACTGCACTTTACCCAGGGCAGCAGAGTGAGACTCCGTCTCAACAAACACAAACAAGGAAACTGAGCACCCCTCCTTACAACCGCCCCCCCACCCCGCTTCACAGAAAAAGAAAAAAAGGATGTACATGTTATAACTACCTCTAAATAAAATAGAGTTAGGAAAGAATAACCCCAGATGCTGGGAAATGGCATTTTAAAATGTATTTTTATGGATGAATATAAGTCTGTATATATTTATCCAATGTCCTCATGTGAGCAGAAATGAACATACTTTACTAATTCAGGCTAGCCGGGTGGGAGGCCTAAGCGAGATGTTTGAATTACTATTTTAAAAAAGTAAGGCAGTTTTATTATTTTCAAGAGCTTTAAGTAACAAAGCTAACAAGATGTTACCTAGGAGACATATTTATATGGATTTATTCTTTAGGTGGAAAAGGCTCCAATTTAGAATGCAGCAATTGGAGGGCAACATCGGCAAATCGAAGGTGTGTTCTTACTGCAACGGGGGATGTGTTGGCGAGTTTTGATTCACAGAAAACATTAACCATTAACTTGATTTGTGTTAATTGTCCTGGACATCAGTGCTGTGGTTTCAGGCACCAGCCACCACCACACACACACACAAACACACCCTATGGCATGTACTTCTGCAACACAGAACAGCCATGAACATCAGAGCAGAAAGAGACCTTTGCAGGCATCTGGCCAACTGCTCGACCCATGAGGCGCTTGAGTCAGAGGTGGGTTGACTTACCCAGCAGGAACCACTAGTGAGCAGAACTGGAATTGGGATGTGAATGCCTGCTCCCAGATCAATTCTCTTTCCTCTTTTACTATTGCCTCTAGGTGTCCACAGCCACATTAAGGAAGGTGAGAGAGAGAGAGTGCGAGAGAAGAACAGAAGAGGAACAGATCTGGAGAAAGCAATGAATCATCTGACTACGGTGTCTGGCTGGATTTGGAGCACAGCATGGTTTACACTCGCTCTCCCCTCTGGGAAGCAGGCCCTGGGAGTCAACACAGCCGCGGCAGCAGTGGCCATTTATCCAGTGCACGTTCTGTGCCAGACAGTTCTGAGCACTTGACATGGATTAACTCATTTAATCCCCAGAACAGCCCCTTGAAAAAGGTACTATCATTGATCCATTCCATCTGTGAGGAAACTGAGGCAAGGAGAGATTAAGTAACTCCCAAGGTCATAAGGGAGTGAACAGAACTCAAATGCAAGCCATCTGGCTCCAGAGCCCCCTCCCGCCCGCGCTGCTCCAGACCTCCCAATAGATGGCACGAAGCATTGGCCCGTCAGCCACTGGGTGTCCAGGCAAGGCCTGGAGTGGCTGGAGCCACTTGGTTAGTTGCAAACAACCTCATTTGTTTATCCTGGGGTGTCTTATGTTGTATTATCATTTTCTCTTTGTGCCACAACGTGAGAAAGGTTGGGAAGTGCTGCTCTATTCTGTAACGTAGTCATGATGGATGATTCGGTCAGTTTCTACATTGTTGTGCTGTCTGGCTAGCTAAGGGTAAAGTAGCTGCACGTTTAGCCCTGCAGGCTGGTGATTTAGCCTCGCAGATACACTCGCTCCTCTGGGAGCCATCTCATAAACACAGGGGAGAGGGCTGGACCCATGTAAACCCATCACCTACCAGAAAGGGTGTGGAGCACATGCCCTCTGGGAACACGTCTGCACCCTCATCTGCATATCTGAAGGACAGGAGAGTACATCGAGGTCCAGAGTCACAGTGTCCTTTATTTCTCTATTCCTGGTGTCAGTTCCTTCCCCTACCCTCCCACTTCTCTACCTGTCATACAAGGGCACTTAAATTTTGTATTGGCATTGCAATGATGTGTTCTTTGAAGGAGAACTACCTGTTCTGGAGATGTCAGGGTTAGAGGAGTCAGCAATTATAAGCTTATGAGATAATGACATGTGTGTTTAGTGTGATGGCAAATTATACCATAGAAAAAATTTTTTTAAGATTCAGAGTGAACTATTTTCCCATATAAACTTACTGCCTCAGGAAAACTGTGGTTAAAATGATATATTACCAGGAAACTTCAAATTTCCCCTAGAGAGCCAAAATAGAAATACAAGAAGAACCATTGTTGAAGTCATCCCAAATTGGAAACAATGATTATTCAATTAAAAATAAGTGTAGATATACTTTCTGTTTATATGGTGTCTTCTAGCAGTTTGTGTAGACTCCAATCTCCTCATCTCCATGATGGGCTACCCTATCCTACTCAGCAGCTAACCTTTTCCCCATAAATTTTAAAGCACCAGCTTCCTCTCCTTTCGTATGAGTCTACTTCAGCTTTTTGTGGCCCTCATGGTCAGAAAGCTCCTTTTAACGTCTATGCTGAATCTTCCTGCTATGCCTTAAAACCGTAATCTCTTGCCTTGTCCTAGGGAAAAATGGTAACCACAGTTAACCCTTTGCATTCTTAGAGGGTATAAGTAGGTTAACCCCTTATCTTCCTTCCCTTCTCCCTATAAAGGCAGATAGGGCTTCGCACAGTTTCCATTTGGGGAGGGATTTGTCCCTGGGCCCTCTCTAAACCCATGTCACAGTGGAGTTCCAGGGTCCACACCTGAATGCAATGTGGTGGTAGTCAGGGTGGTCCCTGTGGGTTCCACCAGTCTCCGTGATTCACTGTCCCATCTGTAGAATCAAGGACTGGCCAGTGCCTAGCCTTCTGGAGGATAAACGTGTGGTTTCTTCATTCACTATCCAGGAAGTGCAGGGTCTGCAGGAAGAAGTAGAAGAGGCACTACTTGGATGAGATTGGTCTGGACACCACTGCTCTCTGGTCTGGGATCTTGGGCACCTGAGTTCAGCCTTCTGAACCTCTTAGCATTCTCCTCTAGGAAGGGAAAATGGTACCTACCACACACAACCTCACTGGGTTCTTAAGATCAAAGGAGACACGGATGTCACTGAAAAGCTCAATATTCCCTCAGCTCATCCCAGAAAGTTTAAACCGGTCCCCCTTGGCCCAGAGCAGGTGGCAGAGTCTAGCTGGGTGAGAAGATGGGCTTAAGTGTAGGATGCCATGGCCCAGTCACTGGGCTGCACTCTACTGAATTAAAGATTGCTGACAACTTTACAATTTTGTGATGTCTCCCCTTTATCTCTTATGGCCATAGCCTCAAGGTGTGTGCCAAATCTTATACATAGAAGGAAAAGCAATAGCCCTCTGGGTTGATGTAATTTACCACACATGACCTGAAAATACCCATTGAACCCTTTGGATAAAGGCCTGGTCAACAGAAGACACCCACCAAAATACAAATATTTTACCTGAGTTGGGAAATCCTTTGACAGCTGCTTCTACATTTTCACAGACAAGTTAGTGAATTCCCTAGCAAAGAGCTGGGCCCTCTGGAGATGGTAGCATTGTTTGGGGAAAATGAGGAATAGACTCTAGGCCTGGGCAAGGTGCTGTTTGGAGTGGGAGAAAGAACATCAAACTTCAGTCCCAGATCTGCCATTTGTGAATTATATGACTTTGGGCACCTTGCTTACTCTCTCTTATGCTTAGCTTTCTCTTCTGAAAAAACAAAAAAAAAAAAACAAAAAAAAAACATAATGATACACATATTCTCTGCAAAGTAGGTCTGAGGATTAAATAGTGGGGTGTGGGTGTTTGTGCTTTATACACTAGGAAGGGGAATGCAAAGGTTGGTCATTGTCATTGCTGTGATCTCTACTTGGTTTCCCAGGACCCCGTGCCAGTGAGGAGAGGTGTAAATCATAGCTAGTTACCTTGCTGAGGGCAGTGGCTGTGTGAAGCGGATCAGCCTATGAAGGGCATGAGACACCAAGATCGACAATGATAGCTTTCATCCGGGAGCCCCTGCTGGGTGCTAACCACCTAGCCACATTACCTTGAGCCCTCTTGGCAACCCCAATATTATTTGTATATCCATTTCTTTGATGAGGAAAGGAGCTCAGAGAGAGCAGGTAATGGTCCAAGGTCACATGGCTACTGAGGCGGGGAGCTAAGACTCAAACTCAGGCTGAGTGACTCTGGGGCTCATGTTCTTTGCACTTACTTTCCTGTAAGTCTCTTTTCAGGTTCTGCACCCCAAAAACATCATCAGGGAAGCTCTGGTTTAAAGAGGAGACAGTTCCTGGCACTGCTCCCACTCAGCGAACAGAGGCAGAAATCAAACTGGGGTTCCCTGGCTCTTCACTGGGAGGGCAAGGAGATCCCAAGTGAAAAGTGACCATTCTGTAGTTGCTGTTACCCCAAAGCACCTGTTCCTCATTTGGGGCATTAGTGGTTGTAACAGAAGTAGTAATATTTCAACAAGAGTGGTGATTAGCTACAGAAGGAGCCAAGTGGCAGCTCATCTCCATGTAAAAAGCCCTCTGGGCCCTTCCAGGCACCCTGGCCTGTGTTGTCCCATTTCAATGCGATACATATTTCCTGCCTGGCCCCCAGCCGGCATGGCAGAGCTCTTGTGACACAAACCCCTTCAAACCCAAAGAGCTTTTAATCGGCTTGCAAGAGAAGAGAAGAAAGTGGAAGAAAAATAATAGGAACCAAGCAAGTGCCTGTAGTAAAACTGACCTGAGAAAGAATTAACCCTTTCTGCACACAGGGGATGGGTCTGGCCCACTGCCTTCCCCAGAGGAGGACCGAGCAGGAGGGAAATGTAGGGATGGGGCCCACTGTTTTTAAACTCTGGGGTCTCAGCCCAGCCTTGATGTGGTGTCTCCTGCTCATTTAACTCTCAGCCACTGGGCATGTGTGACTTGGGAAGAAGAATGAGGGGGTGATTTGTTTCAATCACATAATCCTTCATCCACAGGAAATGGAGGGACTGTTGGTTTCCTCTTGAGGTCTCCCAAAGCAGAAGGCCTACTTTGTAGGTGTGCAGTTTCACACCCTGGGCGTCTACCATACGGGGACCAACGGGTCAGACGGGAAGGAAAACATCCCGCGATCCGGCTGGGGTCGCCTCCTGCTCCGTGGGAGAGTTGGGGGCCAGCCAGGGCGCGAGCAGGGCCGGGGGAGGGAAGGGTGTTACCGTGGCAGAGGCTGAGAACAAATGTGGGTGAAGTGGACAAGGTCTAATTTAGCAAGGGTAGTGTCATAACTGTCTCTTCAGCAACCGCAAGGTACAAACTCTGGGAAGGATGACTGTCTGCATGCCCTTATTTAAAGATCCATATATATCCATGAGTATTAATAATGCAAATAGGACTCTTTCTTTTTTTGCTTCTGTGCTAAGAGTCTTGGCCTACAAATCACTGTTCATATTAAAATTTTTGCTGAAGCTGCTCAGTTAAACACAAGATTAAAAACAACAATTCTGCCTTTATTTTCCCAACTTCTAAGCTCCCTTTCTCTTCTCCTAAACCTCGCATCATGCCCATGCTGTAGTTTCTGTACATTTTCCTGTATGGAGAAAGATCTCAATCAACTCGCAGTCTTGACTGACCTAATAGACACTAGTGCGTCCATTGCATGTCAAAGCAGAAGGGCACCTGCGTTAAAACTAGGCAGTCCCTGTCCTCCAGTGGAAAAGAGAAAAAGTACAAAAGCTAAATGCTGAGATGAGGAAGGTACCACCTTGACCAGAAGTCTAGAAAGATCTGAGCTTCCTTCTCTAACCCCAGAGTGCTTTCTCCGTGCCATTCTTTTATTGACTTCCCACACTTACCCTCATTGATGTTCTTATATTTTCTATCAATAATCCTAATTGCTAACATTTATTGGGTATTTACCATGTTCCAGGCACTGTGCTGAGATGATTATTTACATTTTCTCCTTCCACCTTTGTGCTAGAGTCTGGTGTTCCTCTCCCATTTTTCAGATGAGGAAATAGAGGCTCAGAGGCTTGAAGTCACAGTGTTCATGATTGGTGAGGCCTGCACTTAAGGCTCCAGGGCAACTTGGCTCCAAATCCTGTGTATTTTTTATTGCACAAACAGGGCTCTATAGCATTGCCGTGAAATGGCTATTGTTCATCCCGTTAGTCAACAGGCAAACAGGATGAGGTAGTTCAAGGAACTGATTGCCCACAGTTTTACCACTAGGAAATGGCAAAGCTGGAACTTGGGTCTTTTGACTACAAATTCAGTGTTCCTCGTGTGACCCCTGCAGTGGTCCCCAGTCACTGGCAAGTTAAATTAGTTCCTCCAGGGCTCCTTGCCTTGGTCTGTCATTACCCAATCCCTCAACTCAGGTGCTCGGGTCTTCTTAGCCCTTGGGCTGAGGAAGCTGAGTCTCATGACCCTCCAAGACAACTATCACCAAAAACCCTTGCCAGTGCATTTTATCCACCACTGTCCTCACCTTGGTTTGGCTACATTATTTTTTTTTTCAGAGTCCTTCTTGGGTTCTTTTCCCACTAAGATTCTCCTTCACAGTCCCATCTTTTCAGGAGGTCTTCCTTCTCTCTGTGGCTCAAGTTACCCACCCTACTGGAAAACTTCTTGACTGTCAGGTTGACTGTTCATTTTTCTGCCCTGGGTCGTGCATGGAGTCTGTGCTGTATCCCGGATGTGGTCTCCCTAGAATCCAAAAGCTCCCTGCTGCCCCTCGAAGGACCCACACATCTACAGTGGGTAGATTACCCGAGGGGTGCTCTCCCCTGCACGTTCTCTGGGCCCATCCCCGATCCGGTTGCACCCACCTTGGGTTCCCCATCCTCCTGGAGAAGGGTTGAGGCACGACAGAGTTAACACAATCCAACTCTTCCTGTGAGGGAGAGCTTGGCACCACTTACAAACCTCCTCATTGCCAGGGGGCCCTGTTCTCCATCATCTTCCGCTCCCTCTCTCCAATAAAATGACCCATTTAAACCAGATTTTTCTTATTAACAAGCTTCCTACTAAATGGCTTCAGCTGTGCTTGTTGATTTATAGGGCTTAGAAAGCGCTGCTCAGCTGTGGCCCTTCCCTCGGTCCAAGGGCCCGAGTGCTGCCCTGGTGACATTGTGGGAGGGCAGAAGACACCCTCTAAGGGGCGGCTCCAGAGGGCGCTTTTTTTTTCCCCCTCTTTAGTAGTTTAATGATGGAAATGGCCAAGCATACAAAATTAGAGAAAATGGTATAACGGAACGCCTTGAACCATCACCTTGCCAATCTTGTTTAATCTGCTTCTCCCTGTTCCCCAAACTGCCCCCACCAGCTAGATTGTTTTAAATTAAACCCAAAACATTGTATCATTTCACCCATAAATATTTCAGTATATTTTCTAAGAGATAAATAAAGACTATCTGGTCTTTTAACATAACCACAATACCATTATCACATCTAAAAATGTTAACAATAATTCCTTAAAATTGGCAGTACATTGAGCTCCATAGAGACAGCGCCGGGGCAAGTGAGAGCCGGACGGGCACTGGGCGACTCTGTGCCTCGCTGAGGAAAAATAACTAAACATGGGCAAGGGAGATCCTAAGAAGTCGAGAGGCAAAATGTCATCATACGCATTCTTTGTGCAAACTTGCTGGGAGGAGCACAAGAAGCAGCACCCAGATGCTTCAGTCAACTTCTCAGAATTTTCTAAGAAGTGCTCAGAGAGGTGGAAGACCATGTCTGCTAAAGAGAAAGGAAAGTTTGAAGATATGGCAAAGGCGGACAAGGCCCGTTACGAAAGAGAAATGAAAACCTATATCCCTCCTAAAGGGGAAACAAAAAAGAAGTTCAAGGATCCCAATGCACCCAAGAGGCCTCCTTCGGCCTTTTTCTTGTTTTGTTCTGAGTATCGCCCTAAAATCAAAGGAGAACATCCTGGCCTATCCATTGGTGATGTTGCAAAGAAACTGGGAGAGATGTGGAATAACACTGCTGCAGACGACAAGCAGCCTTATGAAAAGAAGGCTGCAAAGCTGAAGGAAAAGTATGAAAAGGATATTGCTGCATACCGAGCTAAAGGAAAGCCTGATGCAGCAAAAAAGGGAGTTGTCAAGGCTGAAAAAAGCAAGAAAAAGAAGGAAGAGGAGGAAGATGAAGAAGATGAAGAGGATGAAGAGGAGGAGGAAGATGAAGAAGATGAAGATGAAGAAGATGATGATGATGAATAAGTTGGTTCTAGCGCAGTTTTTTTTTCTTGTCGATAAAGCATTTAACCCCCCTGTACACAACTCACTCCTTTTAAAGAAAAAAATTGAAATGTAAGGCTGTGTAAGATTTGTTTTTAAACTGTACAGTGTCTTTTTTTGTATAGTTAACACACTACCGAATGTGTCTTTAGCTAGCCCTGTCCTGCTGGTATTTTCAATAGCCACTAACCTTGCCTGGTACAGTATGGGGGTTGTAAATTGGCATGGAAATTTAAAGCAGGTTCTTGTTGGTGCACAGCACAAATTAGTTATATATGGGGATGGTAGTTTTTTCATCTTCAGTTGTCTCTGATGCAGCTTATACGAAATAATTGTTGTTCTGTTAACTGAATACCACTCTGTAATTGCAAAAAAAAAGTTGCAGCTGTTTTGTTGACATTCTGAATGCTTCTAAGTAAATACAATTATTTTTATTAAAAAAAAAAATAATTCCTTAAAATTATCTAATATTGACTTGATGTTCAAATTTTCTTCATGGTTCCATAAATATCTTTTATATTTCATTCATTTAAATCAGCATCCAATCAGTGCTCCTAATTGCATTTGATTAATAGGATTTTTAAAAAGAAATCTCTAATAGTCCCCCTTTCTCTGTCTCTTTATTTCTTAGGGTCATCCTGGTGCAGACAAGTTCCCCAAACCTATGTATATTGTGCCATCACGGGCCCAGGGCCCATCGTTGTCATTCCCTGGGGCGGGCCCCTGACCCCCAGGCTCTGCCCACTGTCCTGCAGACAGAGGCCTTAAGAAGGCCAAGTCATCTTGTGCAACACTGGTTGCAATGATGGGACCCTAGAGTGCTGAGTAGTTACTAATCCATTCGCCCCAATACTAACTTACGTTTATTAGCACATAAGAAGTGTTAGCCAGTAGGATTGGTCCTTCACTATCCCCAGCTCACAAGTGAGGAGGTAGAGGGATAGAAGAGTCTGTTCCACTCATCCTCATCAGTGGATTTGGGTTTTGAATCCAGGTGTTTGATGGATGCACCCACTTGCACAATCACCAAGAGACCCTGCCTCTCGACGCAAGCCCTCCTTTCCATGCAGGGGCTTTGCTGGGCTCCCAGGCTCCTCTCAAGAAGGGGTATCAGGGGAGGAGGAGAAACCTTGATCAGTAGGAAAGGTTAGGGCAAGGAGGTAGCCCAGAGGCATCGCCCACGGGGAGCTGGGAACTTCTTCCCTTTGTCCACGCTGGGCTTCTGCCCGTCCTCCCACACTGCCCGAGGGGGGCAGCGAGCAGGCCTCCCCACCCCTGTCTTTCACAAGTCCTCACAAACCATTATTACCACACACTCTCAACCCACACAAAACCACATCCACATGCCCTCAGACCCACACCAGGCTCTCTACCCAGCCCCACACAGCTCAGCCCTGCAAGCACACACTTGCCTGTGCTGAATAAACACAGACCCTGGAGGCCAAGGGGAGGGGGAGGGCTGGCGTCTTCCGGGTGGCAGCCAGAACCAAAGGTTACCTGACTTCAGATAGAAACGTTGTCTATGTATCTATCCATCCTTCCATCCATCTATCTTTAACAGGTCTTCTTAGGTCCTGGGAAAGACAAAGGCTTTGGAGCTCCTGCTCTCTGTAGCCCCGGGAGTGAGGGCTCATGAGACCAGGGAAGAGAAGGTGGAGAGGGGTGAGGCACCCACTGGTCAAATAGGGCTAAATCGAATTCCCCCCATCTAAGGAAGGGAGCCTGCCATTCTAGGCAATAGAAAAACACCAACTGCTAGCAAGATAATCCAATTTCCTTTCTCCCTTGTGCTGAAAGGGACTGCCCTGGCCCTCCTGCTCCAACTTCATGCTGGGTCTCAGTCTGGCTAGAACTCTTTCCGCCTCCAGCAGAATTCATATCAAAGCCTCAGCCCCCCAGGGTTCATTAGGAGGCATTTATTTCTGCATATTCTTGGAGGGCAGGAGGGAGAATAACTTGATTTGCAATTCAAATTGCTTGGCTGTAATTTCAACTCCCCCTCCCTTCTCACAGGGAGATTTTGCAGGTCATTAAAAATATATGACTGCCTCCAAAATAGCAGTGACGCTGCTCTGCTGGGCAGGGCTAGGTGTTGGTGTTTGAAGGCCACCAAATGACATGGAATGGATGTCCAGGTAAATGGAGCCGAGCCTGTGCCCTGCATCTAGGCTCCGGATTGTGGGGAGGGTGACTTGGGACTGAGGCCAATCTGGGGACTTGGACCTACTCTGTCTTCAGCTCAGTTTTGCCTTCTGCTGCTGTGAGGCACTAGGCAAGTGTTCTTGAGCCCTTCTCTGTAAAGGTGAGGTTAAATAAGGAGCCAGACTTAGACCAGCTGGTATGTAGTAGGTGGGCAATCAGCTCGGCAGGCCAGGCTCTCCCCCACCGCTTGCTGCCTGGCTCAGTGACACCCTTCTTCATCCCACTGCCCTCTGCAGTCTGGGCTGCTGGCACCCAGCCAGTCCAGGAAGTATTGCCTATGCCTTCTGGTCATGACGAGTGTCTCACTTGGTCCTTTCTTGCCTGTATTGCTGTGGGAATTAGAACCCCCAGAACTATCTAGGCCTTTTCCCTTAACCTAATTGATCCTGTAGACATTGGTCAATGTATGGGGGGAAGGCGAGGGCAGCACTTAAGAGACTGATCAAGCCTTCCATCAACAGGAAGAAAACTGTTCTTTCACGAGACTGAGATACTATCCTGAGATTCTCCTGGGAGAAGGATGGCGCCCCTTTAGGCTTAGGCCAGCCCAGGTCCCAGGATGCTCCAACTCTGAGGTGAGCAGGTAAAAGTATGATGTCCTGTTAATAAAATAAACACATGACCATGGAGGAGCCCAGATTGGTGTGTACAGCTGTTAGAGGGAAGCTATATGTTTTGAAGTTTTAAAATTACCTTTTAATTCAGACTTTAAGGGTATATGGAAAAACAGTTTGGCAGTTCTCCAAAATGTCAAACACAGTTAGCGTGTAAGTCGGCAATTCCACTTCACCTATAACCAAGAGAGATGAAAGCACAGGGCCACATGAAAACCTGTACATGAATGTTCATAGCAGCATTATTCATAACAGCCCAAAGTGAAAACAGCCCAAATGTCCACCAAAGAATGAATACGTATATAAAATGTGGTCTATTCACACAGTGGAATATTATTCAGCCACAAAAAGGAATGAAGTACTGATAGGTGCTACAATGTAGATGAATCTTGAAGGCGTTAAGTGAAAGAAGCCAATCACAAAGAATCACATAGTATATGATTCCATTTATAAGAAATGTCCAGAACAGACAAAGCTACAGAAACAGAAAGTAGATTAGTGATTGCCTAGGGTCAAGGGTCAGGGGGTTGGACTGCTGATGGATATGTGATTTCTTTTTTGGGTGATGAAAATGTTCCAAAATTGATTGCAGTGATGGTTGTACAACTCTGTGAACATACTAAAAAACACTGAATTATATACTTTTACGAGTGAATTTTATGGTATGGAAATTGTATCTCAAAAAAAAAAAGGGAGGAGATAGGTGGATAACAGAAGGAACCCATGCCGAACACTCATGACATTCAGTGACTCGAAGACTATTTCCTTCCCACCACCCTGCTCAGGCTTGTCACTTGCTTCATTGGTAAGTTCCCAAATCCTGCCCACTAGAGCCAGGGGACACTCACTGACCTGAGAGGGAAGTGGGTTTGGGGCAGACAGAGGGGACAGTGACAGGGTGCTGTTGGTGGAAAATTTACACATCCCATTGTCATCCAAGAGACGGCGTAATCTGAAAAATATAATGATGTCGCTCACGAAAGGTTTAAACAAATCTCTGGCTGACAGAGGCAGTCTTCACCTTTGAGGTTGATGTCATGAGCTTGTCAAATTAAATAAATGATATCTTAGGCAACAGGAGATCTGAGGGAACAGTTAGACATGAATTCCAATTTTTAACAAATGTATTCATCACAAGCTCCTCTCTCTCTGTTTCTCTCTCTCTCTCTCATACATGTGCACACAAACACACACACATGCACACACACGCACATACTCACTGGCCTGCATTCATAGTTTAGTTTTGACAGTTTAATGAAAAAACCAGAAGTCTTCTCAGAAGGGATATGGAGCCAGGCTCCCTCCTGGGGCCTGGGAGAGAGATCCGTATGCTCCTCCAATGTCCCTCCTCCACATCCACTTTATGCATCAGATTGTCAACATTTTGCTGTTCTGGAACCTTCTTCCATGCCTATGTGCATCCTGACCCTGGAATGCTTTTCTCTTGCTTCTCTGCCCAGTGGCCATGTGCTTGTCTTCCAGAGCCTTCCTCCCCACCCCCACCTTACCTTTCCTCAGAGGCAGTTGGTCTCTGCCTCCTGCTCTGGGCTGTGGTGCAGCCTGTGGCTGTCCCCTGAGCAGGGAACAAGCAGAGACCCCACTGACTGTGAGCTCCTCTGGGGCAGGGACTGTGACTCGCTCACTTGAATCTCACTGGAATCACAGCACAACGGAGGGCATATAGTAGGTGCTCAAGTGACGATGCGAAGGGAAAAAAATAGAGGGATAAGGGAAAAAGGAAGATCATTTTTTGTATTATTTTTTATTTTTATACCGTACCATTTAAAAGAAATAAAAGGAACTAGCTACAAGAGGTCTCTGAGTTTTATGTAACTTTTTGTTGGTATGTAGTTTCATTCATTAATAAAGTGGAAAAGGAGAAACTCAGGCATATTTCACATCCTAATGAAATTCAAACAGATTTGAGGATTTAAAAAAATGATTATTCTTCCCCAGAATTTTTATTGTGGTAAAATACACATAACATAAAATTTACCATTTTAGCCACCTATACAGTTCAATGGTATTAAATACATTTAAAATATTGGGCAACCATCAAAAAATAGCTATCTTTTATAGGCAATATTCATTTCTCCCCTCTAGAACAATCATTTTTCTCTCCCAGAATGACTTTGGTCCTTACTATTTCTGGGAAAATGAAGTTTCATTGATCTAAGGGCTGAATATGGAACTTCTTTTCTCTTTGTTCAAGTGGAGAATAAATACACGTGCACACACACGCACACACACACACACGCACACACACAGTTGTTCCCTTTCAGATTAAAAGGGGCTTAACTTCTTTAGTCCAAACCCATTCCCCTCAAGCGTCCCAATGTCCAAATGCATCAGGGTTGTGGACTGCAAAGGGCGTTCCACACGGACGCTGGAAATATGAGGGTTCAGCAGGTGGAAATGGCCCCTGTTTATTAGTTAGCATTTACCAAGCCTTTATAATCATTAACTAGTTACCCTGATGGAGTGAGTCCCGCAGGCTGATGAGAACTGTCTGAACACAGCAGGATAGAAACTGACCTGACTGGGTTGCCCTATTCCTCTCCCCAAACAGTTCCCTTATGAGGCACTTTTCAGAACTCGGGGCAATGCGGTGCAGAGAAAAAACCATAGCAGTGATTCTTGTTCCAACTCTGTCATTAGCCAGCTATGTGACCTTGGGTGCTTCCTCACCTCATTTCCTCAGGGGTACCATGGCTGGCTTCAATCAGGGAGAGCAAGTAGGTAGCATATGTGCCACCACTGATGTCCTCCTGTCACCAGGACAGACATGGCTAATCAATCACAGTCCTTTTCCTGAGCCTGCACAGAGCTCCCTAAACCTGAGCACCTACAATTGATCAGATGTTCTGTGAGCTGCTGCTTGCTCCCCATGCCTGGGCCAGATAGTCTCTTTACCATCCGTTCCAGGGCTAACGTTCAATAATTTTAAGTATTACAGCTATTCATTTTGTTGTGGCAACCACCACCAACAGACCTCATAAAATCCTACCATTCCATTCCAAGGATCCCAAAGAATTTCTCTCCTAAAAACACTCCTAAGAAAGAGGAAAATAAGCATTACATTCCGATGTCCCAGAGGTCAAGGCTGCCTGAAACAAAAGGGGTGGCCTAGCTACTCTAAAGTTCCAAGCAGGGCTGAAAGCAAAGGCTGCCACTGTAACCACTGCCTGGCTCTTCCCTCAGGAGTAAGGGCCAAGAGCCAGTCCTTCTATCCAGAGGGGAATTTGACATTAAAATGAATAGGTTCCTCTTGTACACTGCTGGTGGGAATGTAAAATGGTGCCATTGCTTTGGAAAACAGTCTGGCAGTTCCTCACAATATTAAATGTAGGTATACCATATGTTCCAGCAATTCCACTGCTAGGTATACCCCCAAGAGAAATAAAAACATACATCCACACAAAGCTTGTACACAAATGTTCATAGTATAATAGTATTGTTCATAATAGCCAAAAAGTAGAAAAAAACTACGTGTTCAACCAATGAATGGATAATAAAAATGGCACATCCTTTCAATGGAATATTATTCAGCCACAAAAAAGAAATGAAGTACTGATAGATGCTACAACATGGATGACTTTAGACAACGTTATGCTAAGTGATAGAAGCCAGCCACAAAAGACCACAAATTGTATGATTTCATTTATATGAAATGTCCAGAATAGGCAAATCTACAAAGACAGAAAGCAGGTTAATGGTTGTTTAAAGCAGAAGGGGATGGAGATCTTGGCTGAGGGAGGTGATGGCTGAGGGAGGTGAGGTTTCTTTTTGAGGTTATGAAAATGTTCTAAAATTGATTGTGGTACTGGTTGCACAACTCTATAAACTGAAAGCCACTGAATTGTACACTTTAAATGAATGAATTCTGTGATATGTCAACTATATCTCAAGAAAGTGGTTTTTAAAAAGTTTTATACTGGGGGTGGGGGAGACGGAGCAAGATGGCCAAATAGAACCTTCCAGTGATCGTCCCTCTGCACGAACACCTAATTCAGCAAATATCCACGTAAGCAAACACCTTCAGAAGAACCAAAAATCAGCTCACCAAGGTGGTACCACCAGGAGTCTGCAAGAGTCACAGCATTACTGGGTTTGGGGCACCTCCAATACTGACATGGCTGCAGTGACCAGAGACTTAGACCACAGCACTCAATTTCCTTTGAGTATCTAGAAAGCCTTCTCAAGAAGGACAGGTTCAAATAAGCCCACACTGTGAAGATTAAAATAAATAACTAACTCTTCAATGCCCAGACATCAACGAACATCCACAAGCATTAAGAACATCCAGGAAGGCCAGGCGCGGTGGCTCACACCTGTAATCCTAGCACTCTGGGAGGCCAAAGTGGGAGGATCGCTTGAGGTCAGGAGTTCAAGACCAGCCTCAGCAAGAGTGAGATCCCGTCTCTACTAAAAATAGAAAGAAATTAGCTGGGCAACTAAAAATAGAAAAAATTAGCCAGGCGTGGTGGCACATGCCTGAAGTCCTGGCTACTCAGGAAGCTGAGGCAAGGAGGATCGCTTAAGCCCAGGAGTTTGAGGTTGCTGTGAGCTAGGCTGATGCCACAGCACTCTAGCCTGGGCAACAGAGCAAGATTCTGTCTCAAAAAAAAAAAAAAGAAAAAGAAAAAAAGAAAAATGAATATCCAGGAAGACATGACCTCACCAAATGAACTAAATAAGGTACCAGTGACCAATCCTGGAGTGATGGAGACAGATGATCCTACAGACAAAGAATTCAAAATAGCTGTCCTGAAAAAATTCAGTGAACTTTAAGACAATGCAGAGAAGGAATTCAGAAGCCTATCAGAGAAGTTAATTAATAACAAAGAGATTGAAATAATAAAAAAAATTAGTCTACCCCAATTCTTTCACTCCTCCACACACCACGTCCCTCAGCTGCTGATGTTCATGCTATCCCCATTATATGTCATGAGAAGTAGCTTGTAATTGTCTCAAAGGCGAAGCTCAGACCAGGTCAATTCTCCTTCTTGGCCCTGCTGATGCGAAGGATCCCCTGACACTGAGTAGCTCCTGGCCTTGAAAGCCTGTCTGAAAGGGTCTTCTGTTCTCGCGATTTTCACAGACACCTGAATGAGGCCTTTTGCAAGAATTATCCTTTCATTTCACATGCACAGCCAATTCCTCCTGGCCTATAGGCCAGTCCAGGAGTTGTGAGCAGGACTTGTTGCTTTACCAGCCCCTGACCACTGAGATCTCTCCCCACTCTCTTCCCTTAAGCAGCAGGGCCACCTCTCCAAACACACACGGGACCTCCTCTGCCTCTGCACCCCTCTCTCCCTCGGCCCCTGCCTTGCGTCCAGCGCCGGCTATCTTCAGTGGTGCCAGGGCATTTGGGCCTTTTCAAATGGAGGCTTCCTGAGGGGCCTCATATCTCTATTTCTTAGGGAGGCCACAATAGTCCTCAGGTTACACACACGGGAAGACTACCTTGATAAACCCAATGTTGTTTTCTGACACGTTTCTTGTTGATGAAAAAGGAGAAAATACCTGTTTAGTCCTTGGTCGGGTAGACCACTACATGGTCACTCCTGTCTCCTACTTACAAGTCTTCAATCCCTCTCCTTTGCTTATAAAATAAAGTCAGATCATACACAGCTCTTTACAACTGCTCCTTGCTTAACTTACCAGGTCACCTCCTGACACTTCCCCAACACCTTCTATTCTAGAACTCGTCCTTCGGAATGATGCACCCCACCATCCTCCCGTCTCTTCCACACCTCCACACCTTCATGATGAGGATCCCCTGTCCTCAGTGCCCAGCTCCCATCCACCCTGCTCTTCCTTATCTGCCAAAATTCAACTCACTCTTTAGGAAGCTAAAGCCTCTGAGAAGCCGCCTCTGGATTCCCAGGCAGATTACTTGTGCTCATAACTCTACACGTGTTTCATGGCTTGACACATGTTCTGTGATTCTTTGTTGCTGTGGTTGGAATGTCCCCTCCAAAGTCATGTTGGAACTGAATGCCCAGTGTGGCAGTATTGAGAGGTGGGGCCTTTGCAAGGTGATTGGAACACGAAGGCTGCCCTTAGGGATTAATGAATTAAAGGATTAGTGGATTAATGGGTTATCATGGAAGGGGACTGGTGGCTTTAAAAGAAGAGAGACCTGAGCACATTAGCACCATGTGAGCTCTGCACCATCTCGGGACTCTTCAGAGATTTCCCACCAGCAAGAAGGCTCTTGCCAGATGTGGCTCTTTGACCTGGGACTTCTCAGCCTTCATAACTATAAGAAACAAATTTCCTTTTCTTTATAAATTACCCAATTTCAGATATTCTCTTACAAGCAACAGAAAACAGGCTAAGACATTTGTTGACTCTTCCATCTTCCTCACTCCACTGTGAGCGCCCCAAGGGCAGGGATGGGTAGAGGAGATTTATGAATTCCCAGGGTCTAGCAACACGCCTGGCACATAGTGGGCCCCCAAACACAAGGGAAACACTCAGTGGCCCTGAACTTGTGACAGTAAAACTGCATTATTTCAGTAAGTTATATTAATATGATTTTTTTTCTTTTGGAATGGAGGAGAGAGGCAACCAAGTTCATGTATAAAAAAAACCTTCAAGAATTTGGTTTCATTTCAGTGACAGCTTTTTCTACAAAAATCCAGTTGTTGTGTGGAATATGGACACATCACCCACCTTATTAGGGAAGTCTCCTCCCTAATCCCTGAGGAGGGAAGTCCTTAGTCAGGATCATCCTCTTCATTGTTGCAGAAAGTTCTTGAGCATCTCAGTTTGTAGAAGGCAGAAAAAACAAAGAAAGATATAGTTTCTCTGGATCTAATTCTGACCAATGAGGAGAAAGCGGTTGGAGAAGTGATGGAAATCTTGTGAGAAAACGGCCACATGGTCATTGGTTCGCCACCACAAACTGCAGTGCAAGTTTAGAACTAGCCATTCAGTGGTCCTGCCAGTTCACCCCAATATGTGTGTAGTTCTTACTTATAAATTATGTGTATACTACTATGCTATATATATAAAACCATGCAAAGGTTTTATACACACACACACACTCCTACATATGCATATACAACTGTCCCTTGGTATACGTCAGGATTGGTTCCAGGACTCCCCGAGTATACCCAAATCCTCACATACTCAAGTCCTGCAGTTGGCCCTGCAGAACCCACATGTGTGAAAAGTTGGCTCTTCTTATACACAGGTTTTGCATACCCCAAATACTGTATTTTCCATCTGCATTTGGTTGCAAAAAATCCACATATAGGTGGACCCTCACAGTTTAAACCTGTTATTGAAGGGTCAACTGTATAATATATAATCCTTGCATAATTTTAAATGTATACATTTAGCAAAAATTTATATTTATTAATATTGCTATAACACAATATGTAAATATAATAATATTTTTATATATTCTAATTTTTTTCCAACAGCTTAATGGGTCTTACTGCGTACTACCACTCTCTTCCCACTCTGCCCCCTAATTTGGGGGCTACCAATCTAATTCAGCACAATTCCAGGAAGCAGAGCTCATTTTCCCACATTTAAGGATGAGAAAAATAAGGCTCAGTGAGTTAAAGGAATAGTCCCAAGCCCCACAGCTAGTGGATGACAGAGCTGGGTCCAAACCTTCCTAGATAAAGTCTCACGCCATCCCACCAGCCCAGCTGTAGGGGGGGACGCTGGGCGCGCATGGAGGAGTCTGTAAGAAATCACAAGGGCAGCTACAAGTTGTGCAGGCCTGAAGCATTGTGTAAATCATTTAGGAACAAATAGGAACTGACCCTCGTCCCCTATTGAAAATATTAGAACATGCAAGCATAAATGTTTTATATGAAGCATCTCAGCTTCATATCATTCCTGGGCCTGAAACCTTATATGCAGTGAGCTCCGGGTTGATGGCAAAACAGCCTCCTGTCTATATACAGAATAAGTGACGGCTCCATAAAACACGGGTTTCTTTAATCTACTGAGGGAGCACCACTGACAAGACATCACAAGGGCACAGCTGTGTTTACTCCAGGGTCACCTCATGTTATTTGTAATAAATGCTTTCGCTTTTGCACTTTGGATATGAAGTACGTTACCACAGGACCAGACGCTGTTAACGGGCCCACATGGCTACGAACACACCGTCCGGTTCCAGATTTTACAGCATCCATCACAGGACAATGGGGTCCTTATTAAAGAAGAGAGCTTTTACAGCGTTTTCCAGAGCCCTGTATTCTCTGGACCCAACCCTCAGCGAGAGTGCTTCAGTGAGCGACGTTGCATCTTAGACAGGGGCCGGGGCTACAAACGTAAGGGCAGAACAGCATCAGACGGTATTTATTATGCGCTGTCCTGCGTTGACATGGTGCTGGGGCCACATGAGGAAAGTTAGAATGTCTTGACACTTTTCCCCTAGGAGCTTCCACTCGAAAAGAGAACACAGAGGCATAAGTAAAAATCACGACTGAATCCACCGCGTACAACATGGAGCAGAAATGTAATTAACTCTGATTTACTGTGTAGTATAAACCTTGATCTACTCAACCCTTCTGGGCCACTAGAAGTTCTTTTTCATTTCAACCCTTGTTTATTATCTTATCAATCGGTCTCAGGCCCCTTTTCCTATTTAGAAAGCAGAGTTTACTGAATAAAATCTTATGGTTCTTCGAGGACCAAGAATTTTGTGGTGTCAGACTGGTGTTTGTGAATGTTCATTCTCTTCCTGGGGATGTGTTCCACGTGCCCCGTGGTGAGCTGGGGATGAAGGGGGCTGGCTTTGATGGCAAAGCCCGGCTGTGCCACTTCCCTGGCTGGGTGGCCTGGGACAAAATGCTTCACCAGTCTAAGCTTCTGAGCCTTAGTGTCCTTATCTGTAAAATGGAGCTATTAATAATGATAGTTACTTTGCTAGGACTAGATGTGATGAGTGTAAAGTCCTTAGCATAGGATCTGCTGCACAGGCAGCACTAAACTATTAATAATACTAGCGCTGCTTCTTTTCTGTCACATCAAGACAACATGGGACAGGTATTGATCTCAGCACATACCCTAGAAATATTGCTTGCAGTGAATACTCTAGTGAAGCCCAGATTCTCTCCTCAGGGCTGACCCACCTGTCCCCTAGCAGCAGCGGATGGGAATGTCAGCCGCTGATGGCGCATGGTGTGTCCCCAGGTGGGCACTGCCTCACCCAAGGTTACACTCCCTCCCAAACTGCATGATGTGGAGACAAAGATTCAGCCCTTTTGCCTCAATTTGGGACAACGCTGAATGGCCATCCCAGCTCGCGTGGCCTGTAGGATTGGTGAAGGCCTCAGATGCGCTGCTGGCCAGCGTCCCCCCACCGCACCCTGCGTTCCTCACCTGAGAGCTCTCCCCAGCTAACCTGTGGCTCCCAACTCTCTGTCAGTCTGTTTCAAGAAAATCCAATAAAAGATCTTACTTAAAAGTAAATTGTTGATTTGAGCTTTTCTTGAGATATGATATCTCTTTCAAAAGTGATATACAGAAAAAAATGTTAGTGAATTGTGGTCTTCGCTAATTGTATTTGATTTCTTGCTGCAACTAAATCTAAAATGGGTCTTACGGGGCTCAAATCAAGGTTTCCAGCTTCTGAGGGCTACCCAGCTTCCTTGGCTCCTGGCCTTCCTCCATCTTCAAAGCCAGCAATAGCAGGTGCAGTTCTCCACCACATTACTCTGACTTCCTCTTCTGCCTCCCTCTTACACTTTCAAGGACTGTAAGACAAAGCAACAAATGAAAGAAGCAATGTTGACTCATTTCTGCTTGCCAGCATGATTTCACAAAACCCCTGACTCTGTGACCACATGGACCTCTCCAGAAGGATGCTTTGAAGACAAAATAGGGTAGAGCACACAGCCACCCCATGTCTCTTGCCTGAGTCACTATATTCCTTAAAACTTCGGTCGGAAACCCCCGGGACACTGACCAGTGTCAGTCCATGGCCTGTTAGGAAATGGGGTGCACAGCAGGAGGTGAAGCTTCATCTATATTTACAGGTGCTCCTCATCACTCGCATCACCGCCTAAGCTCTGCCTCCTGTCAGATCAACAGTGGCTTGAGATTCTCATAGGAGCACGGACCCTACTGCAAACTGCATGGAGGGATCTAGGTTGTGTGCTCCTTATGAGACTCTAATGCCTGATGATTTGAGGTAGTGCTGGTGACTGGCTGCAAATACAGATTATTATTAGCAGAGAGGTTTGACTGCACAATAAATGTAATGTCCTTGAACCATCTTCCTCCCCACACCCCCGGTCCATGAAAAAATTGTCTTGATGAAACCAGTCATCGGTGCCAAAAAAGTTGGGGACCGCTGGTTTAAAGCAGTCTCTCCTTGAAGTGTCTGTGGCTCTGCCTTAAAAGATAAATGACCCTAGTCTTTGCTTTTTCCTATACATAAGATAAAATCTGGTGGGTTAGTGATTATGTCTCTGTAATCTATAACCACCTATACTTACACCCAAACCTTGACGTCTTTCTGCTTTAATGTAACTTCTGAGCAAGTTTGATTTTGCACTTACTGGACTTCCACCACCTGAAATACTGTGCAGGAGCATTCTTATCAAACCTCTCTGAAGGGCTGTCCCCAGGCTATAGGCCTTAGTCTATGGACCTCAGTAAGACTGCTGAATAAAACTAACTTTAATTCTTTAAAGGCTTGACTTTTTTTCTTTAGTCGACCGGACACTATGATAACATTGGGTCCTCCTGGATAATGCAGGCTACTCTCCCTGTTCTAAGGTTAGCTGATTCGCAACCTTCCTTCCCCCATGCTGCGCAGCATAACATAGTCACAGATTCCTGAGATTAGGACACGGGCATCTTTGAGGGGGGGCGCTATTCTGTCAACCACACTAACCAAAGTTTTACTATTTAACCAATAAGACAAATGGGAACCAGACCAAAGTGAGTAAAGATAGACTCACGTGGACAGTTACAGCATGTATACATTTTGTCACATGGGATATCAGGACTGTGAACATCTGGAAAGCACAGTGTGGTGACGGGGTGGGGTGCTTTGGGAGGAAGTGGGAGGCAGTGTAGGCAAAACTGAAAGTGACAAGAGCTTAAAGAAACCGAAGTTATGTTATTGCAAAAAATGGAAGGGCTGTGCTTTGAGTAAATTAGCAGGGAGGGATTTAAGTAAGTCTGATGTAATGACTAAACCCAGCTAGAATGTCTTTGGGCTGGGTTAGCCTCCCCAACTCATCAAGTGTTGGGCACTGAGAAAGGCTATGGAAAGGCAGTCCCATGTCTGACATTAAACTGATTATTAAATGGCAGGCCACATAAAAATCCCATGGAAAAACTGATAACTTTTGTCAAAAATTGTCTAGCACTGTTTGGGCTCAGATGCAACCCCAGGTTTCTAGCAACTGGGAGGCATTTAAGTTAAGCTCAGGGTCATTGTATGAAAGGGGAAACTATGACTTTCTATCCAAAAAGCTGTGTCGAGTACTCTGGTTTGTCTCTTCAGAGCCCCAAACTCTCTGTAGCTACTGACTGCCATTTCTGGCTCAGGGCTTGGCATTGCAGAACAGAGAGAGGGGTCAGGGTGGGTGTGTATGGGTGTCTCTGTTTAGGCAGGTCCCCCTCCTCAATGACGCCTTTTGCTCATGTTTACAATTCACTGAATGGGAGTTTAAAGTCTAGTCAAGACACAATTCAAAAGGACTTGGTAACCTCATCAATTTAGCAGAGTTGATTTTCTGGGGCTTCTAGGCAAGTTCCTTGTGAATATATGTAAGGAAATTTAAAGGTATGTTTTAAATAAACATACCAGAGCTTATGCATCCCACATGAGTTTCCCCTTCAAAGCAATCTCCTTGGAAGACGAATCACTTATTCCAAAGATGCTGTTAAAAGCACTCCGGATTGTTCCTTTTTAGACACTGAAGTGAATGGAGTATCTTGATGAGGATAAATATTTATCCTTTAAAGGTGGGTTTGATTTTTAACAACAGCTAGGATTCATTTAGATCAAAGTCTGGGGAATAAGGTGCATAATCAAGTTAAGCAATACCATTTCAGATTAAAAGATGAGGATGATAAAATTAAATGAGACTAGTTTTCTCATGAGGCTTGTGTATGGTTCTGAGGGCCAAAGAGTCAGAACAATGGCAGCATTGATGAGGTAAGTTGGCACTTTTCAAAGCAATTTCTTTAAAAGACAACACATATTTGAAGGTAGCAACTTTTGGAATCTTTTTTTTAAGTCTATTACTTCAGAGAGGCACTGTATCAGAGTGATTAGAAGGCTATGCTCTGCAGTCAGTCCTGGAATCTAGGCTCAGCTCTACCATTAGCTGTGTGACCTCAGGCAAGACACTTAACCTGTCTGAGCTTTATTTTCTTTACCTGAAAAGAAGAATTTTAATAGTAACTACTTCACAGATGGCCCTGAGGAATAAATAAGGTCACACATGTAAAGCCAAAGGTCACATATGGAAAGCACCTAGTCTCCTAACATGACGTGTAGTAAGTGCTCAGTAAGTAGTAGCTGTTGTTTTTCTTCATTGTCACATTGTGTACACACAAACACACATGCTTACTCATGTCTAGGTGAGAGCATATCCATAATATTGATTACATTTGTGACACATCTGATAATACTAGTAACTGTTATTTATTGAACACTCCTGGTGGGTCAGACCCTTTCAAGTCTTACTGTAACTCCCTTAGAGGTAGGTACTACTATTGCACCTGTTCTTACAGATGAGGAAATTGAGGCCTAACGAGGTTAAGTAACCTGCTCAAAGGTGTTAAGCTGCAAAGCTATGGAGCTGCAAGCTGGTGCCTTGAACCCTTTCCCATGCAGCTGCTTAAGGAAGCCCTGTCGGTCCTTTTCAGAGTGCATGAGGGCAGCAAGGGTAGGGGATTGAGTAGGGACGCTGGAACCACATGGGCTGGATCTGAGTTTGAATCCCAGGTCACCCACTTACCTGTCACATGGCCCATGGACTAATGAAGAGATGCTGTAAGAACAGCATCTGGCACACAGTTTGTCCTAAGGAAACAGGGGCTTCGATGCCAGTGAAAACCTCAATTAACTAAACATTCCATGCTCAGAGTGGCTTTAGTCACCCACCCCTCCCCTTGAGACACAGTCGCTCCCCTGGGTGATAGCAGTACCACTGTTCTGAAAGCCTTTCATGATAGCCTAAGTATGAAAAACAGCCTTACTGATAGGGGAAAATTCTCCTGAAAGTGGGCAAAGTGTTTCCATCAGACTATGGCGGAATTCCAGCTGGGGTGGAGGTGACAGACAAAACCACTTAGTGCTCCTACTCAGCCCACAAGTTGACACTCTGATCAAGCACTTTTCCTAACACACGTTCCTGGAGAGCAGCTTGTTATCTGGGGCTGGGGGCTGCCTGCCGACCCCCTCCCCAAACAGTGCTTTCTCACACGGTCACGTTAAGTCTGAACGGTCAGAGGAAAACCTAAGGTTGCAGACTCCCCATTTAGTCTCTAGCTGGGCTGGAGCCTTCATTAATTCATTCATTTATCTTTCTCCCGCACCTGGGAGACTCCACACGAGTCTGTCCTAAAAGTGGCTTTCAGACCTCCTGTGAGTGACTCAGATCTTGGGGACATGTCTATTGAGGTGATTCATTTTTAAAAGGAGGCTTATTTACATGATTACATCTGCTACATGCTTTTTAATCTGTTCTTTGTTGTCGCTTGAATAATATCTGTTAAATGACCCAAATTGTGCCTTCTACCTGCCTTTTGAAAGGATAGAGCAACATAAATTTAAATGCATATTGAGTAGAAGCTGCTTTATTTTCCATGAGAGAAACTACATAATCTGGAATCGACAATCCTCAAAGGTGCCTCCAAGTGATTTTTCCTAACATTCGTCTCAGCCTCCCAGTCTCTCACAACATGGTAAACCAGATGCTGCCCTGGTTAAGCATCGTCCACCCAGCAAGTCACTCTCAGGGGAAACTTTTACAAAAACATGGACTTGCTTTCCTACTTGGTTAGCATCAATTTGTAACCCAGAAATTCTTTATTAAATACTGAAATTAAAATGGCTTTCCTGCCTGGTTATCTCCATTTCCTCATCTGTAAATGAGAAGCTTTAAAGATGACCTCTGAGACTCCTTCCAGCTGCCAAGCTTGTCAGTCTGTTTTGTAAGATGGGCAAACGTGTGAGTCTTTCTGTGCCCCAAACAGCAAGCCATCATTCCAACCTAAATATTATTCATTTCATTCATTAGCTTAATAAATGCTTGTTGAATGAGCAACTGAATTAATTAATGAATGCCTACTGTGTTCTCACCCCAGGGAACACACAGATAAATAAGGCAGTCTCTGCCTTTGAGGAGCTCACACTCTGAATGGAAGACAAATGCACAAACAGAAGTGCTGCTCAGTTTACCTTCCTTTTCAGTTAGTTTTACTTCTTCTTATAATAAAAATTTTTATTTAGTGCAAAGTCTGTGTCAGGCAAGCTGCTGGGTGTTATACAATGAATCCTCACACTCTCTCTACAAAATAGGTATTATTGACCCAATTTTAAAGATTAGAAAACCAAGGCCAGTGAGTGACAGAACCCAGATCTGATTGGCTCCTAGTCAATGTATATGTAATTCCCAAGTCATACCTATATGATATAGGATATAGCATCTTTACTGAATCTGGAAAGAAAAGAAAAATGGCATCACGCTCTGATCTCAGTGACAGGCAAAAAGTGTTGTTGATATGTTTTCCATTCATTCACTTAACCAACATTGATTGGCCATCTTCTCTATGCCCAACTTACACTAGACACTGGGGATAAAATGAAAAAGCTAAGTATTCTTCCAATCCGTTTTTACAAAGAAGTGTCAACTAATAATTGCAATGAAATGGCACCAGTACTATGATGTACGTAGCAATGCAGTGCTCTGGGATCCCAGAGGAAAGAGCAACTAACCCTGGGCTAGAGGACCTTTGAGCTGAGCCTTGAAGGATGAGTAAGAGTTCACCAAGCAGAATAGAAGAAGGGCATTCCATGCAGGGGGAACAGAAAGTGCAAAAGGCTAGAGATGTGAGCAGAATACTGAAGCTGGGGAATGGTGAGAAATTTCACATGGCTGAGGGTAGAATTGAATGAGATCAAAGGCTGATGGAGCTAACTGGAAAGATCAGTTGGGGCTATGTTGAATAGCCCATTCAGAATTTATCCTATGACTTATGGAGATTTTTTTATTGGGGGGATAGTGACATCATCTGATTTGACTTTTAACAAGAGAACCCTGGCTTCAGTGTGGAGCAGTGATCATCAGCCCTGGCTACACATTAGAATAATATGGAGAACTTTGAAAAATGCTGATGCCTTTGCTGAACACCAAGAATCCCCAGGAATGAGGCTCAAGCATCAGGATTTTCAAAAAACTCTCCGGGTGATTTCGATGTGTAGCCAAGGTTGAGAACCACTGGCGTGCAGAATACTCCAGGGAAGAAAGAAATTGGTGGCTGGCAGGCCAGCTGGGGTGTTACCGGGCAAGACCTGCAGAACACAGCCAGGGTAGTGGTTCTCCAATTTAGTGAATGCAGATCTACTGGGCCCCGTGCCCTAGTTTTCCATTCAGTAGGTGTGAGGTGGGGCCTGAGAATTTGCATTTCTAACCATTTCCCAAGTGATGCTGATGTTGCTGGCACAGGGACCTCACTCTGAGAACCACATGTTCTGGCATTGGAGGTGGAGAGAAGAAAATGGACTGAAAGGTATTGAGGAGACAGGGAGAAGGGAATCAGGCAGTTGGGTAGATGGTGATGCTATTTACCAAAATGGCAATGTAGAACCCTTTTTTATTTTGTTTTTGATGGGGGTAGAAGAAGTTTGGATATGTAGAATTTGACATATTTGTTAGAAACATCTAGGTGAAGGCACCTAGTCAATTCCAGCAGCTGGAATTACTTTCTCAGCTATTGGGAAAAAGTGAGGAAAATTCTGAGACAAATCAGAGCCTCATATTTATCCTAATTCAAGATAGGTATGAACTGATGACTATACCTAGCTTTAGAATATATATTACTTCTAATAGAAACATTTGACTCTGATGATAATATATTTAATTAATAAAAGACTATTATGACATCTTTTTAGCTACTGAAAAAAAGATCTTACATATACACACAAACATACACTGTACAGTTAACCCTTGAACAACAAGGGTTTGAACTGCATGGGTCCACTTTTATGAGGATTTTCTGCCACCCCTGAGACAGCAAGACCAATGCCTCCTCCTCTTCCTCCTCCTCCTCCTCCATCTACTCAATGTGAAGACAAGAATGAAGACCTTGATGATGATCCACTTCCCCTTAATGAATAGTAAATATATTTTTTCTTCCTTATGATTTTCTTAATAACATTTTATTTTCTGTAGCTTACTTTATTGTAAGAATACAGTATATAATACATAGTTATATGTATACAAAGTATGTGTTCATTGACTATTTATGTTATCAGTAAGGCTTTCAGTCCATAGTAGGCTATTAGTAGGTAAGTTTTGGAGGAATCAAAAATGATATGCAGGTTTTCGACTGTGCAGGGTGGTGTCAGTGTCCCTAACCCCCAAGTTGTTCAAGGGTCAACTGTGCGTGTGTATATGCGTATACATACACACACACATATACACACATACACATTAAATGTTGTTATTAATAACTATACTTAGTCAAAACTGGCTCCACCAGTTTTTCCATTTATCTTCATGCATGAATTTTAAAAGACAACAAAACTTTCATTTCTTTGTTATATTGATAGTTGCTATGTTTTCCCCTTATTTGGGAGTAGAGTCCAAGACATTTGCGGAGACTCAGTTCCCCCAGTGGTAAAACAAGAGGGCTGGATTTGGTGACTGCCAAGGACACTTCCAACCCCAGCATTCCAAGAGTTCGCCTTTGATTCTCCGTCAGCTTTGCCACAAGGATCTCCAAGAGCTGGCAACATTGGAAAAGTTTTTTTGCCCATTTTAATTTAACTTTTTCAGAGTACATTTCTATCAAAAAATAGTAAGGCCTTATTGTCAGAGCTGTCTTAAAGTTGTCTCCAAACTTCTCTCTTATTCTTCACTTGACAAGTGCTGTCACAGGGCTCCATCACTCCTAGGCTAACAGCTACCAGTAAACAGAAAATTATTTCCAACTAGCTAACATGCTGTTTACTTCCCAGAAAATTGTACTTTCCAGTCTGACAGTTGATCAAGGGGCATCCTGCTGCTGTCAGCAGGAAGAAATGTTTAAACACAGAGATGGGAGTTTAAACATTTTCTCATTATCACAGAATAAGGGGAAAAAACACAAATAAATAAATAAGTAAAAATGGCATCCAGACTCTCTAGCCCCCCGCTGGGAGTGTAATGAAGCTGGGTCATGTGACCAGAAGGAGTGGGCTTTTATCTCTGGCCCCAGTATCTTTACTCAAGTGACACCTGTCACATGACCCAACTTGGGCCTTTTATCTGCCTTCGCCAGCCACCCTTTTGGGGAATTGTCTTTTGCAGAGATGGTTGGCCCACTGCAGCCATTGTAGTGGGCTCTGTCAGTGCCATTAGCCTGGCCTTTTGTGTTTCCTGCCTCAAATTCCCTAGATCTTTCCCCAAACGTTGTTTAAACAGAATAAATTACAAAACACCTACAAAACTAAAACAAAAACCAAAAAGATCTCAGGGAAGAAAAAAATCAGTGCCATTATTCTATTTATACAAGCTTGTAGGAATTGGAATTTGTCTGGAGAGAAAAATATCTATATTTTAAAACACTTGGCCGGGCTCAGTGGCTCATGCCTGTAATCCTGGCACTCTGGGAGGCCAAGGCGGGAGGATCGCTTGAGGTAAGGAGTTTGAGACAAGCCTGAGCAAGAGCGAGACCCCCGTCTCTACTACAAATAGAAAAAATAAGATGGGCGTGGTGTTTTATAGTGTTTACTATGTGCCGGGCGCACATCTGTAGTCCTAGCTACTCGGGAGACTGAAGCAGGAGGATACCTTGAGCCCAGGAGTTTGAGGTTGCTGACGCCACGGCACTCTAGCCCAGGCGACAGAGCAAGACTCTGTCTCTAAATAAATAAATAAGAAAGAAATATATTTTAAAACACTGGCTCTCATTTTTCAATCTATTCATCAGAGCAGGAGGTTAAAAAAACCCAAGTAGATTTCATTATAAAGGCGCCTGCAACTCTAATTAGCCAGGCTCACCAAGGTGAACCGTAGTCACATAAAGGTGTTGTCGACTTTCCCCCTCGACTTCATCCCCAAACCTAACCTAACTCTTGAATCTAAGTTGGCTTCACATTGTCCTCCTGCTGTTGCCAGGTAGCAACCACGGTCTCTGGCATGTTTAATTCCCTGTTCCCTTTTTCTTTCACTTGACTGTGACTATGACTATAACCACCACCACCCACCACCACCACCACCAGTACTACTAGCCAATTTTTATAGTGTTTACTATGTGCCAGGCAGTGTTTAAAATACTTTAAATGTATTAATTCATCTAATCCTTACAAGCAACTCTGTAAGATAGATACTGTTACCCCATCTTACAAAGGAGGAAGTGAAAGCACAGAGAAGCGAACTAACTTGCCCCAGGTCACACAGGTAGTAAGTGGCAGCACCAGATCTGAACAGAAGCACTCTGGCTTCTGATTCTGCACCCCTGTTTAATGGCCTTATTAAGTTTGCAAACTGTAACTGAGTACTTTTCCTTTTCTCCTGTCTCAGAGGACACACATCTGTTATCCTCTCCCAAGCAAACATGGGCTCTTAATCACATTTCCTTCAATCTCTGACTCTTCATTGATTTGTTAATTTATTCCACAAATGTTTACCAAGCACCAACTATGTATTATGTATAATATAATTCTAGGTGCTTGGGATACATCAGTGACCAGAACATATCAAAATTCTTGCTCCTGCGGGGCTTACTTTCTTTTGGGGGATATGGAAAATATACAAAAAAATGTAAAACGTTGGTATGTGATATTTGAAAAAACCCCAAAACAAAATAAAACAGAACAGGGCAAGGAAGAAAAAGAGTGCTGGGTGGCAGCTGAAAACATGATAGATAGATGCGTTCATTCATTTAGCCCCTTCTTCAAAGTGAAGTATCAAGAGAAGGGAAAAACAAGCACCACATATACTCACCACTAAATTGGTACTAATTGATCAACACCTATGTGAACATATGGAAGTAACAGTCACTGGGGATCGGGCAGGTGGGAGGGGGGAGGAGGGGATGGGGAAATTCATACCTAATGGGTATGGTGCACGACATCTGGGGGTTGGGCATGCTTGTAGCTCCGACTTGGGCAGTGCAAAGGCAATTTATGTAACCAAAGCGTTTGTACCCCCATAATATTCTGAAATTTAAAAAAAAAGACAGTTAGTGGCCAGGTGGCTCTGGGTGGCTCATGCCTGTAATCCTAGCACTTTGTGAGTTCAAAGTGGGAGGATTGCTTGAGCTCATGAGTTCAAGACCAGCCTGAGCAAGAGTGAGACCTCCTATTTTTAGTCTCTACTAAAAATAGAAAAATTAGCTGGGTGGCTTGGCACGTGCCTGTACTTCCAGCTACTCAGGAGGCTGAGGCAGGAGTTTGAGGACTCTTGAACCCAGGAGTTTGAGGTTGCAGTGAGCTATGCTAATGCCACTGCACTCTACCTGGGTCAACAGAGTGAGACGCTGTCTCAAAAAAAAAAAAAAAAAGGGACAGTTAGTGAAGATCCCTATGTTTAAGAGACTGTTCAAGGTGCTTGAGATACATCAGTGAATAAAACAAAAATTCCCATCTTCATGGAGTCTACATTCTAGCAGGGGAAAGAAAAACAATAAATATCATAAGTAAGTAAATTGTAAATTTCCCTCACATAGGGCTATCCTCTTATCCCCTCAATTGCCCGTCTGGCAAACTCCTCCTTCAAGACAAAGCCTCCCATCATCTCCTTTGTGATAGGGCAGATTGATATGCTGTCTTTGGATCTTGTATTTATTTCCACCTAACTCTCCATTAGACAATAAGATCCTTGGGGAAACTGTTGATCTTTGTATTCCTGGTGCTTAGATGTTTGTTGAATGACTTAATGAACAAATGGCAAGGGTTATTTTATATCTTGGTTTAGTTTTGGTCTCCCACAAGATTTCTTTGTAATATCCAATGATAGTTCTTACAATAGAAACAATTGCTTACAAGGATGATAACAAACTTGTATGAATTCATTACTGAGCACATCAGATCTTTTTTTGTTTTTTTTGAGACAGAGTCTTGCTCTGTTGCCCATGCTAGAGTCCCATGGCGTCAGCCTAGCTTACAGCAACCTCAAACTCCTGGGCTCAAGTGATCCTCCTGCCTCAGCCTCTGAGTAGCTGGGACTACAGGTGTGTACCACCACGCGAGGCTAATTTTTTCTATTTTTAGTAGAGATGGGGGTCTCACTCTTGCTCAGGCTGGTCTCGAACTCCTGACCTCAAGTAATCCTCCTACCTCGCCCTCCCAGAGTGCTAGAATTACAGGCGTGAGCCACCATGCCCGGCCTGAGCACATCAGATCTTACATCAGGTGCACCTTAACCCAATTAGGAGTAGAGAAGAGTTAGAAGTAGAAAATGTAAAGAGCCTCAGAAAGGAAAGACTAAAATGAAACTGCTCTGGGAATTCATTTCTGAAAGTTGTCAAGAGTAACAAAAAGACGTTAATCTCCTCTGTCAATGTAACCTTCAGCAAAAGACCTTCTGAGCTCTTTGGTTCCAAGACATGTAATTGCTCAGAGTGATTTATTTTCTTCCAGCATCCACTGGATGCTCCCAGAAATTTCATTTAAAAAAGATAAAACTTTTCAAGCTAATTCTAAGGTGGTATTAAATGCACACACTTAAAATATCAAAAAGTGTTAGAAGATATCATTACCAACTCTCATAAAAATCCTAATACTCTATGTCAGCACTGTTCAACAGAACTTTCTACAATGGTGGAAATGTTCTGTATCTGCATCATGCAATATGGTAGCCACTAGCCACATGTGGCCATTGAACCCTTAAAATGTGGTCAGTGTGACCAAGGAACTGATTTTTAAAGTCAATTTAATAATTAATTCAAATTTAAATATAGCCATATGTGGCTAGCAGCTACCATGTTGGACAGTGCAGGTCTATGTTTTATGTGCCCTAGTACTAGTCAGGATAGGGTAGGTTATACTGTAGTAAAAAATATCCCCGAAATATTATGGATTAAAACAAAGTTTTATTTCTCTTTCCCATTAAACATTCATCATATATCATCTGGGAACTCTGTTCTACATCTTCTCATTTTGGGACCATATTGAATGTTGCTGGTCATTGCAACAGAAGGAAAAATAAAAGGAAATTTAGAGGACTTTGTACTGGCAATCAAGTGAATGCTTGGCTCAGAAGTGACACATATCACTTCCACTCACAATTCATTGGCCAGAAGTAATCATAAGGCCCTACCCACCTGCCAGAGAGCCAACAAGTGCCATCCAATTATGGAAGCCTGGGAGACAGAAATACTAGGTGAGTAGCACTATTGACTAAATAAGTAGGCATCAATAAAATAACTAATACATCAAATTGAACAAGAATAAATTATGTTTTAAAAAGTCAGGTGTGTATCTATATAAAGGAATCAACAAAAATATGGGAGAAAAAAATATGCGCAAATACCAAGAATGCTCATTTTACAAAATCAAGGACTGGGCCAGGTGCCTGGCTTATACTTGTAATCTTAGCACTTTGGGAGGCTGAGGCTGGAAAATTGCCTGAGGTCATGAGTTTTGAGACCAGCCCAAGCAACATAGTGAGATCCCATCTCTACAAAAATTACAAAAATTAGCCAGCCACTCAGGTGGCTGAGGTGGAAGGATTGCTTGAGTCCAGGAATTTGAGGCTGTAGTGAGCTATGATGACACCCCTGCACTCTAGCCAGGGCGACAGAGCAAGACCCTGTCTCAAAAAAAAAAAAAAAAAAAAAAAAAAAATTAAGGAATGAAGGAGGATTTAAATGATGTTTTAGAGTCTTATGTGTAATTTTTATTAAGCTTTTGAACAGGCGAACCCCCTAATTAAAGAAGAAAAGAGAAGGAAGTATAATTTATCTTCCATTATAATTAAAGAGGATAATTTTGTCAATTTCCGCTTTTTAAAAATCCTTTTTTAAAAAATAAAATGAGTCTACCCACTCTTGCAACAATAGGATTTTACCAAAATTCCAGGTATAGTCTGTCTACAGCTGTTCAAAAGTTATTATTAGAGAATCTTGGAATCAGATTGAACCTTAGAGGTCTGCTATTCTAACCTCCAACATGGGAATCCCTCCTACAGCTCTCTATATCTTCAGGGAGGCAAAGGAAGTCCACCACTGTGTGGGAACTCAATCTATTGGTGAACAGGTGAAACTGTTCAAAAACTGTTCTTGCCACATCAAAAGTAACATCCTGAGCTTTCAATCTGTTTGTCCTAGCTCTGCAGCCACCCACCAGAGGGCCAGTCTCACTGTCTTGTGAGAGCGCTCAATCCTCTGGAGGGAGTTTCTCTGTTCCCTGGGTTTTCTCTTTTTGCAGCCATTTCTCATTGCTCCTTGACTCCAGTGGCCTCTCTTCTCCAGGCAGCCCTCCAAGGAGCATGCAGCACAGAGCCAGAAGTGGGGCAGGGAAATCACAGACTTTGGAGACGGGCAGTACGAGCATCGAATCCTAGCTACTTACATTTGATTCTTAATGTTCTTCTCTGTAAAAATGGGTACTAACCGCACTTATGTCTTAGTCTTGTTAAGAGGATTAGACAGGATAAGATCTGTAAATGAATAAGGGCACAATAAACATTTACTCTAATCTGATGCTTCTTTCAAAATGTGATGTGTAAAGTTGAACATAACACTAATTTAGATGTGTTTTGATCAGTAGAGAGTAAACTATTTCCTTTCTCTGGGGCATCATCCTATTCCTTCATTTATGCAGCCTAAAAGTATTAGTATTATCTTTTGGGGCACAGCCAGATTACACTATTCATTCATATTGTACTGCAAAGTGCTAACTTCCACTAAGTCAGTCTTACTTCAGTTGTAGCCCAAAGTGTAAGAATTTAAATCGGATGAAATCTGATTGGACTAAGTGTTGCTCTGGCTTCTTGCTCATTAGCTTCTAGCAAGGAAGGTCTGTCTTTTGAATCACAATCCAATGCTAAATAGCAGCTGGCTCTCCAAGACATATATTCTGGAAGATCACAGATGTTGGAGACAGCCCGACCTGAGGTTTGCATCTTAACTCTGGCACACTACTCTGAAGGAGTTATTGAACTTTGCTGAGCCTCAGTTTCCTCTTTTGTAAAATAGAAATAATAAATCAATAATAATAGTACTTCAATGAGTTATATGAATAGATTGTGTACCTTCTCTGATTTATTCTAGTGATTAATAAAAATATTTGACCACAATAGGACTTGAGACTGAACCTTGTACCACACTACTAGCGGCCTTTCTCTAGGTTGAATAACCATTGTTCTTTGAGCACACATGTCTGCTCCATCATCCAGCCCACGCTGTTTCATCTTTCAGGTATATCTGGACAGGCTTTGTCAAATGCCTCGCTAAAATCAAATACTCATTAAGGCAGATTTCTTTGGGCTCCCTGTGTGTGTTTTTCCTTCTTCCATCTCAGACATTAGGGTGGATAGTTACTATTTTTTAATTCTCTCTTAATTAGTTCCTCCTTGTTCTTCCAAAGGATATACAGAGGTCTCCGGTTTCTAGGCTACTACATTTCCTGAGATGATCCCTAGACAGAAGTAATTTGAGTTTTCCTGGCTTCTTTTAGAAGGGGTCATTGTATAAATTGATACATGTGTTAGCCCAGACAGGTCTCTCATTTACTCAAGGGTTCTGAGTGTGTGCGTGTGCATGTGTGTCTGATGGTGCAACAGGGCTTGAATTACATCTTTGGAACTCTTTGCTCTGATGTATGCAGTATCTCCACCATCAAATCAGAGCTTAGATTTCTCATCGTTTTTGCCATCATCACAGACAATTAAGATTTAGTAGAAGGAGATAGACTGAAATTCAATTCTAAGGAGCAGCTAAATCCAAACTCCTAAAACCTGGGTGAGGCGGAGTGGAAGAGTGTTCTGATAATCCGGTTAGTGAAGGAAAAAGCGCCCCCTAGGAAATCATAACAAATAGTCGTAAGCAAGTCCTTTTGTTGACAACTTTATCCAATAAACCATCTTCCTTGGAGACTTTTCTAAACTTTAGAGTAATCCTCTCCTTGCTGCAGAAGTCCTTTTGTTGGGGGAAATTGTTAAGTAAATACAGGAGTGGCAGGCCTCCATAAGCATCAGCTGTCTCCAAATTCTTTCAATTTGTCAGTCTCTTATCTGTCCTGTTGGGAAATCAACCCTCTGGCCCAGGGATCTCTTTATCAAATGATGAAATGAATGAAATTATTCAGAAGTCGAAATGAATGAAATTATTCAGAAGTCCAAATGAATGAAATTATTCAGAAGTCCTCTTCTCAGACTCTCTTAGTCCGTGTCTAATTTTTGAGCCAATCGCTGCCAAATTCTAGGCAAATGACAATAGAAATAACTTTCCATTGCTTTTTCTTCAAGTATTATGTACTGTTGCCTTAAACATCATATTTAAAATACTCCAGGTCACAGATGATGGCATAAAAAACCTGGTCCAGTATGGAGTTAGATCTGAAGCTTCTTAGCAAGCTGAAGCAAATGAAAACTCAAACAGCAGAAATGTAGCCCTGGAAGTGAATGAGCAAACAAAATCAAAATAATGAGTAACAGAGTATAGACTGAGTCAGGAAAATCTGCTAAACATTATTGCAAAGTTATTGACAGAATTATATATATTGATAGAAAAGTGATAATAAAGTGTTAGAGAGGCAGAATCCTACCCCTGATAATAAATAAGAAAGCTTTAAGAATAATAAAAATTTATCCCCAGATGTACAAACTACCCTTGCAACTTGCTGCAACCCATTACTCAAAACAAGTCAAGCTTTGAAATAATATGTGTAAAGCACCTGCTACAGTGTCTGGTACATAGTATGTATCTACTAAATTTTAGTTCCCCTCTATTTCTCTGTTGTAGACATCAGTACACATTTTTTCCATGCCTGAAACTGACATTGTGAAGATCTTTCAAGAGTCTTAATTTTGAGGCATTGCTGCCAGTTACCAAGTTCTAATACTCCAATTTACATTTTGACTCTCCTGAAAAATGAATATTTTAACATAAATTCAATTCAGTGGAAAAGATTTACAGGCCCCAAGAGTCCATGTATTATGGCTTTTAGTCTCTTTAACTCCAGCACTCTCAGATTTTGCTGATCCCAAGCCATTTATTAAACAGTTTAATTGCTCTAGCTTTTCCCTCTTATGGTTCATCTCCTACTGGTTTTATCTCCTTACGTTCGTACCAAGGCCTAGGGATATCATGAGATTACTCCAACAGAGGCAAAATCTGCCTTCTCCCTTCTTCAATTGCTGGCACAGGCACCAAGCTTGACACGCTGCATATAATTGATTTTCTATTGTGACCAATTTATGTCTACAGGTAACAATTCTTTGTGGAAGGTCACTGTAGATCAGAGAAGCAGGGTTATCTCACTACCTTCTGGCTTACTCAAATGAAATAACAGCAACAATAGAAATAATAATAATGCTTATGGAGCACCACCATCCGAGACCATTTCCATGAGTGTCTTCGATGATTTTATGAAGGGCAAACCCTGCACTTCACAGAATGCAGCTAAAGTTCATCCTGTTCTCGTAACTAGTAGGTTTAAAATGGTATAATTACACAGTAAACACTCATCCGTTTCCCGCACTTAGAAAATACTTTCCTTGGGAAATACCATATTATTGTATTGCCAATTGCGATTCCAAATGTATATTGTAAAAATACAAACAGGTATTTTATAAAATACTCTGGGGAACACCTATAATTATAAACTTCCCTGTTTTTTGAAGACAAGATCATTGTCTTTGGAGACAGTGATTTTAGAAGAGCCAGGAGGCAGATGTCCTTGATGTGTGTATGCCTTTAATTGGGACAGCCAAAGACAGTGATCCAAGAGAAAGGGCAAAGAGTGAATCTAGCCATGTGAGTGACATTGGGAGTGGGTGTAGGGAGTATTCCAGTGATTGCCATCTAGGCCCCAGAAGTTCTGTTAGGAAGCATGGCCAAGCTGTGGTTGCCAAGTGGGTGGCCAAATCATAGGATAATGCTTGTGGCTTTGAGTATAGCCAGGGTCACCTAAAGCCGCAGTCCCCAACCCCAGGGCTGGGACCAGTCCATGACCTGTTAAGAACTGAGCCACACAGCAGGAGAGGAGTAGCAGGAGAGCAAGCGAAGCTTCGTCTGTATTTACAGCTGCTCCCCATTGCTTGCATCACTGCCTGGGCTCCGCCTCCTTCAGATCAGGGGTGGCATTAGATTCTCATAGAGGCACAAACCCTACTGTAAACTGCACATGCGAGGGATGTAGGTTGCTCACTCCTTATGAGAATCTAATGCCTGATGATCTGAGGTGGAGCTGAGGCGGTGATGCTAGCACTGGGGAGCAGCTGCAAATACAGATTATCATTAGCAGAGAGGTTTGACTACACAATAAATGTAATGTGCTTGAATCATCCTGAAACCATCCCCCCATCCCACCCCAGTCTGTGGAAAAATCGTCTTCTATGAAACTGGTCCCTGGTGCCAAAAAGGTTGGGGACCACTGACCTAAAGAGCTGGCTGGTGGGCTCTGTGGCATGGGTTCCACCTTGGTTCCTCTATCTAGATTACTGTCCCTTCTACCCACCAGAGAAGGCGCAGTATGGGAAGTACTCTTGTGACATCTAGGGTTGTCTATACTATGGTGGCTTTTGGCTTCCTGTGTGTGCTAGCAGAAACACTTTAAGGGTATAGTAGCTTTGGGAAAATCTTCCATGGCAGCTTTCCTCCTTAAGATTATCCCCTTGGAAAGCAATTTACAACACTAAGGTGACCAACCATCCTGGTTTACCCAAGACTGTGCCAATTTTAGTACAGAACGTTCTGCATCCCAGGAAACTCCTCGGTCTCAGGTAAACTGGAACACTTGGTCACCCTTACCTCCGATTTTGTCCTCTCAGTTGACAGAGAGAACTACCTAGTTGAGGGAAAATGATATGTCAGTTGTAATCCTGTATTCCACTGGTGTCAGCTGGAGGTCTCACAGTGGCCTGCAAGTTCTGTGTCAGGAGCCATACCACTGCTCCGGGAATGCGAGACACAGGGGATGCACATTGTTATCCTCTTTCCCAACTCAGGAAATGGAGGCTTGAAGACGCTAGAGTTGGGGATGAAGAGCTAGACACAGAACAGAGGTGCTCTAAACCTGGGGACAATGTCCTCTCCACTCGGCAGCAATTGCTTTTCATTTCTGTCCATAAGGAACCTCACTGCTGGGACCACTTACCTGGAAGGGTCTTGGTGACCTCACTGTTTCTTTTCACCAGCATTTGCTAAACTGGGTGGTGTGGTGACCTTTCCGGTAGGAGACCAAAAGGTCACACATTTCTGGCTTTAGCCTCACTCCCGAAACTGTAAACAAAGACTCTTCTGTAGGGAGGAAGAGAGAAAAGCACCAACATATTATTCCCTGGGCTCTTTCACAGTATTTTTTTTATGTCTGTTGTAATATTTGTTACCCAGAGAGATGTGGAAACATGAGCTAGACTTATTTACCAATAATTTATACTGACTCACGGATGACTCACTTCCCTAAATCTACTAATAGATATCAAGCGCTTCCTATTTAATTCAATTCGATGTGTATTTGCCAAATGAACACTTGGGCAAGGCATCATGCTAGGTGTTGAAGACTGTAAAAATAGGGATAAAATAAAAATAGGAATAAAACACACACATATACAAACCAGGGCCAAAAGTGAGGTGCACACAAAGGATTATGATAACGCCTTGCTGCAAGTCTACCATGGGGCACAGGGAAAGCCCAGTCAGGTGCCTTTTCACGCTTGAAGGATGACTTACGCTCTTACTAGTTAAGGACTTCCGGAAAGGATATTCCTGGCTGAGGGATCAGCGTAAGTGAAGTCATGGAGGAAGAAAAGTGTTTGAGAGAACTGCAAGTAATTGTGCATGGTTAGAGCAAGACAGCCTGGAAGATAAAGTTGGAGAAGTGGTTGGAACCAGACATTTGAAGGGAGTTGATGTCATGCCAAGGAGTCTGACTTTAGTCCCAGTGACTAGATTGGGCTAGATATGTTTAAGCAAGTTTCAAATCCTGCTAGATATATTAGGCAACCTATTTAAATAGACTGTAAGGTACAATTTCTGCAAATTAAAAAAAAACTATATGGAAATATATCTATATACTACCTTTGACCTCCAAATCCTGTACCTGGTTAGTTTAGAATGCTGGCAGTTGGCATTTTCAAAAGTGCCTGTGTTTGTTAAGTGCCTGCTGTTGCTGAGTGCTTACTACGCAAAAGCTATGGGCCAAGTCCTTAAAGTGAACATTTTAAGGGGCTTCTCTGAAAAATGGGGAAAATAAAACTTCCTGGCAGATTATTGTAAGTTTAAGGAAGATAATATATGCAAAACACCTTGTGTAGTTCCTGATATACAATATATTTTCAATAAATAGTAGGCATTGTTACAAGTATTAGCATAGATGTCTAAGAAAAACATCAAGAGGCAGCAGCGGCCACATTGTCACCAAAGCACATCCACAAAACTTGCTCAGGGCATCCTTCCACTTGGGCATTGCTTTTCCAGTGCTTACAATCTGCACAAACCCAGGTTGCTCAAAATATCTCACAATTTAACAAAAAGAGAAGCTTCTATCTTTGTTGCACCAAAAGCCTAAAATGCCTTAATAATATTGTTTGCTAGAAGCTAGTCACACCCAAAGGGAAGAAATAAACCTTCAGTGCCGGTTCTGCCTTGCTTGCCCTAGACTTCTGCCTCAGATGCTAGGTAAACTGTGGTCCCAACTTCCTGGGCTTGGAATTACATATTGGCTAGGCTGGAAAGGGGGGGTCGTTGTATCACTTGATATACATAAGAGATTTTTACATGGACATTCTGATATGCAATTTCATATTCTACTTTCTTTTAGCTCTCATCATATCATAAGCAGTTAAACAGCTAAAATAAACAGAATGTGCACTTTACAGATTACTCTCAAATCAACACAAATCCAAACCATTTTGGGAACTTCTCTCAGGGAGAAGGATCCTCTTGCCTTGGGGACAGTGGCATGAAAAGCTGGGATTTCCCTCAGGCTTCCTTGCCCCTCAAAAGCAGCAGCTCCTCAAAAGCAGGGAGGGAGGGAGAGAGAGAGAAAGAGAAAGAAAGACACATTATCTGGCAGAACATGCTGGGAAGGCAACGAGTTAATCAAAAGGATTCCAATCTGGTCGTGGACTGCCAGACTCTCCTTCCCAACTCATAGAAAAAGAAAAAGAAAAAGGAGGGGGAAAAAGAAAGAAAAAGAACGGAAAAAGCTGTAGAGTGGCTCTCCTTCAGCAACCTCACAAATGCAAAACCTTCCACTCTGGTGACTCCTCATTAGCTTACTGAATCTGACAGCATAATTATCGCAGCTGCTTCGAGCTTAGAATAAATAAATACGAAAGTGGGTGTTTAAAAATTTTTTGAGAAGGGAAATTCAGTCATCTAGACAGTCAGCAGGACAAGTTTATTTAAAACTTTTAGATTCTTATGTATTTAGATCATTTCGGAACGAGATAATGAGATAGTTGTCTTTTCAGTCTAATTGAGTTCCTAAGCTCATGGCTGCTGGCTGTCACCCCTTTCAAACTTTGCTTTAACTTTCCTTCCTTTGGAAATCTGATCCTAGTGTCTCCATTTACTCTTCCTGGGCTGATAACCTGGTGAAGGCTTGGTGCACTGGAGTGCAGAAAGTGACTTAATGGGATTGAGGAGCTAAATAACCTTTCACAGGAAACAAGATAATCAAATCTCCTTTACTTCGCCCGTAATGGCTAAAAGAGAAAGCACAAGTTCAAAAAAATAAAAAAGCTTGGAAATTAAACTATCATTTCAAAATGTCCTGTAATCTCCCTTGTCACGTGGTTTTTGCACTGCTCTTACACAGCATCAATCCATCAGCTGGAGATGCTTAGTGCATTTAATTATTCAGAGTGCACACATCCTCATGATTACGCGGTAATTTTAGCTCATGTGTATGTGTATAGGCTTCATATCTTCAAAACCCAAAGGATCACACAGTACTTTTAATTGAAGTTGCTAACTAACACAGAGTGCACTTAAAACTCCGACTAGGGGCACAGTACATATGTGTTTCCGATTAAAGCAGATCATCTTTCTTTTTTAAGTTTAATCAGTACCTATTTATTTTTTCCTCTCCCTCCTATCCTTCATTCTCCCAGGACTGAATTTATAGGAACCCCTATGTTCAATCAGTTAAAATCTATAAAATAAACATCTGTCAATCTAGGGTAAAGGAAACCAGTGTTAACCCATCATGCAGATGAAGAAGTTGAGGTTCCCTGTACCATTTTGTTTTAACTTATTCTTTGAAACAATAGAGACAATATAACACCAACATCAAAGAAGACGTTGAAAAAGGAAAACAAATGACCTACGATCCTCCTAAAGGAGAAGAGCATTTTTATTTTGTACACTACCTTTCAGTTTTGTTCATATACATTTAATTTTCACAGGTACATTATAATATGCAATTTTGTGTTCTAGTTTCTTATAGCTCATGTTGTAGCATAAATACTTCTATAACACTACCTATTCCTGTTAATTATCATTTAAAATGGTTAAGTAGTACCATGTACTGAGTCAATATACCAACATTTGTCCAGTTGGTTCTTTGGTGTTTAATATTTAAATTATTTCTTTTATTTTTATTTTATAATTTTTAAAACATTATAGACAATACTGTAATGAACATTTTCATTAATCTAGGTTTTGGAGGATTTTTCCCTATTCAGTTTTTTCTTTCTTTCTTTCTTTTTTTTTTTGAGACACGGTCTCACTCTATTGCCTGGGCTGGAGTGCAATGGCATCATCATAGCTCGCTGCGACCTCAAGCTGTTGGGCTCAAGCAATCCTCCTACTTCAGCCTCCAGAGTAGCTGGGATTACAGGCATGCTCTACCACGCCAGGCTAGTATTTTTATTTTTTGTAGTGATGAGGTCTTGCTATGTTGCCCAGGCTGGTCTCCAATTCCTGGGCTCAAGCGATCCTCCCACTGCCACCTCCCTAAGTGCCGGGATTACAGGCATGAGTCACTGCGCCTGGCTGGATATGACCATTTTTATGGCTCCTGATATGTGTGATGTAACGTTTTGCAAAGCTTGCCCCAATTTACACTATCAGCAGAGAATCATTTTTACCACAATCTCACCAACACTAGGAGTCATTAGAATAAAGAAAAAATAACTAATTTAATAATTATTTGTATTCATTTAATCCCTAGTAAAGCTGTTTATTTATTCCATGTGTTGGTATGTTCTTTTTGTTTCCTCTTGCATAAATTGCTATTTTATGCTTTTGTCCCATTTTCCATTCGATGTCTGGTTCATTTTTTATAAAATTGAATGAGTTATAGAGTGAAACAAAAACAATAATTATGATTGATTAGGAAATCTTAAAACCCAAGGGTTATTGTGTACATTATTACAAAAAAAAAAGAACAGAAGCTAAGATAGCATTGAGAAAGAGACTAGTGGTACTGGGGCATGAGTCTCTATTCAACACAAAACTGAGTCCCCTTAGTTGTGAGATATTAAACATATTACCTGGGGTCCTGTGGAATCTTTCCCAGGAAGGTTTTAAAATAAACCCAGTGCATGAGACAGTGGAAAGAGCACAGGACTGGGCACCACGATCTTGGTTCTAATCCTGGGTTTGCAACAAAGATCCTACGTGATCTTTAGCAAGAGCAATGAATAGTGGGAAGACTGTAGCTTGGGAGTCTGATTTGAAGTCAAATCTTGGCTCTACCACTTACTAACTGTTTAACTTTGAGCAATTAGACTTTTTCAGTTCCAATTTTAAAAGCTTTAATGTGAAGAGAATAATTCCAGCCTCACCAATTAGTATACTGATTGAATGAGAATTTATGTAAAGCACATATATGTGCAATCAAAGGCAGCTACTATTATACTTTCCTGGGTGTCAGTGACTCATCTAAATAATGAAGGTATGGAATAAATATTTAAGATCATTTCCCACTCTAAGGGTCTCTAATTCTTTTCTGAATGGTTTATCTTTACTCGCAGACTGTTTCAGCTCATGATGCTAACAAATTCAACTAACTTAAGGGCTTGGTTGGGCTGAGGGACTTTATCCAGCATCACAATGATATGCAACACCACAAACCATGTCTCGACCCAGCATCTCCTCTAACGTATTGGATGGGTTAGGACAACTTTTAGCACAGAAAGTGAAGAAGTGTGTTATAGGGGTCACTTCCAAATTGGCTTCTTAATGTCTTGCTTCTCAAGTACTGATTAATGGAGGATTCTAAAGGTTGAGAGAGTGGTCTGAGTTACGTTACAAACTCCAAGGAGCAGCATAGAGTCAAGACACCTGGCTGAGAATCTTCCTTCCTTCCTTCCCATCATCTCCAGCCCCTGAAACCTGGCCTCATAGAACGACAAAATAGTCTGGTTAAACTTTGAATAGACTAGACAATAAAAACAACAAACAGAATAGGTTTGCAATCATGTGGAAGCTTACAAAGAGCTAAACTAAACTTCATTAGTACAGGTTAAAGAATGTTTAAATTGTTGCAAGAGGACATACAATTATAAGGAATAAAACTACCATGATAAATGAGTTAAGATCACCCACTGATATTAAAAAGAAAAAATTTCAGTATGATCTTACACAGTATTAAGAGGAGGAAGACATTTCTCTCCCTCGGTGCCCTTCCTCCTCAACCATTCAGACCCATCATCTTTCAAGATCAGCTCACAACATCATGCTGGGCCCCATAGCTGGAGTTAATTTTACCTCCTCTGAACACTCGGAGCACTTGATATGTGCTCTTGATCTGCAGCTGTTGATATACTTGTCTCAATTCCTTAAGGATTGTAAGCACTTTGAAGACAGGGTCCACAACCAATTCACTTTTCTGTTCTTCAATATCACACCTAATAGACACTCAATAAATCTTCAATGAATGAACTGGAACATAATTCTCCCACTATGCTAGAAATCCAAGTCTATGCTGCACCATAGTCTCAGAGACATGCAGAATAATTGGAACAGATCCAGAATGGAACAATGAAATAACTAAGAAGTAGGAGAAACAGAATTTATATTTGGAAATAAAAAAAGGTTAAGGGAATTCTGCCTAGAAAGTGGTTTTGGAGCAGTGATAGCAGAGGGATTTTTAAATATAACAAGGAGATGATATTCAAAAAAGGCCTGAAGTTCTTCTATGGGAGCAAAACAAAATATTACTCAGATTTTAATAGGGCAATATGAGTGAGGCCTATCTATCAGAGTATGGATATTAGGGTGGTATGATGAATGGTACAGGTATAAATGCCCTGCCGTCTTCCATCCCTATGTGTATATAAGTATACAGTAACAATGTTGCCTATGGTACATTGTTTTTGAAAAATTAGTTGTGAAACAACTGCAAGCTTTTAAATTTAAAATTTTTTTTTCAAAGATGTTAAAACCTGTTTTAAAAGAGAAGGGGATTTAGTCCAGGAAGAATGGGAGACTTAAGCATGAGATTTGGCTTGCAAAATTAGACCAACCCAGAGAGAAAGAGAGAGAGAGAGAGAGAGGGAGAGAGAGAGAGAAAGACTGCCTTTGATGTCCTGACGATCAAGGACCATGGCTTAAGGACCAGACTCTTAAATCACGTGGCATTTACTGCCCAGATAAAAAATACTTTTCTGGATCAGTGTCTGTAGTTCAAAATGGCTAGGTTCCAAAATCAGTCTTAACTTTCCAAGGGTAACATTTGTAAGGCTTCCTGCATGAACGGAGTGGAGCCAGTTTCTAGAAGGGGCAGCTTAATGATTTTCTACTCCCCCCACCCCCAAATCATTAAACAGTGTTCCTTTCCCAGAGCCCAAGTTCATGCTGAGGGCAAAGGGAATTAAACGAAGAAGCTGAACCTGCAGCTAAGATTAGAGAGTTGCCAAGGGCCTAATTTTAGGTCCTAGCTGCCCCAGCTGACGTCCTGCACTGCTGGCTCAGCCATGAGGACCACAAGTGTGGCCGTAAGCCGGTGTCTGAGTGGGAAGAACCGCTCCCTGGCCATCTGCAAAAGCAATTAGCTTGCTGTTGGGCATGTTTTGAGAGGGACTACCAATAATTTCTCCTTCAACAAGTGTTTCTTCAGGTGTTCACGAGTCAATAAGGGAAAATGTCAGAACTTGGCAGAAGTTCCCACATGCTTGCCATTCTAATATTCACAGTTTTCCACTTAGGAGGGCTCTCCAAAAGGGAACTAATCCTGGAATTCCTGGTTTTCATGGCAAATAACCCCCTGATAAATTGCCTCTGGCTCTAGGTTTACTGCCACAACCTAGGGAAAATGCTGTTCAGGACTTCTCAGCTTCATGAAAATAGACACAGATGGACGGGGGCAATTCTTGCATTTTGTGGGGAATTTCTATACCACTCTTCCCCTGGGATTTAGGCTGTCCTTCCACTCTCCACACATTTCCCAGTCACAGGTTTTATGCTTCAATTGTCTTCTTCACAAGGCAGACAATAAGAGGTGGCATCTTCCAGATCAAAGGGGAAACAGAATATATTTTAAAGTGACAACTCTGTTATCCTGCAACCAGAATAAAACCAGAATAATAAAATGATATAAATATAAGCCTCTAAATGATTCCACACTCAAATGCCACCAGAGAGCAAAATTTCTTGCATAATTATGGTAGAGAAACTCTCCTTACATATCACTCATAGGAGCATGTCTTATTTTTGCACAATTCGCATGTCTGGGGCAGCCCTCCTCTGGGATGGAGATTCTATGTCCCTGCAGGTTGGGGACTGTGATTACCCACTGGTGCTCTCAGTCTGCAAAGGAGGCTTTTAATAAAAGCTCATTGCCAGCGGCAATGAGAGATGAGGTTGGCACTGCCAGGCCGAGGGAATGCATCCCTTAGTAGCGATGTGCCCCTGATGAGGGCCACTGTCGTGAAGGTGCACAGACTGGCCCCAGATGCTTCTATCTCTTCCTCTGTTTTTCTTCCCTGGTAGATTTCCTTTTCCTGTCTACTCTTCCTTGTCTTAACTGTCAGTCTGTTTCTATAAGTATTTCTACGCCCCAGCTCCCAGCCCCCACATACACAGGCGTGTGCACATGCGTGCGCAGGCACACACACATATACAGGCACACACACACCCAGTCCCCCCCTTCCCCGTCTCTTGGCGCCGGCCCTTTCATCTTCTCCCTCGGGGATTCGAGATGTCGCTGCAGGAAGTGCTTGTCCGCCGAGGCAGCAGCAGCAGAGCCCTGTGGCTTTGACAAACCTCATTTAATTGGGAGGAAGCCAGGAGAATTTGAAAGAACTGAAACATCCACGAAACTCCTTTTATCAGGCATAATTTAAACTCTGCATGGAAAAACCCCTATATGTATAAAGAAAAGTCAACTTCCCTCCTGCTGTGAGCACTCCTCGTCTCCCCCCAGTGCAGGCAGGCTCCTGCAAGATTCCATCTTTTCATTTTTCTAAAAGTGTCAAAGTAGGTTTGGGCTCTGTGACTGGGTGAACAGAGAAGGAATACAGATCGTTCTCCCTCACACCCGCGCACACACAGACACACACACACCCCCAGACATACGTGCACCGGAGCTCCTCTGTTGGTGGCTTTGCCTTGGATCAGCTAGGAAGAACCAAAACTCAAGTTTCTAACAACACATTGGTTTGGACAGTTGATTATTTCTTTCTAATTACCTTTCGTCAGGCAAGAGCTGGTGCCTAGAGAAAACTTTGAAGATTCACAGTGATTCTCAGTATGTAGCATAACAGACCCTGGAGGAGGAGGGCCAATGGGGAAGTTTAAGTGAAGAGAAGGGAGTGTGTGTGTGTGTGTGTGCACACTCAAGTGTGTACACTTGCATGAAGTGGGAGACTTTGAAGTCCCAAGCCTGAGAGGAGAAAGCCAAGAAGGAAGGGTGCAGGGCGTCGGCCCGGGAGGGGGGGACTGGGCTGGGAAGGTGGGTGGTGCGGCTGAAAAGGGGCAGAGGTACAAGGGAGGGAGTGAGAATTGTAGGGTGGCCCACAGCCTCTTTTGTCCTACCCACATGCCAAAGCGTGTCCCTCCCAGTTTCCAAAGTCTACTTCAGGGTCACCTCTAGTCCAATCCATCTCACTCTAGTTCTTCCACGTGGTCTCTGCACATCTGCAGTTGATTACACACAGATTTTGGCTGCTTGGATGTGATTTGTGCTGATATGTGCACGAGGGCGCCCTGTTTCCTCTTCTTCACCCTCTTTTCCTCCCACTCCGTAAGATCCTTGAGGCCAAGGACAAGCCTCTTGTTTTCCTCAACTTTTTATAGCACTTAATAAGTTCTTGACACTTAACGGCAAGTTAATAAATACTAATGACTGACTCTTCTTACAGGGTTAAGTAAGACATTAACCCCAGTTGTACGACTATGGTTATTTTTGGAGATTCTAAATGACTCACTTTAATAATAAAATACCTCAACAAGTCCTAAACCAAGAGCTTTGCCCTGCTGCAGGACAGCGTCCTAGATCCAAACCCTTCCAGGTCAGCCAGACTGTGTCTACGCCTCCGGGACAGTAGCTCCTGGCCCTGGTCCTGTCCTCACCCCACTGTGTCCCAGCCCCATTCCCCCACCCTCTCCCAGTCCCCTCTTCCCAGGCCGAGCCCTTAGGCCCTCCTCCTTAGCTTTTTTTCCTCCGGCTTAGGACTTCTAAAAACTATTTTCGGTTGAATGGTGGATGTTTTTGCAGAAGCTCCACGTAAGGACAGTCTTCCCATGACCACACTGCCCACACCCTCCTGTAGCCTTTCCTGTCTGTGTTCTAGAAACACAAGGAGAGCTTTGACCGCATGATCCCTCAGCATATTTCAGATTTGGAGGATGACTTCAGGCCCAGGCAGCAAAGGCTGATTTCAGGGTAACTTGTGTTTCCAGTGGTGTCCAGCCTGGGGGACGCTGCCCTCCCCCAGTGCCCCACCTCGGCGGCGCTTCCTTCTGCAGCATCATGTTACCAATCACGGAGGGCCCAGCTCTCCTCTCATGACATATCCATGTCACCGATCATCTTACCCTCCACAGAAAGAGAGAAGGGCCTTGTTAGAAACTTCGGTTTTGCTTCTCCTAGCAGATGGTAGCTAAAGCAAACAGCCCAGAGGCAACTTTCACCTCATCCCATTTCTAAGTGTAAGTGTGGATATGTGAAATGATCAGATCATTACAAGGAGGTCCTTGTCACCTCTTCCCACCAGTGCTTTAGAGTTTGAGAGACTCTCATGCAAAACTCAGGCAAGACTGGGTCCCATCTTGCTTCTCCCAGGCAAATCAATCTCTAACTTCACTCCTGGGTGCAAACGCTCTGATTCTCCAGTGTTGAGAGAAGACACTTATGACACCAAGACTTAGCACACATGTACACACACACACACACACACACACACACACACACACACACACACACTCACCATCAGGAAGCTGGTGCAGCTGCGACGGCAGGGCGCTGAAGTAATCGTGCACAAGTGCCTCCTGGGCAGAGACGCGGTCTCGGGGAAAGCCTCTCAGCATTTGCGAGGCCAGGTCTTCAGCTTCAGGAACTCTGCCCAGCCTGGAAAAGTGGGAGAGAAAAATGTGTTTCTCCAGCAGCCTCCCTTCTGAAAAAATAAAGGGAGAAAAGCAAAAAGTAAAGGAGATAGCTCGACTTAGAAGAATGTTTTAACTGGCATTTTCCTGGGAATTACTAAAGTTGATGGCAAGTGGGAAAATAACCCCCATACAAATATGCTCACCCCTGCTGTTACTTAACATGAAGGAGAAAACTCTCGGTATTCTACCACTCAGCTCCCCTGCCCTCCACTGCGTCTCTGGGGATTGTGAACACATAAAAGGCACAGAAGTACTATTATAGAAGCAGAAATATATCATTAAGGATACTTCTTGGAGGGACACAGGAGCCCCAACCAAGCAGAAAAGCCTGATTGAAAATGTTCCGGTCTCTGGACTCCAGGGGTGGCAAGCACAGAATCCTGGGCAGGGAGAGGGAGAAAGGTGATTCTGGAGGGTGAAGTTAGGCAGAAAATATGCTTATTTATAGCATTTCTGAAGCTCAGCCCCCAGAGTTATTAGTTAAGAAGCTCTCTTGGTTCCCCTGAAGTGGAGCAGAGGAAGAAAGACAATTAAGTGTCCAAATCATAGTAAAGACAAGTCCTCGAGCTGACCTCATATTGAATTATATATTTGGAGATTAGCAAATCCATTTATTGAGCAACTACTATGTGCTAGTAGGTGGTTGGCTCTGGGAGATACAGAGCAAGACTCTGTCTTCTGGCAGCTTAGTCTAGTAGAGGAGACAGTCACTCATCAACTTATCACACAAGTATGTAAGTACAACTGTGAAGAGATGGCCCCTATTGTGGTCTGAACATCTGTGTCCCTCCAACATTCCTACGTTGAAACTTAATCACCATGTACCCCCATGATGAGCTGAAATAAAAAAAAAAAAAAAAACTTAATCACCAAAGTGATGGTATTAGGAGGTGGGGCGTTTGGGAAGCAATTAGGTTATGAGGGTGGAGGCCACATGAATGGGATTAGTGCCTTCAAAAAAGAGGCTTGAGGGGGCTCTTTTGCCCTTTCTGCCCAGTGAGGACACAGTTAAGAAGGCACCATCTGCAAATCAGAGAGCTCTCACCGGACACCCAATCTGCTTGCACCTTAATCTTGGACTTCCCAGGCTCCAGAACTGTGAGAAATAAATTTGCATTGGATTATAAATTACCCAGTCTAAGGTCTTTTATTATAGCAGCCTGAACTAAGACAGCCCTGATGGCTGACCTGGAATGGCAGCAGGAGGTGGTCAGGGAAGGCTTTCTTGAGGAAGTAGCCTGTGAGCTCAGAGCTGAAGACTTGGGGGCAGGCAAGGGGCAGGCATTGCCAACAGAGGGACCCTGGGCTGGGAGAGAGAAGAGTGAGTTTTAAAGAAGGGAATCAAGGATGGTTGTCTGGCCCAGGACAAAGAAAGGGAGAGGGGCCTGATAAGAAGCCGGGGAGGGTGGTTTGTGAGTCTCCATGTTTCCTATTTACTTACAATGTTTAAAGGTCTTTGCCAACCTAGTGCCAATCATTTAAGTGCACCCATCTCTACAACCCACAGATACGCTGACAAGTGGAAAACCGCAAGAGGGAAAGCTGTACAGATCCCAGAAGGCAATTAACCACAGGGCCGAGGTCTGACTTTCAGAATTAAGTTGCATGGCCATGAAATACCTTAGCAAATCCCCAATTAAGCAAAAATAGATGGGCTTACTTAATGTCAAGTACACAGACTTGCTTAAAGCAAGAAAGAGCAAGATATTCTTTCCCTTCCAGGTGCCATGATGCAGGGATGCTGGAAGTCCTGGCCCAGAATAGTAATTTGCCTAATTTTTACATGATATTTGCATAAGAAACTTTCAGGTATCTGATTCCCATGACATAAAATGGTTTCTGCAAACAGACAACTACCCTAAAACTCAGGAATAATTGCTTCATAGACAAGATAGAAAGGAAATTTGCAAACCCCCAGTCCTTGCAAATTTCCAGGCCAGTTAGGAGAGAAAGGAATCCAGTGGGGAGGCCTGCTCATTACCTGTGGCCTGAAGAAGGACAGGCAGGTATATTCTCCATCCAGGATATCCTGTCCAGGCAGAGGTTTTTTAGGCCCATGAAATAGAGGTTTTGGGGGTACAAATCACTATTAGTGAGCCTGGTAACAGTCTGGAAGGAGATTCAGGGAAAATCTCATGAGAACATTTTTAGCTGGTCCACCCACACTATTGGGTGGTGGGGTGGGTTGTGTGCCAAAATTGGGGCCTGAATCTACTTTCTGCAGCCTTCAGGCTTTCTGGTTAAGTATGAATCTCCGGTGTGTGGAGGGGGCAGTGGGTAGGTGGTGGTGGTGGTGTGGAGCGATGACCCTCCCCACCCCAATCAGTGACTTGTTCTCTCCGCATACTCCCTCACCCCACTGCGCAGAACAGTGGTGGCTCCAGACCTGCCCTGCAGTGGGGGCTTAGGTGCTGCAATCTGATTCGACAGAGAAGGCCAGGGACCTGTGTCACACTTGTGTTAGCACGGCAGGCATACTGTTGCTATTTAGACTATGTTTATGTAGAGTGTCTGGGGAAACCAGGAAAGGCTGACGGAGCTTTGGAGGGCCTTAGGGGAGCCCCTTTTCTTAAAAGAACAGGCCATTTTTTTAAACTAGACAAATGAAAGAAAGAAGAGTAGGTAGCGATCAGTGACATAAAGACTTCTTTTTTAGGACTTTCCACTTCAACTAACAGAGACTCCCCTCATCCTTCCCACACGGTTGCATCAGGGCTTCTAGCAGTTTCCAGATTTGCTCCAACCTCACAGCCTCTGAACTATGACTGTCACACACCACTTTTCCTTCTCCTCAGCTGGCAGAGGTGGTGACCAAGACAAAGTAGACAGATGAAGTCTCCTCTACCAGTGAGCCAAGTTTGGTGTTCCCTGTATAAGCCACCTCCACACCTCCTGGACATAAGCCTTCCCTGGCAGCCCTGGTAGTAGGACCACTGGATCTGGGCCTTTGGCAAGTGCCCCAGTGATCACTGCCTTGCTACCGCATATCACACTGTTATTGGGGAGCTGAGAAAAGAGGTCTGAGGAATACTAATGTTGCTTCTTTGGGCATGAATGTTGATTTATCGACACCTTCCATGTTTATATCATTCTGCTTCGTCCTGCTACCCGCAGCCTTGCTCGCTACCCGTTGCCTTTATTGTCACATTTCTACACTTTGCCACTGCCTCTAACGCCTCCTGGAATAATTCTCCACTGGTTTCACCCTCTACTTTAGAAATGGAAGTTGGTATGAAAAATGAACATCACAAGTGCTAATTTGCCTACTAGCACCTTTCCATATAGGCTAAATGTTAATGAATATTGTTAGGCTTGTGATGTTAACCACTGAACACCCCAGGAATGTCTTGCAGAGTTAGGGAGACCCATCCACCCAATTAATGAGAGTCTGTTATTAAAGACAAAAAATCCTGTGATAAACCATTCCTTCTGGTAACATTTCAACAAGTGAGAAGTGTTCCATTGTCAAAATAATACATACTTATTCTAGAACACCTAGAAATGCAGAGAAGGAAAATTAAAACTATTTCGTCACTCTGACATAATCTCCTTCACTCAAACATAATCACCATTGCTTTACTGTTCATTTTTTTCCTTCAGTCCTTTATTTTTACACAGATATGTTTTTTGTTTAACAAGAAAAAATGGGGGCCGGGCGCGGTGGCTCACGCCTGTAATCCTAGCACTCTGGGAGGCCGTGGCAGGTGGATTGCTTGAGGTCAAGAGTTCAAGACCAGCCTCAGCAAGAGCGAGACCCCGTCTCTACTAAAAATAGAAACAAATTAGCTGGCCAACTAAAATATATATATAGAAAAAATTAGCCGGGCATGGTGGTGCATGCCTGTAGTCCCAGCTACTGGGGAGGCTGAGGCAGTAGGATCGCTTAAGCCCAGGAGTTTGAGGTTGCTGTGAGCTAGGCTGACGCCATGGCACTCACTGTAGCCCGGGCAACACAGCGGGACTCTGTCTCAAAAAAAAAAAAAAAAAAGAAAAGAAAAGAAAAAATGGGATCATATCATATAACTATGTAGTAGTTATAACATACTTTTCTACTTGACTAACTTGATCATCTTCCCATGACTTTGAATAGCCTTCTGAAACATAATTTTACTGGCTGCATAGCATCTTATTATGTGGGCATACCATATTTTATATAGCCAGTCTCTTATCTGAGTTGGTTCCTTTTTTGTTGGGATGGGGTAGTACTATTAAAATCATTCTATAACAAATATCCTCAGAGAGAAATTTTCATGTACTTGTGCAATTATATCCTTAGGATAAATTCTTAGAATTAAAATTCCTAGGTTGAAGGGTGTACAACATGTTAAAGTATTAATATTTGACTTCTATTGTCAGCTAAAAGCACCAATTCCCATTTCCACCAGCAGCCTAGGAGAATGCCCACCCCTGGTGCAAGGATAATAAATTCGTTCCAGCCAACCTAAATTACCACAGCACCCATTGCTTATAAAAGTCATAAAAAGAATTAAGATTGTGTATAGATCCTAAAAGATGGTCTAGGTGCCAGGACTTCTACCTTTAATTTTAAAAGTTCAGAATAGAAATACAAACAATAAGAAAAAATGAAAATCAAGCTTTGTGGTTATGTAAAACACCATCTACTAACCCATCACTACACATACCTAAAGTCTGGTTTTCTCAGAGGTCTGAGATGACAGTTTTGATTTCCTAGCACAGCCTGGCTCTGAGTATAAAAATCTGCCATACGCAGTGCTGCCATTGACCTCCAAGGTGTAGGACAGGCTGGTCACCATGAGCCCAACTGGATTGTTTTTTTTTCCCTCCAGATCCATAGGAAGAGGAAAGGGGCAGGGATAGAATAGGCACTTTTTTAATGTTCTCAGTTTAGGACATGGTAAAGCAGATGTCCACAATAAGAAATACAGCCAACACCAGGAAGAAACATCAGAGAAATTGTCCTATAATACTCACCACAGGAGCTGTGGTCAGTATTAAGGTGGTTTGCAGATTTGGAGTTGCCATTTATTTTGGAAACCAATAATGAAATGAAAGCCACAGAGCAGCGCTAAAATCCACATATCTCTAGCTACGGGTTAGGGAGCCAGACCATGTTGGCAAGAGAGAGTTCGCACATCTTGAATGAAATGATAAAGAGCAGTTCCCTGGAACCTGTCTCCAAAATAATGGGGAGTTTTGGGTTATATCAGTGCTTGTGAAAATAAGAGTGGAGTGTGCGGGCATCCTGGGTGACCTGTCCCTCCCCATAAAAGATCCTTTGCTAGTGTGTAGTTCCATGTTCCTGACCTAGTTCACTCTTTGTACCCTGGTATTCACTCCACGTGGAGACTGCTTAAAGCATATGAACAGTAAGTATGGAGGAATCAGACGACATTTGGTTAAGTTAAACTACACCACATTTTCAGGAAGGAACAACGTTCAAATGTTCAGTTAGGATCTTGGCCGGTGAAACTCTTCCACGTCTCCCCACCTGCGCGAGTGTGTTTTTCTTTGACATTTGAGCTCGTTTCCCCTGTCTCTGATGTTTTCCTCACTGCCCTTTTTGCCTCCTCACTGAAGCAAAAAGAACAGAGGCTCGGCTAATTACTCTCAGATCAAATAATACTGGTTATTGTAATTGGTCATTGTCCGAAAACACTGAGTTCTTCTGAGCCCCGAGGTTGCCTGGCACAGCTTAGTTAGCTAACTATTCCCGGAATGTCTCTATTATCTGTTTTACTTTGCAAAAGAAACTAGGGATTTGTTGAAAGCTGGTAATAAAAGTCTGCCCTGGTCTGAGCCGAGACTGCGTAGAGAGGGCCTGGGAAAGCATGACCTCCATGAATCAAGCTCCCCCACCCCCCCAAATAGCCACTCAATGATGTTAGTTGGTTTCTCTGTGTCAGAGAATAATAAACCCACTAGGTTTTCTTGCAGGCCAACATTCCCTCGTTCTCAGGGCCTGGGGCATGGCTGAGGGACACAAAACAATTTTAATGACCAAACTCACTGAAAGTAAAATGGTTCATAGAGAAAAACTAACAGACTTGCAGGGGGCTGGCTCTCCAAGAGGCATCTTCCTGGGGCTTTGGGCCCCAGATGGAGGTGCTCAGGGGCTGTTGTTCAGGGACTGAGGTCCAGGGAACTGTCTCCTTAACCTGTTTAAAGATGACTTCCCAGGCCAGTGCTCACCTGTTCCAGACAATCTGAAGGCTTTGAGGCTTCGGCAGCGGGAACCATTCTGGAAAGAACACAGACAAGCATTAAAAAACAAAAACAACCCTAAAATCTTGTTGCCAAAAATATGGTTAAAATTCTGAAAGCTCTTCTTGGCTTGGGGTAAAGGAGGTTCAGGTTATCGTGTAGGCTAACTAATGATTTTTAAAGCCTCTTTTCCCTCTGAATTTTTATGATTTGGTGAAAGATCAGTATTATGGGTTTAATCGTGTGCCACCCAAATTCATATCTTGAAGTCCTAACCCCAAGTACCTCAGCATCTGACCTTATATGGAAATAGGGTTGTTGCAGATATAGTTAGTTAAGATGAAGTCATATAGGGTGGGCCCTAATCCAATTTGACTTGTATACTCATAAAAAGGGAAATTTTGGACAAAGAGGTCATGCGGCAGGGAAGATGACGTGAAGAGACAGCAGGAGAACACGGCCACCTACCAGCGAGCTCTGGGACAAACTTTCCCTTGCAGCCCTTGGAAGGAACCAACCCTGCTGACACTTCAATTTCAGACTTCCCAGCCTCCAGAACTGTGAGACTATAAATTTCTGTTGTCTAAGCCACTGAGTCTGTGATACTTTGTTATAGCAGCCCTAGCAAACTAATATAGTCAAAATATTCAGTAAGGTCAATGAACATTTATTTAACATGTACTGTGTGCAGAGCATGTGCCAGATGCTGGGGAAAATACAGAAGAAATCAAAAGAAACCTTCCTTTGCTTGCAGAGCTTATAATTCATTTGGGAGAACAGAATATACATGCATGAAATGTGACAAATGATGAGGCAAAGTCTCAAAGACTCAAAAATGGTAAAAAGTGAGGGGAGCTAATTTTATATGTCATTTGCAGTAAAAATGCAAGTGAATTGTGGCTTGAATAGTCCAAAATAGGTGATAATAAAAGTTTGTTATTTTCTTTGGAGTACTTCATAACATTTACCTTTGGATATGTGTGTTTCTATTATTCTTGACACTATTTAACACAAACTAAAACTACCCTGAAAGGGGACAATTTCTCCTTCATTGTAGAATTACTAATTGAATGCTGATTCTACGTACGGCCATAAGAGGAGTTTTGAGGGGGTGCAAAATCCTTCTTTTCTCACTCCAAATTGAGAAAAGAATATTTCAACTCTCATTTAAAATGATATTTCTGCCTTATACTTTTTTTTAGGCCTGAACTGTAAGAATTTTGGTTTTAAAAAATATCTTCCTCTAACTCCTATATGAACAGAATACGGAAGACTTTATCACAACAAAGAATTTAATCATAGTTGGGCAAAAAATTATTTTGATAATACTGACATTTATGTTGGCATGTGCATAGAAAGACCTGGAAGACTACTCACTAACTAGCTAGTGATAGTGGTTATAAGGGGTTACCTTTTTTTATTTTTATGCCTATTTTCTCAAACTTTCTTTTAATAAAAGCGTATACAGTATTATTGCATAATTTCAAAAGTAATTTCAATTAAAAATTGAATTTATAGTCCTAAGAGTTATAGAGTGAAAGAAGTGATCAAAGAAAGTGATTTCAGTGAGTTTTCAAGGTCAGGTGCAATCAAATGGGACCTGTCTTCTGGTGTTTTATAGTCCCAGGTGGGCATTAGGGAAGCACTTGCATTAATATAGACAGGTTATTTACTCTCTGTTCAGTATAATTGTTCCTAAGTTCAAAATAACCAGCAAAGATAAGAATATCTGGCATTTGTTTAGTATGTTTATTTCCAAACCCCACTTTCTGCTGCCTATTTACAGTTCTTTGCTGGCCAAACAAAATTAAAATATTTCCTCATTCAGTCATATCCTAGTTTCCAATCAACATAATTAAATCCATTTCAATCCTCTCCCATTTTCTGTGTTTTCCTTCTGAGAGCTCTGAGTGCTGTGTTTTTTGGCCTTTAAATATTTAATACTATTTCTGACTCCAGTGTTGTTCTTGTGGAACATGGATTGGGAGTTAGCTGAATTCGGGTTTGAATACTAACTCTACTGCTTCAGTTTTGCTGAGACCTTACTCAAGATCCTTTGACCAAGGTGACTCTCAGTTTTCTTAACGCAAGCTGGAGTATTCATCTCACGAGGATGCTGAAGCAATCCAACAGAACAACGCACGTAAGGTTGTTGGACCACTAAACAAAATACCTCCTATTTGCTTTTCCTTTCTCTTTCTCTTCCTTTGAAAAGTAATGGTCAGTGTAAACAAGGCGTGTTTGGGCATTTGGACCCGGGATCCAGGTTTTGAATCCACGTGATGCCACTTACCAGCTGTGACCTAAAGGTGTTGCTTAATCGCACTGGGCCTCAGTTTTCTCATCTGTGGAAGGGGGATAATAATAGTTCCCACTGCACAGAGTTGTGAGAATTAGGATAGTAAGTATAACATAAGTGTTTTCTCACTCTTTATCTCTCTCTTTTTTTTTTTCCCTGTTTCTTTCCCTTATCTGATGTAGCATGCTTCTCTCTCCCCTCTCAGGTATTTCTGCCTTACTGTTCTCCTTGGAAACCTTCTATAACTGTTTCTTTCTCCTGAAATTCTAACTTGCTCCAAGTTCCAGTTCTTATATCTGGGTTGATTTCTTTTGAGTCCTCAGTGTGGGCCAGAGGTATGTTTCTTAGCCGTGTGGTAGAGTAACACGAACACAAGCCCAGGCTTAAATCTCCTTTTTGCTACTTATGAGCTCTGAGACTTTGGGGAAATTGCGTAACCTCTCTGGTTAATTAATTGAGAAATTTCCAAATCTGTAAAAGGGGACCCATTTTCCAGCTGCTGGGAGGATTAGACAAGATTAAGCATGTGGCATTTAGTAGGGGCTCAATAAGGGTTAGTCTCATTCCTTTTCTTTTCTTTTTCTTGTTTTCACCTCTCATTTTGGAGAGGTAGCATGGTCTAATACAGTGGTTCTCAAGCAGAGCTGAATATTAGCATCACCCGGGGAGCTTTTAGAAGAAAGGAGGCCCTGGAGTCTGATTCAGCTAGTCTGGGGAGGGCCCCAGCATTGGTTGGGTGTTGTACTGTTATGTCTTTAATGGTCTCCAGATGTTTCTAGTGAGGAGCTAAGACAGAGGACTGCTGGTCTCGCAGAGAGGGCAGGGTCTACCACTCACCAGCAACTCGACACACACTTTTCTGAGGCTCATTTCCTCATCTGTAACAACTCAAGTGAGGTGGTTGTCCTTCCAAATGAATCATGTATATAAAACTAATCAGTGTATATTAAAATTGCAGAACACAGTGTCTGACATGTACTTAATATGTTGCTCAAGGACGTGAAAGAAGAAGCATGACAAGGGAAAACTCAGTTCTTATAAATTCTACCAGAGAAGGGTGACTTATCAGAGTTGCCCCAGGACCCCAGGAGTGACAACATCTTGTACTTGAGGGTTCGCGTTCTGTGTAGACAGATTGTGCTGCCTTCCCACATCTATGCTGTAGCTATAATAGCTGAGATAGAGGGATTGATGTGTCCAGGGTCAGTCAGGGAGCAGCTACGGGGCAGAAGCAAAGCCCAGTACCTATTTGTGGCCTACCCTCCCACTCAGGCAGATAACCTGATGCCGAATGACCTTGCCTCTCTCATTGATTTTTTCCCAGTAGTTAAGCTGTAAGTGATCAGTGAGAGAATGATCCACAAACAGATAGGCATTTTACACAGCACCATTTCAAGAGGAGCCCGTTTCTCTGGCTTCAATAGCCTCTGAAAATAATAGGTCTGGAGGTAGCTTGTTTCCCTTCTCCTTCCAAAGATGATAGTACATCATTAGACCAGATTTTTCCTCATCTCCTCCCTCTGCAGTTCTCTTTAAAAGAGTTCTCATTTGAGTTCAGTTGGAATTTGAGGCAGGAAAAGCCAAGTAAGTTGCAAAAGAAAACTAAATAAAGCAGAACATTTAAATTTCCAAACTAAAAGGAGTAAAATTAAAACGAGGGCAGAACTGTTGCTACCATAGTAAAAATAGTCCATTATCATAAATGTTTAATAAAGCCCTCATTTCATAACTGATTCAATAGGGTAACCTTAGTCAATAGAGACTTGTTGATTGATTGATAAAACATCACCAGGACCATTTTGAGTCTCAGCTCAGGGTAAAACATTTTCTAGTTACTATAGTCTTGCCAGTCACCCTAAGGTTATCTTATACTGTGGTCTACTGAACTACACCTCTGGAATTTCCCAGATACAATGCATTCTTGAGATACCATATATTTAAATAGTTGATAATGTCATTAGCCTTGTTTTGCTATCTTAAGCGGTAACTTTAAAACTGCACTGCCAAAATCTGTAGCTTTTTCTCCCACCTCCCCCTCACCGCTACCCCAAACACACACACACACACACACACACACACACACACACACACACACTCATGCCTTGGCAGCTGCCTGCTCCACTTCTCCCAGGTAGCTGGCTCAGAGGCTTCTTCAGTCTTTGGCTCCAGGAGTCTTTACCAGGCTTTTGATTCCTCTCTGAGCATCATAAGGTCTCTAAGACCTCATGCTCTCACCAAGGGTGCTCCCTGGCATTTGAGCCAACTCATATTTGCAGCTTATTACTTTTCTAACCTTGTATCAAAACTTTCCATGGATTCTGAGAAAATATCCCATCCTCTGAAACCTATTCCCAAGCTCTCTGTAGAGGAAGGAGAGGCCAGGCCTTGCTCCCAGTGGGTGGAGAAGGTGGCAGGGAAGGGCATCCTCAGGACTCTCCCCTCTCACGTGTAAGGGGCCCTACCATCCACCCCCACAAAGGATTGTTGAGCTATAGCTTGATTGTGCCTTTCAGCGTTTCTTGTATTTGATGATGCATCACTGGACAACATTTACCACTCCCTGCAGTCTCTACAAATATTTAAGGGCTGCTACATGCTCAGCATTAAGAATACACAGACATGGTACCTAGCCCTGCTCCACCAAGCTTATGGTCATGTGATTTCTGTGGTATTCTTATTATAATATCATCTCCTGGTCTCCTTCAGCCCTGCTGGCTGGTCTTTCTCAGCTTCCAAAGACTCCTTTCCCTCCAGCTGGCCTTTCAGGACTGGTCTCCCAAGGTTCCATCATGGACTTCTCTTCTTTCTCTACACACCCTCCCTTGGGCAATTTAATTCACACCTGGGACTTTAAAAACTGATTCAAGCAGATGATTATTCTGTATTTCTAGATTGGACTCTTGTACTCGGTTTCTTCTTGCTTTTTAGACATCTCCATTTGGTGGTCCCACAGATATCTTAATCTGAAAATGTTGTAATAACCTTATACTCGTTACCTTCCCCACAAATCTGTTTCTTCCCTCTTTTATTCCCTGTCCTAGGAATGGTGCTGTGGTTCTCTCACCCAATGGAGATAAGTGTCTCCTTCAAACCCAAATCCGATCAGCTACAACCTCCCATGGACTCTACCTCCTAGATGCTTTTTAGATCTGTTCTCTCCTTTCCTTGTCAGTTGCCACATTGAGTCTGGTCTTGCCTGCTGCCAATTCTATTCTATAGTCTTCCAAGCAATTATTTCTAAAAGTTAAGTACTGCCATATCACCTCCCTGCTAAAAAATCATCCAATGCCTTCTCTTTGCTTATAGGTCAAAGTCCAAATTCTTAGGATGATTACTAAGCACTTTCCAATGTGGCCCTTGTCTACCCTTCCAGGTTAATCCCCAGCTATGGTCCACCACAAGGCCAACATCCTAAGCTGCCCTGGGCAATTTACCTGCTTGGTGTATTACAAATACACTTGCTTTCCTATTCTTCTGCATCCAGTTCCTTTGTCTGGAATCTTTCCCCTCTTGGTCACCTGGAGAAGCCCACCTTTCTCTAGTCATCTTGGAGACCCAGCCCACATCTCTTTTTCTCAAAACCATCCCTAAATTCCCCCAATTAAGAGGGCCTTTCTCCTAGTGTTCTTAGGGGATAGAATATACTTCCCACATTGTACTATTTATTTCTTTCCCCTTCTGGACTATATTCCTTGAAGGCAAGCATCAGTGTCTCAGTTATATTTTATTCTCTCAGTCCCTAGCATCTAGCATTCAATAAATATTTTCTGAATGAATATGAAGTTGATGCTTGGATAAAAAATAAAAATGAAATTAATTTATGAAACCTTATTCTTAAAGTGTAAAAGTAACTCAAGCAAACCCACTCGTGTATCCTGCTCTGTGTTTTATAGAGATTGACGGTGCAAGGCCCTGGCCATGAAGGTGAAGAAGGAGCCTCCAGTTTGAGCCATTTCCATGACAGTTGGCACCTCACAGCCTCTTTTCTTCTTGAACTGGGAAGGAACATGGCAGAGTTTAACTTGATTTTTATTTCTTTTTAACATTAAAAAATTGTGTATTTTTTAATTGATAAATAATAATTATATGTATTTTCAGGGTTTTACTTTAGAAAAAATATTTTTTACCTGCTTTTACTCACTTGCAATTTTTCCTATTCTTAATTACTTTAAAATCATCTACTCCCCCCTCAATAAAAACTAATAATTGACACCAAATAAATTAAAGATGAGAAAACTAAAAATAAATGTAGAAACTAGAAGCAACTATTAATGAAGATCAAAGTGGCTGTGTATCTAAATTAATTTCACTGACTGATTTGGGGGACGGGTTAATAAAGATGTTAATAGTAACTCCCCAGGAGCTTTCGGCAACGCTCCAGAAGTGAGACAGTAATGAGCCCAATCGAGGCTCACAGATGCAGCAAACGCCAGTGGCTTCATTAGCTGCAGCGAGGGAGGCTGCTGGAGTCTCAGGGTAGGGACTTCACTCAGATTAAGTTCCTGAAACATGTCACCAAGCTCACAGATTCTAAAATCAAGTCTGGGTGGAAAGACATAATCATTTTGAAATGGATTTGGAAAAGTGTTATTAGCTGATCCTCAGTCTAGGGCATTGTTTGAATTATCAGATTGTAATATTTGCCCTTTGCTAGTTGGAAGCTAAAGTGGAACACTGCTATGAACACACCTTGGAGACCAACAGGTCTGGATATTCTGAGTTACCCCCTACCTCACCAAGTGACCCTAGGCAAGACACACACCTCTCAAAGCCTCAGCTCTAAAGTCTATAAAGCAAGGATGATAACAGTGCCCCATCTGATTGGGCTGTTGTGAATCAAAGTAAAATATTATATGCAAAGTGCCTAACTCCTAGTTACTGTTCAACAAATAGTAGTTATTATTACTCAGTAGTAATAAGGTGAATAATAACTTCTATGTTCTTTCTTGGCAAAGCAGACAGAAGAAGAACTTTTAGAATCTTAGAGGGTGCAATTGGAACTAGAACCTGGATTTTTTAACTGCTAGTCATTGATTTCATTTCACAAATATCTACTGACTACCATTATGTATCAGTAAAGGGGCATGTGTCAAATACTAGATAGGTTTGCTCTATAAAAGGCTTCAGCACTTTTTCCACTACACCATATTTGGGTGAAATTAAATAACACTAAGCTATCTGTGATTTAGTAGCCTTTACTGCATACCCATTACGTAGGATGTAGATAACAAAGGTTCTTCCAGGGAAGGACTCTGTGGGCAAAGGATGGACAGACATCCTACTACAGATCAGGTATGGGAACAGAATGGACCCGTTATCAGATAGGGATGGCCTTAACAAGCGCTCAGACTGACTTAGGCAGGTGTTTGAAAACTGAGAGTCTGCTCTTATGAGGTAAAGATTCAGACAAGGTTTAAATCAAACAAGCAAAAACAAAAGTCAGTTCTGGTGCCAGGAGGTGTGCCTGACATCTAGAAGGAGGCCAAGATTTCCAAGGGAACTAAACGTTAAGAAACAGAGGTGGCATCAGTTCTTACGCACCTGTCCTTAGGTCTGAACCATGGCAAGTCACTGTGCAGCTGAACTTCCAGACTGTAAAAAACAGAATGGGAACTAACTTGCACTGAGCACCTACTAAAAGCTAGGCACTATAGCAGATGCAGTTCAATAATTTCATTGATTTCTCAGAACCAACCTGCAAAATGAGACAGGAGGACCCAAGATGATTAATGAAAGGAGAACAAGGTTTGGATGCAGATCTGACTGATTTCCAACCACAAAATGCCTCTGTGTAGGCTTGGGAGAAAGCCTCTGTTTCCTCATCTGCAGAATCGGGCTACTCCGTTCAGCATTGATCTTGGCAATTACATATGTTCTGTGCCTGGCACATAAGGAACATTTTTAAAACGAAAGGATTTCTCCCATTTTGCAGATTAGGGAATTGGGAAATAAGTAACTTCAAGTTCCCCCAGATAGTAAAAGCGGGAGCTCAGACTACAGTCCCACATAAGAGTTGATGCCCATAGTTAAAGCCTCTCTTATCCGTATCTTTCCCCTTAGTTCAAGCCACTGAATAACTCCCTCGGCTGACAGCTGATGCCGACACAGATGCACATCTTCGCTTGTGTTCACAGCAAACACACAGACACTTGCTCAGAACCCCTCGAGCCCAAAGCATAACAGCTCTTTATCATCCCAATGGGGACAAGGATTATTTTAGATTTTAATCATCATCTGTCCCATAGTGGTGTCAGATGCAGTGAAGCTCTCACATTAAATTTAAGGTCAAAATAAGACATTCCAGGAATGAGGCTACATTGCTGTAATATTAATACAATGCCGTGTGATATCAGTTTGCCAGCCCTGCTGTTTCTTGCTTCCACCTGGTGGTCAGAAGTTGACAAAGCAAGCATGCTGAAAAACAACAGGGTGTCAGCAGGGTCCCTTAGCCTGTCGTTTGCGGTACATCTGATTCTGGTCCCTGCGGGGCTTTTAGTACCGCTTTCCTGCCTTTTGGTTTCCACTAAGTTCCTCCAGTGGAAAAACTTCCCATGTGCAGTGTTCTTTCCTCGGACTGAAAGAACCAGGATAATCCCGGATGCTTCCCCGCGGCTGAACTCATGTCACAAATCAGGCATGATTTTCAGCAGATATTTCTTTAAAAGTTTGAAGGCCTCTGTGGACTCTATTCCCTTCTCTATGGGAACAGGCATCAAAGAGACAGGAATAAAATGCTTTGCACGCACATCAGGAACTAATTGCCAATTTGGCAAATGCATTGACTAATGTCATGCACTGTTATTTCTAAATCCTCTCCTGTCCTTGACCCCCAGTATCTAGATGTAAACTTGGAACCATTAGTGGAGAAGGATAAAGTCTTCTGGTGCCTGAAATGGAATTGAGAGGGATTTAAACTCAGCGCTTTTGAGTGTGGTGAAATGAACCCAGCAGTACATTAATGCTAGGATTTGAGCTCACACAGCGTGAGCGCTTTCAGAAACTGTGTTTAAGGAAGCAAACAGAGCTACGACAGACCCTTTCAGTGGAGCAAAAGGAGTTGGATGAAACAATCAATGACACATTAAAAACCACAACTGGGCTGCAATCATGTGGGCAGGGAAAAAAAAGTTTCTCTTTATCACAGAATCTTTGCATCTAATGAGATGGTGACTGGACAACCTCCAGAGGAGTAAGGCCTCTGTTTACTTTAGCTGAGAAATGTCTAAATATTTAGTTGATTCTCTTAAAAGCCCTACACGATTCTGTAGCAAACAGGGATCTAAGGTATGATCTTATCAGCTCTATATTGCCATTGGAAAATCTATTTAAAGGAAATTTGGAAAAGAGAAATCAGAAAATATGATTAAAAGTATGTTAACTTTTTTCTCTCTCAAAATTAACTAATTTTAATGTCCCTCAAATACTTAAAGACCAACACCTTGGCAGTTAATACTTTCTCTTAACTGGCTCTAAACGGTTCTCTACTTCTTATATATGCTTCATTCCTATTAGTTCTGACGGTGAAACAGAAACGGTAGGGTTTGCCACTGTCCAGGTGGCCCCAAAGTGCTTGAGGCTCCAAATGTGGGTGACTCCTGAAGCCTTTTTTCTGGGAGTGGCAGGGGGAACTGAAAAGGCTGAAGGAACTTTGTAAAAATGTCTACAGGGAATCCACCTTTTAAATTCACACTACTGTCTTGCAGATTTTAGCCAAGACGAACAACCAGTTTGCTTTAAGCTTCTGGGATCTTCTGCGCAGCAAATCCAGACCATCCCAGATATGGCATCCATTGGTGCTTTCCCCTTTCCCGACTTTCTGGTAGTGGAACCCTCTCCAGCACGCCTCTGTATTATTGCTTCCTGTGGACTGTTATTAAGGGTCACCACACTCCCTCCCCTCCCCCACTGCAGGAGGCCCCACAGCCCAGTCCTCGCCAGCTTGATTAATGTGTCTTGGCTAATTGTGTGAAAGACGGCAGCCCTTTAGCAAGTGTGACCAGTTTATTGTTCAGCCAATCAGGGGCGCCTCGGTTAGCATGTGAAAAGGAGGTGTGTTGCCGGGGAAGGGTGAGTGTTCTGGCGGCTGAGTCAAAGGAGGAGCATTTTGGGGGGTCACAGAGCAACACCCACTTCTTTGAGGGGATGTTACTATGCTCTACTAAACCTGTAAACCTCTTACTCAAAGCACTTTTTTTCTCCTCCCTCTTTTTTCAAGACTTTTTTTTTCCCATGGTGCAAGCAGGCACGACACTGGCTACTCTGCAGATGGAGTTCACGTTCCAGGGTCTTTAATATTTCACTTTTATATTTCTGTTAGAGAATGATCCTGCTGAGAGTCTGGGAATCCGTGCTCGTCAGAACCCCCTCACTGACACTTGGATATATTGCTCTGAAAGCTATCCCAGGAGAAAAGATTAAACAAAAAAAAAGCGCCTACTTTTCAAAGCCTACTTCTCAATCTGCCCACATCAAAATAAGACAACTGGCCCTTTGAAGTAGAGGACACAGAGTTCTCAGCCAGCTTGCTTAAAATGGGGAGTGGGGGAGAAGGAAAGAAAGGAAAGAAGGAAGGAAGAAGGGGACTGGGAAAGGGAGGGAGGGAAGGAAGGAAGGAGGGAAGGAATGAACAAACAAGGAACTAGTCTCTAAAATGATAAAACTCTCTTACCTTGCCCAGATTTAATCAGGCACAAGAGTCTGAATTGAAGGCTAGGAAACCTACAATCCTGTTCATCAGAGCCCCAAGAAAACAGTTAACTGGTCAGAGCAATCTGTCCAGCTGGGTGAGCACCAGGTGATTTTTTTCACAAACCTGTATAAACAGAAACATTACTGTCCTCCTCAAGGAAGTTTGGACAAGGCCTAGAAATGGCGGGGTGGGTGTGGATGGACACTGGGTGGGCCTCCCAAGTTCTGAACAATTAGGTTCCCTCAAAATTGTATTGACTGAGTTCAAAGTTTGGGGGCTCTTACAACTACTTAGAATGAAAAAGAAAGGAATGGAAATCTTATCCAGAATGGTGTTGACACAGTTCTCATCTGGGGCATTTTTTGGCTCCCATCTTATCTTCTGCTCCACTTAATCACTGGGTTCAAGCGCGAGGAAGCAGGAGCAGCAGTTCAGGCATGGGGACAGGAGAGGGCAGGCTCAAAAGGGACTTATGATTCACATAAGAGGGTGCTCCTGGAACACAGATGTTGATGACCCTTTTAAAACATAGTCCTTAGGATTGAGTTATCAACAGTACTGACCCCATGCCCAAGATACGCTGGACTTCTAAGCTTAGATTTCCAAATGCAGAGTTAGACATCTTGGCTATGGCTAAGATGTTTTCCATGGAAGCAGGGCTCACACATGACTGCCCCAGTAATAAGGAGAACTGGTGAAAGAGTGTGGATGAATGAACACAAACCCAAACTCTAGAGATCCAAGAATGTACCATATCCATCCACGCAGCCCTGGCACAAGCCACAGGGCCTGGCAGATAGTAAGTGCCTGAACATTTTTGAGTTATTTGAATGAAATTAAATCCTTACAAGAAAAACAATGCAGAGTAGGAGCCCTATTGATGTTAGGCCTGGAGAATTTTCTTCATAAATAGAAAAAGTGTACATTATTTTGAAACAACAACAAAACAAAAAATGCAAGATATTTCTCTCTGTTTTGTTGGAACCCAGTTATCTTATTTAGCACAGAATCTGGTGAGGAAGCACTTTGGCCAAGTTTCTATTATTATTGTTCTCACTAAGACCGTCTATATTAAGGATCACTGTTTATTGGCCGGACCAACCTGAAACCCGAATGTCTGAAGTTTGGGGAGCGCTCACCACAGCAGCTTTGCACTGACATCATCTAAGTTGTTTCCTACAACCCATCTGTGACCCTGAACTTCTGCTGGCATCCATAATAGGAAGCTGAGGGAAAACAGAGAGCAGAGAGGACAGGGAGAAGTATAGTCAGGGAGGAAAAACATGAGAACCAGTTTCTCCTAGAAACCATGGCAGCTGGAGATAGGAGCAATCAAAGACTGGACCACAGTCTCCACAGAAGCTTGTTCTTTTTCTATCTCAGACCAGTGGAAACAAGCACTATTCCAAGCCCTGTGGCCAAAGAGTGGCATTTTTGTTAGGCACTAAACTGTAGCAAAATAGTTAGAAATCATAAACCATTTGTAAATGACTGTAAGGCCAGTTAGTCTTTAGCTTGCTGTAGGGGTTCCATAATTCTGGTTGGTTCAAGATGCCTGATCCCTGTGTAGAACTGTTTGAGCAAGAGTATTAGATGCTGGAGAAAAAAAGGGGGAAAAAAAGGCCCCAGCTCTCTATGTCTTTTGTTTTCTTCTTCTTCTTTTTTTTTTTTTTGGTGTGAGACAGAGTCTCACTCTATTGCCCAGGCTAGAGTGAGTGCCGTGGCGTCAGCCTAGCTCGCAGCAACCTCAAATTTCTGGGCTCAAGCAATCCTTCTGCCTCAGCCTCCCAAGTAGCTGGGACTACAGGCATGTGCCACCATGCCCGGCTAATTTTTTTCTATATATATTTTTAGTTGGCCAGATAATTTCTTTCTATTTTTTAGTAGAGATGGGGTCTCACTCTTGCTCAGGCTGGTCTCAAACTCCCGACCTCAAGTGATCCACCCGCCTCGGCCTCCCAGAGTGCTAGGATTACAGGCGTGAGCCACCACGCCCAGCCCGTTTTCTTCTTTAATCACCTTTTTAATCTCCCTACAATTTCTTGCTCTCATGACATCCTTCCAGGATAATCTCATATCAAAGTAATGACAATAATTTGTGAAGATGTCGTTTTTTAGTGATGAGACAATGTGCAACTATAAAGACTAGACAACCTGGCTTGGAGCATATTCACCTTAATCTTGCCCATATCTGTACATATCTACCTTCCCTTTCATCCTGCCAGTGACAGTCCAGCTTTGGTATGGCCTTTATTGGCTCTTCCAGCTTCTGATATGGCCCTTCATCCTGTGGCTCATTGCTTGTCTCTTCCCTTCTGTCTGAACATCCTTAAAGTGACTACTGAGTAGGCGGGGCGTAGTGGCTCACACTTGTAATCCTAGCACTCTGGGAGGCCGAGGCAGGAGGATTGCTTGAGCTCAGGAGTTCAACACCAGACTGAGCAAGAGCGAGACCTCATCCCTACTAAAAATGGAAAGAAATTAGCCAAACAACTAAACAGAAAAAATTAAGCCGGGCATGGTGGCACGTGCCTGTAGTCCCAGCTACCCAGGAGGCTGAGGCAGGAGGATCGCTTGAGCCCAGGAGTTTGAGGTTGCTGTGTGCTAGGCTGATGCCACAGCACGCTAGCCCAGGCAAGAGAGTGAGACTCTGTCTCAAAAAAAAAAAAAAAAGTGACTACTGAGTAATCTGATTCCTCTGGTGTATCCTTGGGGCAACTTCTCAAAGAAGTCCCCCATGGACAACACCTCCAACACTTCCAAATACACCCCTAGTAGCCAGTCTTGGCAGATCAAACATGACAGAAAATGACTGTCATGTCTAGAGGCAATGGATGAACTCTTGATAAGTATAATCTAAAGGCATCTTACCTGGCCTGCTCTAGGCCTAGCAAGCCTCTACTTTCTCTCTGTTACATTAGCTTTCTTTTTTCCCTTAAAAAAACTTTTTTTTAGAGACAGGTTCTCACTGTGTTACCCAGGCTGGCTTGAACTCCTGGGCTCAAGCGGTACTCCTGCCTCAGCATCCCAAGGTACTCCCACCTCAGCATCCCAAGTAGCTGGGGTTACAGGTACACAGCACTGTACCTGGCCAGATTTTCTGTGTATACTTTATGAGTATGATAATCTAGCAAATAAATTCATAATAGTTATGGGGCTCAAAAGTGAGACCATCTTATGAGTTGTTCTCTTGAGCCACTGGTTACTTAAAAATGGATATGGAACCCACAGTAAGAGTCATTTCAAATTCTCTTTAGCTTCCTACTTTTGTTTTACAGAGTTGGGGAACTGATCCAACCTCAACTATTATTTCAGTGTCCTCCTAATACAAGGATTAGTCAGGGAATATATGAATCTAGAAATTCATCTAGACCTATCTTTGCTGTTGAGTTCACAATACTCTATTGGTGTGGTCAATGCTTTCCTTACATTACTATTGATATAATAATTCTTAGAGCATTCAGAAGCTAAGATCAATATTACCTGGATTGTAGTTAGGTAGCTTGGAGACTCCAGGCCAGGTATCTTCTGTAGGGACTCCCAATACCTATATGAAGACAAAGAAAGACAAAGAAAGGTCAAGGAGGAGATGAGGTGGATGGAGCAGGTATGGAGACATTGAGGACAGAGCAGAGAGGAACAAGGAAGAATTAGATGTATGTCACATTACACCAGCTGATGTCTACGAGAAAGAAATTTAATCTTTCCAACATTTGTAGTTTCTTGGGCAAAACCATAATGTATTCATATGGTCCTCAGCCTGTGTCCTCACTAACTTGTTGTTCTGAGGCAGAGCATACAGCCTTGCTTAAAGTTATGTTCTCATCACTAAGTATTTCTTACATGGTCACCATGCATTAGAATGCCATGCTGGGAGTTAGGGATACAAAGAAGCAGGAGTAACTGTCCTTTTGCTTAGTATCAGATGACTATATGTATATTGACTATATGTACTTGACAGCTTAAATTACACCTCAGCATGGGCATTCAGCTGTTTCCCAATATGCTCAGAATAAAAAGGATTCAGATTACTGACCTCCAGGCAGTGGAATGTTGGCTAAAGATGACCTCAAACCTAACTGTAGTCCTTTCTATCAAATTCATCTCATCTGCTTGTTTTCTCTGTGGCCAGCAGCTTGGAATATGGTATTTGGTTTTTCACTGGTAGATTGTAATGGTAACGACATCACTTGAAAAAGAGCTGGCCTATGCTTTGGATTACCAAATTGAAACTCTAGTTTTTAATGAAGATATATGAAAATAAAAGTCTTTTGGAGTACAAAGCCAAAACAGTTCAGATTTTGGACGGAGCTGTCACCACGATTTTCCCAGTAGGTACTATGTTACCATTCTTTTAAGATAATCATAAAAGCCCATAGCCAGTTATATCTGCGAGCCAGAATAACATTGTTTTGTGAAATTCTAATAAAACACTAATAGTTTTCATTACACCACTGCAATATATTACTTTTCTCAGAAGCATATCTCACTGTAACTCTTTTCAGAAGCATCACTCCCAGAGTCTAGTGGATCCATTTATAAAATGCTGCACATAGATGCCTGCCCAATTGTTAAGGCAGGAAGTCAATTGCCCAAAAATGACTGAATATAATCAATGAAGAAGCTGAAACCTTAATATCTATCAGCTTGCTAACTAGGACTCTGGCTGAGAGGTATACTTTTTGGTGCCTGTTAAGCTTGTCTTCAAACAAAAGAAGTGCTATTTTCCCTCATATACATAAAAAAATTATGCCACCCAGTAAAATCTTTCTTCTTTGATCCATTCCCTAAACAAACTGAACGGTGACTGAGAGGATTATAGGCTTTTCCTATCAACCACCCTGAGCCTGAGGGAACACTAAGAATCCTGGAATCCATTTTGAAAAACCAACTGGACTAATTCTTCTTTTGTGGGAGGTGGCCAGGGGACAGGCAGCTAATTCTTTTCTAACCTACCATCGTATGTACTTGCACAGAAGCATGTGTAAACAAGTGGTTGTGACTCCCGTGTATCCATACATCCCTCTTAGCTTTCAAAGAACAATGAAAAGAAAGCAAAGATAATGAAGAGAAAACAATATATAGCATTACATTCATGCTTTCTCCAAGGTGAAATTTCCCAGAATTCCCAAAAATTGTATTATATTTAACTAAAGCCAACAACAAAAGCCAATGGATATCAAAATTTTTTTAAAATCTTATGTTCAAAGCTTCAAGCTTGAAATGTTATAAGTTTAAACAAAAATTCAATATACTTGATTTGGAAATTTGATGCTCAGTTTCTATTTGAAAGTGATTGGATTATTTTTCACTTGAGGAAATTACTAAATCTCCCCTTCACTGTCTGGGAAACTGAAAACCAAAAATTGTTGATTTACTCTCTCCCTGAAAGCTCTTAAAAGGCAGCTAGTGAGTGCTATGTTTTAAACCACAGTGAGCTACAGGGACTGTTTATCTCCCTTTGTTGGAATAGAAAATAAAGGCATTTTGATTAATGGATTTAAAGTCTTCATAGTTTTTTTCTGATTTTAGAAATAAATCCAGGATTATTTGCAAAAAACACTTATTGAAAGAATTAGAGTTTTAGAAATTGGTCAGAAAGTGATGATGGCTATTATTTGGATATAAACACACACACTCATATATACACACACAGGCATTTCAGAAACATGGTAAAATAAAGATTCAGGACTTTGCAATATGTCTTTATTCCTAAGAGTGAGATCTTAGTATAAATGTAGAGGAAAATTGTGGTTGGGAGATTTAGAATGGATCCATTGCTTTCAAAGAAACAATTCCAACATCAAATATCATAGAACTTGAAATAGCTTTCCTATTATCATGTGTGTAGACCAGATTTAGTAAAACACAAATTCAGTAACTATTTGTAATCTATATAATTTTCCAAACTGCTTCATAGGCAACAAAAAGTGAAAATAGACAAACTGGAATATATCAAATTAAAAAGCTTCTGCACAGCAAAGGAAACAATCAACAGAGTGAAGAGACAACCTATAGATGAGAGAAAATATTTTCAAACCATTTATCTGATAAAGGGTTAATATCCAAAATACATAATAGCAAGAAAACAACTCCATTAAAAAATGGGCAAATGATCTGTTATGATTTGAATGTGTGTGTTCCCTCCAAAATTCATGTTGAAACTTATTCCCAATGCAATAGTATTATGAGGTGAGGCCTTCAGTAAGTGATTAGTCTACAGGGGCTCTGCCCTCATGGATGGGAGTAATGCTCTCATAAAAGGGCCAGAGGGAACTAGCTAGGCCCTTTTGTTCTTCCGCCCTTCTATCATGTGAGGACATAATATTCATCCCATCTGCAAGAAGCAACAACAAGGCACAATCTTGAAAGCAGAAACTGGGCCTTCACTAGACACTGAACCCACTGGTGCCTGCATCTTGGACTTCCCAGCCTCTGGAGCTGTGAGAAACAAATATCTGTCCTTTATAAATTGCCCAGTCTAAGGTATTTTGTTATAGCAGCAGGAATGGACTAAGACAGGACTTCAATAGACATTTCTAAAAAGAAGACAAATGGCCAATAGATACATAAAAAAATGCTCAATATCACTAATCATCAGAGACATGCAGGATAAGACCATGGTGAGATATCATTTCATGCCTGTTAGAATGGCTATTATGAAAAAGACAAAAGATAAGTGTTGGTGAGGATATGGAAAAAAGGGAACACTTGCATACTATTTGTGGAAATATAGTACAGCCATTATAAAAGATGGTATGGATGTTCCTCAAAAAATTAAAAATGGTACTACCATATGACCCAGCCATCCCACTACGGGGTATGCATCCATAGGAAATGAAATCAATGTGTTGAAAGGATATCTACACTCTCATGTTCATTGCAGTATTATTCACAACACCCAAGATATGGAATCAACTTAAGTGTCCATCAAAAGATGAGTAGATAAGGCCAGGCACGGTGGCTCATGCCTGTAATCCTAGCACTCTGGGAGGCCGAGGGGGGCGGATCGCTTGAGGTCAGGAGTTCGAGACCAGCCTGAGCAAGAGCGAGACCTCGTCTCTACTAAAATTAGAAAGAAATTATCTGGCCAACTAAAAATATATATAGAAAAAATTAGCTGGGCATGGTGGCACATGCCTGTAGTCCCAGCTACTTGGGAGGATGAGGCAGTAGGATCGCTTAAGCCCAGGAGTTTGAGGTTGCTGTGAGCTAGGCTGACGCCACGGCACTCACTCTAGCCTGGGCAATAGAGTGAGACTCTGTCTCAAAAAAAAAAAAAAGATGAGTGGATAAAGAAAATATGATATATATACACAATGGAATACTACTATTCAGCCTTAAAAAGGAAGGAAATCCTGTCATTTGTGACAATATAGATGAACCTGAAGGACAATATGCTAAGTGAAATAAGCCAGATATGGAAAGACAAACACTGTATGATCTCACTTATATGTGGAAACTAAAAAAGTTGAGCTGGGTGCAGTGGCACATGCCTACAGTCTACTTGGAAGGCTGAGGCAAGAGGATCACTTGAGCCCAGGAATTTGAAGCTGCAGTGTGCTATGATCATGTCTATGAATAGTCACTGCACTCCAGCCTGGACAACACAGCAAGATCTCGTCTCTAAAAAGAAAAAAAAATGATAGGAGCTACAATATTCTCTTTACATTTTGTTTAAAGAAGTCACAACTTCATGTAGCTAGAGAATCAAATATTCTGAGATCCAGAAAGGTTGGTAACACGACTAGCTCATACTGGAAGTTGGAGCTGTGTTCAAAATTCATCAATTCTGACTCCAGGCCATTATTATTTGTAATATGTTTACTTGTTTTAAATTTGTAATGAGTTGTCTTAAATGTCAAATTAAGTTCCTTTGATTTACTGTAGTGTGATCAGGGTAATAGTAGACATGGACGTGGCTTCCTGGGCAGGACTGTCGGACTGACATGCTAAGACATGCTTGTTTCTGGTATGTATCACTCATTTGTTAGTACTTTATGTTCAAATTCAAGTCCAAATTCTCTCATTTACTGAATCGCCTAAAACATCCTTCAGATGGCCAGTATTAGTCATCAAGGCCAGTCCTGGAAACTTGAACTAATTCCAACCCAGGTCTTCTGACTCCAAAGCCATTACATTAGTTTGCCTCCAGCTTTGATGATATTACAGCAACCAATGATGCGATTTGAAGATAGCATTTATTTATTTTACACAGGAGTTTTGAGGAAAAAGTCTTTGGGCTTGGAAAATCTTTTCAGTTTGTAAATGCTTCTCAATTTTTTCCATGTTCCCTCATAATAATCCTCATGTTTCCAAAAGAAAATTTAATGTCAGTGATTAATCTCTATAAAATATCTTCATTTCACAAAGTACATTTTATTTTAGCCAGAAGACCAGGAGCAGGATCCAGGATAGCAAGTGATAAAGTCCCCCTGCCCCAGTTTAAAGCAGCTTGACATGTTCTACAACATGGACAAATCTTGAATATATAAGTGAAATAAGCCAGAAAGACAAATATTGTATGATTCCACTTGTATGAGGTGGAATAGGATTCTTATACCTAGAACAGGCAAATTCAGGGCCTGGGAGGGAGGAGAGATGGGGAGTTATTGTTTAATGGGTGCAGAGCTTCTGTCAGGGATGATGAAAAAGTTCTAGAAATGGGTGACAGTGATGGTGGCACAACAATGTGTATATACTTAATGCCAATGAATGGTACATTTAAAAATGGTTAAGATGGTAAATTTTGCTATGTGTATTTTACCACAATTTTGAAAATCACCAAAGAAAGGAAATATACAAATGACTACGTTATGACTATAGTATGACTATAGTACTACATAAGGGACATAAAACAAAGCACATCATGGTGCAAATGAGGTAGAGATAAATAATGAATAAAGAAATGAACCACACACGCACACAAAGGCACCTTGACACCTTAGGAATCTGGTTGCGGATGAGCATGATAAATAGTATGCTTCTCTCATACTAACACAGAAAGCCTCTGTTTTATCAGACTGCTATGAAAATGTAGTGTCTTATCTTCAGTTGACAAAGGTCCAGGGCCAAATGGTAGAACTAGAACTGGAGGTGGCAAGGCAGGGACGTGGCCAAGTAGAAATTGCAGAAATCATCCTGGGAGGTTGACACAACAGTAATAATAGGGCCAGGAGACCCAAATGTCATCAATGGGACGGATTCATGGGTTGCTGTGGAATCAATAGGGGGCTTCCTGACCGCGCATCCCCAAAGGGCTCATACCTGTGGCAGACACCACAGTTTCTACAACCTTAATATATGGCTTAATATTTCAGAGCAGATGGACTGCTATATTTGTCTGTAAGGCAAATTTGGTTCAAAATTTGAAATGCAGATATTTCATTTTCTTAAAAGGAATTATTTTCTTACCTCCCAGATCTTTTCCAGCTGTTCAAGGATGTTGGAAACCCCAGGAAATAAAGGTTGACCCTGGAACATTTCAATAAAGATGCAGCCTGCACCCCTAGCAAAGGAAACAAGAATAAACCCGACACTTTCAAAGAAATCACACATGCAAAACTGGACTACTAGAATTTCTCCTCCTGAGAAATACTTTAGGGACAGTTAAATAGGGACTACATGATATTAAAAGTCTTGGGCCAAAAACCAGTCCCTGTGTCAAACAAAAATAAAAACAGCCCACAGCTTTTCGTTAAAATGGAACACAACCAACAGTAGTTAGGAACACAGTATAGTTAACCAACATTTTAGGTCATTCAAGCTCATTTTATGAGAAGAGGGGAAAGTACTGCATCCCCAAATTGCATACCCCTTTTCACTGAATCTAAGATGCTGTCATTGTAAGAAGCATCATTATTTTATGTTATCATTAAGAAACAAAAAACTGCAAGTTAAACTACAACGTGATCAGAATGTTTATTTATACTTATTGAAAGGGCTGTTATATGTTTAATTAGACATAGATTGTTTTATCATATATCATATTTGTACATACAAATTTAAGCAAAATAAATTAGTTTAGGTATTCCTAAAACATTTTCATATTCAGCATCTGACTTAGACTCTTCAATGTCTATGTTTACCATAGTATCATCCTCTATATTAAGAGTTTGGTGATGCAGCAATTCTTAAAATAATCCATAAAAGAACTAAGAGTCATTGGTGCTAGGCTCCTAAACTGGCTTTGCAGTTAAGTAGCATTAGCTTACTTTTGACTCCTGCCTAAAGAATGTTGCTAAACATGTCTGATTCACTCCTTCTACACAACCATTTGCTTCCTAAGGGTTAAAAAAAGAAAAAACAAAAAAAAGCTCTCTTGCTTGAATTGCTTGCAGGGTTTAATTCCAAGTCACTGACACCCTTGGCAAGGTTGTTTTTTTTTTTTTTCATTATGCAAGTTTTGATGCCAGTTCATTTGATGTTCACACATGTGCAATCTGAACTAGTCACAACTACATGAGGCCTGGCTGGTGTCTATTCTAAGATGCTACTGATTGTAAGATGCATCTTGATTTAACAGACAATGTGCATTTTTAAATAGATTAAATAGAGTAAGATGTAAATTTTATTTTCTATGTGATTAAACTGGAGGGTAATTCCCAAGGGACAGGAAGGGGTAAGATTTATTTTGTTTATAATGAACATTTTTATTCTCATAAGTCTTTTGGACTGTAGTGACACAATCATAGTTCACTGTAGCCTGCAACTCCTGTGCTCAAGCAATCCTCCTGCCTCAGCCTCCTGAGTAGCCAGAACTACAGGCACGTGCCACCATGCCTGGCTAATTTTTATATTTTTTGAGATGGGATATTGCTCTATGGCCCAGGCTGGTCTCAAACTCCTGGCCTCTGGAGATCAAAGTGCTGGGATTACAGGCATGAGCCACAGCACCTGGCCACATAAGTCTTTTGAATGTTAAAAATGGTTCAGGTGACTGATTGCAGACGTTATCCTCATAGTCTCAATTTTTTTTTTTTACTCCAAATCCCTTTCACTATAATTCATAATTTTGCAAACTCCCTTAATCATTTTGCCATTTTTGTATGACAAAGGAGGGAATTTAAGTAAAACATCTTATTATAATCATATTATTAAAGATTTATTATCTTCTTTTTTTCAATGATGTTAGGAATACTGTATATGATCAAGTTTATTTAAAATATGGTCTTTAATATTCATATGTGTTTATTATATATGATAAATTTTTACTTTTTCCATATGACTGTAGACAGATGCTATTTAATTTACTTTTCATTGATTGTATAAGAGAAAGCAGATTTCTTGACAATCAGGTTTAAAAACAATTTTTATCTTGTGTCTAGTTTGGAGACAGAATATGTACTAAAGAAAGATTGAAATTGAATTGTATCTTATCATATCAAAATAGACAAAAGCTGTTTTCATGATCTAATATTTGGTTTGAACTTAGTCAGCTGGCTTTTTCTTAGGATCTTGGGGGGAAAAAAAAAAGATACCAGACTGAATTTTGCAAGATTTTTTTTAACTTCAAAAAAACAGGTTGTTTTCATTCCCAATTTTTAAAAAGCCAATTTGAATACAATGGCCACATGTTTTTCTCTCCACCAATTTTTGCTGTATAAGAAACATCTTGATATGCGCTACAAGAATTTTGATCTGACAAATGTAACTCATGACTCTGGTAAAGAGTATCTTGAGGTGAATTTATAGAATTATTGTTATTTTAAAGCTTCTCATTAACTGGTATTGTGACTTGTATCTGTGTTCTTTTTGCTTCCTGTCTTTAAAACAATAGATGTAAAAAGTATAAATAAGAGGATGGGTAAATTCACACCTAACAGGTACAATGCACACTATCTGGGTGATGGCCACACTTATAACTTTGACTCAAACGGTACAAAAGCAATTTATGTAACCAAAATGTTTGTACCCCTGTAATATTCTGAAATTAAAAAAAAAGTATAAATGAAACAATATATGAAGGAGAATAAAAGTGATGGAATACTGTGAAATGGTTACAACCATCCTGGTTGCTAGCAATGGTGAGCTGAGAGGCAGGCCGACTGAGAAACCTAGTCAGTGAGCACCACCAAATGGTCTCCACCCTGCCCCCTGCCTTCTCCATATGCACTTGAAAGAGCTCAGACCATTTTGTTTTGAAGTGAAAAATAAATGTGTATGTATAAAACATATATGTAATTGGTTTATTACTCAGTTATAAAATAAAAATAGAAATATATTGGCTTTTAAAGACCTAAACCAACCCTCCATCCAGTTCCCAAACACCTTTCAGATATCCCAGGGGCTCACAAACCACTAGAAGGCTTGAAGGCATTTTAAACAAGGTTCACAACATACAGTCATTCCTAGATTTAACCTGTAGTCCACTTTCTTTTCTTCCCTAAAAGGCTTTCATTGCCTAGAAAAAGCTTGTTGCCTTTTCATGGTGTCTTTTGATATTAGTGGCTGTAGCAAAACCAAGAAGGCCTTTTGTTATACAATTTCTTAGTGTCCTTCACCTTATACACCACTAGGATTGTTTACAAAATTATGTAAAGTATACTGGCAAAAACTAGAGCATTTAGGCTATTATGCAAAGTACTATTATACAAAGTAACATAAGAGGCTGGGAGTGGTGGCTCATGCCTATAAACCTAGGGCTTTGGGAGGCCGAGGTAGGAGGATCATTTGAGGTCAGGAGATTGAGACCAACCTGGGCAACATAGTGAGACCCATCTCTACAAAAAATATTTAAAAATTAGCCGCTCAGGTGCTCAAGGTTACAGTGAGCTATGATCGTGTCATTGCACTCCAATCAGGGCAACAGAGCAACACCCTGTCTCAAAAAAACAAAAACAAAAACCAAAAGATGTTTGTGTTACAGAGATAAAATGCTAATATTTGGTTTATATGGTTGAAATTCTCCATTTACACTTTAAGGCAGGATGAAATCTTCCTTATCTAACAAATCCAGAGTCTTAGGTTACTCACTATATATATATATATATATATATATATATATATATAGTTACTATGTATATACTGTATGTGCATGTGTGCACACTTGTGCATGCCTTTAGCACAGTTACATGACAGACAAAATCCCTAAATCAATTATATTTCAGTACCTGAAATATGAGTAAGTAAATAAATATCAATGCACTGATAACAAAATAAGACTGCACATTTTAGGTTTGAAAGATAAAAGATGTTTTCTAGGTATAAGCATTGTTCTTTAAAAATGATACAATTTATCATTCTTTTTTAAATTTGTCTTTTAGAACTGTTTTATTTTTTAATTTGCTTCTTAAACTTAAGAATACGAGTTATGTGGCTATCATCTATTTTGCCTATCTCAGGCTAGCCTTAAGCAAACATTTTAAATATTCGGAACATTCAGGTCCGGATAGGGAACCAGCTCCTATTTCCTTTTATTCTTCCGTTTTGTTCTTAAATCTTCATTCCTATGGTTCCTCTTACCCTACATATCTTTAGGCTTCTCAGAGGATTTCTGCTCTGTGGAGAAACCCTTGGGGCAGCCCATGTAGATGAAGGGGAACTTCACATGCAGGAGAACAAAAAGACCAGGTGGCATCAAACAGTGAATCCTTCCAGAAGAGAGGGACACACTGGGCCATTTTATTACTCCAACTGTGGTTCTTCGGTCAAGTTAGAGGAGGCAGCTTACATGTTTTTTGCTTTTTCTGGCTCTCTTTCTAGCTTTTCCTCTATTCTGAGCATGAACAAATTCTTACATAAAAGAGAAAAAGATTCCTCAAATTCCTTAGGCAATCCCTGGAGGAAAAAAAAACATCTCAGGAGTTTTAGGCTTTTCAGAGGTGCAAAGAGCATATAAAAAATGTTGTTGGGAGGAATGAATCAGTATTTCATTTTTTACTGCTGAAATGAATTCAGAACAACATAATATATGGCAGTGACATGACATTTCCATTTGCTTTTCTCTGGATCACTCTTTATATTTGGAAGTTTGCAGTGAGAAACCTGTCAGTAAAGAATCTCTCAGGCAGAAACAACTTTCCACAGTCCTAAAACTAGCAGCTGCCTAAAGTCAGTACTGAATAGAGGACCTTGTGTGCCAAAACAAATCCTTCTTGAAAACTCAGTGTACTATGTACAACATGGATGAAACTTGAAAACATTATAAGCAAAATAAGCCAGACACAAAAGGACAAATACCATATGATTCCACTGCTTATATGAGGTACCAGGAATCGTCCAATTCACAGAGATAAAAAGCAGAATAGTGACTACTAGGGGCTGAGGAGAGGGGATGATAGGAAATTATTGTTTAATGGGTACCGTTTCAGATGATGAAAAGTTCTGGAGATGAATAGTGGTGATGGTTACACAACAATGTGAATGTACTGAATATCACTGAATTGCACACTTGAAAATGGCCAAAAATGGTAAATGTTATGTATATTTTAACATAATACAAAAAAGTAAAAAAATAAAAAACAACAGTGTAATCACCCTAAAACATTGAGTTTTTCTCACTAAAGTCCCTAATGGAATCTTTTAAGGTCTGAAAAGGTAGCAGAAAGGCAGAAGAAAAGACATTGGGAGATTAGAGAACATTGGTTGTAAGCATTGGGAACAACTAATATGTCCTACTTGCACGTTTTCCGTAATTAACCAGAGCCCCTGTTCATTTGCTCTGGGCCCCCCACGGACACTGCTGCCACCAGGCTTCTTGTGAAGGAAAGGCTCTTGCATTGCCTGTTATAATTGGTTTCTCTAAGACAAAGGGGCTAATGCTCACCCACTGTCCTCTGCCTCCTACAAAGGCATTCAGTTTGGACCCTATGGGGTTGCATGGCCTAGCAGAATAGGATTTTTCTTTCCTTTTCATCCTTTGTTAATTGGAAATCTTCTCCCTACTCAGTCCCCTCTTATCACTCTGAAATGAAAGAGAAAAAAATAGGGGGAGGAGAATCTCAATGTAAACACCCAATATCTAGCAATTACTTTGAGAGTGAATAAATACAGCAAACCCAATGGAAGATGCCTATTGTTCTATTTCTAGATTACATTTTTAGTTTTACCAGGCAAACAACAATAATAACGGAATGAATAAGAGTAATGACAATAATTTTAACTTACAGTTAAATTTTTATATCATAAGTGTCATCATTATTCATGGATAAATTCATGAAACACTTAACAATTTTTTGTATAAGCTGTAAAAAGTTCTTTAAGGGAGACTTAAAGAACTGGTAGATGAGCTGAAAAAATTACCCCAAATGTAGCACAGACAGTTAAGGAGATTAAAAATATGAAGGAGAGAATAAGAGAGATGGATAATAGAAGAATACAGTCTAATAATATTTCTCTGGAGTTTGAGAAAGAGACAAAACAGAGACAATATTCAAAAAGGAAATGGCTCATGAAACACATGAATTCATAAATGGAAGAAGCACGCTATACACCAAGCGGGGTAAGTAAAAAGAAATCCACACTAGACACCTCATAGTGAAAACTGCATAATAAGAAAGGCAAAGAAAAATTCTGAAAAACCTCCAGAGAAAATGAGAGATTGCCTGCAAAAGGAAGACAGTAGGGCTAAAAGCAAACTCTTCAATAGCCATAATGGAAGGCAAAGCAGGAAACTGCATTTTTAAAATTCTGAGAGAAAATAACAATCTAGAATTGCATCCCCAGCAAAACTACCTTTCAACAATGAGGGTTTATCTTCGGAAAACAGTTTGCCATGTACAGGCCTACACTAAAGAAAATTCTAAAAGATTTATTTCAGGAGAAAGGAAAATTATTCCAAAAGTGAGATTTAAAGTGCATGAAGGAATAATGAACAGTTTTGAATTTATTTGCACTTAATGAAAATAGCGTCAGTCTGGGAGCGGTGGCTGACACCTGTCATCCCAGCACTTTGGGAGGCCAAGACAGGAGGATCACTTGAGGTCAGGAGTTCAAGACCAGCCTGGGCAACATAGCAAGACCTCGTCTATAAAAAATTTAAAAACTAGCTGGGCCTGGTGGCTTGCATCTGTAGTCCCTGCTACTCAGGGAGGCTGAGGCAGGAGGATCGTTTGAGTCCAGGAGTTTGAGGTTGCAGCAAGCTATGATGACACCATTGCATTTCAGCCCAGGCAACAGAGTGAGACCCTGTCTCAAAAAAAAAAAAAAAAAAAAAAAAAAAAAAATCCAAGGAAAATTAGTTAGCATATCACTGCCAAAAACAATTAAACAGACATGGGAAAAACATATCGTATACAAAAACCAAAAGAAAAAATAAACAATGAAATAGACTTATAAGAACCTTTGCTTTAGATGTGTAAGACCTTAGAGAGAAAATTATAAAACTCTATTAAAAGTCATTAAAGAAGAACTAAACAGATGGAGCAATATATCATGTTCAAAAATTAAAAGACAGGCCGGGCGCGGTGGCTCACGCCTGTAATCCTAGCACTCTGGGAGGCCGAGGCGGGTGGATCGCTCGAGGTCAGGAGTTCGAGACCAGCCTGACCAAGAGCGAGACCCTGTCTCTACTAAAAATAGAAAGAAGTTACTTTTAAAAATATATATAGAAAAAAATTAGCCGGGCATGGTGGCGCATGCCTGTAGTCCTAGCTACTCGGGAGCCTGAGGCAGAAGGATTGCTTGAGCCCAGGAGTTTGAGGTTGCTGTGAGCTAGGCTGACACCACAGCACTCTGGCCAGGGTGACAGAGCGAGACTCTGTCTCAAAAAAATAAAATAAAATAAAATAAAAAATAAAAAAAATTAAAAGACAGTATTATATTACAAAGATGCTAATTATCCTCAAAGTGATCTATAATTTCTATTCCAATGAAAATCCCACTAAGATTTTTCATGAAACTTGAAACACTGAATCTAAAATTTATGTGAAAAATCAGAAAGGAAAAATAGCCAAGACACTAGTGAAGAAGAAGATGAAGTCGGTGGGCAGACTTGTCCTACAATATATTCACTATTATCATAAGCTTTAGAAATTAAGACAGTGTGGCACTGGTACAAGACAGTCAAACTGACAGAATAGAGAGTTCAGAAACAGACCTATGCATTTATGGAAACTTGATATGTAAGAGATTTGGCACAGCACATCACTGAAGAAATTGGGGTGAGACAACTGTTTAGCACGTACAAAAGTCAGTTTCAATGTATTAAGGATTTTAAATGAAAGGAAAACCTTTACAACCTTTAAAAGAACATATTGGACAATATCATTCTGACCTCAGGGAAAGGAGTTTTTAAATAAGAAACAAAAAGGGCAGGCCGGGCGCGGTGGCACGCCTGTAATCCTAGCACTCTGGGAGGCCAAGGCAGGTGGATCGCTCGAGGTCAGGAGTTCGAGACCAGCCTGAGCAAGAGTGAGACCCTGTCTCTACTGAAAATAGAAAGAAATTATCTGGCCAACTAAAAATATATATAGAAAAAATTAGCCGGGCATGGTGGCGCATGCCTGTAGTCCCAGCTACTCGGGAGGCTGAGGCAGGAGGATCGCCTGAGCCCAGGAGTTTGAGGTTGCTGTGAGCTAGGCTGATGCCACGGCACTCACTCTAGCCTGGGCAACAAAGCGAGACTCTGTCTCAAAAAAAAAAAAAAAAAAAAAGGGCTAACCATTGGAAAAAAAAGATTTATAAGGTCAGCAATATTAAAATTAAGAACTTTGTTCAAAAAGACAACATCAAGATGTGAAAACATAAGCTCTGAACTTGCAATACACATAACTGATAAAAGATTAGTATCTAGAATATACAAAGAACTCCTATAAATCAATAAAGAAAGAAAGGGAGGGAGAGAGTCAGAGAGACCAACAGAAAATGAACAAAAGACATGAACAAGTATTTAACAGAAGAGAAAACACAAATGGCAAGTAATTCATGAAAAGATGTCCAATCTCATCAGTAGCAGGGGAATGCAAATTTAGATTACAACATGATACCATTCTATCCACTTGATTAGCAAAAATAAAGAAATCTGATAGTACAAAGTCAGTGCAGGTGTGGATAAGGGACTATGATACACTACTGGTGTATCAATTGTTACAACCACTTTGGAAAACAATTTGGTGCTACTTTATGAAGTTGAACATTCGCATACCCTGTGACATAGCAAATCCATCCTTAGATGAGTACCCTAGAGAAATCCTTAAATATAAATACCAAGTCTGTTCTAAATAGGAAACAAAAACAAAAAAAAACCCAAATTAAATAATTGAAATGTTCACCAATAGGAGATAAAGTATAGCTATATAGATCAACATGGATGAATCCTAGAAACATAGTTAAGTGAAAATAACTAAGTCACAGAAGACTAAAAGCAATATAATATCATTTTTATAAAAGCCCCAAAGCAGGTAAAACATTTAAAATAATATTTTTTAGAATATAAATACTATTTTAAAAAGCGGTAGGTGAATGCTGACAAAAACCAAGTTCCAGTAAAAGCCCCTCTAGTGGAGGGGCAGGTTGATGGGAAAGCAACACAAGTTGATGGGACAGTATAGATTATGTTCCAGTCATTGCCCAGGCTAGGTAGTGGGTCCATGGAGTTTATTACACATCTTAATATGCCTCAGTTTTCTTAATCATGACACTACTGAGATTTTGGGCTGGATAAATCTGTGTCATGGGAGCTGTCCTTTGTAGGATGTTTAATAGCATCCCTGGTCTCTACTGACTAGATGCCAGTGGTACCCCTGACCCCCACCGAGCTGTGACAAACAAAAAATGTTCCCAGATATTGCCACATGTCCCCTGGGGAGCAAAATTTCCCCTGATTGAGAATCACTGATCTACATATATGTTATATATATTTTTGAATGTGTTAAATATTCCATAATAAAACAAAGTTTAAAATTGATGGGTAGAAGTTTCACTCTGTCTGTGAACGCAACCAGGAAGCCATCATTATGAGCTGAGTAAGCCAGAGCCTACAGAAGGCCTTTGAAGTGACAGTGCAGAGCAGTGTGAGCTGACACTTTCAGCAGGGTTTTGACTAGCAGATGATATTTCCAGAAATGGTACCGGGTATCAGAAATCAATGACACTAGATACTGGAGGAAAATTTCTGCAACCTTTGTTAATTCTTTGGGAAATCTAAAAGCTTAGTTTAGCTTTTTAGGACATTATTTATTTAAAAAAAAACTATCATTGATTTTTGAAAACAGGACTTTGTATTTTTATATAAACCCTTTCTTCTAAGGCATTGAGAGAGCTCCATATATTATATTTCCTTTGAGGAGGTGGCTATGTCTCTAAAGTCCCCACACATCTGAATGTGACCCCCAAATGACAGGGAGGTCTCCAAGAATAAGATCCAGAAAATGTGACACTGCTATTCTAGGATGATGAGTGCCTGAGGTCCCACACTCACTACTGCACCCCATTATCCTGAGAGCCTCCCCGACTGTGTGGTTCTACTTGATAGCACCTATCTGGTTCTTATGCTCACACTATATTTCCACTTAACCCCAGAGAGGGAGAGTTTATTACCCTTATTTTAAAAAATGAAGAAACTAGAAACAAAGAGGATACATGACTTTTTCAAGATAACAGAATCCTGAGTACTTAATTAGAAATAGAATTGGCTGAAAATCAGGTCTCTTGAATCTTAGTCATTATGACATTTTTCACCAGGCTCTGAACTGTGTTTGCATAGACATGTGTGTGTGTGTGTGTGTGTGTGTGTGTGTGTGTGTGTATCTGTCTGTGGTTTGGGGGTGTATGTGTGTTTCTCTGAGGACCAGGTGTCAAGGAGAAAAGGCAAAGGATTGAGGAGAGGAGCCAGAGGAGGGGCGTGGTAGAAAGAGCATCTGATTCAGAAGATCTCTCTGGGTCTCAGTTTCTTTAACTGTAAAAACTCATACAATGATTACAAAAATCAAATGAGATGTATATTTGAAAGCTCAGTGTGCTTCTGTATAAATATTAGTGATTGTCATTATTGGAATTTATTATTAAAAATATAATACAGATGATAAAGCCACCCTCATGGGCAGGATGACTCACATTTTCTTCATTTTCTTGGCACTCACGCTTACCATATGTCCAGCTCAGAGGAATATTCAGTGGCTCCCAGCAAAGCATCAGGAGGCCGGTACCAGAGGGTTACAACTTCTGAAGAGTATGTTTGGCTGGGAATGGACTTGGCTCGAGCAAGACCTGCCCAAAGAGGAAGAACATAGAACCCATTGTCCTGGGCCTTCCTGAGGAGGTGCGGTGATGCACTGCACCAGAGAAGTATGACTGGCAGAGTAAACAACATTTAAAAAATAACACACAAACTTTAGGTGCTTTTAATATATCTACTCACCGTCTGGACCCTGTGTATCACTTCATCAAGTGAATCTCTCAAAGTTTGGCCTGCTTTACAGCTAGATGTGGCCTTGCTGGCAGCTAAGTATGGTCAGGGGACTAAGTTCTTGCCTCCATGATCTGAACAGAGGAGATGTGTGAACTTTCACATCACGCCTTAATGGAGGGGCTTAAGTGTTCTCTTCCCTGTTCTCCTTCCTCTGGGCTGTGATGAGAAGGAGGGGGCAGCCATCTTGAATATCCTAGGGATGGTGGAGCCACATGACAAAAGAAGCCTGGGCCAAGACACATGGGGCCACCACACAAGCTCTGACTGCTTAGGTCAGGACTGTTATGTGAGAGAAAGTTAAGCTTATAGTGTGTAACACCTGTGCAATTTTAGATCTCTGTAACAGCAACTGAACCCAGTTCACGAGTTATATGGCTGTCCCCCCATTTCTGCAGTCCTGGGAACCTCCAGTTTCATATATAAATTGTGGGGACTGCTAATCCAAATTAGTTAGTTTGGTAAGACCCTAGATGAGTGTCTCTCAAGTGCTCCTTTACAAAATGAGAATAGTCTTGTCAGTCAGCTGGTTATCTCAACAGAATTGCAAGATCTATTGTTGTGAAAAACTTTAAGAAATGAGGTAACTCTTGTAGAGAATTGATAAATGAATGTCTGTTAAATGCTTACATGTCAGGATGCAAGCTACTACCTTAGAATATATTACTGCAGCTATAGTACCACCTTTTGACATCTGCTAAACAGAGAAGAATGGTTCTTCAGCTCACACAGAGACAGCTTTTCAACAAATATTTATTGAGCACTTACTATGGTACCAGGCACTAGGGATACAATGATAAGCAAAAATGGACCCAGGCTGCCCTCATAATGCTTACAGTTTAGTGGAGGAAACAAAATCATCTTATACATACACATATATATGTGCATGTGTATATACGTATATATTACATGTATGTGTGTGTATGCATATGTGTGTGAATATAATTACAAATTATGATAAGTGCTAAAATGGAAAGATACAGTGATACTTAGAGGAAATCTGCATCACTTTGATGGTAATAAAAATTTCAGGTACCCATACAGTCATACTTATATACTTAGGCAAGCAGGAGCAAGTGGCTGGAGCTTCCTTTCCAGCAGAAGTCTATGCTACAATCCAGGGTTAACCTCTTTATCATTCTGGGGTAACCTTGATCTATTCTGATAGAATTTGTATATCCATGCAGATTTAGGGAAATCTACTAAGTACAGTTCACTCTACAAATGTCTCTATGTGAAAAATGGCAGTGAGATAGTAGGGGTGTCCAACTTTTGGCATCTGTCTGGATTACAGGTTGACAGAATCCTAAGAAGCTATCAATCTCTCCCTATTTCTTGTCTCACACTTCCTATATGGTAGTTTGATAGCCTGACAAAGCATCATGTTCTTGGGCCTTCAGTTTTCAAAGGCCAGGCCTGGTCAATTCTTTAAGCAACTGCACACAAAGGCATCATTGTTCACAGCCCAGAATGAGACCTGAGGGGCAACTTACCAAAATCAGCCAGTTTGAGCTCTCCCAGGTGACTGATGAGTAAGTTCTGAGGTTTCAGGTCTCTGTGAAGAACGTGTTGGTGGTGGATGTATGCCAGGCCCCGCAAAAGTTGAAACATGAAAAGCTGGAAGAAATGAACACTATATCTAAGAGATTTGAGCCACTATGTGTTGATTTCTCCTCTAAATCAAAAACAGTCATCTGAAAGAATATAGTAAAAATATCTCTTGAGAGACCAAAAATGAAGATTTTACATTTAGAAGGGGAAAAAATGGACAAGGAAAGTCAAGTAATTAGACTATATCCTAAACAAAGGGATTCTGGCTTTTCCTGACATCTCATTTCTTTGATACTGAAGGAATTACCCTTTCTTAAAAATCTAAAGTAAAACTTTGAAGTTTCCTTTGGAACACTATTTATTGATTTAGATGTGAAAGATTTAATTTCTTCCCCCACCGATGAACTTGGCATATAAGATCAAAGTTGACCTGGAAATGGTATTCTAAAGTTTACAGCTGCTTAAGTTTTCCAGGCTCTCTGATATGAAAACCTTTTAAAAATATAACAAGAGGAGACCAGACTGAGAGCTATATCTTTAGATGATATTAGGAAATAAAAGAATCATTATCTTTTTTTTTTTTTTTTTTTGAGACAGAGTCTCGCTTTGTTGCCCAGGCTAGAATGAGTGCCGTGGCATCAGCCTAGCTCACAGCAACCTCGGACTCCTTGGCTTAAGCAATCCTACTGCTTCAGCCTCCCGAGTAGCTGGGACTACAGGCATGCGCCACTATGCCCGGCTAATTTTTTCTATATAGATTTTTAGTTGTCCAGATAATTTCTTTCTATTTTTAGTAGAGACGGGGTCTCGCTGTTGCTCAGGCTGGTCTCGAACTCCTGACCTCGAGCAATCCACCCGCCTCGGCCTCCCAGAGTGCTAGGATTACAGGCGTGAGCCACCGCGCCCTGCCAAAGAATCATTATCTTTTTAAACCTATTTTTAAAGTCTTAAATTCAAAGTTGAAGGGAAATACACAGTACAGATTAAGGGAGAAGAGAGACCAAAAGAAACTAGACCCCCCCAAATAAAAAAATAAATCAAAAGAGAATAAGGTATAAATAGTAGGGAGAAGAAAGGAGAAAGGGTAGTGGTGGTAGTGGGTGGGGGAAACAACAGGAAAAATATATTCTGAAACCCAATTTTAAAATGTTTCATGTGGTTATGAGGCACAGAAACCAAAGACATTACTACATTCCCACCAATATAGAAGCTTAAGGTAAAAAAAGAGTGCTTAGTATTCCAAGTGTCTCTTGCTATTTTCCAGTGCCACTGGCAATTCAGAATTCAAACTCCAACATTAGTGTTTGCAAAGACCTGTGTCAAATGAGAACATACTCTGGAAGTTTAGAAAGCAAAGGACCAGGCCCAGCATTCCTGGGGACACAGGCAAAATGGCAGACACAGAGCAATGTGGAGAAATCCACTTTTTCAATGGCATGTTGGAAACTAGGAACTTTAGCAATGCTAGGACCAGTACTCACCTAACAATGACATGGAGACACTGGAGCCAAGTTAACCAGCAGCACGGCCCGACCGAAGTAGGAGCCTGGGGAATTTATCTAGTAGAGCATACCTGTACTAGTAGCTCCCACTTCAGGTTCATAAGCCATTCAAAAATGTTAAAAATTTCTTATGACTCCTAGTTCAAACGCTCACTGGTTCTATGAGTCTTCCCAGCGTTGTCTCTTCCTGGTGCTTCAAACACACACACACAATGCCTTTTACCATTCACCAAGCCACCTAAGCTACCGAAGCACAAAATTCCTATACTGACATTTAGACCTTCTGATTGGTTACAAATATAAATATTTGTGGAAAAGACAATATAAAGAACCCACTTAAATTCCAGATAAAAGATAAGATACCATAGTATGTGTTTAAAAATATGTTTTTCTATAAGAAGGGACTAAGGAAAGAGGGAGACGAAAACTGGTGAGGGCAGAAGATAGGGAGATACTGACCAGTGAGGGCTATAGCCAGCCTTTGGGAAGATATGCTTGTCCTCATTACAGATAAGAAAACCAGGGCTTGATATAACTTTAAAATCATGTCTAGAAAGAGTTACGGCCAGGACTGAAATTCAGACCTGCCTAACTTCACTACACCATCCTGAGAAATTAGAGAAAAGACAGAAAATGAAAACATGAGAGGGAAAGAGAGTCGGCTGGATGAGTCAGAGACAGAGCTTCTTGTGAGTCGGCTTGAAATGCCTTTCATGTCCGAAGGGCAGACTGTCCTCATAATTAGTCACACCCACCTCCCACCTTCTTGCTGTCCAGCCCCTTTCCTTTCTGCTTCCAGATATGTCTACAAGCGTTTGTAAATGTTAAAGCCCTGCAGTATTAAGGTATAGTATTTCACAACCGGACTTCTCAAAACTGCAGTCTGTGCTGGCTAACCTCACCACCCACTCACTCTTTCATTCTTCCCAACTTGGATTCTTCCTTTGACACTGCAAAAGCTTCACCAATTACTGTATCATAACATAACCAAATCTGATGGTGTCATCTCAGTCAGTATCAAGCCAAACCATGGATGACTCTTTCTAGAATGACTTCCCAGACCCCAGGGGTTGGACTTGTTTCTAACACAATAAGTTTTGGGGGAACAAAATAATTCCACTGGGCTAGTGTCATCTAGGCTAGGAGTCTCTCAAAAACACAATCTGATCAGTCAGCCAACTCCTTACAGGGAAGCCTGAGTCCTTCCACCCACCAGCAATCCCTGGGACTCATTCTATTAGAAATCCCAAACAGGCTAACCTCATGAGGATTCCTGTCTTGTCTTCCTTGGTCACTACTCAAATAAGTAGCGTTTGACTATTCCTTTTCCCCACACCCCCAAAAGCTCATCTGCACACTGCTCTGTGCTTCCTCTGTTTAACCTACTATTCAATGCTCCTCTCTCTCCTATACCTTTTCACTGTTCACTCTCCACTCCCTAAAAGCTCATCTCTGATGAATTTCCTTCTGGCTCCTTGCCTTAAATGAGACCACTGCTTCCCTATAGTATTCTCAAGCAGATGTTCATTTTTCTACAACTTCCTCATATCTTCAATCACTAAAAGGTAGGATATGCTGCCTCCCTTTCCTCAATACCACTTCAAAACCAGTACTTCTCCACACTTAAGTAAAAACCCCTGTCCCTTGGATTCTCATGTTATCCAGCTACATTTTCCTCTACACTTTTTTTCAGTGTCATCCACTGAACTCCTGATCACTCTCCGTCACTCAATGAAGACCTGGGCACCTGGATCACTGCTGTTGCCCCTGTGACATCCGTGCACATGAGAACAAGTCTAGTCAACCTCTGCAGCTCCAGAGGCTGAGCTCCACTTCAGCCACTAACTCCCACAGTCACAAGCTGGATCTTGCCATCATATGGAACTGTTTGTCCTCTGAAATATGAAATTCATCCCCCTATAAAAAGGCATCTGCAATGATCATTTCATTCATTGTTTTTACCATGATCACCAATGCCTTTTCCTCTGAAATCCAAGGGCTACCTCTCATTCCTTATCTTTGCAGCATTAGGCATTGTTGACCATGCCTTCCTTCCTGAATCTCTCTCTCTTTTTGGTCCCACAATCTCCTAACTTTTCTACTACCTCTCTAGTTGTTCTTTTTACAAGTTCCACTTCTTCTACTGATGTCTAACATATTAATATTCTTAGGGCTCTATCCTTGACCTTCTTCTATTATTACTCTATACACGTTCCCTTAGCCATCTTACCCACTGACATTGCTTCAGTGAACAATGGTATTCTGATGATTTCAAAATCTTTATCTCCAACTCAGATCTCCTTTCTGACCTTTATACCCACAAAGTCTGAAGGTCTAAAGTTCACCTGGACATTCTATAATCACCTCAAAGTCAGTGCATCCAAAACATAATTCTCTATATCCCTCCAAAATCCATTTTTCTTCCAGATTCTCTATCTCAGTGAGTGGCACCATTATCCATCTTAATACTCAAAGCCAGAAAAATTATTGCTGACTCTTTGTCAATTCTGGCTAAGTAATTGATCAAATATCTGTCCACTTTCTTCCACCATCATCCCACATCTGCACCACTGTTGGTCTGATTGGCTTCACTGTCAAGACTGGAACCCTGACAGACACCAGCATTTAGGGAACGAGCAGAGGAAGAGAAGTCTACTATGTGAACAGGGGGAAGGAGGTAAATAAAAACAACAACAAAAAAATGTGGGGTCAGGGGAATATAACATTTCAAAAAAAAAATATTGCCCTCCTTCCAATCTATTCACTACACTGTAATCAGGGTGAACTTTATAAAAAGTAAATCTGAATCTATCACTTCCTTGTTTAAAACCATTTAATGTTTCTTCATATGGAATAGCATGACCATGATATTATAAAATATGTATTTGGTCTTCAACCTGTTTCCTGGCATACAATTCCTAAAATGTTTAGGATTTCCAAAGTGATATCTTTTGAATGCTAATGAGTTGACCAGTGGCTGGTCTCTAGGTAGCTTTAAGATGGGAGCTGGTCCCCTGAAAGACCAAGGCATGATTAGAGGATTGGGACTCCCTACACCCTCCTCAGGAGAGGGCTAAAGGACTGAAGGTTAAGTTGATCACCAATGGCCAATAGTTTAATCAATCACGGCTATGTAATTAAGCCTTCATAAAAACCCAAAAGAACAGGGTTTGGAGAGCTTCAGAGAGCTGAACACATGGAGGTTTCTGGTAGGTGGCGCGCCTGGGAAGGGCATGGAAGCTCTGCACCCTTTCCCACGTGCCTTGCCCTATGCATCTCTCCATCTGTATCCTTTGTAATATCCTTTACAATAAGCCAGTAAACATAAGTGTTTCTCTGAGTTCTGTGAGCCACTCTAGCAAATTAATTGAATCCCAGGAGGAGGTCATGGGAACCCCAATTTGTAGCCAGTCAGTCAGAAGCAAAGGTAAATAGCCTGGAGCTTACAATTGGCATCTGAAGTGGGGCGTGGGCAGTCTTGGGGACTGAATCCCTCAACCTGTGAGATCTGATTCCATCTCCAGGTAGTTAGTGTCAGAATTGAATTGAATTAAAGGACACCCAGTTGGTGTCCTCTGCAGAATTGCTTGCTTGCTTGGTGTATGGGGAAAGATCCTCACACATTTTGGTCATAGAAGTATTCTGTGTTGATTGTTGTGGTGTGAGAGCAGAGGAATACCAGTTTGCGCTTTTTCTACTCAGAAGGCAAAGAAGCGTCCTTCATGTTCTGGCTCCTACTTACCTCTCAAGTCTTGTCTCTAACCACCCTTAGCTCTGTTAATTACCTTTAATTACCTCTGCATTACCTTCAGTTCTAGAAATATATCATGTCTTCTCTGGCATTCCAGCATTTCCACTGTTGCCTCCACCTTGGGAACTCAACTCATCCCTACTCCCACTTGCTTTGATTGGATAAGTTCTTCCTCTGTGTCTCCCTCCGTTTATTAGTGTATCCCTCCCAAATCCTCAAAGTCCTTGCAGACAAGAGTATGATTTGTAACTGTATTCCTTGTCATACTCTCGACCACGCCCTTCTCCTTGAAATTGTTTCTTCCCTGAATTCCACAACAATAGATTTTTCTAGATGCTTTACCTTCGTAAAAGCTGCTTCCCTGCATTCCCTGCTGTCCTGTTCCTCTTCTCATCCTCTAAAGACAAAAGTTCTATCAGCACTCCTCCCCTCTTTGTATACTTACTCTTTGGTTGTCTACTCTCTTGTCTTGTAAACTCCACGTGCCAATTACCCTCAAATCTCTGTCTCCAGCTCATTTCTCCCTCCTGAGCATCAGTGTCCTCTTCAGGTGCCTGCTGGCTCACTTCCCTTGGCATATCCCATCTCAGCTAGGAGTTCAGCATGTCTAAAACAAGACTCCTCTTTCTCTGCAAACCAACTTCTCCTATTTCTGGGACTAGAGCTATAATTTTCCCAGTCAAACTCAAAATCAGGTGTGTTTGGCTCCATCCTTTCCCTTCTTTTGTTCATGTTACCAAGTCCTGGCTAAACTCTTCTTTGTTACTTTTTTTCACATTCTTTTCCATTCTGTCACTGTCATAATTTAGGCCTTTATTACTATTTTCTTTTGAGACAGAGTCTTGCTCTATTGCCCAGGCTGGAGTGCAGTGGCCTCATTATATAGCTCACTGCAACCTCAAACTCCTGGGCTCAAGCGATCCTTCTGCCTCAGCCTCCTAAGTATCTGGGACTACAGGTGCCACCATGCCACCTATTTCTTGTAGAGATGAGTTCTCATGATTGCTCAGGCTGGTCTCAAACTCCTAGCCTCAAACGATCCTCCCACCTCGGCCTCCCAGACTGCTAGGATTACAGGCGTGAGCCACCACACCTGGCTTCTTACCTAGATCCTTGCTACTCAAAATTTGGTCCTCGACCAGCATAATTTGCATCATCTTGGATCATGTTAGAAAGGCAGAAGCTGAGGCTCAACTCCAGACTTACTGAATCAGATCCCCAGGTCATCTGTCTGCTCACTGAAGTTTGAAAAGCACCAGTCTAGACCACATCAATAAACTCCTAACTGGAATCCCTGACTCTAGTCTCTTCTTCCCTTTAATCCATCCCACAGACCACAGTAATATAAATTTCCTTCCAATCATGTCATTCTCTCTCAACTCAAACCTCTTTAATGACTTTACTATCTAATGAATAAAGTCCACATTTTTAGAAAGCGAGACTCTTAGCCACCTACCCAATCTATTTCTCCAGACTTGTGTATCCCATTTCACTAGGATATTCCATATTTTAGGCCAACAGAACCAGAAATGCAGTATGGCATAGTGGAGAAGCATCTTAACCAAGAATCACTTTTAGCAATGGCAAAAGCTGGTTCTATAACCTCAGGCAAAATGCTTGTCCTCTGAAACCTTGAATTCCTCTTCTGCAAAATAAAGAATTCAGATCACGTCAGTGCTTTAAAGCTTTTTTGACTGCAATCCAGGGAAACAAATACATTTGTATCCAGTATTCATATCTACACATAAATATAAGTAGAGTTACAACTGGAAAAAGATTGCACAAAATAATACTTACTCTTTCTAAATGCAATGCACTCTAATATTTTCTATTCTCTTCTCATCTATTTATTTTATTTTAAAAAATCCTGGTTGCTAACCACCAAATTGATTTCATAACCCACTAATAAATCAGAACCTGCAGACTGAGAAACACTGTGAGCCTGGGCAACATAGTGAGACCCCATCTCTGAAAAAAAAATTATCTAGGTGTGGTAGCAAATGCCTGTATTCCCAGCTACTCAGGAGGCTGAGGCAGGAGAATCGCTTAAGCCCAGGTGTTCAAGGCTGCAGTGACGTATGATTGCGTGACTGACCCCGGCCTGGACCAGAGAGTAAGACCCTTTCTCTTAAACAAAAAAGAAAGAAAAACACTGTGGTCCCTAACAATCCATGACTTTGGGTCCTCTTCCTTGAACACATCCTCTACTTTCCTACTCTGTATTTTTGCTAAAAACATTTCCTCTCCCTATAACATCTTCCCCTATTCCAGCCTCTTGAAAGGCAGTGATCTTTTAAAGTCTGAAACCTCTTAAAACTGGAAGGTATTTTTGACATCTTTGGATATCTACAGTACTGGGTCTTACTTCTTACTTGGCATTAAACATAAATGTCTTATAATAGTATTGGTGTATATTTCCCATCTCCTGTTTTGAATGTAAGTCCCTTGAGGGCAGGAATCATGTCTTCTATGTCTTTTTTTCACATACTAGCACAGTGTCTAGTATGTAAGAGTCACTCAGGCCTGAAAATCTTCTCACTTTCCCATAATCATTCTTTCTCCATCTTCTATTTAATCAACACCTCTGGGTCCTTGACCCTTCTGTTCTCTCTGTGGCTATCAGCACTTCCTTCCCTCAGGTTAGACTCAGTCTAGAAGCCACTGACCAGCACTTTACCCTCTCTCCTGACAATCTGCTCAACTCTCTTGCCCAACTGCCTTTTCGTCTCTGAAACTCCAACTCTGAATCAATCCAACTGTCTACTTTCTCTGCTCCTCTATTCAAATTGCTAAACACTGCCATAAAAAGAAAATCTCATGATCATGCAGGTAATTTAATGGTTTCACCCTTACCAGGGTCCTTAACACACTACTGGATATTCCTTCTTGGTTTCCCTAGTTATTATAGTTCTCTTTCCCAGTTTCGACACAGCTATTTCAAATTTTTTTTACTCTCCTCAATCCCTTGCCCTCAAACATTCCTTTCTAATTCCCTACTTTCAAGACTAGGTTAGGCCCCCTTACTATGTGTTCCCATAGTATTCCTAGTTACCGTGGCCGTCGGCCTTAGCTCTTAGCTTTTCACTGCCTATTTAAGTCTACATATCTTACCGGACTTTAAGCTCATTGAAAATAAGAAACACAACTTATTCATTATTGAAACCCCAGAACTTAATTAGCACTAAGTACTCAATAAATATTTCTTCAATGAATGCATAAATGAATACATAAATAAATATAAGTTAAATGAATAAATATGTCTTATACAAATTTCATATGGTTAAAAGCCAATCAATTAATTAATGCCAATAAAACCTTAGGGAATGAAAATTATGAAATATAAGTGGTTTCTAAAATTTATAACAGATGTAGAATTATAGCTAGTTAAATTTATTATTATTTCTATTCTAATGACTGGAAAAGTGGAAGTTAATCCCACATATAGGATAGGATCTGCTAGAATAGGCAATGCAAACTTTATCATAGACCACTGTAGTCTGCCATGAAGAAGGTATTTATTTTATGATTTATGTTTTCCCTATACTGTAATCTCCTTAATTGGCTTGTACTTCTAAAGACACATTTGCTTGATGCCAATGACTGACAGTACTAGGCTGCCCAGAAAACAGCTAGACATTGCTCTGTATCTTTGGGGGCAACTCTTTTTCTTTCTTTCTTTTTTTTTTTTCTTTTCTCTAGAATATCACTAATGTCCATCTTCTTATTTAGTATCATGGGACTTTGTGATGGCAGTCTGTTTCAAAATTCTTTTCCTCCTTTTCTGGGTAAGGCAGAGGAGAATCCTGACCCTCAATGTACTCACTCTGACATTGTGAGGATGAAGCCCTCCTGGATGCTGAGACATATACTGGGCCAGGTCTGTGTGCTACATGAAACAGCAGAGAAAGAGAAGAGAGTGAATTTAGTGGTGTTTGGATAGTATCCTAAAGCAGACCATAGACTTGACTGTCTGAAGATATTACGAAGTTCAGAATTTTTGAGAATAAGGTGCACAAGGAACATAACCAGGTTTTCTGAGACCCTGCTGTTAAAGTCAAACACAGTGTGTCTTTCTAACTGGCTGCTCTTAGAAAGAAGCCTGTTTCTCCGCACAAACAGAGATGCTCATTTTAAACGACTGGCACTGAACACGACAACACAGGAATTTTTCACTCTCCAAGTATCCTTGGAGGCAAGTCAAGTACACATACCTTATGATTTCTGTCTGCTTATTTGAATATTTTCCTTCCAAAAAGACAAAATGAGTTATTCTTTAGTAAGCTTATATACAATTTTTAAATATCTTGTGATTTATATCTTTATCGTCAATCAAAAAATGTTGGGTTCTGCTCAGATACTGATTAAAAACAGATTAAAAATAAGTGCAAAAGTTTTACTTAGGAGGCAAACTCAAAATCTTTATTTATTATGGCTGAGGAGGGGAAAAATAGTGGGTAAAGAGGCAGGACTAAAGATGGATGTAAGAACAATAAGGCTTTACTAATCACAATAATGAAAATTTCCATGATACCTTCCACATTGTAATGAAAGTTTTATCATGCCATAAAATATTAACAGATTCATTATATGAGCACCAGGCTTTTTCCTCATGTGTTGTAAAATGCTGGAACAACTCACCATGTATTCAAAAACAAACGTCAGTGTCTCTTTAGTGTGGATTATGTCATGTAGGAGCACAACATTGGCATGTTTCAAACCCTTCAGGAGAGAAGCTAGAAAAATTAAACAAAATGTTAAATTAAGCATTGATAATGAAAGTTCTGCTTTAAAGATATCAGGAAGTATTTATTTTTTAAAGACATTTAAAATCAAGCATTCTGGTTTTTTACTGCTGAAAAAAAATCTCTTGTTGAGAGAAAATACTTAAAATTACAAAGGATCTTCATTATTTAAAAAAATGGCAAATCATTACATTTATACAACTTACTGTTCCTACAGGCTAGAGAGGTTGCAAAAAATGCTTCCATTTACCTAATCAATTTCATCAAAGCACTCAGAGAAAGCACTTTGTGAACGCTCTCCTCTGGGAATCTCATCATCCCTGCTTCAGAGCTACAGGAGAGGAGGCCTGGAGAGATAAAGGCCGTCGGAGGAGCAGGAAATGGAGTGTTCCGCCTTCTAGAGTAGGACTTGGCAACATGGGACCAGTCTCCAAAGTTCCAAGTCCCACAAGGGGCCAACAGAACTGGTGGAAGTGATTGGTAGGGGGTAGGAATAAAAGCAGGGGGTGAAGAATTATTGAACATAATAGAAAGTGGAGAGAATTTCTTAAGATAATGTAAAACTCCGTGGAAAGGAGAAAATGCAAACTTGAAAGGAGGAGAGAACCACACTTGGGAAGCCCAGGGAGGTGAAGGTGGAGAGAGCCAAGGACCTTCTGTTGTCTCCTCAATGACAGGTTATTATTAGCTTGCTAAATGCAGCCTTAAAGGAGAGAAATTACCAAACAAAAGGCCAGGAGTGACTAGGAGGGGGTTTGAAAGGCTGTCTTTGAGGGTTCCAGAGATAGGAGGGCCCCTGGCTTCAGGAGGGCGGGGACCAGAGAAGGCACAATAAGGAGATAATGAGTTTTAGCACAGGGCATGCCTTCATGAAGAAACAGCGTCTTTTAAACGTAAAGGATCAGTTAGTCAGCAGCTGTAGGAAAAACCGTTCCTACCATTTACCTTTCCAGTGGGGATACTTCCATTTTCCTCTGGGGAACCAACCCAGCTATCCTGGAAGGGCTGACCCCACCTCATCCCAAGAGTGAGCATGTGACCCAGGACCGGCCAATCAGAGCACAGCACCCCCCCCCCAGCCACAGTGATTGGTTCACAAACAGGCACAAGACCCAAGCTCGCTAGAGCCCTACTTTGCCGGTGCCACTAGGAAAGAGATGCTTTCTTTTTTTATTGTGAAGGCTAAACTTGTGGGATTTAGCCAGGAGTTGCTCGGGTCAGATTACCAACACCTGGTGACAGTATGCCTGGGAGAGTAAACCAGTGTTGGGTATTCGAGAGACATGGCTTCCTGGTTGCATTGTTTGTGCCCGCAAACTTGCAGGTATCAGATCTGTGAGCCAGTGAATTTCCTTCTTTACTGAAGTCAGTTTGAACTGACTTCACCACCAAAGGAGCTCTATCACACCTGTTAACCCTACTTTGCTCTAATGACTAATGCTCTAATTTTTACTTTTTGCCTCCAGAGTCTTTATGGGCTAAATTTATTATTTCACTTTTTACAAATGCATTGCTTTGGAAATGTAATAAACAGTTTCACGGGCATCTGTTTAATCTCCCTAGTCTCAGATTAAAGGCTACCCTGGAACAGAGGGAATAACTTTCCCTCTTTTTGAGACACTGCCACATCACCTAGTACAACACTCAGCCAAGAGTAAGCACTTAATTTATTAAATGTATTTATTGAGTGTCTTAAGGGAGAACTGTCTATAGAGCCAGAAGCCCTAATATGAATCCTGGCCCTGTCATTTTCTATCTGAGTAAGCTCTGGAGAGTATCTCAACCCAAGTCTTAATTCACTCCTTATGAAAAAAGATACTGTCTTTTCTGACTTTACTTCACAGGGTTGATATGAGGATGGAATCAAATTCCATTCCTAGAATGCTTGGTAAAAGTAAATCATTACACAGATGCAAATTAGAATTAATATCTCTGCCATCAGCTTCTTGTCCCTCCCTTTCACCTTGAACCCCATTAAACTTCCCTCCCAGTCTTAAAATTTTGTTTATGGTATGTTTCTGCTAGAGTTTTCAACACTTCATATATTTTTTTTTTTTTGAGGGTCTCGCTCTGTTGCCCAGGCTGGAGTGCAGTGGCATCATCATAGCTCACTGCAACCTGAGACTCCTGGGCTCACGCGATCCTCCTGCCTTAGCCTACCGAATAGCTGGGACTATAGGCATGTGCCACCACGCCTGGCTAATTTTTCTAGTTTTTGTAGAGACGAGGTCTCACTCTTTCTCAGGCTGATACTCCTGGCCTTAACCATCCTCCTGCCTCGGCCTCCCAAAATGCTGGGATTACAGGTGTGAATCACCGGGCCCCGCCAACACCTTCCATATTTGCAGCAATGATTTCTGAGCATCAGCCTAGAATGCTTGTATTTTCTGTGTATTTTTATTTATAAATTATTATATGAATCCCTTCCCCCCCCCACATATCACAAAGCATACATCAAAATTAGATTTTAAAAGGATGTGGTAAAGCTAAAATCACTAAGAATATTGTAAAAATATTTTAATTTGATTTTTAATATAATTTTAGTCTTGCTTAAATATATTACTAAAACCCTGGATGCTTATTTTAAAAATCACGATGGCATGTATGTTAATCATACTATCATTTGCTAAAAAGCTTGAGGAAGAATATCTATTTAGGATGAGGCTTACTGCTAACAATGATGGGTATAAATCTTTACTTCAGATAGTTGTCTTGATAATTTCAGTTTTGTAGGAGTAAGAAAGTGTTCATTTTGCATTTCTCTGTTGTTCACTTATATTTGTATTGTTAGTCTTATCTTCAATCCATAATCTCTTTGCAGAAATCTTTTTAAACCATTCACCATTTCATGAAGATTCACCACTCTAGCAAATAGCAACCCTTTCTCAACTCTTTTTTTCACACCCTCATCCAACCCATCAGCAAATCTGTTGGCAATACCTTCAGAACATGTCCAGAAGACCTCCCTTCTAGCCACATCCTGGGCCAAGCCACCATCATGTGATGGCTAATTTACTGCAAATGCCTCCTAACTAGTCTGCCTGCTCCCTCCCTTCCTTCTTTCAGTCTCGTCTTCACAGAATAGTCAGCCACTGGGATTCTTCTCAAATGAAAGTCAGGGCATTCCCTCCTGGTTCCAAGCCCTCCAGTGGCCTCTCATCTCACTCAGAGTGAACCCAAAGGACTTGCGAAGGCCCACCCTACTCCATGCAGCCACGCCCCAGCGTGACCTGATGTCCCCTCACATTCTTGTCCTTGCTCTCTCTTGGATCTAGCCACATGCCCTCCTAACTGTTCCTCAGACACTTGTGGACACATTTCCACCCTGCTCTGCCTGTAACCTTCTTTTCTCAGCTCTCTGCATGCATCCTCCCATGTTTCCTTCAGGCCTCTCTGCTCAAATGATATGTATAAGGTACGGGCTTCCCTGACCATTCTAGATGAAATTGCAGCCCTCCACCCCATCCCACCCCAGTGATCTTCTACCCCTGAGCCCTGCTTTATTCTTCTCCATAGCACTTATCACCACCACCTGACACACATATATATATGTGTGTGTATATGTATATTTACTTATTGTCTGTCTCCACCCTTGAGAATGTAAACTCCACTGAGAGCAGCACTTTTGTCTTTTTGCTTATTCCACATCCTCAGTGCCTAGAGCAATGTCTGGCACTCAATAAATATTTATCTTCAAATTAGTGGTTACTAATTACCTAATATCATTTAATACTTAAAGTTGGTTGGTAAAGGGTGTTCTGTTGAAGATGCTTCTATTCCTTGTTTCTTTTAGTCGTTTCCATCATTGGAGTATAAATATTGTATGTTTTATGGCCATGTCTATTACTACTTTTCTAACACCCAAAACTGCTGAAATAGTTTTATGAAAACTATAAATTTTGCTGAGTTAAGAATAGGAAATTCAGATGAGAGGTAAGATGATGTTTAAAGCATTTATCTCATAATATTGTTGGTAAATCATTTGGTCCATCCACCAGAGGGGTCTAAAATGCCCACGGTCTTAATGTGTAGGTCTTAAACCCAGGAGGAAAAGGTCCTCTTTCTTCTAATTTCAATGACATCTCATAAACTTCACAGCAGGATGTGGTGTCTGTTCTGCAAACTAAACAGCTGAGGGACACAAAAGTCAACTGAGAAGGGGAAAGATCCTAAAATTAGAATTCTGATTTTCATAAAATTATTGTTTTTTATAATTCACATATCCTAAGTATACTTATTTTGTAAAGAAAAAACACAAAGATAAATTGGAGGAGCTTTAAGATACTCCAGTTTATTTTGTGTCTTTAAGAATTGTCCCTAATTCCAGGCAAGTCACATGGAATTTCTTTGACTGCTTCTAAAATAATTTGATAATGATGAGGGTGATGATAGCTAACACTCATTGAGCATTTAAGACATGCCAGGCATTGTTGTAAGACTTTTACATACATTACTTGGTATGTTCATGAGAATACCCAGGGTGCCAAAGGAAAAACATGAAGAAAACAACATAGAGCGAGGTGCAGTAGCTCACATCTATATTCTAGGATACTGAGGTGGGAGGATTGCTTGAGGCCAGGAGCTCGAGACCAGCCTGAGCAAGAGCGAGACTCCCCTCCCTACAAAAAATAGAAAAATTAGCCAGGCTGGTGTCACTCGCCTATAGTCCCAGCTACTCAGGAGGCTGAGGGAGAAGGATTGCTTGAGCCCAGAAGTTTGAGGTTGCAGTGAGCTATAATGATGTCATTGTATTCTAGCCTGGCCGATAGAGACCCTGTCTCAAAAAAAAAAAAAAAAAAAAAAGAAAACAACATAATTCCAAAGGTCAGGAAAAACCTGATTTTTATTCAGTGTGTTTACAAAAATGTAAAGTACTTCTTTCTTTATTTTAAATGTCCAAAAGGTATTTAGTATGGCCAACTGGTGGAACTTTAAATGGAATTTAATCTGATTCGCATATATGTGAGACATTTAATAGTTTAGAAAAATTATCATTTTCATCTCACAAAGATAAAAATATTTAATTTCTTGGTTTTGTTGATTTCATTGGGGTTTGTAGTTTAATAAAATTTTAGGAAAATTGAAGCTTTGCAAGTGCAGTAGGTCATAATGTTTTAGTGTTACTCTACCCTGTTCTGCTTTAGTTTAGAAGAAAATATAAAAGATAATGATGATGAGAGCAAGGCCGACTCTCCAAGTCCTAGGACATGGCTGTATGTAGTCAGTGCCTGGCAGTCAGAGCCCTCTCTAGGCTGTTCACTCCATGAGGGCACGGATGGAGCCTGGCCTTGTCTCTGCATCTCCAGCACTAGCACAGGCCCGGCATGTGGTGCTCAGTGAGTGCTTGTGAATTAGTAAAGACCAGGACAGCTGTAATGAGTTTATGTAGGAATCAGTGATTGATCCCACTCCCAACTCTCATTGGACATTGAATAAGAAAGAGTTTGTAGTCCCTAATGTTACATTTTCCCTGAGAATCACAAATCAAGTCAAGCAGTCAAGTTATACATTCCAAGAAAAAAAAATAATTTAGATAAAGTTAGGTAAGTGTTAGATAAATATTAAGACAAATGTCAGATAAGTAGTTCTTTTCTGATTTCTTTGGAATTATAATCCTGATGACAGACCATTGTCTTGGCATTATTCTGTTTTATAAAGATGTAACTATACATATGTGAATATGCTATTAATATATCTGTGATGTGATTTGATTGCATTCAATGGCAGACTTCTTGTCAACCAGGCCTGCCCTAGTCTATTCGCAGTAATTGGTAACTCAGAGATTCTAATCATATTCCTCCTCTGCCTCATTGTATGACCTCCCAGGGGTTCCTTACACTATTTTTGGCTCAGTTTTCTCGTATATGGATTGGGAATAATTACTTTGTAATGTTTTCTGCTAGAGAATGATCTTAAAAGATCCTCAGCTGAAACTGTTTCTAATTTAAACACTGCAATGACCAGCACTGTAGAATCAATGACAGAATCAGAATTGATGAATATATAATATGATACATTATTTTCTGAAAATATTTCTTCTGCATTTTCCTTAATGTTTATGTAGGATGTATCATAAAAACAGATTTCTACTTTTATTTTTACTGTTGCTAAAGAATAAATGCTTAAGTTAAGCATTTCTAAATTCACCATAATAAAGTAGAAAGGATTTTAAATAGAATAGTTATGGATTCTAATACCTAACAACACTGAGTACTAGCTCCGTGACCTCTGACAAGTTACCTAATCTCTCTGGGGCAGAGATTTCTTTATCTATACAACAAAAATAACACATTCTACTTCCTAGAGTTGGTGTAAGTGTTTAAAAAAAAAAAAGATTGTGGCCGGGCGAGGGGGCTCACGCCTGTAATCCTAGCCCTCTGGGAGGCCAAGGCGGGCGGATCGCTCCAGGTCAGGAGTTCAAGACCAGCCTGAGCAAGAGCAAGACCCCGTCTCTACTAAAAATAGAAAGAAATTATCTGGACAACTAAAAATATCTATAGAAAAAATTAGCCGGGCATGGTGGCGCATGCCTGTAGTCCCAGCTACTCGGGAGGCTGAGGCAGTAGGATCGCTTAAGCCCAGGAGTTTGAGGTTGCTGTGAGCTAGGCTGATGCCACGGCACTCACTCTAGCCCGGGCAACAAAGTGAGACTCTGTCTCAAAAAAAAAAAAAAAAGATTGTGTGTGTGTGAGGGGGAGATTATGTCATATGCCTGGTCCTCAAAAAATGTAATATGACTCCTTCCTTAAAAAAAAAAATGCTGCTAATAGCCTGAAAGTCCTAGGTTTAAGCCAAAGGTTGACTATTTCTAGAAAGATATTTAGAATAATGCACATAATTAAGATATTGTTATAAAGTTTAATAAAACTAAATATTATTAACTAAACTTAATAATAATAATTTAGTTAATAATAAACTATACTTATTAGCTGTCCTAGTTGTAAAATTAAACATTTAAAATATAATTCTAGAGCCAATTATAAAACATTTTCTAAGGTGCTAGGATGGCATCCAATTATATGAATTTTTGAATCAGAGAGATTTGGTTTGAGTCCAGTTATATATTGGAATAATAATAATATCTATCTCTAACAGTTGTTAAGAGGATTGAAAGAGGTGTGAAAAGTAGCCTATGCTAATTTCATAATAGTACATGTTAGGATCAAATGAAAACAAATAGTTTTGGAGTACTACAAATAGTACTCCAAATGACCAGACTAATAAACTGCCACATGTATTCTACCTATATATGGAGAGCCTGTATATGTAGTAAAATCATACTTAATAAATCTTGGGCTGCTATACCATCGGGGCAGCCAAACTGTTCAGGAAAAGTAATTCCTGCTTCAAGGCTTTTTAAAGAAGGCTGCATTACTTGTTCAGTTTTTCTGCACATGGCTTTCGGTTGCCTTTTTAGCTAGTGACCCTGGATTTTAACTAATGAACTCCAGCTGTTCGTATTTTGCCTTCCAGCCCTTCTCATTTAACCTCCTGTCTCCCTGGTCTCACATCCTTAAAGTCCTTACAGGAAAAATGGGACAGTGCCAAAGTTTTCAAGTGAAGCCTCATATCTTCTTGAGGGGAGAGGGCTCCTCTAACAAGGGCTCCAAGCTTTTACACTGGTGGAAAAAGAAACATTCATTGTTGGAAATTGGATGCCTAACAACCTTCAACGTGTCAAAAATCCTTTTGTGGTTTTTAATATTATACAAGCAACGCATTCAGTAAGGTAAGTCGATAAAACAAACCAAGAAAGTCCACATTTGAATACTAAATGTAATTGTAAACACCTGTGATGGAGAGGCAATTCCTTGGTAAATATGCAATGAAAGAAACATTTAGCAAACAGAACAATAAAAGGATCCAGCTTTTCTGAACCATGCTGAGAACCATCTGTTGGCAAAACTGGCAAAAGTTCCACTGTTACAGTTAAATGTCAACCTGAAAAACTTGGCTGTGGGCAAAATCTGAGCAAAGCCAACCTTAAGCAATAGACACACTGGAGCTCACAAAGGAGACTCTCCCCTTATGCAGGTGACATGAGGGTTTCTCTTATCTTCAGAAATACTCTTCAACCTATCCACACATCCCTTTCCAAATCTGATCATCCTTTCCTGGGGACCACTAATAAGTATATTAGTAAATGTAGCCTCCATTATATCAAACACTTAAAACCATGCTTTGCCCCGGAATGCACCTGATCCTACCAGGATGAATCTCCAGCTAAACTGATAGCATTTGGCCCTTCCACTTAAATTCAAAATGATGTATTTCCCAGGGGCTCTGAAACATGTTTAGAAATGGTATCAAATTCAGTTATAAACTCATTTTCTGAATTGCCTTTTCCATGCCTGTTTGCATAACCCATTCTTCCAAGCTCAGTTCAAAATCTACTGACTCCATTAGCCACACTGAGACTAACTCATTCTCATCTTAGTTTACAATGGCTTTTATACACTTGTAACTGGAATCAGCTGCTCTGTTAAGACTGAAAATGACAGAACAAAGATGGAAGCTTTCTCTTATCCTTCACAACACCCAGCAATATGCTTTGTATATAGTATGTGTTCAGTAAAGGAGGGAAGTAAAAGGGAAATAAAAGGGGAGAAAGTAAAGCCAGGAAAGTGCTATTTCTCTGAGTTTTTGCTGAAACGATAGCAATCCTATCATCATCTTATTTCCAATGGCTCATATAATAAAAGTTGATAAGTTGGATGTTTAATGATTCATTTTCACTATATTAGCTTCTTGATTTTTATATTATAAATTATTAGTCACCTTGATGGTGAACAAGACATCAACAAGGGAAAGAAGAATAGAATAGGCAACGTTTGTTGAACTCTGAAAATGGACTCTGTGATAAATGCTTTATATGCATATTTTCATTTAATCCTCATAACAACTCCATGAAAGAGGTACTATTATTATCCTCTTTCTGCAATAAACTGAGTCTTAGATAGGTGAAGTAATCTACCCAATGTCACACCACTAGTAATTGGTAGACTTATGATGCAAACCCAAGTTCGTCTGACACCAGCTTCCTCACCCATTTGATATATTGCCCAGGGCACAGAGAAGAATACAGGTAAAAATACCTGCCTTCCTGGCGTTTAAAAAGTGCTATCTAAACACCATGTTATGATCAGGCAAATTTCCCACTAAGAATTTGTGTGATTTTATATTTTTCTCTTTTATAGGAATTTTCTGGGGTTATAAAGATATAGCCTTAGGCCGGGCGCAGTGGCTCACGCCTGTAATCCTAGCATTCTGGGAGGCCGAGGCGGGTGGATTGCTCGAGGTCAGGAGTTCAAGACCAGCCTCAGCAAGAGCGAGACCCCCGTCTCTACTAAAAATAGAAACAAATTATCTGGTCAACTAAAATATATATATAGAAAAATTAGCCAGGCATGGTGGCGCATGCCTGTAGTCCCAGCTACTGGGGAGGCTGAGGCAGTAGGATCGCTTAAGCCCAGGAGTTTGAGGTTGCTGTGAGCTAGGCTGACGCCATGGCACTCACTCTAGCCCGGGCAACACAGCGAGACTCTGTCTCCAAAAAAAAAAAGATATAGCCTTAGTACCCAGCATGAGGCCAAACACATGGAACATCTTAGTAATTACTCACTGAGTTCATAGTTTTTTTGTCAAATGATATAATAGTTTTAAATCTTTATTTCTTCAAGAATAAATGATAAACTAATAGTACATACTCTTGGAAAACTTGTATGAAGAATAAAATTTTAATTGTAATGTTACTTCTAGAAGTATCAAAAATAGATGCTGAATGGATATATGCAATGCATTTTTATTAAATAAAAGACTCAAAACAAATCTATTGGGTCCATTTTTATTGTTCTTACCTTCTCGGATAGCTGTAAATGGGACTCCTTCCTCTGCATTCATGCTGATGACTTTTAAAGCCACTAGTTGTCCATTTATTCTAGAAGAGAGGGGGTGATGGGCACACACTTATTGAAATGGTTCAAAGCAGCAATTTATACTAAAGATGGATTAACAAAAGTAGTTTTCCTTCAAAATATATTCCAGCATATGAATCTATAATTTTCTCAAAATAAAAAGTATATATATTAATATATATGTATCCCAAAACATTTTTTCTCTTTACTAAAGTGATATATGTTCATTATAGAAAATTTGGAGAATATAGAAAAGCACAGAGAAAACTCCACCAGGCCGGGTGTCCTGGCTCACGCCTGTAATCCCAGCATTTTGGGAGGCTGAGGTGGGAGGATCGCTTGGGGCCAGGAGTTCCAGGCTACAGTGAGCTATAGTCATGCCACTGCACTTTAGCTCGGGTGACAGAGCTAAGTCCTGTCTCTAAAAAACAAAAACAAAAACCCCCACCAAATCCATCCTCATAATATTTTGAAGTGTATTTTTCTTTTCATTTTCCTTTGGTGCAGTCTCCCTGCTCGTACACTTGTGATATTCCTGCTGTTTACTCTCAACAGAATGGCAGATGTATCCTTTCAAATGAAAGTCAAAACAAATTACTTCTCTGTTCAAAATCCTCCATGTCTCCACATTTTACTCAGAACAAAAGCCAAATTCTTACAATGGTTTTCTAAGTGCTACCCAATCTGCCCAGGCTGATCTCTCCCTCTTCATCTCCTCCTACCCTCCCCTCATTCATCATTTTGTTCATGATCAAGCTAAGTGCTGAGAACAAAGATGATTTTAATGCAGGTACAAACATACTGTTTTTAATAATGTGGTATTCCTATCGTATTGTCAGTAACCTGTTTTTCCTCCATTTAACATTTTCTCTTATTCATTCTTGTACGAGGTGATATTTAATAATGATGTAATATTTCATCATATAAATATACTGCAATGTATTTAGCCAATTCCAAATGCTTTTAAATTGCTTCTAGCTTTTAGCTATTATAAAAATACCATGATGATCATATTAGTAGATAAATCTTTTCACACAGTCCCAATTATTTCCTTAAAGTAGAGGTGGAATTGCTACATCAAAGATTATGCAGGGCACATGTTTTCATTGATTGGAACTCATGTTCCCAAATTGTCCCACAGAGTGATCAGTTAGTGAACTGGTCATGACAGTGGCCATTCTACCACTCCCTCACAAATACTGAGGAGGATTTTGGTTTTGTTTTTATCAACTTCATTTTTTAGAGCAGTTTTAGAAATATAGAAAAATTGAGAGCATAGTACAGAAAGTTCCCATATACCTCACATCCAGTTTCTTCTACTGTTAACATCTTACATTAATATGGTACATTTGTTATAATTAATGCACTAATATTGGTACATTATTATTAACTAAAGTCTATAATTTATTAGGATTTCTTTAGTTTTTACCTAATGTCCTCTTTCTTTTTGTCCAGGATCCCATTCAGGATTACATTTAGTTGTCATGTCTCCTTAGGCATCTTTTGACTGTGACAGTTTCCCAGACTTTTCTTGTTTTCGATGCCTTTGACAGTTTTGAGAAGTACTGGTCAAGTATTTTGTAAGACGCCCTTCTCTTGGAATTTTTCTGATGTTTTTTCTCATAGTTAGACTGTTATGGGTCTAGGGGAAATAAAGTGCCTTTTTTATCACATCATATTATGGGTGTCTACTAGCATCATGATTTATGACTTTCCATGTTGACCTTAATCACCTGTCTGCAGTAGTGTTTGTCAGGTTTCTCCACTGTAACGTTGCTCTTTTGTTCCCCCATTCCATAATGTACTTTTGGATGAATGTCACTGTAAGTACCCCTCACTGAAGGTGCATTATGTACCTAAATTATTTGGAATTCTTCTGTATGAGGGATTTATTTCTTCTGTCCCATTTGCTACTTTATTGATTCACATATATCAGTATGAACTCATAGACATTTATTTTACATTTATACAAAATAAATTATTTTATATTTATACAAAACAAATACTACTTTATTAATTTTGTTGATCAAATTTTTGAAGCTTTGTCCTTTGGAAGCTCTTTCAGTTTGGCTCCTGTGTCCCTTTGGCATATCTCTATCGCTGTGGGTTTGTTTTTGCTTTTATCTTTATTTCTTTGGCCTATTTGATAGATAAAAAGGTTTCTCACATTTTAATTTCTATTTCTTTAAGTACTTGTGGAATGGAATTTTCATAAGTTTATTAATCTTTTCTTGTGATTTGTATATTTGTATATTTTTATTGAAATATTTTACAAATACTTTTCACTAATTTCTTTGGTTTGCCTTATTATATCTTTGAAATTGTTTAAAATTTTTATGATGTCAGTATTTTCCAAAGTGTTTTACTCAAAGCATGGCTCTGTGAAATTCTCCCCTCACCTTCCTGAAAAAAGAGTTGGGTCAAATATGTTTAGAAAATGCTTTATACTTTAACCTTCATCTTTCTTAGATAGCCATGATGTAGGTTAACATTTTTTAAATGCTTAGAGCTCCTGTAATAAAGGATCACATTTGACTTTGTTCTAGGGTGTTCCAAATTAATTTGACCATGGTAACGTTTCAATGAAATCTCTAACAAGGTGTCTCAGAATTAGAGATCCCTGGGACATACCTGGATAGATGGGCACTATGGACACTTCTGATCTTCCCTTATAGGTTCTGACTTGAGTGTTATGCATACAGACAGAACTTTCCAGTCCAAAGCTTACACAGAATTCACTCATATTTTATTCTAGTTCTTGTATGTTTTCTTTTTCATTTAACTCTTTAATCCATTGGGAATTCATATTGTATATTCACTTTTTCCAAATGGCTAACAATTGTTCCAGCTCCATTTATTGGACTGTCTTCTTTCCACTGATGATTTTAAATACCACCATGATCATTTATTACATCTCACTAATATTTGGATTTGTGGCTGTTCTAAACTTTTTAAAATCATGTTTCTTTGATACGTCTTTTCTTTTATGTATGCTATATGATTTTAATTATTGTAGTTTTATAATATATCAAAACTCTAAATTAGAGAATCATTGACATCTTTTTTTTTTTTTTTACCTTAAATGTAATGCCTATGTGGTAGGGAAGAAAGTAAAATTTAAGAGTAATCCCCCTTTTCCTACCCTGTTTCAGCCACTAGAAGTAACTAATTTCTTGTGTATTTTCCCAGACTCTTCTATGTACCTACAAGTTTATACATGTACAGTATATCTGAGTGCTTATTTCTAAATGGGATTCATTGGGTACATATTGCTCTGTAACTGCTTTTTTCTCTTAAATATTGGAGATCTTTTCATATTAGTATATCCACTTCATACTTTTGATGGCTGCTACCATATCATGGTGATTATTTACCCAGTTCTCCATTAATGGATGTTTGTGATCAGGTTTTTATTTTTTATTATAAAACTTGCTGCAAAGAATATACTTCTACTTATAGCTCTGTGCACATGGACAAATATTTCTCAAGCACTTTCCATCCTAGTGGTAGGCCGTGTTTCTTGAAGGAAATCTTTTATTTTCTCAGTTTCCTAGGACAGTCTATAGAAAGGAATTCCTTCTATACAATATACTTAAAATTGTATTTCCCCTACAATTCTGTTTTAACAAGTAAAAATAACAAATAACACAAATACTAAGATAAATAAGAAATATTTAGTCTTGTATATATATTACATTTTTAAAATTAACATTTAACCACTGTTGAGCTATTATTTTCCTCCATTGGAGTAAGGTAAATTAAAGAAATAAGACCTTCCTTCCAAATTTCCAACCTTAGCTAAAAGAGTAAAATTTATGGATCTTTTATATATATTGAACAAAGTTTGTTGTTTACCAGAACGGGTACTTGGCTTTTGGATAAGTAGTATTTTTATTCTCCAGACATTTTGTGTATTTTGCAATGGAGAAAACTCAGGATTCATAATTTTTTGCGTATACCATACTTTGCAGGCACCAACTTCAGTTTCTTCTATGAAGGCAGGGTGCAAGAATGAAGCAGCAAACTCGAGGTTGCCATTGCAAACCTCTGTCATCATGATTTAGGGAAGGATATAAAAAACCCTTTAGAGATACCAACTGCGCTTCCCACCTCCCTAAAGAGTGGTAACTGTTCCTTGGGTCAGTAGTAGAGACAGCCTATTTTGTTTCAAGTCTTTGAATTGAATAAAAGAGAGGAAAGGCTGATAAACATTTTAGTATGCTGATTTTAATTAGGGCAATGCAGGTTTGTTTTTCTTTCGAACCTATTTAAATCATCGCTTCTCTCTCCCTATTGGCCAGGGTGTCTAGCACGGGTCCTGAATGCTGTGAACTTCTGTGATGTCTCCCTGGCTTTATAATGTAAAATAAGAGGGCGAGGGACCCTCATCTCTAAAGTCTCTCCCACCTATGAGTCACTCACCTGCTAATCCCCTTGTAGACTGTGGCATAAGAACCTTCACCCAGCTTCTCCAAGTTCAAGTAAGATGAGGCTGCCCCAAAAGGAAGGTTCTTCCTCTGCTTAAGGAGAATGGGAGGAGGGGGGTGGGTGAGAGGTGGAGAAGAGAGAAGGAGCACATTTTTAGTGTTAACTTTTCCCCCCCAGGGAAGTAAGACAGCATTGCCAGAGCATACTTGGGAAGGCTCTCTCGGTAATTGCCCTGGAAGGAAGGGCCGGCCTCCTAGACAAGCACACATTAAATGCTTCTTGATCAACATCAGCTGCTCACTCACCCACTGAAAACCCTGCCTCAGATCCTCTTCCTGAAAAGAATCACTGTTACTCCGTGGCCTTTTACTCTTGAACTTCTGGGCACGGACAGCCTGAAGTCCCCGGGGGTGAAATGAAGTCATGGAATATGATGCTTCTTTTAGGTCTGTTAGCTACAGAAAAAAGAAAGAGCAGAAATAAAATTTATGCAAAGTCAAGATTCAGTGCCTGGCAAAACCATTTTTTCTTCATTTGCTTGATTTTCATTCTTCAAATGTTTTCTAACCTTCCTGCACCCCCAAAAGACACCTTTCTTCAAAGTCAGATCCCTAAAAAAGACCATAATAGTATCAACTGCTGAAATGCTGCATTCTTTCTTCACCTAAAAATATGTCTTTAATACTTAGGTTAACCTAAATCTCTTGGATGGATGTTTTCCAATTTTTTTCTGTTTAACTCAGGCTTGTTTTTCATGTCCACTTAATTTACTGCTTTAGGGGAATAGTCCTCTAGTACAGCATTACTAATAATCATGAGTTAATTATTGAAATTTTGAATCCACAGCATACCAACCAGTACTGCGGCTTGCCTTTTAAGGTTCAGCTCTGTAATTTAGTACCTCAGAGATTTCCAGAGAACAACTACTTTCTCAAATTCAAGTTGAGTGTGTTTCATGCAGCCCAAAGCCAAGAATTATTTTTTCTTTTTTGGTTTACAAGAAAATCCCCAAATTTGATAACTACAGCCATAAATTCTCTGTGACTTTAATAGAATTTTCTTTTTATTGGTTTAGACCTACCGCAGAAGAATCAGACCCCGCTATAGAAAGGGAGTGTCTGAACTCCTTGGTTTATCAATAGAGAAAAGATGCTCCTCCTGGGATACAAATACCTCGGACGCAGCCTCCATCGTCTCAGGCTGACTCCTCCGACAGCTGTGTGCCTCGCCTCCCTCGGCACGGTGATAACAGCTGCATCCAGGCTGTATAGTCTTTGCACACAGCTCTTGACCCATAATCTTCTAGGTTCAAGGAGAAAAACCCGCACTTGAACCTCTGCCCCTCTGCCTCTCCTATCCTCGTTCACTCCCTTTTTGCCAGAGGTCAGCAGTGTGGAGCTTTCATATGACTCACATGAGGGCTCTGCCTGGAGCAGCCTCATGACTTCAGCAGTTTTTCCTTATCAGCGCAAGAAACTCTCCATCAGAAAGGCGGTTGCTTGCATTCATACGTGCACAACTGAAAACGATGCAGCTAATATTGGATAGAATAAAATCTGGCACAGTTAAGGTTCTTACTCCAGCCACAAGTTAGTGCTGTTGGTATACATAGTCTTCAGGAATTTACATTGTTTATCCACGTAATGATATTTACATGCTATCATTCATAATGATATTGATATTTATTAGGCTTCCTTGCTGCTAAAGTGGACATGTTGAAGAGTATTTTATCCCTACCTTTAATCTGAAAGCATTTTGGTTTTCGGACTTTAAAAGAAATTTGCTACCTAGCCAACTTTAAGTAGTCAAAGAAATCACAGAATCATAAAACAGGAAGAAAGCTTGCGCGTACCTACTCCATCTCTTTGCCTTCAAGGAATAGTGTGTCTAATAGTCCTAGAGGGGTCGTCACTCATTCATTTGTTAAAAAATCATGTAGTGAGCACCTATGCTGCTCTTACTGTACAGATAAAATGATATTAGCAGATATGGTGGAGAGAAAGGAGTTTGCTTGAAATACCTTCTTCCCTCCTCCCCTACCCTCCTTCCTTCTACATAAATGTAATTAACATTTACTATACATAAAGTACAATATTAATAGCATGACATGTCAAGGAATCTGGCTCAAACTGGTTTGCAGTCTGTAGTCTTTAAACACAATGCTTTTCTCTGACAGATTCCTAAGATTATTGTTACTATAATGTACTAATCATAGAGTGAGACAGGCCGGATACAAACACACACAATCATTATCATTAAAGGAAAAAATAAGAATCATGTCTTTCATCACAACAATACTTATGGATATTTGATGTCTGAGCCTCACAATGGTTTTTTAAAAACTTTCAGATAATTTAATTATGAGCATAAGTTTTATTTCAAAATTGCCATAGGGGAAGAGACTTAAAATAAAAGAATTCAAAGATTCCCCTAAGCTAGGTGTGGTGGCTTATAAGCCTGTAGTGCCAGCTACTCAGAAAGCAGAGGCAAGAGGATCGCCTGAGCCCAGAAATTTGGGGCCGGCCTGGGCAGCATGGAAAGATTCTCTCTTTAAAAAAAAAAAAAAAAAATGAAAAAAGATTCACTCAAATTACGGACACTTAATTAAAAAAAAAAAAAAGAATATTTGGCTTAAAGACTAATAAACTTTTGACTGATAACCAATTGATAATGAGAAGCTAGTTTCTCATACTATTTAATCCATTTGAATTTGTCATAATATTAATTATAATATATTTTATCAGAAAATATATTATCTTGCTAATTTCTTCCTAAAAAATATTGTGAATTTCATCATACAAAAGTTACATCCCAGACCAAGTTTAAGATGATTTTTCTTTACCACCCTATAATTATCATAAGTTTTAGAATTTTTAAATGACCAACATTTTTATTAGCATAGGGAATTATTCACCTAAATCACAAGTATACTAAAATAAAATAGCCTGATTTTTTAAGTTGTAAATCACTATGTTTAAATACTAGAATGGGCTGGGCATGGTGGCTCACACCTGTAATCCCAGTGCTTTGGTAGACTGAGGCAGGAGGATTGCTGGAGGTCAGGAGTTTGAGGCTGTAGTGAGCTATGATCCTGCCACTGCACTCCAGCCTAGGTGACAGAGGGAGAACTTCTCTCTAAAAAAATAAAAATAATAAATAAATAAATACTAGAATGGGCTACTGAGGCAAAATTGTGAAATATCCTTCTGAATTTTCAAAAATTAAAAAAGTTATGATTTTGTTTAAAGTCAAGGAAAAATATCAGATGACTTCTAAAGATGTTTTCTTGCTCTGTGTCAGAAACAATACTTTTTGTTATCAAAGGTTTCTAACTAAGGACAGAATACTTAGGTGATTTCATTTCAAATTGTGCATCAGATCCAGTTTATGTACCACTCCAGATCAGCTTGGCTGGACCTACTTCAGCAGCCTGGGCTGTGGAAGAAGGCATTCCTGCCATCTTTTTTTTTTTTTTTTTTTTTTTTTGAGACAGTCTCACTCCGTTGCCCTGAATGCCATGGCGTCAGCCTAGCTCACAACCACCTCAAATTCCTGGGCTCAAGTGATCCTCCTGCCTTAGCCTCCCAAGTAGCTGAAGAGTATACAGGCCAGGACGCCTGGCTAATTTTTCTATTTTTAGTAGAGACGGAGTCCTGCTCTTGCTCAGGCTGGTCTCGAACTCCTGAGCTCAAGCGATCCTCCCACCTTGGCCTCCCAGAGTGCTAGGATTACAGGCACGAGCCACCGCGCCTGGCCCCAAGAAGATGATTTTATTCAGGCTGTTGTAACAAGGAGAATGTTCATTAAATGCATAACAATATTTATTATATAACGTGTTACCTTTTGTAGCAAAGAAATGAGGAAAAATAAAGTGTAGTCTGTAATTTTACTAATAATAGCAATATTACTATTATTTTGAATCATTGTTGAGGAAAAAAGATTTCTTTTCTCACTCATCTCTAGGTTCATGGATGAGACCCATATAACAACAGACAGATAAGAGAAAAGCATACAAATTTATTTAATGCAAGTTTGCATGATACCGGAGCCTTCAGAAATGAAGACCCCAAGAAATGGGGAAATCTGTGTATTTCTCTACTAAGTTTGATGAAGTGGATAGTTGTGAAGAAATATGATTGAAGGACAAAAGGGTATGATCTAATGGTAATAAACTAAGAGGAACTTAGCAAGGCCTGTTTGTTCAGATTCTTCGTGGTGTCTATGTATCTTTGAGGATAAGGATGTTTTCTTCCTTGGCAGACAGGGAGGAAGTTATCTCTGAAGTTAAGATCTTATGACCTACTTTAGAGGAAGATCAGCTAGGCCTTATGATTTACTTCAGGGGAGAAGTGGTTAGAGGAAGGTAAGAATAACTTTCCTGCTTCTGCTGTTTGCTCAAATGCCAAGGTGCCATGTTTTGGGGTAGCATGTCCTGAACTCCGTCACTATTATAGCTGTATCTTAGGCTAAAACAAATAATTATGCTAACAACATTACAAACCAAACTTTTCAGCATAAGAGAAAATAGACATAAATACCAAAGAAATCTAGTAAAAAATAGGTGATCTTAAATTTGATTTGGAAATATAAACTTATGATTTTTTTCTTTAAAAAAAATCTCTGTCAACCAAAAAGAGCTAGAAACAATGACAACTCAATAGCAAAGAGCAACCCTAATGCTCAATTTGTGGTCTCTAAATACCATTTTCTCCTAAAAAGAACTAAACATCCCTGGAGAAATGGTGGATTCCAGGTCTGGAGTATGAACTGGGCAAGATGAGCCTGGGTTATTTTTGCCAGAAAGCAAGGAAGTTATCAAGAAAGATTTCTCAGGCTCATCTTAAGCCAACTGGAGTCATGTTGAAAGGACATGAGAGCTAACCTGAAAAGGACTCCGATTGGCTTACGATTGGGCAATCTGAGCATCTAAAGGAATAATGACTGCAATGGATTGAAACACATGAAATGTGTAAAAGCTATAACTGTATAGTGATTCTAAACAAAAATGGTCACTTGGATGTTTCTCATGTATAAACTTATTACTCTGAATATTGATAAAGGAAAAAAATTAAGTATTTTTGTCTTTCCTATATAAATTGTTTTCCCAGGGTTATCGAATAGTTAATGAGGGGAAAGTTTTTCCTTATAGAATTCCAGCTAAGAAATGCAGAAGAATGGATAGAAATAAAAAATTACTATTATGTGATCCCTAATGCAATAATAGATGTAAGCAAAACAATCATCAATGGATACTAAAATCATTAGGTGAAGGATTGATGAGGTACTTTGCAATGAAGGGGTCAGGCTGACACCATCTGAGCCCACTAATCAATCTTAGCTTCCACTAACTTATGCGCCTCCTGTTATGATGCAACAGGAAATACACACCACCACCTGTGATGTATTTTTGACTAAAGAAAAAAAAATTAAACCTGAATCTAATCAAGCTTCTAGATCTAAAACCAAATTACAAGAAATACAGAGGACAGAGAAGTTAAATAACACCACAAGGAATCAAACAGCCAAACCAGAGAAGAAAAATAATGTTAACAAATCAATGGCATTTAAAAAAGGAAAAAAAAAAATAGCCTGAGCAACAGCGAGACCCCGTCTCTACTAAAAATAGAAAAAATTAGCCGGGTGTGGCAATGTGCCTGTTGTAGTCCCAGCTACTCAGGAGGCTGAGGCAGGAGGATCACTTGAGCCCAGGAGTTTGAGGTTGCAGTGAGTTATGATGACACCACTGCACTCCAGTAGCCTGGGCAACAGAGCGAGAACCTGTCTCAAAAAAAAAAAAAAAGAAGAAGAAGAAGAGAATTAAAAACATCTAAACGAGAAATGAATACAATATGTAGACATTGCTTGGATTCTGATTTGAACAAATTAACTACAAAATGACATTTCTGAAACAAGTATAGATATTTAAATATGGTATTAGATGATTTTAATAGTTTATTTTTAATTTTTGCATGGTGATTATGTTTTAAAAACAATCCTGCTGTTAGAGATGTATACTAGAGTATTTACATTAGAATGATATAATTTCCAGTCTTGCTTGAAAATGTTCCAGAAAAATAATGCTGGGGATAGGAAATACAAAAGCGGTAAAAATATTAATAATTGTTTAAGCTGGGTGATGGCTATATGGAGGCTCATCTTTGTGTGTTTACGAATTCTCTGAACAAAAATATAGAAAAAGAACAATATTTTTTTAAAAAACCATATACACAAAATTCATACATTTTGATTCTTTCTCTCTTTCTTTGTGTTCCTGCCTATTTCCATCAGGGGTTGGGGAGGCACTCAATAAAAGTACAGCAATCATTATCATCATCATCGTAGCAACAGCTACCATGTCAGTGCTTGCTCCATGCCAAGCACCATGCTGGCACAGAGATTAATCCTCACAATGCCATGACAGTGAGGTAGGTGCCATTATTAACCCCATTTAATCACTGAGGGAACTGACTCAGAGAGTTTAAGTAACTTTCCTAAGGTTACTAAATTAGTAAATAGTAGGAATTATTTAGAAAGCTCCCCAAAGACTACATATTAAATTTCACAAATTTTATTTAATGAGGAGACACTAATACATTGTATTTGCACAAAGAGTGTGAAATCTCTCTCTGTTTGGCTGCATTCCCCAGTAATTATGAGGCCTAGGTTTAAATGAGTTATTATATTTAGAATAACCAGTATAGGTAAGTGACTCTAGTGCATTATTCAGGAGGCATGTAACATCATCTTTGGTAAAAAATAAAAGCTACAGAGTACAATTCTGAAATCCTACTTCTTCCTTCTTCCTGGAGTATCTTAACTTGAAACTTAACATGCTTAGAGTGCTGTCTGCTGACAATAAGCAGACCTGCAAGCACATGGTATTTGGGTCTCCTTTGTACCTCTACACTCTTATCTGGTTCTTCTTTACATCATACTATTATTGCATATTAGTGTGCTATTTGTTTATTCGTACTTAATTTTCACAGTGAAGTTGATGTAAATTCGAGAGTTATCTTCTATTTCCACTGCCTTTAAGAAAGCGTAAGTTTCAAAACTGGTGAGTTATTGAACTTTTGCTTATTTAATTAGACAATTTCTGGAGCCCTGGGAATTTCTGCCCAGAAACGTCAAATGTCCCAGTTACTACTTAGTCTTCTAGCCTTAAATTCCAGGCTCCTTGCCCTGATACTAGATTTCTGCCTCTCATTCAGGCTTCCTCCACATCCTGGTCTTCACTTCTGAAAGAGCAGTTTACCAGTTGTGGATCTGGTATGAAAATAATATATATATTTTTTGGAAATAGAGGGAAGAGTGCCGTGGTGTCAGCCTAGCTCATAGCAATCTCAAACTCCTGGGCTCAAGTGATCCTCCTGCCTTAGCCTTCCTCCTCAGTAGCTGGGACTACAGGCGCATGCCACAACACCTGGCTAATTTTTCTATTTTTAGTAGAGATAGGATCTTGGCTGTTGTTCAGGCTGGTCTCAAACTCCTGAGATCAAGCCATCCTCCTGCCTAGGCTTCCCAGAGTGCTGGGATCACAGGCTTGAGCCACTGTGCCCAGCCGGATCAAAACTCTTATCTACATATTAAGTGCTCAAGAATGCCAAATAATTCCATATGTGTAGGTCCACATTCTAAATCTACTGGAAAGCAATGACAGGTTAAAAAAGACATTTCAAAGGCAGGTAAGGAAATCTAATTGCAAGGTGTTCCTGTGACAGAATGACTTAGTTTGTGAAACAATGCAATTATAATAGTCCTCCCTTTATCCACTGTTTCTCTTTCCTCAGTTTCAGTTGCTCGAGGTCAACCATGGTCCAAAAATATTTAATGGAAAATTCCAGAAATAATTCATAAGTTTTAAATTGCACGCCATTCTGAGTAGTGTAATGAAATTTTGTGACATCCCCCTAAGACATGAATCATCCCCTTGTCAAGCTTATACAAGCTGTATACGCTACCTGCCTGCTAGTCACTAAGTAGCCCCCTCAGTTATCAGATTGAGGTATCGGGTGCTTGTAATCAATAACCTTATTTTATTTAATGGCCCCAAAGTTCAGGAGTAGTGATGCTGACAGATTTTTATAATTATTCTATTTTTTATTAGTTATTGTTAATCTTTTGCTGTGCCTAATTTATAAATTAAACTTTATCATAGGTGTGTATGTGTAAGAAAACAACAACGTATTAGGGTTTGGCACTATCTTCAGTTTCAGACAACCACTGGGGTCTTGGAATGTATCCTCTGAGGATAAGGGGGGACTACTGTATACTGAACACTGAACTTAAAAAAGGACCCATTGCCTAAAATTGTAGAAATCCTTTGGATATTTGTAGATGCAGGGAAAGTAGAAGACTTCCCATTTCCAGTCTAAGAGAAAAAGCAAATTATGCTTCTATAGATCAGATATTTACTCTGTTGTTCTTTGTATTCATATGATTGCTTGATTGTTTTAATTTCTTGAGCCTGAATGGACTAAGGGAAAATTACAGAAATGAACTGATGATTTGGTCCCCACTGAAATGGGGGACACCAATTTTATATTTAATTTTCCACTTTCAGTATAACAGCATGATTTTTAAAAGGATGATTCAATGTTCTTTTTATAAAGAACAGATTTATAAACATAGCATAATCAGGTCCCACAGTGAGGCAACTTGTCACATATTTAGTCCAAGTCTTCTGGCTATAGGTAGAAAAAAATGACAACAATAAGGCAAACACATGGTTTACTTGTGCTTACTCATAACAATTCTGTGGCCAAAAGTATTAAATAATTTTCCCAAGGCCAAACAAGCAGGAAGTGGTAGAATGACAATATGAACCAAGGTGAACAGCTCCCAAGTCCATACATTAAACCTATTTGACCACTTTCCTTCTTGACACAATTTAAGAATGTGGATGTTATCTGTCATACCAAAGAGTTTTTATGCCTGTGCTTGGTCCTTCCTTTCTTCATTAGGGTTTATCATCAAATAAGGATGCCATTGTTTATCTGTTCTAAACAAGCATTTCACACACATTATCTGTTAATTCTGTAACCTAGATATTTATTCCCCCAATTTTACATGAGAAAACTGGCAATGTCTAAAGTTTTTTCTAGAGCATAGGTATCAGAACTAGAATTTAAACCCACTGGCATTGACTCTTGGGTCTATGCTCTTAACCAGGTCTCTACACAATAAGCACCAGGTGCTGTGGGGAAGCATCCTTTCCCCGACACTGTGGCTCTGTCAACTCAGTGCACCATTCCCTGGTATGTGGGAAAGAATTTTGCTTCTTGGTTAATCAAAATGGGTATTCCTAACCCATGAAAAAACCTCCTCTGACAGGAAACATGCATTCCTGAAACAGAGGCTGAGGTGTCTTCACTTCCATGCCCCTCCTTCTAGCAGTCCCTCACAGTCAATGTACAATCAGAACAATTAGTCCACTGTAGAAGTGCCCAGCCTGTTGTCTAAAGAATAAGGATACCTTTGTACAACTTGTCATTGTTAATTTCTGTGAAATGCATTAAAATGCTCCTATTACCTTTAACATTCCCCTGGAGTTTCTTGTTCTGTCACTGGAAACGCTCCTTTTTCATGCTGAAGTTCAGCACATTCAGTTCAGTACTAAAAGCAGTAAGGTTTTAGACCTGTTTGAAAATGTTTCCTGTAAGTTATTATCACTTTAAAATATGCATATATTGTGGGTACATAAATACAAATAATTGCAAGTTACAAAAACTCTACTTGTAAATTTCTGATGTGCACAAATTGTGTGGGAGATCCCCTGAGACTCCCTCTCCCTGTAGCCATCCCAGGGTGTCTGAACCCCTCTGGCTCGCCTTCCAGAAAGACAGCCTTGTACCGACAGCACCCCTCAGTGGCCAGGATGGAGAGCTGGCCAAATCAACTTTTCTTCTCTCCCAGCTTCTTCCTCTAGACCATGCCCTTCCAAAACCCCAAACCTCTCCACCCACCCCAATTTTCCTTGGACTTTGCTATGCACAGCCAAGTTGATTTCACCTCAGGCAATCTTTCCCAAATTTGCAAACACCCTTTTTAATTTAAAATTTTTTTTCTTCTCCCTACCCAGTTGCTTTATACGTTTTTCTTACTCCTCCAACTGCCTTTATCCTATACATAAAAGCTTAGCAATTACTGGGGCTGGGCAAGTCAGACTTGGCCCAAGGCTCTGAAATGTAGAGGGACTAACCACATTTTAAAAAATTAAGTATTTAAAAATCTTGTGCAAATTGATTCTGCCACTCTGCCCTCAGAAATGCCATCCTCCTCCCAGTTCCCAGCCTCCAGCATCCAGCTGGCTCCTGCCCATAGCAGTCTCTGTAGCAGTCAGGGGTGGAGGTAGAGACCCAAAGGAAAGAAAGGAAAGGAAGAAAACAGAGGAGAGGAGAGGAGAGGAGAGGAGAGGAGAGAAGAGGGGAGGGGAGGGGAGGGGAGGGTAAGAAAAAGAAAGAAAAAAAGGAAGAGATAAGGAGAAAGGGAGGAAGGGAGGAAGAGAGGAGAGAGGAAGAAAAAAGAAAGAGGGAGAGAAAGAAAGAGAGAGAGAAAGAGAGAGAGAGAGAGAAGAAAGAGAAGAAAGAAAAGAAAGAAAAGAAGGAATCTTTTAGCCTGGGGAGCCCCCTTGTGCGGCTTCCTTCCTGGCTGCTTCCCCACCCGTGCTGGGATTGAGATGAGACAAAAAGGGGCACCAAAACACTGAGTAATTAAGATGTATAAAAATAATAAATAAATAAATAACCTTGTAATGCAATATTTCTAAAAATCAACGTTTTTACAATTAAAATAAAAATTAATGCATAGAAATCCATGATGAACAAAATACAGTATCCACATTTTAAATAAAAACAACCAGTTTGTTCGTTTGTTTTACAACACCCCCCTACCCCGCCCGCCCCCCTTACTGTTCCGAACGCAGCGGCGGTTCCGATCAGCCCCCGGGCCCCTCCCCGCCCCGCCCCCGCCTGAGGGTTGAACGAGATGTCTCGACAAATTGATAACGAGGGGCTTTATATAGTTCCCGAATTGTAGGGCGTTTACTAACTTTTTCTACTTGGTTCACAATATTGGACATTTTGGTGCGTACGCGTAAGGAGCCCACCTTTCCCTGTTGCCTGGGGCTCAATGTGCCCGGAGAGGGCGCCGCTTCCCGCCCAGCAGTCCCTCCTCCTGCGCTCTCCGGCCGCGCCACTCCCGCGGGCTCTTCGCCCCTGTGCCTTCAAACACGCTTTTCTTTAAGGACCAATGTTCATGAAAAATGGCACACTCAATATCCAGGCTTTTTCTTCTTGTTTCAAAAATACCAAAATATGGCAAAACAATTGCTTTCAGCCATAAACGACATTATAAATCAACATTTGTAAATTGGCCCCGGAACTAAAGCATTATTTACCTGTTTCTAGAGAGGGGAAAACATGTTCTAAGTTTCAAACAACTCCCTTGCAAATAAGTATTCAAGACATGATTTTTTTGTTGGTGAGGGGCCTAATGCTTTTTAGAAACGTGTTTAGGAAAATTTACATATACATTGTAATACGTGAAAAAAGAGGTTCTTTAGTTCCAAACTACTGCTGTTAATTTTTAGCAAAAAAAAAAAAAAGTGACTTACAATGCCCAGCTTGAGATCAGAATGCCAGGATATATCAACAGAATAGGTTTTGCCAACAAACCTGAGTTTGCCAACAGACCTGAGTTTGCCAACAGACCTGACAAAGAAGTGTAAGACAGAGAAGTGTAACATTACTAGGCACATACTGCATAGAAATAATTCAGACATAGAGGAACATCTTATTTAAAATTATATTAAAATATTCTTGACTCTAATGTCTAATTACTTATAAGTGAATATAGGAATTATGAATATTTGTGTCAACAATTCTCATATAGCATGTAAAAATATTCCATGCTAAAAATATTAAGTTAGCATCTGCTTACCTACATCTGGTGATTAGTCATTCAACCCACAAATTATTTTTTGGTACGAGATGAGTAGAAGCATTGCTATTTAGGTCATTCTCCCAAATGTTAGCAGTAGGTTTTTGCTCTTCATTTTGGTCATTATCTTCTTGCATAAAGGTCAGCAACATAGTAAAATACTCCCAGATATCAATGAGAGTTGGGTGCCCCTTTTCTAAAGTCTCTCCCACTTGGAATCTCAGCATCCATTTTTTAAAACAAAGGTCTAAGTTGTTCTTAACTACACTTTTTAACTTGAGAGAGAAAATGTAATCTAACTCAGTAAGAATAAAGAGTGTAACACACACACACACAACCTCTATTTTTAATGGTTAAGTAGAATAAGATACACAGACTACAACTCTACAACTACTGCTGGGAAGATCTTTCAGCAGTATATTTTTTAAATGCCTCTTTCATCATTTCTGATTAAATGTCCTCAAGTTCCCCCACTTAACCTATCAAGTGTAGATTCTCAGCTTGGCTTCTAACAACCTGACTCTATCCTGCCTCACCTATTCCCCTAGTATCCGCCTACTCTTCATTGGAGCCACGCACTCACTGTCAAACCTTCCAAGTTTTTCTGACTGAACTTCCACATATCTCTCATTTGACATGTTCCTCCCTCCTCCATACCTACCCCTCCTTCAAGTCTGGGCTGAGGTTCTGTCTCTGCTCTAAACCTTTCCTTGCCCTCCCCTTCCCAACACAGACCTCCCCCAAGGCTGAGCCCCTGGGTTGCTAATCACAATCAACTGATTGCTAAACACAGCAATCAGTCCAATCTGTGCATTCTAATCACTATTTTTATTATTTTCCTAACAAATTGGCAAGTATGCTCTTGCAGGGTATGAACTATACCTTATACCTCTTTTAAAGTCCTAATAAATGACTGTCAAATTAAATAGTAGTACTTACATGAGTGTGAATGCACCCCACTCCCACCCCCACACATATATACAGATACAGAGGATGGGCCCCTGGAACCAGCGTTTACTTATTACTCATTCTCACCCTACTCAGAGGCATTTTTCTGTGTACTGCCCTCCCATGCCCAGTTTCTAATACTGGCCTTCATTGACCCTGTTATTTCTTTTCTGTCATCCACTATCATCTGCTTTTTGAGCCCTACTTTTTATTTTTTTATTTTTCCTACCTTTTATATTAATCCTGAACTCCATTTAACACCTTGATCCAGCAGGGGTTGAAGTAGGAAGAAAACAAGATTTGGAGTTTGAGTCCCTCTACCATTTGGAATAGTTGAATTAACTTGGACAAGTCACTGGGGCTCAGTTTCTTCATCTGTATTTTAGGAATAATGACATCTACCATGGGGTGGTTTTGAGGATGTGCTACACACATGAAACACTTGGGAAATAGTACAACATTATAAAATATATTGTATTACAATATTATTAAAATTGGCCCAAATATCATTACTTCCCAGAGGGTGTATCACACACCACCCCACACACACTTGTGGATTGCTCTGGGGCAGATAAGCCATTGCCTTCAGTCCTTCTGCCCTTTTAGGTCAGCACAATCCTTTTCTTCTATGACTTTTAAGGATAAGAAAGTAGGAGAAACACTCCTCAATTCTTTCCAGTGGGCAGTCAATCCGAGGATACGAACTAGAACCAATGGCAATCAGGTAGCTGGCAGAAAAGGCAAGTACTTATGACTACTTCAATGACCTGCATTTCAACAAGTTGTTAAACTGCTAAATCTCAATAAACAAATTTATTAAACAGCCAGTAAAGTGCAAGGCACTGTGCTAGCCTCTAGAGAATTGAAAAATGAGTAAAACACTGCCTGGGAGCTGGAGCTCAGTCTCTAATAAGAGAGACAGGTGTGTAAATTAGTGTTATATATGCCATGATAAAAGAACTTATATTTGTAAGTAGAGTCAACCCAGATTGTGCACGGAGAGTATTGAGTCTATGACAATATACAGACAGACATATTTGGATATCTTTTCTTTTTTCTCTTCAAGGTCAGATTGTTTCCAGTAGGAAACTAGCATTGCTATCATACCATCTATTTGTTTTTTTAAATGCTTGGGTTTTGAATATCTATTCTATACCTTGACCCCACACCCTCTATATCTAGTGCCCAGTTCTTGACTCTACTTCACAGCAAACCTTGTTGAAGGAGATGTCTTCACCTTCTCACCTCCTATTCTCTCTTTAACTCACCCCAATAAATCTGTGTCTACTGCTCCACCAAATTTGCTCTTGCCAAGCCTCCAAAGATTCCATGTTATCAAAATCCAAAGGCTACTTCTCAGATCTTATCTGCCTTTACTCTTTGGTGTCATTCAACACCATTTATCATGCCACCCTTCCTGAAAGCTTCTTTGATTTCTGTGAAGTGGGCACTTTCTTGGTTTTCCTCCTACCTCTTTGGGGACTCCAGTCGTCTTTGCTGGCTCCTCCTCCCCTGTTCAACATCCAAATTTGGGTAGACCCAGTTTTCAGTCAGGACCTCATCAACATTTTCTTATCTACATTTTGCTCCTAGGAAATTTCATCTAGTTCCTTGGCTTTGAATGGCATTCATATGCAAATAACTCTTAAATCTCTTTCTCCAGCCCCAATTTTTCCCTAGAACACCAACTGCCAATTTAACATTTCCACTTGACTGCCTAAAAGGTATCCGAAAGTTAATATGTCAAAAACAGACCTCTTGAACCATGCCACGATGCTTCTCCTTAGTTTTCTCCAGTTCAGACGATGGAATCCCCATCAATCAGTTGCTCAAGAAAATATACTCAGGCAACAGACAAATCAAATCTCATGTCTAACCTAGCAGTAAATCATGTAAATTCTACTTCCAGAGAATAACTTTATCCACTTCTATAGTCACACTGCTAGTCCAAGGCATCACCAGCTCTCATCTGGCCTAATGCAATACCTGTTACTTAGTCTCCTCGCTTCCATTCTAACTCTCCTAAAATATATTCAGTCCAAATGAACTTAAACAAAAATATTAATTTTATTAAATCCTAACTCTTGAGCAAATATCTTTTTAAATATTCTGTGTAATACAATGGAAAGTACATGTATATAAAACACGAGCCAGAATGAACTTTCAAAAATACAAATCAGATCAGGTCACTCTCCACTTAAAATTTTCTGATGCATTTAGAATAAAATACAAAGTCATACCCTGGCCTACCAACCCCTACATGATCATTACAACCTCATTTTCTACCACTTTTCTCTCTCACCCATTCTCTGCTAGATACTTTGCCTTCTTTCTGTTTCTCAAAAACAAATTATTTCTCCCCTCAGAAAACTCAGCAAGATCCTGGGCCAGATCCTCTCCATCTTCTCAATCTCTAAATAGAGTGTCCCAGGGCTCAGGCTTCATACTGCTGCTCTTTTCTATTAATAACTTTTAAAGTAGTATCTCCAGCTTTGATTATTCTCTTCAATGTAAGATTCCTATATGCAACTGCCTACTTGACACTTCCATTTGATACCTAATACCCATATAAAATATATAAAGTGTCTAAATATGAAAACCTAATACTTCCTTCCCATATCCCCAAACATACTTTTTCTAGTCTTTCCTATCTTAATAAATGACAGCTCATTTTTACCAATAACTCAAGCCTAATTCTTCTCTTTCTCTCAAAGCTCATGTCTAATCTATGAGCAAATCCTGTAAGCTCTACCTTCAGAATACATCCAGAATCTAATTGCTTTTCACCTCCTCCTTTGCTACTCAGGGCTAAGCCATCATGACTGTTTGCCTTAGCTATTGCAATAGCCTCTTACTGATCTCTCTGCTTTCACTCTTCCACTGTTAGTCTGTTTTCTACTCTCCACATAGCAGAAGAATCATCTCTTTAAAAACTGAAGGCAGATTATGACACCTTCTGCTCAAAGCCCTCCAAGGGTTGCCGGTATCACTCAGATAAACCCATAATCCTTTTCATGGCCAGAGCCTCTTTCCACCTTCTCTCTTTGGCCCTAGCAGCACTGCCTTCTTTGCCTTTGCAGTTACTTGTTCCCTTTGCCTGGAGTGCCAGACAACCACATGGTTCATGTCCTTACTTTTTTACAGGTCTCTGTTCAGATGTCTTCCTAGAAGAGAGGCTTTCCTTACTTACTTTATATAAAATTGTACCTCTCCCTTATATTCCCTTATCTTTCTTTATTGTTCTCAATAACAACACATACAACATTTACTATGTGCCAGGTACTATTCTTAAGCACTTTATGTACGTTAGGTCATTTAATCCTCACATCATCCCATAAAGTAGGCAACGTTAATACCCCTGTTTTATGGATGAGAAAACTGAGGCACATAGAGGTTAAATAACCTTGTGCCAAGGTCACAAAGCTAGTAAGTGCTGGAGTTGAAATTTGGATGCAGGCTGTCTGGCTCCAGCATGTGCTTTTAGTTTCTACACTATTTTGCCTTTTTATGGCCCTAGTCACTACCATATTTTATATTCATTTATTATCTCCCACTCTTCCCATTTGTTTCAGTTACTGCTGCGTAACCAACCACCTCAAAAGCTGGTGGCTTAAATCAACGACTTATTTCTCAGGAATTCAGGCAGGGCTTGACTAGGCTGTTCTTTTGCTCCAGTTGGCATTGGCTGGTATCACTCACTCAGCTGCATTTAGCTGCTGACTGGGCTGGCCTGGAAGGTCCCAGAAAGCTTTACTCACATGTCTGGCACCTCAATGCATGGCCATGTGGCCTCTCTCTTCACATTGTCTCTTATCAATTTGTAGTACAGTATGGCAGCTGGCTTCTCAGATAGGAATGTGGAAGGTACCAGTTCCCTTTAAGACCTTGATTGAAAACTTCCAGAACGTCATTTCTGCCACATTCTGTTAGCTTAAAAAAAAAAAAAAAATCACAAGGCTAGCCCATATTTGAAGTGAGAGGAAATAGGTTCCATCTCTTGATGTCAAGAGTGGCATTTGTATGCACAGAGGGAAGAACTGATGGCTGCCATCTCTGGAGACTATTTTCCACACCACCAGAGTTTAAGTTTTGGGCTCAGCAAAACTGACCGGCCGTGTGGAAGTCCTGGCTGAAGCTGGACACCTTTGCTTCACAGTGGTGCCAATTCTAAGGGTTGTGTGATTTCCTGAACCTGTGCAGGAGTGGACAAGTTTGCTTGAACTGTTGCAGAATAACACTTTTGCAGGTGGGCGGAAGATCAGGGAGGCGATTGAGTTGAGGGTGATGGTGAATGTGATAGATCGTTTACACGTAGGAGCTTCGGAACCTGACTTCACATCTGTCATTGATGGTCTTATTTAGGTTTGCAGGTCCAGCTATGGCACACTGCCTAGCAGAAGAGAGTTCGTACCCACTGTGTGCGGAATGGCAGCAACCGGAAAATCTTCGCGGGAGGACTAGGGGGTGCAGGCTGGCTGGGGGTGGGGTTGTGGATGCGACAAACAGACTGTCGTGAAACTGTATGCGGGGCAAGACAGGTTTTACTCAAATTGTACATTGAGGAGCCCTGAGGTAACCATAGGGCAGGGCAATTCGTTTCCTCCTATCCCACTCCATCCTTTGGGGTTGCAACTAAGCAGTAAAAACAGTGTGGACACCAGGACAAACTGGCGCCGCGTGGCGATGACGTCATTCGTGTTGGCGGGAGGCGACCACCATTAGGGTACACATAAAAGCACTCTGAAGATATTTTAGCCTTTTCACGTTTATACTTCCGGCTCTCGCGGTATGAGGTGATAACAAAACGACAACAGGTCCCAACCACGCTGCCGGCCGCCTGTTACCATGGAAGCGCTTAGGCAGCTAGGTCCGGACGGCTCCATTTTACGTCATCGCAGAGTGCGCCCTAAGGGCTGATGGCTCCGCCCTAGCCTAAGGTGGGGGACAGTGCTCCTGAGAACGTTGCCTGTAGTGCCTAACGCGTCCAAAGAATTTTGATCCCCACCAGACGCCGTCAACATTTTCCCAGTGTAACCCCACCCACTCCTAGAGCAATCCCCGCCCGCCTTTACGCTCGCCTGCCTCCTTGCATCCCCGCCCCTGTCCGGAGGCCCCGCCCCCATGAATCAGCTGATCTGGCGGACCCGTGGGGTTGCCGGGCTCGCGCCAGATGCAGAGCGCGGTGCTGCCGGTGGAGCGTCAGGTGAGCGAGCTCGGGTCCGGGTTTGGCCCTTAGCTTCATAGGGCTGCTCGTCTGCGACCTCCTGTGTGCGGGAGGCCGGAGTCCGAGAGCGAGGCAGGGCCTCAGGCCGAGGCCTGGAAGCGCGCTGCGGGGGCCTGCGGAGACCGCATCCGCGTCTTCTCAGCTCTGCGTCGGACCGACGGCGCCTGCTTGTAGAGGAGCGCCAGACGCGGCCCCTGGTCTCGGTCCTAGGTTCTCCTGCTCGCTGGCGTCCCTCCCTGCCACTGCGGTGGTCTCAGTCTCCTGAAATTCCTCCATGCCCCCTCTTCCCGCCTCCACCACGCTGCTCTCCACCCATTCATTCACGAGGATTTATTGAATGAGCAGATAAACCGGGGTCCCTGGCTATGAACCTTGGTGAGTGCCCCAGGCGGGTTTGCCACAGGTTGCACATCGCGGTCAAGAGTGTACCAAGAGTTTTAGTTGCTTGAAAAGGCGGTTGTGGAAAAAAGAAAATGACTTTGATATTAAGAATTAGTGGTTTCGCCAAGTCCTTTAGTGTGTCAAATGATCCATTAGAGAATGTAAGTTCTTTTGAAAAGTGAAGACAGGGAAATAACACAGGGGCTATCGTAAGGAAATGTTCCTGACGCTGGTGTTGGTCCTCAGGGTAAGAGGGCTACTTTGGAGACAGGCAACCATAGGGTGGTAGAAGCGTTCTATTGCTTAGGGCTTTGATGATGAGGGAAGAGGAAAAATAACACTGTTTGAAATGACATATCCAAGTACAGTATTCTTTTGCTGGTTTAGGATGCAGAAGGAAATAGCTGTTGTACCCAAATGAAGATTCTTACTCCATTGCCCTTATATTTGTTGGTGGCTGTAAATGTTCTTAAACGGCCGTAAGGAATAAAATTGAGTGATGTGTGTTTATTCTGAGCGGGTATGAAAATTCAGCACACCTATTGGTTACACCTTTTTTCCCCGTTTAACGTATATATGTATGATTTGGAGTGACCACTTGGCCTTTGAGTCAATGAATACTTAAAGAATTTAAAGCAGTAAAAAATTTGCTTTTGCAGTAAATAGCAATATTTTAACCTTAACGTAAGCATAATGATTAAGATACTAGGCTTTGGACCTGGACATACCCAGAAACATGTCCACTTACTACTTTGACTTTGGGCAAGTTATTTAATCTCTCTGCCTCAACTCCATTGTCTCTAAATTGGGGATAAAAATGCTTTCCTGATAATAATACCTTTACATGTAATGGTTCATTTATCGTTTATTACAGTGCCTGGCCCATGGTAAATATTCAATACATATTAGCTGTTTTTATAGTTATTAATTTCTTCGACTCCATCATGACCCATACAGACTCTTTTTTTTCTAAGTGGTGGGGAAGAGAGCTGAACATTTTATGGAAACAGCTATAAAATATGATTTCAAGTTGGTCTGTAGTAACTTTAGTATTCCATAAGGGCATTTAATATGGAAAAGATGCTGATAGAATCCATAACTAGTTTGAATTTATTAGTTCCTAAACTCTCACTAGTATTGGCAGATTTAAGGTTCATAGTTGTAACATGAAAAGTTCAATGCTGTTTCACAGTATTAAAATTTGAAAAGATAATGATCCAGAAAATAAAGTACTAAACAGATAATTTTGGAGGGAAAAAAAAAACTTGCATGGCATATGCAAGCCACTGATTTTTTTAAAATTTATTTACACAACGTAAGCGAGAGAGAATTCCTTCTCTCCAAATTTCAGTTTTTCAGAATTCAGTTTGTCTTTTTTTTTTTTTTTTCAACTCTTCTTACTATCATTCCCAATAGGTTGTCATTTAGAACAAATACTTTGGGCATTTTGACTGTTAAAGAAGCAAAGGGTGTGCTAAGAACTTCATTGAGACCTGATTTTAGTTTTTGTGTGATTAAGTGGAAAGTACTTTTAATCTACCTTTTCATGAAAAACATGGGTTTAAAGCAGTAATTGCTAGGTCCATTTTCAAAAAATGGTATTTTCAAAGAATGTGAATGACTTGTAAAAACTTTTTATAATTCTGTATTAATGTGAGACTAGGTAAGATATGAGTTGTAAAAACTAGGAAGGAAGGTAGAGTGGTGGTTTTTGAGATTGTATAAAACAAGGCCTGCTTTGATATAGTGTGGCTGGTGTTGAATCCCTCTCTCAGTCACTCAGATGACTACTGTGAGGATTTTGTGACTTCTAAATCATTTAAGTCTTTTTATAACTTTGTGGAATTAAATCTACCATGTATTCCAACTGTATTAGGGATATAGATTTTGCTGGTCCAGTTTTTTTTTCTTTTTAACAATTTTTTTTCTTTTAACTCTTCTCCATTGATGACCAAATAATTCTGTCATCAGTAACAAGAAAGTAGTAGGTTTTGTAGGGTATCAGTCCTTAAGAAAATGCTTGGTAACCACAAATAAAATACCAACAAACTATGACTTGGTTCTTTTTGGTATCGAGTGTATTTTCCTCTCCCTGTCTCTCATTCCTCTGTATGTGTGATGGTGCAGTCTTTAGCTTATGTCTTGATGATTGCCTGCATGTGGCTGAACTAATTGATATATGTGGATAGAGCAAAAATATTTAAATTGTCGAGGTAGTGAGTATCTTTTTTAAATTTGAGGAAAATATACAATTTTCTCAACTTCTATGAGAAAACGACTAGGGCCTTTTAGTTAGGGTTCAGTTGGCTGCCAGTGAATTATGCTCAGAGAGAAGATCAGCTTTAGTCTCATTAATTCCACAAATTGATCATCTCTTGTTTCCCTTAGTTATCACATGTTATTTAAATATTTGTCTTCTGAGTCATCACACAGTTCTCCCCTATTAGGGGGTTGATGATTTTAGACCTAATAATGGCATCTGGGTGGGCTATCATTCCAGGGTTCTTTTCTTCCATAGCCTAAATTTTTGTTGAGCCAAATTCTTAACTAAACTTGGAGCATCGCCCAAGCAAACATGTAACAAGGATGATTATAGCAGCTCTTTAAAATAGCAATAAAGTAGAACAATCCAATTGTAGGGATTAGTAGGGAAATGGATAAACTGGTTTATTCATGCAATCAAATACTATACCTTCATAAAAATGAATAAGGTCTATACTTATCAACATATATACATCTCAAGTATGTAATGTTGAGTGAAAAAAGCAAGTTGCCAAAGGATACATACAGTAAGATGCATTTATGTACACTTTTAAAACAATATAATAGCATACATTGTTTATTGATTTTATATATATGACAAAAGTACATAAAAGTATGTATAAAAACACATGGGAATGAGATATAGTAACTGTAGGAATAGTAGCTAATTCTGGGTGGAGCTCCTTCAGCTCTATGTATAACCTTTTTTTCCTATAATTTAAAGAAAGCTGAAGGAAATATGAAAATGTTATTATCTGTTAAACGAGGTGATGGGTACATGGATTTGTTATTTACTTTTACAGTTTTATATATAGTTAAAATAGTTTGTGAAACTAGCACTTTAATAAAAATTTTTATTTATAATCAAGGCTCTTTCCCAGTGTGCTTTCTTTATTTTACTTTGTACCATCAAAGACTCTGGAAAACTAACTCTCTCTCCCTGCAATAAGAAAGGAGTGTGTCAGTGCAGCTCTGCTGTGTAAAGCTTCTCTAAGGAGAGGAGACAGACATAATTATTTGGTCAATTTTGCTTTGCTGTTTGACCCTGTGCTCCTGAGAAAATGCTTTCTTTAGGATATGAGGAATGATCCTTCTATAAAGGCTGTAGGGGAATTAAAATTCTAGAGGCTCTTGGGAAATGCAGCATATACTCATCATGAGCTCTCAAAGTATAGTGGATCAAGTTGTATCATAATGCCCTGAAAGGAATTTGGACATTTTGTATCTGAGCAAGTCAGATACAGAATTACCACAGATTTCTTGTAGTCATTAACACTTGTTAAAGTTTAGGTTGGTTACATTTTATTACAATGTAGTAAACCTGAGTTTATACTGTGACTACAGATGTCCTAGTTACTGCTCAAAGAAAATAATTCTCTCTCTACAGATATTAATAAGTTAACATGATGACAATGTGTTAAGTGGTTGAATAATGAATAATAAATTTAATAGCTGGTTCCTAATATTACCTCAGTATTTAAACTTGTGAATTAAACAATATTTTCATTCCTAATCAAGAAGACTTGTTACTAGCATTTTCAAAATAAGTGAAACTTGTATCTCCAGAGTAATATTATTTGATATGTATACTTTCTGTTTAGTTATGTGGCCCCTCAATGATCTTAAGCACTATTATCAATTAATAAAATAAATCATACTTTGAACTGTATTTCTAATACTGCCTTTAAAAATTGTGGCCATTTTAATAAAAGAATAGTAACAAAATTAAAGGAATAATGAATTTGTATCAAGACTTATTCATCAGGACACTGTACCATGTAATGATAGGCACAAATTCAGTACCTGGGAATTTGAAATTCAATTGCCAGAATTGTGATATATATCAAAGTGTTTCATGGGAGTTTTAATAATCCTGAAAAATGCATTTTAAACATACGCGGTAGGTACAAAAAGGAGCTAAAAGGGCATTGCTGGGTATTTATTTTACTGTTTACATATCCTCCCCCAACCCCCCATGGGTGATTTCCCTTTTAGAAGATTCCTACAATCAGAAGATTACAGTTTTATTAGGTTTCAGCAAGCCATGAAAAAACAAAAACAAAACTATGAAGTCTTCCTGTCCTTGATCATACCAAAAGCTGTCTACTGTACTAAGGAGAAAGTGACTATTCTTTCCTGGGTTATGTCTAACATTTGCGAAGTGACATGATATAAAAATGTCTTCACCATTGGGAAATACTATTAGCAAATTATGTATGAGAGTTTCTGTTATGAGAAGATAACTTTACTTTTGTATCTATTATTGACTTTTGTTATGGGCACTAGAAACCTATAGCATTTGGAAGTCTGCAGATTGGAACTTAAGATCAAGGACTGTCTCATTCAAGTACTCACTTAAATCTGGCCAGCTTGTACAGAATGGTTACTGTGGGTACAAGAGTGTACCAATGAATAAGTCATAGTCTCTGACCTCCAGGAGTTTATATTATATTTTGAATCAATGGCTTAGTATGTGCATCATCCTATTAGTAACAACATTATAAATAATAAGCTTTCCAGGCCAGCATACTGAATTTATTCAGTGCATTAACTTATGCTGAATCAACGTTTAAAGACTAGTCAGCTCCCTCAATGGTATCAGGCAATGCTTCCTGTGCAGCACTTAAGGCTGAGAGGGCCAGGATTTGAAGTGACCTCTACCTTTCTTGGTGGTTGTTTGGTCAAGGGTTCAGTGCAAGGTGAGTTTTACTCAACCTTCTTTACTGGTTGGTGAAGGCTTCAGTGGCAGGATCCAGGAAGTAGCAGTCATTGGTGTATAGATTATTGGTAAATCAGGTGTTTTGAGTCAAAGGTTGCCTTAATCTATATGTAAACATACTGACTGAGCCTCTAAAAGCAAATATTTATTAAGCATTTACTGGGCCCTTAAATTATTGTTTACTGCATTCACAGTATAAACTCCGGTTTACTGCATTGTAGTAAAATGTAACCAACTCAAACTTTAAAAAGAAAGTGTTAATGGCTGCATGAAATCTGTAGTACTTCTGTATCTAAGTAGTCATCGTATGTCCATATTCCTTTCAGGGCATTATGATACAGTTTGCTCCTCCAGTATTTTTATTGTCTTATCTGAATGTCTAGTCATTCTAATCATTAATTATCATTACTCTTGTAACTTTGTATCATTACTCTTGTAAAATAATTATTTGACTATTCTAATTAAAATATCCAGTTTTTCTTTTTATTTTAAAAATGGGGTCTCTCTATGTTGTCCAGGCTGGAATGCAGGCATGATTACTGTGCCCAGCCAATATGCATATTTTAAACCAGTGAATGAGACAGGAGAATAAGTCTAGGAGGGCCCAGGTTTGCTAGTGTCAATTAGCTTTCTTATGCCTTAAGGGTACTGTCTACTCTATAGAGAGCCATTATTCTAGTCACAAAGAGAACATACTAGTATGGAAACTCCTTAAGGGCAGGAACTTTTTATTTACAGATATTTATTGAGTACCTGTTATACACCAGGACTGTGCTAAGCAGCTGGGATATAATTGAGAATAAAATCAGTTACCCTGCTTCCATGGAAATTTTAGACTAGCATAGTACTTGGAATATAGTAGATGAAAAGAATACATGTAGTTTTAGTTTTGAAATTTAAGCATTTGAAAGTTATTGTACTTATGACTTGCAAATTTACCTTTCACTAAATTATGGCAAAAAGACTTTAGAAAATAAAATTTACTAGAGATGAATACATAGGATCCTGGATGATTTAATTTTCTCTTTGCATTTGGGTAATAGTCTACTAACACATTTCTATATCACATTTAAAATTTTATTTATATCCTACCTTGTTCCAAAAAGGATTTAAAGCAGCTTACAAAAATATATAGATATGGTAAGGTAAAATAAAGAAACAATGAATGGAGCCAGGAGTGAGATTAGAATATACAACACACATACTATGAAGTCCTAGTAACTTACAGGTACCATCATATGGGACTCTTACCCTCCCACCACAAAATTTGTAATCCTGCCTATATCTGTACTTGTCATCTCCTTTCTTCTTTTAAAAAATATAGGCCCTTTCTCTTGTGAAAAAAATCAATTCCTCCACACATGTTCTGATGGCATCCTTTTTCATGTAATTTAGGACTTTGGCTCTGCTCTCTGTCCTCATATCCCCTACATCTAGGATCACAGCCATTGTGCAAACATTTCAACTTTCTCTCATCTCCCCAACCTCAAACAAAACAAAACCCTTCATTTTTCCATTTCCCTCCAGTTACTGGTCCATTTCTTTGCTATTTCAACTTTTTCAAAAGAATCATCCACTGAAAATAGTTATTTTTACATCATCACCTCCCATTTATACTCAGTATACTCCGATCTGGTTTTCACTCACCAAAGAAACCACTGAAATTGTGGCCAAGTTCAGCAGTGATATCTGTGTTGGCAAATCCAATGACGCTTTTTAGTTTTCATGAGACATCAGCTGCCTTGACCCTCCTCCCTGAAATATATTCTGTTTTGCTTTCATATGCCCACACCATACTCATGTTTCTCCTTGCTTTTAGACCACTTCTCACCTCAGTTCTCTTTGCTTGGTCCTCATCCTGTCCAACCTCTAGGTGTAGGACCTCCTTACAGTTTGATCCTGTGTCTCTCTTTTTTCTTTACACATACTCCAAGGACATTATCTTGATTTCAAATATTATCCATATGCCTTCACAAGTTTATATCAATAGCTGAGATCTTTCTTCTGAACTCCATGCTCATATATTCAGTTGCTCACTTGGTATGTACTCTTGGATTTCTCAGAGGCATCTTGAGCTTAACATAAAAACAAATCTTATCTTTCACTTCTGAGTCCTGTCCCCCTCACTTTTTCCATTTCAGCACTTGGAACCACCAACACATCCTCCTCCTCCTCTATCCCCTCCCTGTGTCTAATCACCAAGTACTAGTTGTTCTGCCCCCAAAGCACCTCTGTCATTCATTCATCTCTTTCTGGTTCACCAAATTGGCTGCCTTGTATGAAACTAAAGAGCCCAGACCTCCTTCCTACACTGAGAAGATGAGCCAGTGAGTATTTGCAGGCAGCATAATTAATTTGGGTGCTGTACATGGGCATGTTCATCATAAAATTGGCTTAAAATGTTTGAAACAAATGTATTAAAGGTTGGTGCAAAAATAATTGTGGTTTTGGACCACGAATTTTAAATCTTTATATGTAGGCTTAAACACATCTTTATGAATCAAAATAGGAACCACTACAATCAATACATTTTTGCCAGTGAGAAATAAGTTTATTTCTGTAACACAAAAATCCGTGCTTCAGGATTCCACGAACTCTTGGAAAGCATTTCTTGCATCCTGCTGGTTGTGGAAGTGTTTGCCCTGCAAAAAGTTGTCAAGATGCTTGAAGAAGTGGTCAGTTGGCAAGAGGTCAGGTGAATATGGAGCATGAGGCAAAATTTTGTAGCCCAATTAATTCAACTTTTGAAGAATTGGTTGTGTGACCTGTGGTCAGGCATTGTCGTGGAGAAGAATTGGGCCCTTTCTGTTGACCAATGATAGCTGCAGGTGTTGAAGTTTTCAGTGTATCTCATCGATTTGCTGAGCATACTTCTCAGATGTATGTTTCACCAGGATTCAGAAAGCTGTAGCAGATCAGACCCACAGCAGACCACCAAACAGTGACCATGACCTTTTTTTGGTGCAAATTTGGCTTTGGGAAGTGCTTTGGAGCTTCTTCTCAGTCCAGCCACTGGGGTGGTTGTCACCAGCTGTCGTATAAAATTCACTTTTCTTCGCACGTCACAATCCTCACAATCTGATCAAGAAATTGGTCATTGTTGTTGCATACGATAAGAGAAGACGACACTTCAGAACGATGATTTTTTTGATTCTTGGTCAGCTCATGAGGCATCCACTTATTGAGCTTTTTCACCTTTCCAATTTGCTTCAAATGCCAAATGCTGGTAGAATGGTTGACGTTGAGTTCCTCAGCAACTTCTTGTGTGGTTATAAGAGGATCAGCTTTGATGATTGCTCTCAGCTGGTTGTTGTCAACTTCTGATGGCCGGCCACGGCACTCCTCATCTTCAAGGCTCTTGTCTCGTTTGCAAAACTTCTTGAACCTTCACTGCACTGTACATTTGTTAGCAGTTCCTGGGCCAAATGCATTGTTGATGTTGTGAGTTGTCTCCGATGTTTTATGACCCATTTTGAACTTGAATAAGAAAATCACTGGAATTTGCTTTTTGTCTAACATTTCCATAGTCTAAAATAAATATAAACAGAAAGTTATAAATCGTTAGCAAAAAATCATAAAGTAAGAAATATGCATTAAAATGATGTATAACATTTATTTAAGAATGTATTCCAATATCAAATGGCAAATTTCAACAATGCTAATACCGCAATTACTTTTACACCAACCTCATAAATCATTGCCATTAATGTATCCCTAGAATGTCCTTCTGTAAACAATGCAACTTCTTGGTGTCCTCTCCAAAATGAAGTCAATGTTAAAAGTACATAAAAGAAACTAAGTATATAGCATAATAGGAGAATAGGTCATGCTGCCTACTTTAACATTCTGGTTAATAAAAGTTAATATATATATGTAAAAAAAAAAGAAAGAAAAAAAGAAACTAAGTATAAAATAGTTAAAAGTTGGGGGGACTTCCCCCAAAAAATGATAGTTGTTTTTTAGGTTCCTACTCTTATTCAAAACCCTTGGGGCAAGTTATGTTTTGGAATTCAGATATTTTATTTTTGTTCTTTAGAATAAGGTGCATAAACCACATACAACACTTTCAGTGGGATCTGTGGTACTACCCCATATTCATATTAATATTTCTGTAGCAGGATATATGAATATTCACACTAAAAGGATAAAAATGATAAATAACCCACATTAGTTCAGGTCAGATTAGATTTTGCCACCAAAAGAGTTAAAAATTCTTTTTTTTTCCACTAAAAGTGAAAAAACTTTTAGTTTTCAGAGCTTTTTGGATTTTGGATTTCTGGTTAAGGTATTGTACACCTGTAGAAGGTTTGTAGCTCTTCTTTCTAGCAATAATTAAGACATCTACACTAGATTTTTTTTAGGGCACTCCCAGGTGATGATGTTTACACAACATCCTTGGCTTGTACAAGACAGTTTATTTCTCTGTTAAATGTAGCAGAAGGGTGTGTGTCCAGTGGGACTTAAAAGTGGTATCAATTCATTAAGAACCAAGGTTTGCTTTTTGTTTTAAAGGGCCATCTGAGAATTTAATTACTTTATATATCACTGTAAAGGAGATGCTAATTTGAAGTACAGAGTGTTATACTTTAAAGTGAATCTAGCTTTGTTCTGTGGCTCATAGAACTTAATAGCTGGAGCGAATGATGGAGTCCATTTTGCTGATTTTACAGAGATGCCATTGATCTGTAGAGAGGCCATGCAAGGCAAGAGAGGACCCCACAGTAAATACTGTTTATACAACATCACACAGCTTTTTTTTTTTATCAGCTGGTTAATATAATACAGGTCTACAGAGGAAAGTTACTGTAACAGAAAAGCAGCCGAGCACAAAGATCCTACTCTCCAAAGGAACGCAGAGTAAGGACCGTAAAGCTCACCTGGGGAGAAATATCCCCAAAGGAAACCTCATGATTAGGCAATTTTATAACAATTTAAGATGTAAAGCAATGAAAGAACATAAAGAAGTTTAAATGCTATTTGAATGGGTGAAGCAAGTCTTACAGATTTCATGGAGAGGCAATCATAAAAATATTAGAAAGATAAATTTTTGCTTTACTTTTGTATGGCTACATAATTGAGATAGAATGTTATGTTAAATGGAGCTGGTAAATACCACCCTTATATAAGTATGTGAGGGTAAAACTTTGTAACATAAGCTTCCCACATCTAGCTGCAATATTCCTTTTCAGTTATGTTTCCTCAGCAGTCATATCTCTTTTTCTCATTGCCCTATTTGAGTTTCAGGCAGCATGTCTGCTTAAAAGAAGTTAACGTATTAAACACCATTGAAACAAAATGAGATAGGCCTATAAATGCTGATATAGAAAGATGTGTGTGAAATAGTATATTAGTTTTGTTTTAATTAGGACCCTGGAATATTAATTTTCTGTTGCAGCTACGACAAATTGCTACAAACTTAGTGGCTTAAAATAACACAAACATATTATCTTAGAGTTCTATAGGTTAAAAGTCTGACACAGGTTTTACAGGCTAAAATCAAGGTGTCTGCATGGCTGGGCTTTTTTATGGAGGCTGTGGGAGAGAATCCCTTTCCTTACCTTTTTCAGCTTCTAGATTCCACCCACATTCCTTGATTTATGGTTACCTTCTCCCATTTTCAAAGTCAGCAATATAACATCTCTCTGACCCTGCTTCCATCATCGTGTTTCTTTCTCTGACCCTCCTGCTTCCCTCCTCCACTTTAAAGGAGCTTCTGATTACATTGGGTCCACCTGGAGAACCAGGCTACTCTCCCTGTCTTAAGGACAGCTGATTAGTACCACATAACATTCACAGGTTCTGGGCATCAGGACCTGGACATCTTTGGGGACCATTATTCTGCCTACCATACATAGTAAGAAAAGAAAATTGTAAAACAGTTTGTAGAAAATTGTAAAACAGTTTGGGTTTACAAAAAAGAGTGGTGGTGATAAATTATATGGAGTAAGGTATACTCAACTTTAAGAAAACTGCATTCAAAAATCTGAATAAGAGAGATTTACTGCTTTATTCACTTTGCCAAAACAGTCTCAATATTTTTGATTGTCATGCAGTAAGACAAAATGTTTACATATAGTGAATGAGTTGTGTGAAGTGGGGTGTGCTTTTGTACTTCCATGTCCTCCCAGAGTTCTCTGGCTTCCCTTGAGTATTGTCAAAATTTAATCAAGGGTGCAGTAACTCCTCGATCTCTGATACATAAGCACATATTAGGTCTGGCTTTAGAATTTCTCTGTACACCACGAACTGTGCATTTTACTAAAAGTTAGTCATTCACAAAGCATAGTAGCACTTAATAATTGTATTTATTAAATTAATAGCATTTATTGATTTGTTCAGGTATATCTTTTGTTTACACAGTACCCTTCTTCCAACTTTGAATGATTCAAAATCTTTTTAAAATAAGCATTAGGTAGAAAGTAATTTCCTTCAGATATACAGATGGGAAACAGTAAGAATTCACAGGCAACCTGGAGGAAACAGATGGATCCTAGATCACTCCTGCTGGTATGGGCTGTTTCCAGAGCACAGTGACCATGTCATATCCTTTTGCAGAAAAATCACAAATTTGGCCCCAGTGTTTTTATGGCTCACGTGGTTAGACCTCATTGCTTTTGTTTTGGCACCTCATTGCATGGGGTACCCTTTAAAATGTGAATTTCTGAGTTGAAATGCATTCAGCATTTCTGTCTGCTTATTTATTTTTCCAGCTTTTATTTTATTAAACATTGAGTTTCTAAACTGATGGGCCATGATATTTGTATCATAATGTTCATGCAGCTGTTTTCTATTAAATGGTGGATTTTAAAACAGCTCATTTAGAATTCGAACTTCTTTTGTTCAGCCCTTTGAGTTATAAGGCATGTTGGTCTTGAATTGAGGTTGATTTGGGGAAAATACTACTAGTTCCGATAAGTGGAAAACTTTCTGTTTTAATGATCTAACATTTTTGTGCATTAATGAAAAGTGTAAATTAAAACTACTTGAATCTGATACATTACTGAAGAGATTTTAGAAAATCAATTAATTGATATTTAAGTCTTCATGTGCTCCAGACAGAGCATTTTTCAAAAACTAACTTTAATGTGTATGTAATTTTTGTATTGAACACATTTATTTTTCAGATTGAACTTTTTTCTTTATAATAAAAAACAAACAAATAAAAATCTGTTGCCTGGAAAAGTACAGCTTAGTTGTAGGTAGTCTTTTCTTCCTTTGACATTACATTTGACAGTCAACAGACATTTTTATAAGCTTAGTGGGCAGGCTCAGTCTAGATGTTTGACTTTGGCAGGCAAGATATGAAATAGTTTAAATAGTTTCACTGCACATTTATTTCCCAGTGAATGTGCACTTGTTAGAGGGCTGTTTTATTTATTTATTTTTAAATCTGAGGGATAAAATATTCTTTCACTGATTTTTGTCCTTACCTTGTGTTTTACCATTTAGGTCTTGATACACTTTTTGCAAAGAGGAAATGATTTGGTGATGGAGTGTTCTTACTGACCGATGGACTCAAAGAAGAGAAGGTAAAACCATTTCTTCCTCCTCTCCTATCCTTCTAGGAAGCAAACAACTTCACATATGTATAGTTTCTCTTCGGTTTAATTTTCTTGTTGATGGCTATTAAGTGGGAATACTGACGTTTGTAGTTAGTTGATTGTTAGAGAAAGATATTAAAGCTATTAGTGACAAGCTTTGTAAGAGGCACTAAATGTCTTCATTTCATCATTTTAAAGCTCTTATAGTCATTTTTTCTCACAAATAATTTCAAGTTTTCAGAAGTAGCCTTATTAATTGTAATCATCTTTCATCCTTAGAAAACTAGTCATGGAAAATATTTACAAGGAAGGTTCAATTTGTGGCTTCTTCCTCTTCATAGAACCATGGTTATATCCAATTACAATTTAAGGGAATATTATTTAGCAAAAGTAGAGAAATTCCTAGATATTCCAAAGAGTTTCTGTGCTTCATTAAAATTTTGACATCAGTGTTCTAGAAAAAAATGAAAAACATACTATTAGTAATGGTTCATAAGGAAACTTAATGTGAAAAAAACACAAAGTATCTTAAGTGCCCTTTTCTTAGAAGGAGGCAGTTAAGTTATGGTCATTATTATGCAGCTGTGTGTTTTGTAGTCCTTGAACTAAAGTCATCAGATAGATAGAATTCTTTAGCTAAAACTTAAGCAAAGCATGAAGGAATTTATTGGTATATGTTACAAATTTGATTCTTAGCAATTTAAATAGCAGTGATATATTTAAACTCAACATAAAGTGAAATATGGATTCCTATTCCTCATATCTTCCTCATCAAATACTTTTTACCAATTAGAAACTAAAATGTTAAAATAAGACTTCAACTTGGGATGTTGTAACTTTAATGTCTAAACAAGGAGTTAATGGATTGAGAAGTTAGGATCTTGAAATTTTATGCTACCACATCATAAAACTTCCAAAAATAGCCCAGGTTTTGTTTGCTTCTTAGATGGAGATCGGTAATTTGTGGGTTTAGATTATCCTGTAGCCTTTTATGTAAATAGTTGTTTTGTCTTGGCTCTTGTGTCATAACCAAAGCATAAAATAGACACTAGTTAAACTATCTGACCCGGTCATCTATATAAAAGGTACAATCTCATGAAAAGTATTAAGAACAAAAGATATAGTACTGAATTGCAGGAATAATTAAACTATTTTTCTTGATGTTTGTAGCTCAACAGAGGCAGAAGGATCCAAAGAAAGAGGCCTGGTTCATGTCTGGCAGGCAGGATCCTTTTCTCTAACACCAGAGAGATTGCCAGGCTGGGGAGGAAAGACTGTTCTGCAGGCAGCCCTTGGAGTGAAACATGGAGTTCTTCTGACTGAAGGTATTGAAAAGGATGGCTTACCACATGTACTCACCATCAAATTGGTTTCACTGATCATCACCTAAGAGCACATTTAGGAATAACATTAAGCGGGTGTCAGGCAGGTGTGAGGAGGAGGGGATGGGTGCATACATATATAATGAGTGCGATGCGCACTGTCTAGGGGAAGGATGTGCTTGAAGCTCTGATGGGGGTGGCAAGGGCAATATACATAACCTAAACTTTTATACCCCTATAATATGCTGAAATAAAAAAAAAAAGAGAAGGATGGCTTAACAAATACTAACTGAAATGCTAATAAATGCCTGAGTGTATAAGATCAGGTAAGAGAGTTACTGTATACTGGGGTTGTTAATGAACCCCCAGTTTTCAAAATGTTCTTACTCCTTCTATAAGAAATCAGGCTAGCTCTTAAATTTAGAACATACCATTAACTAAAATAAAAGGGAGAATTATAATTTTTAAATTTTGTAGTAGTAAATACATGAAAAATTAACCTTTTTAAAAGGTTACCTATTCAGTGACTCTTTTGCTACAGCTGTTCATTAAATGTATCAGAATAATAGTATTAATAATAGGTAATGTTTATTCAACAATTGTGTGCCAGGCACTATACGGAGTACTTTCCACGTGTTATCTCACCGAATCTTCACAACCACCTTATAAGGTAGCTGTTGTTATTATTCACAGATAAGAAAACTGAAAGTCAGGGAGGTTAAATAATTTTTACCAGGCACACGCAGTTATTAAACCGTCAGAATCAGGATTGGAACTCAGATTGTCAGATTTCAAAGGCTGTTGTTTAAGCCACTTGGCTATACTGTCTTAGTACAGTTTTTCTCAGGCATAAATAGTAGCTCACAAGAGCATATTATAAAATCTATGAATCTATAACAGAAAGAAACATCTATGCTATAAATTATAGGAGGATTTGCCTTTAATCTTGGCCGTTTATCAACTCAGTCATGACAACTTTGATTGGGGAAGGACTGCCATCGACTTTATTAATTTATACATTTCTGCTCTGTAAACATTTGTCAAGTATTAAGTAATGCTTTGGTGTTTTCCTTCTAGGAACTAAGGGAAGACAGAGTCTAGGAAACAAAGCTTAAATCTGGCCTTGGTGGTTTTATGGATTTCTTTCTAATCTCTCTGTTCCTTTTATTATAATATATATTATTCTATAATATTATTCAAGACTTTAGAGTCTTATTTTTAAAATGTGAGCTATGTTTAACACCTGCCCTATGAGCTTTAAAATATATAGTTCTTAAGCATATATAAATGGAATTCTGTTATTATCGTTGTTGTCAATAAGGTATCTGGAATGTCTTCATTAAGATATTTAAAACCCTTCATGAACATGATATCTTTAAAATCTATACTCATATCCACAAGGTTGGGACAACTGAGGGAAAACTTTTTGAAAATATATAAATAGCCTATTGTTGCTCATGGTTAAGCAGTGTCCTGGTATTAGGTGTCAAAGTTACAAAAAAAATCTCATCTCACACAAGTATGTAGTTTGAAATGGCACACAGATCTCCAGTGCTTTCTTTTTGATATGAAGAAATGGTACTGATTAAATGTTAGAAATTTTCAAGCTTCTTGTCTCTATTAAATTTGACCATTAGCTTATAATTCAATGAGGATACTTAATTGATTCACTATTTTTAATGTGCTTCAAGTGGGGGGTCTAAATATCCATTTCCTTGAAATATTGCTCACTAATGGAATAATGTCAGTTGAAAGAGAGTGTGGCCATGTGCGGTGGTTCACGTCTGTAATCCTAGCACTTTTGGAGGCCAAGGCAGGAGGATTGCTTGAGGCCAGGAGTTTGAGACCAGCCTGAGCACAAGTGAGACCCAGTCTCTACAAAAAAAAAAAATAGAGACATTAGTGGATGCAGTGCATGTGTCTGTAGTCCCAGCTGCTTGGGAGGCTGAGGCAGGAGGATCACTTGAGCCCAGTAGTATGAGGTTGTAGTGAGCTATGATGATGCTCCTGCACTCTATCCCCAGCAATAGAGTGATACCCTGTCTCAAAACAAACAAACAAAACAAAACAAAATGAGTTAATGTATTGTTATATCACTTGGGGAAAAAAGTTTAAAAGAGCTTAACCAGTCAGCTTATTTTCTCAGTACTCTTTAAACTATAAGTCTCCTAATAAAGACACATATCTTCCCTCTAGCGAGTGTTGAGTTCATCTTTTCATAGATATTGTGACGAGTTAATTTGAGTGTATACCTGCCATATATAATTGGTCAGAGATAAAGTTTGCACGTTTTCATCATCAACTCAATTGCTGCCTTGTGGGGAAAAAATAGTATTTATTTCTTTATTAATTTAAAAAAATGGGTAAGTCTTATGGAAAAGAAGGGATAGTGGGCTTGGTTCAATACTTTGCAAAACCTGTAGCCCAGTTTTTGTTCCATTTGAATTTTTAGCCAGCATAAATTATGTGCACATGTTCCCAAACTCCCACAGTACTGTAGTAAAATTCAGACTTGGTAGAATACTTGGATGTAGGAAGTTATCATCATTTGTGTACCCAACTGACTGGTACCTTTCATTTTAATTCTAAAGCTAGCCAGTCATTCTCACAGCTTCATTTGTTTTTTGCTTTATTTGTTTTTTGTGATTATTTGCTTTTTAAACAAGTGTCACCTCGGAAAGCCTATGTAATATCTAGTACATAACGTACAGGGTGAGCATCCCAAATTCAAAATGCTTCAAAAATTTGAAACTTCTGAGTGCTAGCTAGCATGATGCTCAAAGGAAATGCTCATTGGAGTATTTGGATTTGGAATTTTCAGATTTGGGATAGCTACTCAACCAGTAAGTATGATGCAAGTATTCCAAAATCTGAAAAAATCCAAAATCCAAAACACTTCTGGTCTAAGCATTTTGGGTAAGTGATACTCAACCTGTATATTATGTTTAACATTTAAAAATTATATGTAATATAATACACAACATGAAGACAGTCATGTTTTGTTAACAATTGGTGTTTTCTGTACAGTCTGGAGGCATAAAGCTAAATTTTTGTACTGGCCAAAATGAGTCTAATATTTTTATGCCGTTGCATAATTTTCTGCTGCTCTGACTTGTTTAGTAGTAGTGAATGTTTTAGATGTTAGCGAATGTGTTTGTCTTATCTTCTGCTTCTTTTACCTTAACATGATTATTATTTTGTCTTTGAGTGCTTGGAATCTGCTTCTGTTATACCCTATCATGGTAGCCATTAGTAGTGGACTGGAGTTTGTAGGATGAGGCTAAAGGAAAGGAGTTAGCCTCATGCAGTTTACAGAAATTCCCACTCTAGTGCAGAATGTTAAAATGTGTTATTTGTTAAAAGATGAATAAATGTGAAATATCGTATGCTTGAACCAAATCTCTAAAACTGTGCTTGTGAAAATTAAAAATAAATCTTATTTTGTGAAATCTAGAGGGGACTAAAAGTTTCTAGTTCATTCACTAACACTTGCTTTTTTTTTTTTTTTTTAAACCTTCAGATGGTGAGGTCTACAGCTTTGGGACCCTTCCCTGGAGAAGTGAACCAGCAGAGATTTGTCCAAGTAGCCCTGTCCTAGAAAATGCCCTGGTTGGGCAATATGTTGTTACTGTGGCCACAGGGAGCTTCCACAGTGGAGCAGTGACAGACAGTGGTGTAGTGTACATGTGGGGGGAGAATGCTGCTGGCCAGTGTGCAGTAGCCAACCAGCAGTATGTGCCAGAACCAAATCCTGTCAGCATTTCTGATTCTGAGACCAGTCCTTTGTTAGCAGTCAGGATTTTGCAGTTGGCATGTGGCGAGGAGCACACTCTGGCGTTGTCAATAAGCAGAGAGATTTGGGCATGGGGCACTGGTTGTCAGTTGGGTCTCATTACCACTACCTTCCCAGTGACAAAGCCACAAAAGGTAGAACATCTTGCTGGGCGAGTGGTGCTACAAGTTGCCTGTGGTGCTTTCCACAGCTTAGCACTTGTACAATGCCTCCCTTCTCAGGATCTGAAGCCAGTCCCAGAAAGATGCAACCAGTGCAGCCAGCTCTTAATTACTATGACTGACAAGGAAGACCATGTGATTATATCAGACAGTCATTGTTGCCCATTAGGTGTGACACTGTCAGAATCCCAGGCAGAAAACCATGCCAGCACTGCCATCAGCCCCTCTGCTGAAACCCTTGACAGCCAGGGAGAAGTATTTGCGAACACTCTTATAGCAAATGATCTGCCTGTTGCTACTGAACTGAATGTGGGAGGTGTTCAGACCACGAGTGGCGATGCCATTTCCTCCCAACAAAACATCACAGAAACAACTGGAATTTCTTCTGCCAGAAACGTACCATCATACCCTGACACCCAGGCAGTAAATGAATACTTGCAGAAACTGTCAGATCATTCAATGAAAGAAGATTCAGAGAACGGTGAAAAGCCAGTGGCATCTCAGGTACCTGCTAAACTTTATAATATGAATGTGTTTCTGGAATTAAACCATATGAGCTTTTCCTTAGAAACTTTAAAATGCTTAAGGCTTGATAGCATTTTTTATTTTTTGAGTTTGACTATAATTTTGTTTTATCAGGCAATCCTAGGTATGGAAAGAACCTGGGTTAATTCAGAATCATTTTTTATGTTCAGGTTCTGGCCCTTTATGATGTTGAAAGATGTCATGTTGGGCTTGTTTTGTAAGTAGCAAAATCCCATTTTTTTTTCATGCTAGTACTTTTCACCCCATGGCTAAGGTACTGAATTTTAGTGGGCCCTTGCATAGTTTAATCTAATGTAACTATATATTCACAAAGATTCTTCTTACCTGCATTTGTGCCATTCTCCAGAATTCTGTAAAATCGTTTCCTTCTTTAACAAGGAAGGTTGCTGTGTGGCAGATCCTTCAATTCTAGGCAGATTTAAAACTTATAGGCAATTACATGTTTGAGTTTTTTCCAGTTATAGCTATAGTCCTTAAGAGGCTTTATCTGAGGAGTTGGGTAACAGCTTCTTTATCTTATTTAAACTATTCTCATTTTGAAAACTTTAGGTAAAATGGACAAAAGCTATTTACCAACAGCATATGGTACAGTTTGAATCCCCCTGCTTTGAACAAATTGTTCTAAAAGGAGATTTTTGTGTTTTACTCCTAGTGTAGCATTTTGATTTTGTTTTTTACCAAAACTCGAAGATAAGAAGACAAAATATATAACAAAGACATCTAATCATAAAAGAATTGTCCTGTGATTTTTTTTTCTTAGGTTTTTGAGATCACATAGGCTCTTGATTCTTTTTCTTTTCTTTTCTTTTTTTTTTTTTTGAGACAGAGTCTCACTTTGTTGCCCGGACTAGAGTGCCATGATCTCAGCCTAGCTCATAGCAACCTCAAACTCCTGAGCTCAAGCAATCCTCCTGCCTCAGCCTCCTGAGTAGCTGGGACTACAGGAATGTGCCACCATGCCGGGCTAATTTTTTCCATATATTTTTTAGTTGTCCAGCTAATTTTCTTTCTATTTTAAGTAGAGACAGTGTCTCACTCTTGCTCAGGCTGGTCTCAAACTCCTGAGTTTAAACAATCCACCCGCCTCGGCCTCCCAGAGTGCTAGGATTACAGGCGTGAGCCACCGCGCCCAGCTCTCTTGATTCTTTATTCCTGTTATTTACTCTGTCAGAATGAGAATATGGAGGTAGTTTTAGAAATAGTGTTTATTTCACAATCTATTCACTGAACCTTGTGGATATTTGAATTTTTAAAAAAGATTAGGAATAAACTGGAGAAAGGTATTATAAAATCTAAACAAAACAAAAGTAATAACTTAACAAGCATGCATGTAGAAAGTTCTTAGATTGTACGTAGTTACAAAAGTTGACTTTTCAAAAGTCATTAATTTATTAAATTTAAAGTTAAAAGTTTATTATATATAGTTTATATGATTTTTAGATTACCATCATTGAAATTACATTTTCCTTTGGACTTACTTTGTTAAGCATTTGAAGTTTTTGTTACTTATACTAGTTTTGACAATGTGTGTTCCTATTAAATTTAATTCATTCTTTGTAAATAACGTCTCAATCATACAGCTAATTCATGAGGAATTTATGTGGTTTAGGATAAGTTTTTCTCTTCTGGAAAGATATAACTGAAAGAGTTTCTTACTTTCAGGAAATAAACCAAAATATTATTGGTTGATTGGGATTCCTCAAATTATGTCTTATATAAAAATTGCTGGTCATGTACTTTTGTTTTGGGGAGTTTATTTGTTTACTTACTATATTTTTAAATATAGGTAAGTAGAAGGAGCCAGTTAGAACAATAGTTTTAAGGTTTATATAAGGTAGAGTTTTGTGATTTTCCTCTACCTAATGCTAGGAACCCCCTAAAATAGTCACCTCTCAGTACCATCACCACTTCTGTTATGAGCCTTTGTAAACAAAGGGTGGAAATAGTGACTCTAGTTCTTCTGACCAAGATATCATGGGAACTATATTACCAAAGAAATAATAGGCTTTGTATTTATCTTGTGTTTTACATGGTATATTTGTTTATTTTGTTGACTATTTCAGTTACAGAGTACTCATTTGTTACAGAAATATCTCTTATGAATTTAGTATTTAATTGAATAAAATATATTGAGTACCTACTGCATGTTAGCACTGTGCTATGCACGAGAGATTATTTCCTTTAAGAAAATAAGAAGCCAATGTTAAAAAAAATTATTGGTTTGGTGTTTAATTCGGGACAAATTAAGGAATGTATGTATACTCTTTGGGATCTTTGGGTAGAATAAGAAGCAAAGTTTTCAATGTAACCTATGCTGATAAGCCAAAGGCTTTTGTGTATTTGTAGTTATATTTAATGACTTTCCCTTTTGGTAAACAATGATGTTTGACAGCTTAGATTAAGTTTTAACTGATTTTTCTCTAAGATATTAGAAAACTTTAGTTTGACTGTCTAATGCACCTATGAATCACACTAAGTACATTGGTTCCAAATGTTTAATTATTAACCTGCCACATTTACTCTCTGTGGTAGCAAGAGCAAAGGTAATTCTGCAGCTGGTCTAGCTCCTGGGTCATGGAAAATAACTCATTGATGAGACAGTAAAAGCACTTGAACTTAACATAATTTGGACAGTGATAGTTTAGAGGCATAAGTTATTTTTCTGCCTACATAATGCTATATCTAAATTTCCATTTATGAAACATTTCAGGAAAAGCCTTTTTTCATAAAATCTAATTTTTTCTGGTATTTCTTACTAGCAATCTGTGTAAATTTTCCTAAAAGTGATCAATAATAAAGTTTGTATTTTTTCTTTTTTTTTTTTTTGAGACAGAGTCTCACCCTGTTGCCCAGGCTAGAGTGAGTGCCGTGGCGTCAGCCTAGCTCACAGCAACCTCATACTCCTGGGCTTAAGTGATCCTACTGCCTCAGCCTCCCAAGTAGCTGGGACAACAGACATGTGCCACCATGCCCGGCTAATTTTTTTTTTCTATATATTTTTAGTTGATCAGATAATTTCTTTCTATTTTTAGTAGAGACGGGGTCTCGCTCTTGCTCAGGCTGGTTTCGAACTCCTGACCTCGAGTGATCCACCCGCCTCGGCCTCCCAGAGTGCTAGGATTACAGGCGTGAGCCACCGCGCCCGGCCTTGTATTTTTTCAATTCTCTATTCAGTGCTGTCACAGTGTACCTTGTATTCAAGGCAGTGTTTTCCATTCCTTTTCCTCCCTCTCCCCCCATATTATACTTATAATATAAAAGCAGTTGGGGCTTATTTTTAAATACCATGGAAAAAACATAGCACCCAGACAAAAGGAAGTACTTTCAATAAGGAACTGTATTTTGAGTACTTATTTTCATATAATGTGGTAACTCCATGATCAAGAGGGAATACCTTTAAATTGAAGCTGAAGAGACCTTCTCCTGCTATTTTAGATTCTTACAGGCAAATAGTGATGAGTATTAAACTTTCTTTTTATTGATTACTTAAGAGATTATATTTATATACTTTTTTATGTGTGTGTATTTTAGCCTCTTGTAGAAGAAGCAATTCCTAATCTTCACAGCCCACCAACCACAAGCACCTCAGCTCTAAACAGCCTGGTGGTCTCTTGTGCATCTGCTGTGGGTGTGAGAGTGGCTGCTACATATGAAGCTGGTGCCTTGTCACTGAAGAAAGTTATGAACTTTTATAGTACAGCCCCTTGTGAAACTGGAGCTCAGGCAGGGAGTAGTGCCATAGGCCCAGAAGGCTTGAAAGATAGCAGAGAAGAACAGGTTAAACAGGAATCAATGCAAGGGAAGAAAAGTTCAAGTCTTGTGGATATCAGAGAAGAAGAATCAGAGGGAGGCAGTCGAAGACTCTCCCTCCCTGGGTTGTTGTCACAAGGTAAGGGAATAACCACGTTTCATGAATTGACTTTTGTTGAATCCAAGATGCTCCTGACATCTCACATGCTATATTATAAACAATTAGCTTTTCTGATTACAAAGCTGACATGTCCAGATGTCAAAATTTATTTTAATGGTGGTTTACTGAAATGGTGGTTTTAAAAGAAGGTTATCTATTTCTCTACTTAGAAATAGCCATAGAACATAACTTTTTCTCGATGTTTGCTTCTGCTTATGAGCCTTATTATAAATCTTATTTTATTATTCTGGAATGTAGCAATACCTTTCTTATTTCCTAATTGGGACCTATACTCCAGATAGATGAGGTTGCAGATGGGATCACTGGATAAGTGAGGAGTTACTGTACTTGACCTGAAAAAGGAGATAATTTTTAAGCTTCAATAAGAAGAAACTTCATTTTCTGAAACCATTAGCAATAAATTTTTCAGACTATTAAAAATATTACAAAGTTGGTTCTTTTACAATTCTCAATCAGTTCAGCAATCTTGACCATCTAGACTGTTGCTTCTCTAAAGTGGCCTGCAGACCAGCAGCATCAGCATCATCTGGGAACTTGTTAGAAATACAGAAAGAATCTCAGGCTCCACTCCAAACTTACTGAATCAAAATATGCATTAAAACAAGATCCCCAAGGTGATTATTGTGCACATTAAAGTTTGAGAAGCATTTGGTTAGACCAGGAGTTGGAAAACTTTTTCTGTAGAGAGCCAAAGAGAAATCTTTTATGATTTATGGGCCATACAATCTCTGTGACAACTACTCATCTATGGTGTTGTTTCATAAAAGCAGCCATAGACAATACATAAATGAATGAGTGAGGCTATATACCAATACGACTTTATTTACAAAAACAGGTGGTGGGCCCTATTTGACCCATGGGCTATAATTTACCAACTGCTTTACACCATTTTGTGCAAAACTCAAAAGTTAGGAATCCTGGACTGTACTAAAACTTACCATTTTTACTCTGCCCCTGTTCCCTACATTTTTTCTACTTACTGTACTCTCTTGTGCCACTGAATACTTCTCTTATCCTACCTTCTAATTCTCATTGCCACTAGATTTTCATCTATACAAATAAAACCTTTAGTCCTGGTTATTTCACAAACACATGCACACACACATATATATGTTGTGTAAGAAATGAGTCCCATTAAGTCTGAAGGAGAATCTTGTGCCAAAATTTTCTTATTCTTAAATGTCCTTTAGAATTTTAAGTGTATAAATATATTTATAATCTCTTTGGACTGCAAATGTGGAATATTGATTTTTGTTATGTCATTAGATCATGTGAAATATGCAGTGCCGCTAACAGACTTACATGCTGAATTTTACTTAGTAACCTAAAGTATCTTTAGAAAAATTTGACTTGTACTATTTCTCTCTCTTTAAAAATTGTCTACAGTACATCCTAGAGGAAATTTCAAGTGGGTTTGTTTGAGTCTCTGTATGCATACATATGGTACATTCACCAGAAAAGGTGTTGATCTTAGGCAGTGATGGTCACTTTCTGTGGCCCACAAGTTAATGGCTGAATGATTAAGTGTACGCTTAGTGACATTTGATGATTTTCTTCAAAACTGATCCTGGCACCAAGCAGTATTTATATAGTGTTGTATGTGTTTATTATAATTTTGAACACTATAAAAGATGGCAGCATTCTTTATAAGATTATGTAACTTCTCTATAAAATAATTAGAAATACGCAGGCAAACACAAAAGCATTTTAGTATTTCCCTTTCATAATTTTTCCCACCGTAGAAATTTTTAATTTTTGTATCTAAAATGAATCCTTTATTACAATTATTCATAATATATTTGAACTTACACCTTGGCTTGGAAAGGCCTTTTTTTAAAAAAAAAAAGAGATAAGGTCTCACTATGTTGCCCAGGCTGGAGTGCATTGGCTACTCACAATCATAGTGCACTGCAGCCTCAAACTCCTGGGCTCAAGCGATCCTCTTGCCTCAGCCTCCCAAGTGGCTGGGACCACAGGTGCAAAGCACTCCACCTGGCTCTTTTTAACTCTGCTTTGAAATGAGGAAAATATTTGTCAGTCTTGGTGTAGTATTTTGTTCAGCATATTCTTAAGAATACAAGTTCTACAGGATGTCATTAGTTGTTACATAGAAAAGGATTCACAACCAAATGTTTGGAAGCGGGACTGGGTTAAGCATATATTAAACAGGGCTCTTAATTGCAGGACTTGTCAGCACCTTCTATATGCTGATGTGTCTGTGAGTCTGGAGGAGAGTAGTGGGAGGACAAAATGTATTTACCAATCTCATTTGACTATTAAATCCCCCTTTTCTGCAGAGAACCTATAGAAAGTGCTTCAAAAATACCATGAGTAGTGCATTTCTTTTTTTTTTCCCAGCCCCCCCACCCCTCGTAGTGCATTTCTTTGAAAATCTTATGTTTGTCAAAGTATCTTCTCTTTTTTTCTTACCCTCCACTCCTTTACCCCATCTCTGGTTGGCTTTCAGTTTCCCCCAGGCTCTTAAGAAAGGCTGCACGGGTGAAAACAAGGACGGTGGTTCTGACCCCCACATACAGTGGAGAAGCAGATGCACTCCTGCCTTCTCTGAGAACAGAGGTGTGGACCTGGGGGAAAGGGAAGGAAGGGCAGCTGGGGCATGGCGATGTTCTGCCTAGGTAAGTGCTACCAGCATTTACTGATAGGAGGTGGCTTAAACAGATAACCTCTTCCTTGTGAACTTCTCTAAATCTCACTTTTCTCATAGAGGAAATCTGGTCTTTTCTAGCTTCAGATTATTATGCACCATTAACTCTGATAAAAAGCTGTCACATTAGTGTTGAATTTGTTCTTAACAACAAAGGACTCAAGTATCTATGGTGCACCTTTCCACATCTTCTTTGACTTATATTCATCTTGGAGTACAGAGAAGGGTGTTGGGGATAAGATAGTATTTCACTGGAACACTGGAATGGTTCAAATTTTTAGCTTATAAAAATGAGCCAACTGGTGTTTTTGTTTTTAACCTGAAAAGTTCCTATCACTGTCAAAATATCTATAACTCAAACATGAATATAGATACATGAATATGTCTATTCATGTACATCAAGGAAAAACTGGCATTTTGTTTAATAGTAACTCTTATGATATTAACAAATTAGATATGTGTGAAGTTTGTAGGTGTGAAAATGGAATGATTACCTAAAGCAGTGAGTTAATATAAATGTCCCTATTCTTAGCAATGTGAAGGCAACTATGAAATTAAAAAAAAAATTACCTTACTCCCCTCTAGGGTTATATTTCATCGTATTCTAAGTGTACATATGCTCTGCTATAATGAATCATTTGTAGTTTTATGATTCTCAACAGATTCTGAATTATGGGGGTTAATTAGTGATAGACATAGATTAAATTAAAATCTTCTAAAAATTATTTATATTTAGTGGATTGAACATATATTCATTATTTTTATTTTAATGCTTTCTTTTGAAATATTTATGTTTAAATGAAAACACTTATTGTATAATTTGAAGAAGGCCATGATTTTTGCTGAGAATACTTTGACTTTGTGTGTATGTATGTGTTTGTGTTTTTCTTTAAGGCTTCAACCATTGTGTGTAAAATGTCTGGATGGTAAAGAAGTAATCCATCTGGAGGCAGGTGCTTACCATTCGCTTGCACTTACTGCAAAATCCCAGGTAGGAGGCAAGTATTAAATGCTGATCTTATTTTCGTGGAAGGCCAACATGACAAGATTGGACATAATTTATTGAGAATCTGCTATCTGTCAGGCAACAATACCATATCTTATTTTAGCTTTCCAGTGTTTTCCATTATGTTATTTCCATTTCACAGATGAGGAAAGTAGGTTAAGAGAAATTATATGACTTGTCTAGAGTCACACATTTGATAGTAGAGCTTGGATTTAAACACTAGTCTTATTTAGAAGCTTTTTATAATGTGCTCTCATTTAAAAATAGAACCCAAACATTTCTGGGGTGTTGGTGAATTTTTATTTGTTCTTTGAAGAAAATCCATAGTAAGACACTAAAAAAAGGCAAAAAAGGCATTTTTCTTTAAAATTGTGAGACCTGAAAATGACCTCTAGCATTACTAAAAAGCATGCCCGTATATACAAAAACTCTCCTAAGAAAAGAAGTTATTTTAAGTTATTCTGAAATACATTCAGGTATTCTTCACCAATCCCTTTAAGAAGCCAGAAAAGGATTCTAAACCATTTAAATATTTGATTTTATTTTAAATTTCACATAATAGGTGAGCCCAAAACATAACTTGTATAAATATTAATATTAGAAAAGAAAAGGAAATTTTATTATTATTAACATGATGAATCATTCAAAAGACATTAAAAAATGATAGACTGGGAAGGTGGTCAGCTACAAAAAAACAAAAATTACTGGTTTTGTTGTATACATACAATAAAACAGAAAACATACATGGGGAAAAAGCTGTTCACAATTACAGCAAAAGTCTCAAGGAAATGCATAGAGCCCATGTGATATAAACTCTATAACTCTTCTAAAAGCTCATAAAAGCAAACAGGAGCAAAGGGAGAGATTTTATTTTTGGATGAGAAGTGTCAGTGTTACAAAAATGTCATTTCTCTCTAAATCATTAAATCAGCACAGTGTAAATTCAGTATAATCCCCAAAATATTCCAATATAATATTTATAATTTGATAAATGATCCCAAAATTATTCTAGAAGAATAAACCCAGTTGACCCAGGTAAATTCTGAAAAAGTACAAAAAGGAAGGGTGAGATTTACCCCTAAAAAATATGTTATAAAACTACAAACAGATCCATAGAACAGAAATATACCCATAGGCTAGAAATAGACCCAAGTATATATGAGAATTTAGGATATGACAAAACCAGGTATTTCAAATCATTTGGGGAAACAAGAGTGAGTATTCAGTAAATGTTTTTGGAACCACTGGCTTCTTATTTGCAGAAGAAAACTAAGAGAACTACACATACCTAATTCTGGATGTATTAATCATGTAGTTTAAAAAATAGAACCTTAAATATAAGAAGAAATTTAGGTGACTTTTTTCCAATAACCTTAGGAGTAGAAAAAGACATAACATCAAAACTACAAATAAGGCTGGGTGTAGTGGTACATGCCTGTCATTGTAGCTACTTGGGAGAATGAGGCAGGAGGATTATTTTAGCCCAGGAGTTTGAGGTCGCAATGAGCTATGATCGCACCACTGCATTACAGCCTGAGCAACAGAGCAAGACCAGATATGTTGTCAGATATAATAATTCAATAGTCTTGAGCGGCAGAAAACCACCATAAACAAAATTAAGATACACAACAAACTGGGGAAAATATTTCTAACATATGATAAAGTGTCACTACTCTGATGTATAAAGAAAAACTGTCAAGGGATATTTATATTCCATTCAAAAAAGAAGAATAGAAATGGGCAGCAATAAATGAAAAGATCATTTAGTAAATAAATTTAAATGAAAACAGCAGTAAGATGTTTTTCTTACCTATCAAATTAGCAAGGATTGCATTTAATACTGAATGTTGATTAGGATATAGGGGAAAATATACGTACAATGCTGATAAGAATGTAAATTGGATCTTGCTGGAAGACAGGTTGTCAGTATGTATTAAAAATAGGAATATAGGCTGGGCGTGGTGGCTCACGCCTGTAATCCTAGCACTCTGGGAGGCCGAGGTGGGTGGATCGCTCGAGGTCAGGAGTTCGAGACCAGCCTGAGCAAGAGTGAGACCCTGTCTCTGCTAAAAATAGAAAGAAATTATCTGGCCAACTAAAAATATATATAGAAAAAAATTAGCCGGGCATAGTGGCACATGCCTGTAGTCCCAGCTACTCGGGAGGCTGAGGCAGTAGGATCGCTTGAGCCCAGGAGTTTGAGGTTGCTGTGAGCTAGGCTGACCCCACGGCACTCACTCTAGCCCAGGCAACAGAGTGAGACTCTGTCTCAAAAAAAAAAAAAAAAATAGGAATGTATGTATTCATTGGCCCAAGGTTCTTTGCCATATATCTATGCACAAATACATATTCAAAGATTTTTATCTTTTTTTAGTATTAAAGAATTGGAAAAAACTTAATAATTCACTAGGTAATTGATTAAATAGTGTATGTGCAATATATGTAGTTATTAAAAGTAATGTTCTGTACTTATTGACGTACAAAAATGTCATAGCATTAAGTATAGGTTACAAAACAGCATTTATAGTATGGTCTTATTTTTCACTTTATATTTTATAAATACATTATATCTAGTAGACATAAAAATCTCTGGAAGGATTTATGTTTCCAAACCAAAATAGTAGTTGTTTCTAAGTAGTTGATTCATCAGTGGTTTTCACTTAAAAAATTTTTTTTAAGCTGTCATAGTCTTGTACAATGACCATGAATTACTTTTGTAATCAGAATAAACAAACATTTTCATTAAACAGTCATTGTAATCTAGGTTTTTTGGTCTGTAGTGGAGTCTAAGTTTCTCCTACCATGACACGTATGAAAGACTTTCTAGTTATTTCATAGTAGTCTTTTATCTACAGAGTAAGAAATCATGATTACTTTTTCTTCATAGCACTTGCCTTTATTTTTTCATCACTTTCTTTGTAAGAAGCAATATAGGATAATTCCTGGGATTAAATCCTGGTTCTGCCACTTACCACTTTGTAACCTTAGGTAAATTAATTCACCTCTCTGGCCAGTTTCCTTATCTGTTAAAAAAAAAAAACGGGTGGTGGTGGTGATTGTTGTGAGAATTAAACATTAATTAATGCATGTAAAGTTTTAAGAAAAATGTCTGGCAGTTAGTAAGCACATGAAAAATGTCTGGCAGTTAGTAGCACATGAAAAATGTTAGTTAACCCTTGGACTCTGTGCCTTCTTTAAGTACAGTACTCTATTTGCCTATAATCTCCGGTCTTGTTTAAAAATGAATTTTCGTCTTTTTTTTTGGAGACAGTCTCACTCTGTCGCCCAGGCTGGAGTGCAGTGGCATCATCATAGCTCACTGCAACTTCATACGCCTGGGCTCAAGCGATTCTGCTGCCTCAACCTCCTGAGTAGCTGGGACTACAGGCACACACCATCGTGCCTGGCTAATTTTTCCATTTTTTGTAGAGATGGGATCTTGCTCTTGGCTCAGGTTGGTCTCAAACTACTGGCCTCAAGCAATCTTCCTGCCTCGGCCTCCTAAAGTGTTAGTATTACAGGCATAAGCCACCAAGCCTGGCCCCAAAATGAATTTCCTTAATATATATTACTTTAAAGAGTGAAAGACTAATATAAGTAATTTATGTGTAATTATTGGTATTGTATATTTTAATTGTTATAAAGGTTCAGAGTTGAAGTGTGAGATCAGATTCACAACTCTCACCTACTTTCCTATGGTTTTTTTAATAGGTTTATTCATGGGGTAGCAATACCTTTGGTCAACTGGGGCATTCTGATTTTCCAACAACAGTTCCTCGTCTTGCAAAGGTACTTTTGTGAACTTGATAGTAACTTATTCCGGAATTCTAAGCATAACACTTTATATTTCTCCTTTTCTTATTTTAAAATATTAGGGAATTGTGTATTTGTAACCTAAATTTGTTTTGATATTCTTAAGAAATTTTTTTAAAAACATGAAGCCGCTTCTTTTCAAGCTAAGTGTCCTTTTTTATGTGTTAATTTATATTTATTTTCTTAGCATCAACTGTTCATTGAATATTCATAGTCCTTTTGCTTTTTTTAAAGTGAAAAATGAGAAAATGCTTTCTTTTAAAAAAGCATGTTTCCAGGACTATGATGTTTTCTGAGCTTTACCAAATGTCTACTCTTTGGTTTTCAATTAAGTCTGACTTTTACATAAGATTTGGTAGTATAATGTTTTTGTGTGTTTTTAAAAATAATATACACAGTAGTATAACCTTTTAGTAAACTTTTTTAGGTTTACATAGTTATATAATGCTATTGAAAGATTGGTAGTTTCAAGTTCCTTTGACACAATTCTAGAGTAGTGTTTCTCAACCTTGTTTTCTCCTACAACCTGAGGAAGTACTGAATTCTCATCAATAGTATTTGTTCCTTATACAAAGCTTTTGGGATTTTTTGGTGGAAGTGGGAGGGGGAGTGTGCATGGTGAGCAAAACAGAATGGAATATCGAGCTTGTGCATGTATAGTTTGATATCCCCCCATTCCAAAACATGATACCTCTAGAGTAATGAAGACTAGAAAATGCTAGTTATCTCTATTTCAGGAAGTGATTTGAATGTAAGCTAGAGTTAAAACAATTCCAGTAATTCATATATGCAGTGTGAACATGCTGCCTTTCATTTCAGTGTACTTAATTTTACTGGGAAGAAAAGACTTCACAAAACGTTAGGAAACAGTTATTACTTCGAGTTCCAATCTTAAATATTTTCAGTATAAAACATTTCAGTAGTAAGCTATTCAGTTTCTGGTATTTCATTATCATTGTTCCTTGTTTTTATTCATTTGAATGAAGTAGAAAATGCACTTATCCATACTAAGGAAAGTTTCATAATGTAGCATGGAAACCCTGGAGATCAAACTTCTTTGTAACATTTTAGAGCCAAACAAGAGATTTTGTTGTAAGATTTTAGTTTCATAATTCTTTAGCTTTACCTCTAAGAATTACAGCATTAGGATCTTGGTTTTTTATTTGGGGAAGGGTGAGAAAAACATTTTGAAGTCATTATAATTAATCTGTGAGAATTAAAAATCAAGGCAGAGTGAGATTTGAATTGATTAGAAGCTAGGAAGAAGACTCTTTCCTACTGTAAAAATTTTAATTTATCCTTTACAAAGTGAACAGGTAGTCAGTTATTTGGGTAGCTTGAATTTGAGATTGTGTCATGCCAGAGGAGGATAGCTGTAGAGTAATAGAAACACATACACTCTCACTCACTCACACAATCACCTATGATTTGGATACTAAGGAACTAATGGATTAGGAGTTTTTCGTTTATCACTCTAGGAGTCAGTGCTGAAACTATCCAGACACAAAGGATCTAACAGATTAGGGGTTTTTTTGTTTGTTTGTTTTTCTTATTAGTCTAGGGCTCAAGGCTGAAGCTGGGAGCCGAGTCTGGAGGTTGGGAGTGGTAATTTTTGCAGTAATACACTTTCTTCAAATGTAATCTTATGAGGAATCCACACATAAAGAAGACAAATGAGGAACTACTTTGGTTGAAGGACGGAGGGGGGCTCTAGAGCCCTGACACCTGCCTTTCCATGGTGGCTGCTTCATCTCCATGTAGAATCCTAAGATTTGAAAATGATCGATTTAAGGCAATGCTTCTCAAACTTTTGTATACGTTGGAATCACTTGGAGGGCTTGTTAAAACAGGGTTGGACCTCCAATAGCTCTGAGGCTTGAGAGTTTGCATTTCTAACGTGTTCCCAGGTGATTGCTGCTACTGCATCAGAACCGCTGGTCTAGGTGATCCAGATAAGACGGACTTCTGAGGGGTCCTCCTTATTTCAACATCTTAGGAGTTGGCACAGTGAAGTCCCATCAGAGAGGTAGAGAGTTCCAAGAGTTAGATTGTTTTCTTTTTACCTTGATTTTTGTGCACATAGCCAAATATGGATGGACAAAGGTATGTCCTAGTTGTCTAGAGTAGGGCTCTAGAAGTTTACTGGTCTCTTCATTGTAATACAGTCTAAGTCTTGTACAGACTTCCAAAATTAACTAAAAAATTAGATTTGTGGTTTTTTCCTTTTTAAATTCTAATTTTTCAGATTTTTATAAAAACAATGCAGTTCTAAATTTAAAAGCTGAGCAAGGAATTCCTTCCTACTCTTGCACCTGTTCTACATTTGATTGGGGATATTGTTGGGTGAATTTTGTCCTCTGAGATATGACTTACTTTGTACCATGCCTGTTTAACCTAACATTTTAATTCCTATGGATCTGAAGTTCTTTCTGATTGCCTTTATTTTCTACAGACAATATCTTTCTATCATTGCAGATAAGCAGTGAAAATGGAATCTGGAGTATAGCCGCAGGCCAGGATTATTCCCTGTTTTTAGTGGATACAGAAGACTTCCAGCCCGGGTTATATTACAGTGGTCGACAGGATCCTACAGAAGGTGACAACCTTCCAGAGAATCACAGTGGTACTAAGACTCCAGTACTTCTCTCCTGTAGTAAGGTGAACAGGAATTGGATCCTAAGGCCTACATTCTATAACACATGAGAAGTCTTTTGTTTTCATTTTTTATTTGTGTGTTTGCCTAACTATTATTATCTCTGACTACCTCATTTAAAATTGCAAACCCCTTCCAATCCTCCTTTACTCTTTATCCTCTTTTCCTTCCTTATTCTCTTCATAGTACCTATCACCATCTAATACACTGTATCATTTACTTATTTTATTCATTGTTTGTCCTCCTTACTATAATGTAAGGTTTATAAGGGGTAGGGATTTTAGCCTTTTTCATTCATTGCTATAGCTTCATAATACGTTTATAAATAATTGTTACCAGGCATGGTGGCTCACACCAGTAATCCCAGCACTTGGGAGGCCAAAGTGAGAGGACTGCTTGAACCCAGGAGTTTGAGAACAGCCTGGGCAACATAGTGAGACCCTGTCTCTACAAAAAAATTTAAAAATTAGCTGGGCAATGGCCGGGCGCAGTGGCTCACGCCTGTAATCCTAGCTCTGGGAGGCCGAGGCGGGTGGATCACTCGAGGTCAGGAGTTCGAGACCAGCCTGAGCAAGAGTGAGACCCCATCTCTACTAAAAAAATAGAAAGAAATTATCTGGCCAACTAAAATATATATATACAAAAAAAATTAGCCAGGCATGGTGGCGCATGCCTGTAGTCCCAGCTACTAGGGAGGCTGAGGCAGTAGGATCGCTTGAGCCCAGGAGTCTGAGGTTGCTGTGAGCTAGGCTGATGCCACGGCACTCAGTCTAGCCCGGGCAACAGAGCGAGACTCTGTTTAAAAAAAAAAAAAAAATTAGCTGGGCAGGGTGGTTCATACCTGTAGTCCTAGCTACTCGGGAGGCTGAGAGAGGAGGATCACTTGAACCTAGGAATTCAGGGTTACAGTGAGCTGTACTTCAGCCTGGGCAATAGAGGGAGACCCTCTCTCTTTAAAAAAACAATAATTGTTGATTAACACCCTCATGTAGGAATATTGGAAAGTACATTTTATAGTGAAGTTTCCTAACTGCAGTCATGGACTCCTCATAGGTGAGTTAGAATAGAAATAGAATAGATGAATTTTTAACTATAAGTGGGAAGTAAAAATTTCAGGGGCCTGAGATGGCTCATGGCAAACCATGAAAGACCTGACAGACCACCAGCAGTACTCTGTTTCCCACTGCTTCATCTCTTCTCTTAGCTTTTCATTTTATCCCCTTATTTTTTATTTGATCTGCTTTCTTACTTCCTGTCTCTTTTTCATAAACTTAAACCATTGGCCTATTTCTGGTTTTCTTTTTTCCCATAAAATAACTCAGATCCTCAAAGTGACATGCTGCAGGGAAATTGAACCCTCAAAGCTAGTACATTCTGGATTTCTCATTCTTCCTGAGTAATATATCCTATGTACTGTATTTTTTTTTTTTTTTAGTCTTTGTGTTTATTTTTCTGGCTATTAAGTTATGAATGTATAGGGACAAGATTTTTCTTGCTAAAGGCAACATTGGCCGAGATTTGGCTCTTTGCCTATGTATAGCCTGTTATTTTGGGCATGCCAATTGACTCTATGCCATTGTTGGCCCTGGATCCACATTCCCCATGAAAGCTTTAGCAGTCTAGATAAAGGATGAAATAGGCTGATGAAAAGGATGAAGCTCTAGTATGTGTCTTTGGTTACCATGGGATGTTAATAGTCCATTGGGTCTGCAGCTTGCCTGCTTAGTTTAATAGAATATGTGAACAAAGATATTGAATGTTTTTTGTTCACTGGTATCATGGGTAAATGACAAAAAGTCCCTTTTAAAATCCCTTTAAATTATGTTTTTAAGAGGCAAGTTACCTCTTAGATCCTTGATATTTTGATATACAGCACAGACATCTCTGCTGTCATTAATCTTATTTCATGCAAAGGGGAATCCTGAGACATGTATCCCTATCATTTGGATCTTTATATATGTCTATGTTTCCAAAACACTTCTAATGTGAAATAAAATGTATCTTGGAGATAAATGAAAGTAGATGTATACAGTTATGTATAGATTCAGATATACATATATAATAATGGTGTACTGGTAAACTAGCTCTAAAAAAAAACCAATCCTGGTCTGTAGTGTTTGCACATTTTCATTATGGCCACTTTCAAGCTACCAATGGTTTAATTACCTGCTTGCAAACTTCCTGAATATTTAACAGTTGGCTCTTGTCAGCTGACATGAGCCAGCTTCAACACACCAAATTACTACTAGTAAATATATAAAATAAAATTAATATAATCTTTAATCTTTTCATTTTCTTGTGTTTCAGCTGGGCTATATAAGCAGAGTGACAGCAGGAAAAGATAGCTATCTAGCCTTGGTGGATAAAAACATTATGGGTTATATCGCCAGTCTCCATGAGTTGGCTACTACGGAAAGACGGTTCTATTCAAAGCTAAGCGATATCAAATCTCAGATTCTCAGGCCTCTTCTCAGTTTAGGTAAGTTGAAACCTCTGTTCCCCGCCACCAAATCATTAGTGCTTTGTTTTATCTCTTCTTCCCATATCACAAGTAAAGAAGGCTTTTGGGTTATAGTTTATTCCTTTCTCTTTTCCATTCTCTCTCTCTGTTTTTTGTATGCAGGCAGTCAACAACTTACAAACTGTTTCCAATTTGTCAATAGCCCAGCTGCTCCTGCCCTATCTCACCACTCCCAGAGCTCCTTCTACTTGTGGAAAATGTAACTTAGCATATTCATGGCAGAGCAGCAGAAACAACTTTGAGAAAGTTGACTCTAGAAGCTAGACTTCTAATCAACACTTCCAACCCTTCTAGTCCTAAGAGATCTTCCATTATACTACTGAATTTTCTGTTTTCTTGTTATAGTTTTTAGAATTATGTCAAGTAGAGATTTATTTGGATTTACAAGTAGTCTCTTAAAATTGTGTATAACTGTAAAAGTGTTAAAGGTCTTAACACACAGCATGAATTGATTAAATCTGATTGTTAGCTTTACTCAGCTACAAAGAGGGATTGGAAGTAAGAAGCTAATACAGAGGAAATGGGTTACAGTAGTACTAGATGGGATGCCACTGTCCATGTATACTAGGTACCTGGGGCCTCTGGCAGGTTAGGAAGGAACGCAAAATGCAGATTGGAGGGCTGTTGAAGATAAACTTCTCCTATTTCAAAATTTTATCTAGGCTTGGCCCTATGCTCAATGAAGAGGAAATTTTCTTTTTCTTTCTCTTTCCTGCATTCCTTGGACCCCTCTGAGAACCCAGAACTCAGGCTAATATTCTAGTGGATCAGTGATATTGGCTTGTGTGGGTCAGCCCAGTGTTACTAATGGAAAAACATGTGCTTCTCAAACAATTTACAGTCTTTATGACTACAATCCCTTTGTAAGTTGGGGACTGTTTGCATTTTTTGTTTGTTTGTTTGTTTTTGCTTTTAATATGTTCTGCTTTTTTAAGTGTTGTAGAGTCCCTGTTCTATAAATTACCCTCCTCTGGATGGGCCTAACACTCCAGGACTTTGGCAAGGGAAAGGAAGCAATCCAAGCTGGAAGCTTCCTGGATTGCTCTGAAAAAGAGAGTTATATCTGCCTTTTTCCTGTCCTGGTTCCTGATTTCTGTGTTGGTCTTTCTTGGTCTATTTATCAGCCTAATTGCTTGGAAAGAAGTCCTAGAAATGAGGAACTTTAGACTTGCAAGCAGATAATTTCCTGATATACCCTCTATGAAATTCAGAGCATCCTAGGCAATCAGATTTTTGGATTGTCTTCTCTGCACCGAAGGGTTGGGCCTGTCCAAGAATCAAGCAGAATGCTGGAGTCAGTACAAAAAGTTGAAAATATCAACAAAGATACAACTACAGAAGTGAGTTTAATTCCCGGCCGTCTCTATTCAGTTGTATGAAATTAGGTGGTTCACTTCCCTTCTCTTGCCTTGAATTAGCTCAGTGGTTCTCAAATTTGGCTAATCTTCAAAATCATCTGGAAAGCCTTTAATAAAAAAACCCAACCATCCTTGGATCTTACTACCAGACTTACTGGGTCAGAATCTATAAGGAATCTGTGAATTTGTTTTTAACAAGTTCCTCACATGACTGAACTCTGTGATCTCTGAAGTTGCTTCAACACTGTAATTATTTAGGTTCCTTAGTTGAGAGTGTATGTCACCATGTTTAGTGTTCTTAGATAAGGGGAATTTATAATTGTGATCACATGATCATAATAAAGAACGCTAGAAAAAGTTAAGAATAAACAAATTATAATAAAGAACGCAGTCTACAGGTTATGTTGTTATTATCATCATCATTTTGTTACAGAAAATTTGGGCACTGTAAGTACAGTCCAGCTGTTGCAGGAGGTGGCAAGCCGATTCAGCAAGCTGTGTTACCTAATCGGTCAGCATGGAGCCTCACTGAGCAGCTTCCTTCAAGGGATAAAGGAAGCCAGGAGTTTGGTCATCCTGAAGCATGCAAGTCTCTTCTTGGATAGTTATACAGAGCAAGTATCCAGTCCCGTGTCATGTTCAATCTCTGCAGGGTTATTCTGCCAAGGAGAACAGCTCCTTAATCAGAAGAGACTAGATTAGGGAGAGTGATATAAGGTAATAGAAATTGCAAAGCAGTATTTTAATCTTAAGCCAACTATAGTTCTGCATTGCTAAAATTTACTTTTCTCCAAGGGGAAAAAAAAAAGATTTAAAAATAATGAATTCTTATGTTTCCTTCTATAGTCTAGCAGAATGATTGATAATGTACTTAATTTACATAAAATCTACTATAATAAACCTGGTTCTATAGAAAACAATTTTGTTTACTTAATTGTACTAAATTGTGAAGAAATAAGTAACTAAACAAATTATAATATTTTAAGACCAACTGCTGATTGTAAGTATGGAGCTGTTCTGATGTCTGCTTTCTATTATGTAAATGGAGGGTTTAAAAGACCTAACTACTTTTAATGTAAAGATATTTTCGTAATTAAATCTAGAATAGTTATTTAAGGTTCTTTTCATGTTTTTCAAGTAAAATATCCCAAGTATATATGAAAATATCACTTAAAATATTTGTAACTTTTTTCTAATTTGTATTTTGATATTACAATGCAAGGCATAATTTGGGTACTATGACTACAGCGCCCAAATTATATATATCAGGTCATGCTGTTGATCTGAAGTATGTATAGATTTTGTTCTGTATTCATTCATACTTCATCCATCCAACACATATTGACTTGAGTGTCCACTAAGTGACAGGCATTGCGTGGAGCTCCAAGTCCACAGTAGCCACGGCATGGAGCCAGTACAGAGCACCTACCCTCAGGGAGGTCATATGTGTTTTGTTTTGGTTACTTATAGATTATGTATGTTTGTTATTGAAAACTCTACAAATAAATATAATCAAAAGTTACCCATAATCCTCCCACTAGAAATAACCACTGTTTATCATTTTAGTGTATTTCCTTTCAGATTTATACATATAGGTGAAAATAAATACATGCTATTTTAATGCTAAGCAAAATTGAATATATTCAAAGCCGTTGTCTGAGAGAAAATATCATGGTTTGAGTCTTTTAACTCATCATCTTTCAGACATGAAAAATAAAAATAGGAGAACTTGATACTATTTTATTCCTATAGATGGAGCAAATAGAATATCTGGGTTTATATGTAAATTTAAAAAATCATTTTAAATTGTGATAAAGTATACATCACAAAGTTTACCATTGTAACCATTTTCAAGTATATAGTACCTTCAGCTATTTTTAGTAGGAATTTCCCTTCTCTCTCAGTCAGGTGGTTACATTTGCCAGCTCAGGAGTATGGAAGAAATGTATATAGCTCAAAGCAGTATATCTAGACTTGCTCTCTAGCAGTGTATCAATATTTAATTAACATTTTTTAACACTGCCTCAGTAAAGCACTTTTAACATATTTTCTTACCTCCACTAATATTTGTTTCTGAAGACTTAATTGGAAAACCTGTAGTGAAGATTAGAGAAACTTTTCATTAAAAATTCAACTATTTTAATGATATTTTCTTATTTGTTAATTAAGTTACCAAGTAATATTTACCAAGTAAATTATAGCATCTTCTACATAGCTTTAGATGTTTTTAAAATTTCCTCGCATATTACCTTCTTTACTAAAGTGGCATCGACCACAACTTTATTATGGTGATTATCACACAGCCTGTCCTTCTCTTCAGTCCTTTACAGTTCACAAATGTTGACATCACAAAATTTCTGAAACTCATTGGTGAGAAAGCTCCAGAGAACTAATTTACATTTCAACACTAATGTGCATATGTTTTCTTTTCCACTCAAGGTACTGCACGTCTATTACAAATTTCCTGGTTATGGGAGGATTCCAGCTTCTTGCTAAGCCTGCCATGTAAGCAAATACATACCTTCCAGTTCTCATTCTAACAGCCGAAGATCAAACTTTTTATAGTGGTCTGTGTTTTTTAGTGCCCAGGGAAAGCTTTGACTTGGTCATTTTACCAAACGAATCAAAATGTAGACTTTGACTAACTCTTGTAAAGGACAAGTATTTAATACTGTTGGCCTGATTATCATTAGAAGTAGTATGGTATTGAAAAAGCACTGAATGAAAAGGCACAAGATCTGGGTCCTTCTTTAGTGCTATCACTTATTATCCCTGACCCTTTGGACAACTCTCTTCACCTCAGTAAACCTGATTTTCTTCATCTGAAAAATGGGAACGTTTTCTTCCCTGCTGGTTAAGAAACAGATATTGTATTTTATGGTACCCAGGAAAGTACAAATTGTTTGCACAAATATAAAGTATTCATATTTAGCTTCTGAGTAAATAATATAAAAGCTCCTTACATGAGGCAAAATTCTGAACTGTGTAGTTTCTCAACAAGTGTTAATTAAGGTACAAGTGTTTAAAAATTCTGTGTTTTAATAGAAAATAGTTCAAATGTAATCACCACTCAGATTTAACAGATGTTAATGTTTTGCCATGGTTGCTTTTGATCTTTATCCTACAAGAATCAGTGCTAATAACATCTTAATCTCATTTCTGATTTTAAAGGGAATATTTTTAATATTTCACCCTTAAAGGTAATTCCTTAGGTTTTTGGTAGATATCATTTATAGGATTAAAAAGCCCCTATTCCTAAATTTAGAGCAGAATTGATTTTTATAATGTTAAATATCCTTGAGTTTCCAAGGTAAATTCAGTGGTCTTTATGTATTAGTTTTTAAATGCATTGCTGGATTCAATTTGCAGATTGGTTCCAGGACCTCCCCAAGATACCAAAATCCACAGATATTGAAGTCCCTGGTATAAAATGGCGTAGTATTTGCATATAACATATGCACAACCTTCCATATACTTTAAATCCTCTCTAGATTGCTTATAATACCTAATACAATGTAAATGCTATGTAAATAATTGTTATACTGTATTATTTACAAAATAATAAGGAAAAAGGTCTGTACATGTTCAGTACAGATGCACTATTTTCTTTCTTGAATATTTTTGATCTGAGGTTGGTTGAATCCGCAGAATTGGAACCCACCAATACAGAGGGCCACTGTATTTAAGACATTTGTATCTATCTATATGAAGATGAGGTTTTACTTCTCTTCTGAACTTGCCCAATTTTGGTAAAAGGATTGCATGAGCAATTATGAAAAGGGTTGGAGAGCCTTCTCTCCTTTTCTATTTTCTGGAAGAGTTTGTATGAGATAGCGATTCTTTGTACTTTGATGATTTGGTAAAATTCATCTGTAAAAATATATGGCTTTCATGAGTCATTTGCTGTAGGGAGTTTTTAAACTACCAATTTAGTTTCTTTAATGAATAGGTCTGTTCAGGTCTATATTTCTTCTTATGGCTTTGGTTAATTATATTTCTCTAGAAAATTGTTCATTGCATCCTTGTTTTTAAATTTATTGGTATGATGTTCCTAGCATTATCTTAAGGTGTTTTCACCTCTGTAGTAACTATAGTTATGCTCCATATTTTTCATTCCTATTATTTATTTGGGCCTTTTATATTTTTTATCTTCATCAGTCTTGTCACCAGTATACCCCTTCTTATTAATCTTTTCAAAAATTAGTTGATCCTTTCTTTCCTTTTCTCTTTCTTTTAAGACAGAGTCTTGCTCTGTTGACCTGGCTAGAGTACAGTGGCATCATCATAGCTCACCGCAACCTCAGACTCCTGGGCTCAAGTGATCCTCCTGCCTCAGCCTCCTGAGTAGATAGGACTACAAATGTATGCCACCACACCTCACTAATTTTTTCTAGTTTTTATAGAGATGGGGTCTTGCTCTTGCTCAGGCTGTCTTGAACTCTTGGTCTCAAGTAATCTTCCAGCCTTGGCCTCCCAGAGTGCTAGGATTACAGGTGTAAGCCACCTCACCCACTCTTTCTTTTTTTAAATTTCATTAATTTTTCCTCTTTATTTCTTTCTACTTTGTATTCACTTGTTAATTTCTTTTTTTTTTTTTTTTTTTGAGACAGAGTCTTGCTCTGTTGCCCGGGCTAGAGTGCCGTGGAGTCAGCCTAGCTCACAGCAACATCAAGTTCCTGGGCTTAAGCAATCCTTCTGCCTCAGCCTCCCGAGTAGCTGGGACTACAGGCATGTGCCACCATGCCCGGCTAATTTTTCTATATATATATTTTTAGCTGTCCATATAATTTCTTTCTATTTTTAGTAGAGATGGGGTCTCGCTCTTGCTCAGGCTGGTCTCAAACTCCTGACCTCAAGCGATCCTCCCACCTCAGCCTCCCAGAGTGCTAGGATTACAGGCGTGAGCCACTGCACCTGACCTCACTTGTTAATTTCTTACAATTTCATTTCATGAGTTTTACACTTAGTTCAATAATTTTTCAACTTTTTATTTTTCTAATATAGTCATTTAAGGCTATAAATTTCCCTCTAATTAATGCTTTAGCGATATCTTACACATTTTGATATATTTTGTTTTTATAGGCAATTAGTACTAAATATTTTTCTAATTTTTATTATGAATTCTTCTTTGACTCTTGTCATGTGTTTGTTCATTTCCAAAATACAGGGGTTTGACCTTTATTTTTTTATTTTTTTTATTTTTTGAGACAGAGTGTCGCTTTGTTGCCCTGGCTAGAGTGAGTGCCGTGGCGTCAGCCTAGCTCACAACAACCTCAAACTCCTGGGCTTAAGCAATCCTACTGCCTCAGCCTCCCGAGTAGCTGGGACTACAGGCATGCGCCACCATGCCCAGCTAATTTTTTTCTATATATATTTTAGTTAGCCAGATAATTTCTTTCTATTTTTAGTAGAGACAGGGTCTCACTCTTGCTCAGGCTGTTCTCGAACTCCTGACCTCGAGCGATCCACCCGCCTCGGCCTCCCAGAGTGCTAGGATTACAGGCGTGAGCCACCGCGCCCAGCCTAGACCTTTATTTTTTAAATGACAAATTCAAGTCTGTTATGTCTTTAACCTTATATAGTAGATTTTCTTTTACCATATTTATTTATTTATTTATTTTTGAGGCAGGGTCTTGCTCTGTCATCTAGGCTGGAGTGCAGTGGTGCAATCATAGCTTACTGCAGCCTCAAACTCCTGGATCAAGTGATCCTCCTCCCTCAGCCTCCCAAGTAAAGTAGCTGGGACTACAGGTGTACACCACCATGCTTGACTAATTTTTCTAGTTTTTGTAGAGGTGGGGTCTCACTTTTGCTCAGGCTGGTCTCGAACTCCTGGCTTCAACCGATCCTCCCTGCTCAGCTTCCCAAAGTGCTAGGGTTGCAGGTGCAAGCCACTGTGCCTGGCCATTTTTACCACTCTTTTACTGTCAGCCTTTCTGCATTGTAATGTAATGTTTTTGTATATTTCTTATAAGCAGCAAATGGATGGACTTACTGCTTTGTTGTTTTGTCAGTCTGAGGACTTTTGACTTTGACAAGTTTACATTTATGATGACTGATTTTACATTTATTATTTATAATCTGTTCATTAGAATGACTAAAATAGCTTATTTAACCATTAATGTTGGTGAAATGCTGCATCATGGCCAAAGAAAGTAGGAAAAAGTGTTTGTAGCCAAACCAGCAATTAAATGGAGCAGAAAAAATTGAATACTTAACTTTTGCAAATAGTAATGCTTGAAGAAAAACAAGTTAATTACAGAAGGTTGTAAAAATAGATGGAGACTTATTGCAATTTAAATGGGAGGCTTCTGGGCTTCTAAGGGCTATGGCAGTTGCTGATCCTGGTTCCTATTCTGCTTTATTGTTGACCTTTCTCTGGTATTTCAGAGTCAGAGTCATAGTATTCAAGGATTAACCTGACTGCTTGTTAGAGCAGCTAAGGAAGATGGCATGGTTGAAAGCCTCTGTTTACTGCTTCTCACGTACGCCAGTGACTCTGAGCAATGGTGCCAGATATCAAGTCTGGATTTGGGCAGCACTTTCCCAAGTGGTGGTTCACGAACACCTGGGTTTTACATTAGTGAAAGGCAGTAATGACATCTTTTCTCAATTTCTTTTTATAAAGTCAATATTTAAAATTATTTTAGAGATTTCATTCTGAAAGAGAAAGTTTGAGACCTTTGAGACTAGAGCACAGCCAGTGAGCCCACAGGGCAGTTGGTGGATCTTGGATGCTGTTACCAGGAGCTCATCGCTCAGCCAGTTTATTGTTTAGCTGCTCACATCAGGCTTGCTTGGTGGTTTGATTATTATACAGGGCTTTTTTTTTCTTAATTATGGTAGAATATATGTAATATAATGTTTATCATTTTAATCATTCATAGATGTACAATTTAGGGGCCTCACATACATTCACAGTGTTATATAACTATCACTACTTTCCACATTCATAACTTTTTCATCATCCCCAACAAAAACTCAGTGCCTATTAAATAAGAATTTCCTCATATTGTCTACTCTCTGGCTCTGGTAACTTCTACTTCCTTTCTCTGTGGATCTGTCTCTTCTAGGTACCATTTATAAGTAGAGTCATACATTTGTCCCTCTGTGTCTGGCTTATTTCCTTAAACATAGTGTTTTCAAGCTCCATTATGTTGTAGCATAGAATAATCCATTGTATGTGATTACTCTACCACATTTTGTTTATCCATCCATCTGTTGGTGGACACTTGAGTTGTTTCTAACTTTAATATATTTATTTTTACTTTAAAAATCTGAGTAAATACAAACCTAGCCATGTAAGGAAAGAGTAATATTGCCACTATTAGATTAAAAACTCCCAAGAGAAGATAAACTGATCAGTCTCTGGTTCAGATTTCATGCAAGCATACCTGAGCTTCTTTGGGGGAAGATTGTAGGTGAGGACATGAATGAGTCCTGGAAAGTAATGGGGTTCACAAGAGTTGGAATATTTCTGGTCTAGTGTGGAATGAGTCCTGGGTATCCAGGGAAGATAGGGTCCAAGGGAGTATGTGCTCACCATGTCCTATCTCCATCTCACAGGAACAGGTTAAAGCAGAACACTTGTAGGATTAAATGAGTGTCCTCAGCTGATCTCTGCAGTAGACCATAGAGGAGGAAGTAGCATCAGTACAAGCCAAATATAAATAAAAATCTGGGCCTTGTTTCCCAGAGCCCTCCATCCAAGATCTCCTACATCTCTGTATTATACAACAATTAGATTTGTGCCATTGAACTTTTAGGTTCCTGGAAATTGTTATGTATTCTTATTCCATTTTTCCAAGATAATATTTCACAATTTCTGGGTTAAATGTCTCTTTACTCCATAGTTCTCTAAGGGATTATATAATGACTCATTTTTGTCTTATAGTTTGTGTGACAGTGTGTCTTATTTTAGGCCTTGTAGCTAAGAATTGTAGTATAATGTTTGTAAAGCACTCAGGGTAGTGCCTGGTGCATAATTGTTGCTTCTTAAATGACAGATAATTATTCTGTCCCACCAACTCTTACTACTTTACAATCCTTGCAAGTGTTTTGGTCTGGTGAGTACAGTCTCAATGGGTTACTGATCAGCATTAAAATTTGTAGTAAAATTTTTGAATATAAAAACTAAATTTTAGCTTCAGTTTGAAATGCTTTTGAAGATCTCAGCTTTGAATTCTTCACATATAATTTGCTTTGCTGTTTCCTGTCAATTGTAGTACTGGTTCTTGCAGCTTTTATTACTCTTCTGTAATAAACTCTTACTAGGTGATCAATAATTGAAGGAAAAAAGAAATCAGAAGTTTTTAATATCCATGCTAAATCTGTTGGAGCAAAGAACTTTGCTTTTCCTCCACTATTTTTGTGTAGCACAATTGATTAGAGAAATTAGTCCTGCCATTTATTGCTGTGACTTTTGGCTTTAAATTAACAGGTAATGGATGTCAGCTGTTCTCTGATTATTCCCTGAAATTGTGGAATACATGATTCATTTCCTAGAACTTAAAGCACAATTGCGTGATTAACCATTTCTGTTGGAGTTACTATTGCTGCCATTTGCTACTTTTTATACTCAAAAAAGTCCTATTTTATAGATAGGGAAATTCTTTTAATTTTATCTGGCTTATTTCATTGTATTTATCTTCTACTTTCATAGCACCTAAAAATGTGCATTCTGAAAAAGGTACTATGTAGTGAGATTTTCTATTTAATATCATGCATATTATCAATACCAAAATGATTAACTGAAACTTTTTTCCCTCTGCTTCCAGTGATTTCTTAAATAAAAACCAAGAGCTTTTGCAAGATTTATCAGAAGTGAATGAAGAAAACACTCAGTTGATGGAAATACTGAATACTTTGTTTTTCTTGCCAATCAGACGACTTCATAATTATGCAAAAGTTTTGCTAAAGCTTGCTACTTGTTTTGAAGTGGTAAGCTCTTATATTTACCCACTTTGAACAGTTGGAAAGCCAAAGATCATAGTAATTTGTTTGTTTGTTTGTTTGTTTAGATTATGCCACCATAAGATCTGGAACTCCACTAATTTAATATTTACCTCTGTCTAATTAAATTTCTTCAAGGAAATGAAAGAGGAAAGTATGACTGTGGATAAACCTAGTTTTCTGTGGATTAAGTTTCCTTTTAGGACCTTATCAAGATTAACTTTATTATTCATTTTGTGAAACTATGTCTAAAGTTGAGATCCTATTATGATGCTGCTCATTCAGTAGTTGTCAAAGTTTATTGAATGTGTATTGAGTATGAGTTACACAAGAGCTCTTTAAGGCTCTGGCTTTCAGTATAATGGAGCATACCTGTAAGGCAGTGGAGATGCCACCTGGCTTGTATTCATGGTAGACTCATGCCAGGTGTTTTTATTACCTTAGAAAATGCTATGAGAAATGAATGTTAAAATAGGATTTTCTCAAATGTTAACTAGCCCACTTTTCTGTATAAAATGAGGTGCAGTCCTAGGAAATTAGCTCCACTCTAGGATATCGATGTATGTTAAAGCTGGTCCTGAAACAATCACCTTTGAAATTGTACTGAAATGTGTGATTTCATTTCGTTTCTACTCTGAAGGGCTCTAGAGAAACCGTAATGACTCCAAGGTCGCTTAAGAATGTGATTGATGAAGCCGTAAAAATTATTAATCTTATTTAACCTCAACTGTTGAGTATACACCTTTTTAATATTATGTGTAATAAAATGGGAAGTATGCATGAGACAGTTCTGCTTACTGAAGTATAGTTTTTCACGGAAAAGCATGATTGTGATTGAGAGCCTTTTTCTAAACTTGAAAGAACAATTGATAGCTGTGGTAATTCACATTTGGGTACTGGCAGATATTTTCTTGAAAATGAATAAATGAATTTGCCATTTCAAGGAGAACAACTCACAGTATTTGTTGCCAAAGATAAAATATGACCTTTTAAGCAAAAATGTTAGAGACATATATCTACCGCTGTGAGGCTGACAGTTTCCCAATACTTAGGACTTTTTCTGATGAGATTGGTGGTAATATTATCATGTGATTTTTGATGTTGTAGAAAAAAAATGTATCAATATTTGGAAGATTTGCATAACTCCGTCAACCAGTATTTTCTAAATGTTCAGTCTACAGTGTTACGAGATCATGCATGGTAAATGACCAGTACTAAGTACAAGATAGACTAGTGAATTTTAATGTAACAGAGTACAAAAAGTTCATTGCTGTGGTTTCAGATTCCATACTGCAGCTACCCTTTAAAAAAAGTTTACAAGTTTTAATATAGTATCAAATGAGAATATTCACAATTATTTGAAATAGCTATTAAAATACTTCTCCCTTTTCCGACTATATACCTTTATAAGGCCAGAATTTCTTCATTTATTTCAACCAACCAATGTATCATAACAGATTAAATGGAAAAGCAGATATGAAATCCAGCTATTATCTTTTAAGCCAGATAAAGAGATTTGAAAAAAAAAATGATGGACCATTGCCAGCATTTTGGAAAATAAAGGTTTTTTTCACTTAAAGTGTTATTTGAAGTTAATAAGAATTTTTAAAATTTCTTAATTTTATTTTCTAATATGGCAAATATCGATAGATGTTGCTCACATGTGTACAACAAAGGGATCCTAAGACCAAAACATTTGAGAACTCCTGCCCTATGCTGAGTTCTCTGCTGCTCTCCTCACCGATAACTGCCAGTTTTTAGTTCTTCCCTACTTGAGTTATTCCCTATTTCATACATACCTGCATGCAGGAGAATTTTTCTGAAACCAATCTTCTTTTCCCAGCTTCCTTCAGTGTACATCTTTTTAATATTATGTGTGATAAAATGGGAAGTATGTTCTTGGGCTGATTTTTTTCCCCCCTAAATTTAATACTACATATCTAAATCACACAGAGGCTATAGATTCTGGATAATTGTTTTATGTTCTTTTTTCCCCCCTTAATTATTGGCCTCTAGACATCTCCAGAATATCAGAAACTGCAGGATTCCAGTTCTTGTTATGAGTCTCTTGCTCTCCATCTCGGCAGGAAAAGGAAGGAAGCAGAATACACGTTGGGCTTCTGGAAGACTTTTCCTGGAAAAATGACGGTAAACCATGCCTGTTGTTATTATATTTGTTACCCTAGCAAACAGTAGGTATTTCCATAACAATTGTCATAATTTTCTGTGTTCCTCATGTATTTATGGCAATAATGTTTTAATGACCCCTTTCCTAAAATGTCTAAGGACCATAGCAATGGATGCTGTAAATATCAGTACCTTTCCTCATTTCTAGGAATCCTCTCTGAAGACTCGCCTCGCCTACTTTAGTTTATTCCTGTCTTCTTTCCAGTCTCTTTTAAGCTCTAACTTTATGAGGTGTTTGGATCCCATTTAAATTTAGCTTTAACACCAAGCTAAGTTGTGACCAGCAAATTCCCCTAAATATGATTTGTGTCTGTTTCATTTTCTCTTTGCATGCTAAAATAGTTTTGATTGTTTGACTTTGTTTTTAATTCCAGGATTCCTTGAGGAAGCCAGAGCGTCGACTGCTGTGTGAGAGCAGTAACCGAGCCCTATCTCTGCAGCATGCTGGGAGGTTTTCTGTGAATTGGTTCATTCTCTTTAATGATGTCCTGGTCCATGCCCAGGTAGGCTGGATTCCTAACCTTAAAACAGGCCCTAGAAGGTGGAGTATTACATTTACTAATTAATTATACTATCAGTTTGTGTTAAAAACTATTGTGATTTTGCTGAAAGCTACAGCTTGTGTTGGTGATGTGGGCTGGATTTCAGAGAGCTTTTTTAGTTTCCAACTCAAGAATGAGTGTCAGCCATGTGAAGGGGTCCCTGCAACAGTGATAGCAAGACCCCCTGGCATTAGCAAGGCCCTCTGGGGATAGCCCCACTGGGGGCTGTGTGGCAGAGATGGTGGCACCCACGTGGACTTAACCATTTCAAGGGGGTTGTGCAGCAGAAACTGCAAGGCCTGTGTGGGCTAATGACATGAACGGGATGCGGCAGAGACCCTGAGGTCTATGTGGGCGTTTGTAGACATGCCTCCATGTTCTCTGTTTCAGTTTTCCACGCACCATGTTTTCCCTTTGGCCACGCTGTGGGCGGAGCCACTGTCTGAAGAAGCTGGTGGTGTGTAAGTGCGCCCCCTCCCTATGCCACCCCCTCCAGTTCTCTCCCTCTGTTACCCAGGTTGTTTCCTTAAATGTGATAAAAAGCTCAGGAGGGCTTTCTAGGCTGCCTCCCCATTCTGCATAATGAGGCTAACCTCCTCTCATGTTAGTAAAATGGCCTGTGCATCACGAAATGGCCTGTTGTGAAGATCATGGCAAATCATGATAGGCGGTAGAAGGGCATCTCCATTGCTCACATCCCCATTGTTCCACACAGAGCAGAGTTACTCTGTCCTCTCCCCTACTGTGGGACCCAAATCCAGAGCATGAGCATTTACATTTAATTGACTTCTGCTCCTCTTGAAGTAAATAGGTTGCTTTTCATATTTGAGGATTGATATTATGACAGACTGTCATACCTACTGGTATTTATCCTTGTGAACATTTTAGGAATGGCTTAAAGATAACTACACCTGAGGAGCAGTTCACTCTCATTTCATCAACACCCCAGGAAAAGGTTAGTCCATTACGGTATTTTCTTTCACTCTTTGGCCTGGCTTGTTCTGCCTCTTGTGGTAATAAAGAAGAAATAAAAATTGTTCATACTTTACTAATGATCCACAGTTAGGTCTGACAAATCTTTATTTAACCAAAACTATAGGTTTCTGGTTTTTTTAATGCGACTTAATTTTAAACATATAGCAGTGAGAACCAAAAGCCAATCAGTATTAATTAATAAGAAAAGCATTAGGAGACAGAAAAATTATTTACACCAAGGAAAGCTAGCAGGAGTTAAAACAATGCTTGATGAGTTGCTGCCTTAAGTTTACTGACATTTACTTTTTGCTCCTAGACTAAGTGGCTACGGGCTGTAAGCCAAGCTGTGGATCAGGCTTTGAGGGGGACATCTGATCTTCCACCTTACGGAAGTGGCAGCAGTGTTCAGAGGCAGGAACCCCCCATTTCACGCAGTGCCAAATATACTTTCTACAAGGATCCTCGCCTAAAAGATGCAACCTATGATGGACGTTGGCTTTCAGGGAAGCCTCATGGCAGGTGAAAATGTTACAGGTTTATGCCTGGGTTGAGGATGATAGCCACATTATGGAAAAAGTGTTGATTACATTAATTACATTACATTATGATTGCATAATGATTACATTAATTAACATTAATTAACATGCATTATTCTTTCCCTATGCATTCCAGAGGGGTTTTGAAGTGGCCTGATGGAAAGACGTATTCTGGCATGTTCAGGAATGGCTTGGAAGATGGGTAAGGAAATTGCGTAAAACATGAGAGTAAATTCAGGTTCAGTCACAAATTATATTATTGTGTGTTCCGAGTTACTTTTCAAACAAGTAGTAGATTATTGTGTTGTTTTTTTTTGGAAACGCATATGATGTATTAGGCCTTATCATGCTCATGAAGAGAGCTAAAAGTCTGGAGTACCTTCCTCTGATTTACCTAGACTGAGTCATTTACCTTGATAGCCACGTGATCTCAAGTTACACAGTCTTCCATCTATTAAAATAGGACGGTGTTTTCTATCCATTTCCAAGTTGTGAAGATTGAGAACCTTGGGTAATGTTGATGGTAAAACTGTTGAGACAATAGTGCCCCCTTTACAAAGGACATAGAGAAATTTTCCTTTCAGTAGTTTTAAATCATCCTTAATTTCTTTGAGATTTTAAAGGGGAACTCTTCCAAATTATGTCCTAATGATACTTTAATGACATTATTTTTGTATAAGCTTGTAATGTTTTCCAACACTGTAAATATATTTACATCATTAATGTATGGCAGCGAAGTATTTTGTATCATGTTAAGAATTTATTTTACTATATAAAAAAGATAGATAATTGAGTAGGTAATTTTTTTGTCTTTGTGATAATGTAAATTTTTGTAATGTTTTAAAATCTCTTTTTTGTGGATTTTTAGAATGAGAAGAGACTTTAGATAATCAGATTTACACCCTTTATTATCCAGAAAAGGGATCTGGATACCTGGGCTTATCCAAGGTGATGTGGCTAATTGGTGACATAGATAGGCCTAGGACACAGGTCTTTTGTTTTTTCATTGGACTTGAGATAAAATACCTAATCTCTCATTATAGTGGGGTTGATATCCTACTCTTCTAAGACTTGCCAAACAGCTTAAGTAATAGATTCAGCTTAAATTAAGACTCCATTTACCCCTTTTCTTCTATAGGTAAATCTTTTCTCTATCTTCCCTGTTAAAATGTTTACTGATATATACATACAAAAGCTGAATATGTCATAAAAGCATCTTCTGCTTTTTTTATTTTCCTTGGCAGGTATGGAGAGTACAGAATCCCAAACAAGGCAATGAACAAAGAAGATCATTATGTGGGCCATTGGAAAGAAGGAAAAATGTGTGGTCAAGGAGTCTACAGGTAATAACATTGGAAAGGCTGGGGACTGGTACTGCTTTTTCAAAGAACCATGTAAACCTAAATGTTTGTATAGCCAAAATTTTCAAGGATTAAATTTTATTTATTCTTCTAATGCCTGAAACTCTGTAAAGTCTTCTCTTTTAAAGATTAACTTCTCATCTATCACAAGATAAAAATATTAGGTTATTAAATATAGTTCTTATCTAAATTATACATACCTTATAAACCATAAATTTCTCATTGAGTTGCCTACATCTCTTATCTGCAAATTTATCTTATTTTTAATCACGTGACTCTAATGGGCAGAACTTTTTATTCTTCCCTGTCATAGATAACTCATTATTTCATTTTCCCATAAAGGACTAAAGATACATTTTTTTTCACCATGTTAATGCAAATACATCTATGATGTCTTTAACTTCTTAGCCTTAATCATTCAAAGATGAGATTTTTTGATTGGTGAAAAATAATCATATAAACAAATAATTTTAGCTACCAGTAAGAATGAGTATAGTTTTGAATTTCCTAAACTTTATAAAGATGAGCATCAGAATTCAATGTGCATGTGATATTTATTCATTCTTTCCAACCACAGTTATGCCTCTGGTGAAGTGTTTGAGGGCTGTTTTCAAGATAACATGCGTCATGGTCATGGTCTCCTACGAAGCGGAAAATTGACTTCCTCTTCTCCCAGTATGTTCATTGGCCAGTGGGTACTGGATAAGAAAGCAGGATATGGTGTCTTTGATGATATCACTAGGTACAGTATTCTGCTTCTAATTTCAAAGTTTTATATATATATATATTTTTTTTTTTTTTTTCAGCATATTCCAGGGGTACAAATGTTTGGGTTACATATATTGCCTTTGCCCAACCCGAGTCAGAGCTTCAAGGGTGTCCACCCCCCCAATGGTGCACACTGCACCCATTAAATGTGAATATATCCATCCCCTCCTCACCCCTCCCACCTGCCCAACACCCGTTGAATGTTAGTTACTACTGTATGTGCACATAAGTGTTGATCAGCTAATACCAATTTGATGGTACGTACATATGGTGCTTGTTTTTCCATTCCTGTGATACTTAGTAGAATGGGCTCCGGCTCTATCCAGGATAATACAAGAGGTGCTAGATCACCATTGCTTTTTGTGGCTGAGTAGAACAGCATGCTATACGTGTACCACATTTTATTAATCTACTTATGTATTGATGGGCACTTGGGTTGTTTCCACATCTTTGCAATTGTGAATTGTGGTGCTATAAACATTCGAGTGCAGATGTCTTTTTTATAGAATGTCTTTTTTTTTCTTTGGGTAGATGCCTAGTAATGGGATTGCTGGATCAAATGGTAGTTCTACCTGTAGCTCTTTGAGGTATCTCCATATTACTTTCCGCAGAAGTTGTACTAGTTTGCAGTCCCACCAGCAGTGTATGAGTGTTCCTATCTCTCTGCATCCACGCCAGTACCTATTGTTTTGGGACTTTTTGATAAAAGCCATTCTCACTGGAAATAAGTGATGCCTCATTGTGGTTTTGGTTTGCATTTTCCTGATGAATAGAGATGTTGAGCATTTTTTCATATGTTTGTGGCCCTTAGTCTGTCTTCTTTTGAAAAGTTTCTATTCATTTCCTTTGCCTACTTTTTAATGCAGTTGTTTGATTTTTTTCTTGATGATTTTCCTGAGTTCTATACAGATTCTAGTTATCAGCTCTTTATCAGATGTGTAGCATACAAATATTTTCTTTTTTAAGTTAGCAAGCTTTTGGGTAAGAAAAAATTATGCATATTGCATGACAAGAACATTAGCAAAAAAGAAAAAAAAAAGAAAAAAATTATGCATAGGTTTGATTCTGCCTATTACATTTGGAATGAGATTATTTAGAATTGAATTCTCGTCATTCTTTTTTAAAATTATGGATTTTAAAGTTATCAAAGAAGTATATGGACTATATGCAGATGTGTGTCAGGTAGACTACAGTATTAAATTCCTGAGAGAACATTACTCTGAGTAAGATGTCTTTTGCTATCACTTTGTCCCATGTTTGGGGAGATAGAGTTAACCATTTTAACTAGAAAAATGGAACTGATACCAACCTAGGGTTGATGCTTGGGATCTCCCATGTGATAACTGTTTTTTCCCCACTTTATATTTGTCATCAGTGTTTCTTCTTTTCTTTTTATTTCTGTGCAGGGGGGAAAAGTATATGGGAATGTGGCAAGATGACGTATGTCAAGGGAATGGTGTGGTAGTTACCCAGTTTGGATTATACTATGAAGGCAACTTTCACCTTAATAAAATGATGGTGAGTGGAATGTTTGCATATAGTTATTATTGACTTTTTAAAACTCCTGTGTCCTTAACTTTTAAAATAATCTTTTTATTAATGTTCTGCCTTCTTAGTACTGTTTTCCTTGTCTTTTAAGATTAGATAAGGCTTTGGGGATATGACTGCATGCATTCTAAGTTACTCTGCATTTTATGTATTATGATTTTCATTTCGTTTCTTCTCACAGGGAAATGGGGTTTTACTTTCCGAAGATGATACTATCTATGACGGAGAATTTTCAGATGACTGGACTCTTAGTGGAAAGGTTGGAAACTAACTTTCTTCTTTTTCTCTCTAATACATTTTTTTACCAACGTTTTTTGACTTTAAAAAAGTCCATTTACCTGCCATAAAATTCACCCATGAGTGCACATTTCAATGATTTTTAGTAAATATGTAGAGTTGTTCAACAATCACCATAATACAGTTTTAGAACATTCCCATCACCCAAAACTGTTACTCCTGCCCACTCACAGTCACCTCCATTTCCGCTTTGAGTTCCAGGCACCACTAATCCCTCCGTAGATTTACCTGTTCTAGACCTTTCATATAAATGGAATCATACATGTGGTCTCTTCTGTGTGGCTTCTTGGACTTAGCATAATGTTTTTAAAGTTTTTCCATATTGTGGCATGTATAGTACTTTGTTCCTTTTTGTTGCTGAATGATACTTCAAAACAACATTTTATTTATCCATTCACCAGTTGATGGACATTGAGTTATTTCCAGCTTTGTATTCTTGTGAATAATGCTGCTGTAAACATTTGAATACAACTTGTATAGACATATGTTTTCATTTCTGTTGGGTAGATATCTAGGAGTACAATGGCTGGGTTGTATGGTTGTATAGTATGTTGATGTTTAACATATTGTTTTTCCTTTTTTATTTTTGTTTTGTTTTTTTGAGACAGGGACTCTCCCTCTGTCACCCAGGCTAGAGTGCAGTGGCATCATCATTGCTCACTGCAACCTCAAACTCCTGGGCTCAAGGGATCCTCCTGCCTCAGCCTTCCAGGTAGCTGGGGTTACAGATGCGCGCCACCACGCCTGGCTAATTTTTCTATTGTTTTGTAGAGACAGGGGTCTCACTCTTGCTCAGGTTGGTCTCGAACTGGCCTCAAGCAATCGTCTCGTGGGCCTCCCAAAGTGCTAAGATTACAGGTGTGAGCCACTGCGCCCAGCCTTGTTTAACATATTAAGAAACTGTCAAACCGTTCTCCAAAGTGGCTGTACCATTTTCCATTCCAATCAGCAATGTGTGAGGATTCTAATTTCTCCATATCAAAAATATTTCTTAGTTTCTGTCTTTTTCCTTGTAGCTGTTTAAGTAGGTATGAAGTGGTATCTCCTGCTGTTAATTTGCATTTCCCTAGTGACCAGTGATGTAGAGCATACTTTCATATGCTTATTAGTGATTTATATATCTTCTTTGGTGAGATGTGTATTCAAATCTTTTACCCATTTCTACAATTTGGTTGTTTGTATGGTCTTATTGTTGAATTGTAAGAGTTCTTTATATATTCTGGATACATGTGTTTTATCAGATATATAAATTGCAAATATTTTCTCACAGTCTGTGACTCGTCTTTTATTTTCTTAATGGTCTCTTTTGAAGCACAAAAGTTTTTAATTTTAATGAAGTACAATTTATCAAAAAAAGGCTTATTAATCATGTTTTTGATGCCAAGAAGTCTTTGCCTATGTTTTCTTTTGAAAGTTTTATAGTTTTACCTCTTATACTTAGGTCTGTGGTTCATTTTGAGATAACTTTTGTATATGGTTTGAATTACGAGTCTAAATTAATCTTTTTGCAGGTGGGTATCTAAATTCCCCAGCACCTTTTCCTATTGAATCTTGGCACCTTTGTTCAAATTAATTGACCATAAAATGTATTTATTTATGGTCTCTCAATTACATTCCATTGATCAACATACCTCTCCTTACGCTAATACCAGACTTTCTTGATTACTATAGATTTCTAGTAAGTTGTGAAATCAGGAAGTATAGTCTTTCAACTTTGTTCTTTTTCAAAAATGGTTTTAGTTATCCATTTGCCTTTTCCTTTCCATATAAATTTTGGGACTGGCATGTCAAATTTTGCAATAAAGGCTGCTGAGATTTTGATAGAGATTGCATTGAATCTATAGATCAATTTGGGGAGAATTGATTATTGATATATTGTCAATAATATAATCAGTATAATATAATAATATTGAATCTTCCAATCCATGAACATAGAACATTTTGCAATTTATTTGGGTGATATTTAATTTCATTCAGCAATGTTTTGTAGTTTTCAGTGTACATGTTTTTCATTTCTTAGGTTAAATTTATGCCTAACTATTTTATTGATGCTATTGTAAAAAGAATTGTTTTCTTTTTTTTCTGGATTCTTCATTGCTATAGTATAAAAACACAGTTGATTTTGTTTTTTGTTCTTGTATCCTGAAACCTTACTGTATTCATTTATTAGTTTTAGTAGTTTTTGGTAAGTTTCTTAGGATTTCTTGTACACACAATCATGTCACCTTCAAATAAAGACATTTTTGCTTCTTTCTTTACAATATGGAAGGCTTTTATTTCTTTTTCTTGTTTGATTACACTGACTAGAATCTCTAGTAGAATATTGAAAGTAGTAAGAGTGCACATCTTTACATTTCTTTCTATTTTAAGGGAAAAGCATTTTGTTAAAGTGCTTTTTCTTTGTCTATTGAGATGATCGTGTGTTTTTGTCCTTTATTCTAATATGGTGTATTATATTGGTTACTTTTTTGATGTTAAACTAACCTTGCTTTCCTGGAATAAAACCTACTTAGTGATGGTGTATAATTCTTTTTATATGTTGCTGAGTTTAATGCTAATATTTTCTTGAGAAATTTTGCATCTGAGAGAGAATGGACTATAGTTCTTTTTCTTTTCCTGTTTTTTTTTTTATTAAGTAAACATTGCCTGATATGGTATAGTTTTCTTGTAATGTTTTTGTCAGTCTTTGACATGAGGATAATACTGGCCTTATGGAATGAGTTAGGAAGTGTTCCCTCTTCGTCTGTTTTCTGAGTTTGTGAAGCTATGTTATTATTTCTTCCTTGAATGTTTAGGAAAATTTATCAGTGAAGTCATCTGGGCCCCTGAGTATTACTTTGTGAGATTTTTAATGTGTAATTCAGTTTCTTATTATAGGTGTATTCAGATTTTCATATTTCTTCTTGAGTCGATTTTGGTAATCTGTGTTTTCCTAAAAATTTTTCTGTTTCATATTTTATCTAATTTGTTGGCATAAAGCTGTTCTTAGTATTTCATTCTGTCTTTGTCTGTCTGTTCTGCTATAACAAAATACCACAGACTGGGAGATGTATTTCCTTACAGTTCTGGAGGCTGTGAAGTCCATGATGAAGGCACCAGCTTTCGGTGTCTGATGAGAGCTTTTTTGCTGAGTCCTGACATGGCAGAAGGCCAAAGGGAAAAAGGGCCTACTCTAGTTTGCTCCAGCCCTTTTCTAAGGCACTTATCTATTTAGGAGGGCTCCACCCTTAATCACTTCCCCCAAAAGCCTTCCTCTTAGTACCCCCACAGTGCGAATTAAGTTTCAACACAAATTTTGGAGGGGACACATTCTAACCATAGCATCCTCTAACCTTTTTAATTCTGTAGGGTTGGTAGTAATATTCCCTGTTTCATTCTTGATTTTGTGAATTTATGTCTTCTCTCTTTTTTCTTGATCAGTCTAGTTAAATGTCAATTTTGTGTGTCTTTTTGAAGAAGCAACTTTTGGCTTTGTTGATTTTTCTGTATTTTTTTTCTATCATTGATTTCTGCTCTAATCTTTATTATTTCCTTCTTATTTCTTGCTTTGGGTTTCTAGTTTTGTAAGGTGAAATTTTAACTTATTGATTTGAGATATTCCTTATTTTCTAAGATAGATATTAACAGCTATTAATTTCCCTATAAGCACTGCTTTAGCATCATCCCATAAATTTTGATATTTTGTGCGTTCATTTTATACAGCTCAAAATATTTTCCAATTTTTCCCTTGATATTTTTTCTTTTCTTTTTTTTAAGTGACAGAGTCTCACTAAGTTGCCCAGGCTGGACTTGAACTCCTGGGCTCAAGCAATCCTCCTACCTCCACCTCCTCAGTAGCTTGGGACTACAGGCAAATGCCACTGCACCTGGCTTGATTTTTTTTCTTTTACCCATGGATCATTTTTATATACTCTTTTGGACATGCATGTACACATTTTTTCTGTTTGTTTTTTAAAGAGTTAGAGACTGGTAAACAGCAAATTAAAAAGGAACATGTTAACCATTTGATGTTTTTCCATCTTGATTTTTAAAATTGAATATATTTTTTTCTAACTGCACATTTTATTCTCTGACTTTACCTAGGGAACACTGACTATGCCAAATGGAGATTACATTGAAGGTTATTTTAGTGGAGAATGGGGATCTGGAATAAAAATCACTGGAACCTACTTCAAACCTAGTCTGTATGAAAGTGATAAAGACAAACCTAAACTTTTGTGAGTAACTGGTGTTAATTCTAGATTAATAATTGAATGTTTTAATATTTTAAAAGCAAAATCAAATTCTTTAAGTTTTCTTTTTTAACAAGGTGTAACCTCCTTGCAGTGTCAATTGACACTGCTATAGATAGCTAAATCTATATTCTTGGCTTAGATTATAAACCTTGGAGCATAGATGTTTAAAAGAAAAGTTCCGTATGTGAGAGTAATCCTGCTATTAATGGTGCATATGTCCAAGTTGACTGAAAGAACATTCTTAAATGGGATTCCTATAAACTTGAATTTGAAAAGTAAAGATCACACATACACACACACACACACACACACATACACACACACACACACACACACGCCAAGTGGAATAGTATAATCTACATATATGAAAGAAAAAGGCAAAATCTAAGTATTTTATGTTCTTTCACATTTTTGGCATATGCCTTTTTTTCTTTATTGATTGCAGCTTTAACTTTATTTGTATATTTTGGTAGCACCTCAGATTCTTTGTTATAATGGGAGTTTGATGTATTTTCTGTACCACGTTTATTCCTAGAGTATTTTTAGAACCCAGTATATAATGCATTTCATAATTCTCAGGAGATGTGCTAAGTAAAGAAAGTCTTTGTTTTAGTAGGAATCAATTTTACAAAATCAATTCTGTGGAACTGTAGGAGGCAGAATCAATTCTTTTTTTTCTAAACTGCACTTGGAAGCAGAAGAATTAATTCTGACATGCTTCATACTTAATCATTTTAGTATAAACATTAATTAGCTAAAAACCATTTCTTTAAAATTTTCACTAAGTGTTTTAAAAATAGGACCACCATCATTCTAGGCAGTTTTGTTCACAGAAGCATTCCCATTTGTATATTAGAAAGTTTCTAGTCTTCAGAATGATTTTGCACAAAAGAAGTGATTAATAAAGGTTGACATGACTTTATTAGCAGGAAGCTAGGAAACCTGGCAGTGCCAGCTGATGAGAAGTGGAAAGCTGTATTTGATGAATGTTGGCGCCAGCTGGGCTGTGAGAGCCCAGGCCAAGGGGAAGTTTGGAAAGCATGGGACAATATTGCTGTGGCCTTGACCACCAATCGGCGCCAACACAGAGACAGGTGAGTGAATGCCAGCCCAGCACAGGGCAGAGCACGTTAGGAAGATGAAACTTAAAACCAGTAAGTAGTCAAGGCTCACTATGTTTAAGTTAAGTTAATGATGTACTTCTGCTTCTGGATAAGATGGATTAAAATACACCTGCTTTATCTTCTATTGAACTCAAGTATTAAACCTGAACAGAATACATCGACAGCTATTTGAGAACTCTGAAAAGTAAATATCAACAAGTGGATTGAGGAAAAACATCGAATTCAAAGTGCCACAAAACCAGTGGTGAGTTTACTGGATTTTTTTCTCCAATATCCCTCAGCCTGAACTGATTGCAACCTGAAACCCAAAAGTAAGCTCTGTGGTGCAGACAGATATCCAGGAAAAACCATCTGGTTCTGGCTTAAGGAATGAGAAAGGGACTCCTAAAACTCAGAGTAGAGAATACATACTCGGTTTTCTTTCTCTCCTTTTTCTCTGTTCCCTCATTCCCTAGCCTCCAGGTATTTCTGTGGCAGGGGTAATGATGGCAGTGGTAGAGCAGCTGTGAATAGGAAGCTGGCAGGAGCCAAAACTCTGAGAGTGTGGAACCTTCTCCTCCCTTTGAACCTTCTGTCCTCAGGTCCAAGAGGCAAGGCCAAGCCCCATTGCATTTTTGGCTTCACTGTCTATCCTCCCACTCTAGATGGTCCTAGATGTGGCACATTCACAGAATTGGGAAGTTTCTGATTGGAGGACCTAAAAGGGAGTCCTGAAAATCAGAAAATACTGGCGAGGTAATGGAGAGAGAAGAGCACTAGAAAACAACCCTATATAGTTGCTTATGAACTCCTGGGCTCACCCCAGACCTAATGGATTTGATCCTAATTAGTATACCAAAGACTTTGAGAAGCAAGCTAAAGGTAGGCTCCTCTGGTCCCAGAATGTCTGTTAGGTAGTGCAATCACAGAACAGACCCAAATAGGACTGCATAGGCTTTGAGAAGTGAACTGATATTGGGACCATAGCCCACAGAAGACTGAAACAAAAATATCTGCTATTTCAGGGACTCCCAAGGTCACTTACACATTTAGTGATTTGGTAGAGGTACTCACAAGAGACTCAACATATAGTTGTACTCCCAAGTAAGATTACTGCAACACAGTAAGGATACACAGCCAGAGGCTAAGGGAAGAAGACACAGGCAGAGTCTTCTTTACCTGTGTAGAGAAGGAGGAATTCATGTGTAAGCTTCCATGCTGTCTCCCTTCTGTGAGGAGTCACAGAACACACTCCCCTCCCAACAGCAAAACGCAACTACACATCCGCAGTGTTTCTGCCCTGGGAAGAGACTAAGTGCCCAAGATTTTTATTGGGGGCTGGTCATGTAGGCACTCTCTGTCTGGCAATTACCAAAATTTCAGTGTCACTAGGAAAGCAGATGTTCACCGTAAATCACATTGTTAATGCAGGCTAAGAACAGCACAACACCGTTATCAGTTAGGGAATGTTCCATATCAATATAGGGAACTTTTAGCAAGCTTTGTTTTCAGGTGCCAGCAAAGGGCCAACCTTACAAGTAGGTCCTTCTAAAGGTAACAGTTTCAAGCCTGCTGTGTTTACTCTTTTATGCATGTCACCATTCTCCATAAGATATAAACAAAATCCAGAGTCTTGTAACAAAGTACTCAAAATGTCCATGATATCAATCAAAATTACTCAGCAAAGAACCCTGAAAATCTAATTTTGGGAAAGACAATCAACAGACATCAGCAATGAGATGACATAGATGTTGCAGTTACCTGACAAGAACTTTAAAGCAGCTATTTTAAAAATGCTCAGATGAGCAGTCACAAATACTCTTGAAACAAATATTAAAAGGGAAGTATCAGCAAGGAAATAGAAGATATAAAGAAGAAACAAATCAAAATTTTTGAGTTGAAAAATACAATAACCAAAATAACTCACTGTGTGGACTCAATAGCAGAATAGAAATGGCAATGGAAGAATCGGTGAACTTGAAAATAGATCAACGTGAATTATCCAGTCTGAACAACAGAGACAAAAAACAATGAAAAGAAAAAGTGAACACAGTGGGTCTAAATGTATGTCCTTAGAATTCCAGAAGAGGAGAAAGAATGAGGGTAGAAAATTGTTTGAAGAAATAGTGGTTGAAAACTTCTCAAGTTTGGTAAAAGACATGAACCTATAGATTCAAGAAACTGAACAAATCCTATCCTGGAAAAAACCAGAGATATTCATGTATAGATACATCATATCAAAACTCAAAGAAAAAGATCTTGAAAGCACCTAGAGAAAAATGATGCATTACATATAAGGAATCAGAAATTCAAATGACTACATATTTCTCATCAGAAACCTTGAAGGCCAGAAGGAAGTGGCACAACATTTTTGAAAGGTGGAAAGGAAACTTACAGATGTATTTTTTCATTTCTATCCTTTTTTTTGTTTTTAAAAATTTCTCCCATTTTTGCCTTTCCTTTTCTTCTACTTTTCTTTTCACCCTCTGCCTTTCTTCATATTTCCTTGTTCTTTAACTTTGCCAGGAACTCCCACAAGCATTGCTTAACATTTGGACCTAAAGAACTTACTAATCCCTGCAGCAAAACCACTTAATTAACTATAACTTTCTTGAGTTTAATTCTAGGTAACGGTTTGTTTGAACTATAACTTTATTGTTAAAATATCAAGGAGCTTACTTTGATCTGTGTGTATAACTACATACACTTGATTTTTTTTTTTTTTTTTTTTTTTTTGAGACAGAGTGTCACTCTGTTGCCCGGGCTAGAGTGAGTGCCATGGTGTCAGCCTAGCTCACAGCAACCTCAATCTCCTGGGCTCAAGCGATCCTCCTGCCTCAGCCTCCCGAGTAGCTGGGACTACAGGCATGCGCCACCATGCCCGGCTAATTTTTTCTATATATATTTTTAGCTGTCCATATAATTTCTTTCTGTTTTTAGTAGAAACGGGGTCTCGTTCTTGCTCAGACTGGTCTCGAACTCCTGAGCTCAAACAGTCCACCCGCCTCGGCCTCCCGGAGTGCTAGGATTACAGGCTTGAGCCACCGCGCCCGGCCTACACTTGATTTTTAAAATGAGTTTTGTGCTAATTTTTATTTACACCTGTCAGTTGCTTTCTAATACTCAAGAACTGAAGAAAGAAAATTCAGTAAGTATCCATTTATTCAGAATATAAATGTTTGTTCTGAATGATTAAAAGTTCTAGTTTCCTAACAAGTTAAACCAAATTCTTTGAATAAATTACCAATTTTGACATAATTTTAATATATGAAGATATATGGAAATTAAACTCTGGAAATTGGAAAATATTTCAGAAACTTTAAATGTCTCACAGTCAAGTCTAACAAATACTAATTGTTACTCTAGCTTGGAGAGATTAGTCTAGATTCTTTCTAATCGAATAATCCTCCAAAGTGGTATTTAAAGTAAACCATAGTGTATCTTTGCTTTCTTGCTATTTCTCTGTGTGTGTGTTTTAAGAAATTAAATGTAGAAAGAAGCATTTTTTGGTATGTTTGGTATTCATAGGAATTGATTATAGCGTTTCATTCACGAAGTTCACGACTGTTACTCTTTCTATCAGTAGAAGAGATGGAAACTCCCAACATTGATTAAAGCCATCGCCTAGCCTTGGTGTGTGTTGCAGCTGGTCAGCCTTTACTGATACAGCCTATCAGGGTACACCTTGAGACTTTAGCCTTTCACTTAACCTTGATTAACTGCTATTGGGTGTTTCTGAGAAGTGAGAATGAGTAAAGTTTTACATAAAACCCTGTTGCTACCACAAAGATCTTATTTGTTTATATAAAATAATATAATGATTGTGTATAACCAATAATAATTGGTTATAATCTAAGAATACTATTACCAAAAATAGTATTCTATTGATTGCTAGTATGTGTTTCATCTTAGCCTGTTCATCCAAAGCTTCTCTTTACCCATTCTGTGCTTACCTCGCCACCTGTTGCAGTGTCCTCATTGTCTCCCTGCTTGCTGGCCTCGTTTTTATTTCTTCTTTTGCCCTCTATTCTCCTTTTTCCTTATCTCCCTTCCCTCTTTTATTCCATTTTTTTCTTATCACTGACAAGTCTATCATCAGTTTTCTCTTCAAGCTAATGGCGTAGTATTTCCCAAAACCATGGTTTAGAGCAAAATCTTTATTAATTCATTGTCATTGGTATGAAGTAACGTTAAATACTGTTTGGAATGAATGTTACGTAAACTGGGCACCTGATATCGGGGTTCCACTTCATCCTTAGTTGGTGACTAAGTTTCACGTGCGTATTTATACTTATTTTGCTTTCTTATTCTGAAATACATAATAGGCTTTCCTTTCCCTTTTTATAGTCCAGAAATATTAAGTCGTTCACAGACTCAGACACTAGAGAGTTTGGAATTCATTCCCCAACATGTTGGTGCCTTCTCTGTGGAGAAATATGATGACATCAAGAAATATTTAATAAAGGTAAACTAGAGTCAAAATTATATTGGTCTTGTGAATTAATGAGCAACTATCACAATATATCATTCAGATCAGGCTGGGTTCAGTGTTTCTCACCGATAATCCTAGCACTTTGAGAGACCAGGGCAAGAGGATCATTTGAGGCCAGAAGTTTAAGACTAGCCTGGGCAACATCGCAAGACCCCATCTCTATTACAAATATAAAAATTAGCTAGAAGTGGTAGCACAGGCCTATAGTCTCAGCTACTCAGGAGGCTGAGGCAGGAGGATCACTTGAGTCCAGGAGTTCAAGGCTACAGTGAGCTATGATTACACCTCTGTACTCTATCTAGCTTGGGCAACAAGGTAAGACCCTGTCTCAAACAAACAAAAACAAAACAAGTTGACTCATAGCTTAATATTATTCTAATCTTGTTTTTGCTTTCAAAGCATTTCTTTTGCTAATTTTCTGACTAGTAAGATCACATTTCTACATGAAGATTGTCATATTATTATGATAGAACTTTTTAAGTTTTGTAAGGTGTTCAAGGGGATTCTTGAGAAATAAGATCAGAGTTTAAAATGGCTTTTTGTTAGTAACATTAGCAAACTAGAGATTATATAAATAAAGTGCACTGCCCTCACCCCTGCATATGCTCTTTGCATCCTTCTCAACCTTGTAACACCAGCTACAATTTAAAGTTTGAAATCTGTTGATGGGGGTGCAGGAAGGATTATTATGAGAAATTGAGGGTACTGAAGAGTGTTTCAGAACATAATCAGCAGTGAATATTTAGTTTTCTCCAAGATAACATAATTTTTGTGAAGTTTAAAGTATATCAGAATCTTTCTCTTTTTTAAAAATTTTATTTATTTTTTTAGAAATAGAATCTTGCTATGTTGCCCAAGCTGGCCTTGAACTCCTGGGCTCAAGCAATCTTCCTGCCTCCATCTCCCAAGTAGCTGGGACAACAGGGGCACACTACTGCACCAGCAGAATCTTTCTTTTAATGATATTCTAAATCAGTACTTCTGAAGCTATTTTCCCAAGATATTAAGAAGAAGAAGATTAGAAGATTTATTAAGAAGATTAGGAAATCCAGCTACATATAATTAGAATAGACTCAATATTTTCAGGAAAAAAAGTATTTGAATTTTCCGGGTCTAAAAATTGATTCCTGACATTTTGAAAATTGTTATCATTTATGAAATTGTTTATTATTTATTGATTGATGTTTCTGCTGTTAATGCACATTGACTGACTCATGGACTTTCTTCCTGCTCAGGCCTGTGACACTCCTCTGCACCCCCTGGGCAGGCTCATGGAGACACTGGTTGCAGTGTATAGAATGACGTACGTGGGCGTAGGAGCCAACCGCCGCTTACTGCAGGAGGCTGTAAAGGAGATTAAGTCCTATCTTAAGCGAATGTTCCAGCTGGTGAGGTAAGAGATCTTTTCACTGAAGTGTGCAGGTTGCAGAATACTATTTTATATTAATGCTTGGGCAGCTTCACCCTGAATCTAGGAATTACCAACTTTGTGAAGAATCATGTGTTCCCCTTTGTCACAGAAATTATTCATCAAGATAATGGTTTTATATCACAGGTCCTTAAATAAATTAAATAATGAAAACATGTCTTTATATTTATGCTATAAAATAAAGATGAAACCTTAGCTATTTTACTTATTTCCTTTTTTGTCTTTCTTACTCATGAAATGTAACAGAAGGCAAAAATAAATATTTTTTTAATTCAAATTTTGGTGTGAAATATTAGTAGTCGTCTTATTTGGATTTAATTCTAGGCAAAACCATGTCTCTAAAACCCAACCACAGAGTAAAGTTCAATGTAAAGTTTTGTCCCTGAGTATTTATGTCCTGTCCCTTGACAACATCATATACCTTCATTTATTTAACAAATATTTATTGAGGTGCTTCTATATATCAGCCACCATTCTAGGCTCTGGAGAGATTTATCAGTAAACAAAACAAAACAAAAATCTGTGCTCTCATAGAGCTTACATTCTAGTAAGGGAAAAGAGTAAACAAATAAAAAATATATATAGTATGTTAGATGGTAAAAAATAAAGAAGAGAAAGAGGATGATGCTAGAGGTTAAGATGCTGCTATTTTAAATAGAAGGTCTAGGAAGCCTGACTACTAAGATGATATTTGAGCAGGGACTTTGAAGAAGGCAATTAAACAAGCCAATAAGCATATTCAGGAAGAGAGCTCCATACAGCAAGCAAATTTGAGCTTGTGGGATACAAGATCTTTTACCGAGTTTAAGCCAACAAGTAAATACTACAGTGAGAAAATTATACAAAAGTTTATGAATTTGTTTCAGAAAGTTTCTTATATTTTTACATCAAAATTGATAAATGCATTTCTGAAATGTTTTAGGTTTTGAAGAAGTGTGACCTACTAAAAAGATCACTGGGCTGGGAGTGCTTCAGCTCTGACATTAGCTAGATGTGTATAATGAAGATAAGCTTCCTGACTTTTTTAGTTGTCCCAACTATAAAACTGGGGCAGAGGAAGGTGCAAAGTGTGAGTCTACAAAATTAGAGAAGACACACATACCTCATATAGATCAGAATTCCATTCCTTAGTAACTAGATAGAAAAAACCATAGCACATGAAGATTTTTTTAGTGGTATTATTCATTATCTACACTCTTAATTTTATCCTATAAGAAGCATTAGTTAAGAATCTCAGGGAACTAAAATACCCAGTTGATAATAATAAAGCATAGGCCCTTAAATGGATTAACTAATAGAAATATGTTTTTACTCTTTTCAGCCACTCTAGAGGTGTATAATCAACATTCTTTATTATTCCTTAGATTTTTATTTCCTGAGCTTCCTGAAGAGGGCAGCACAATTCCTCTTTCTGCTCCTCTGCCGACTGAAAGGAAATCCTTTTGCACTGGAAAGTCAGATTCCAGATCCGAATCACCTGAGCCAGGGTAAATGGAGTTGGGTGGGGATAGTGAAGAAAGGGGATGGGGACCAGTCCAGGGAGAAGTTGTGTTTTCTAGATCTGTTTCCTCATTTCTGAAATGGTGTGGTTGGGTTAGGGGCTCTCTGAGGTCCTTTTTAGGTCTTAGGTTCTATCGGTCAAACCCAGAAACAGTAGCCACAGGTGACCTGGGCACATGCTGACCAAAGGAACATCGGAGAAATCAGCCTTAAAATAGAAACAAAGTGGGTTTTCAGTTAGATTTTGAGTTAATGAAAATTATTCACAATTTGTCAAAGACAAAATTTCAGAACCATTGGTAAGCTCCTCATGTCAACTCCGTATGTAAAGAGACCAGTACTCAATTTTAATATGAATGCTCCTCTCCTCCCACTCCAATATGTCATAGTTATGTAGTAACAAGTTCAGGACTGCTGCTTCCTGTGCTACTACCTCGGCTCTACCCACCACTGTTTATGCTTTATGCTTTGGATAATGATCGTGAGGAAGACATTTACTGGGAATGTGTTCTGCGACTAAATAAGCAGCCAGATATAGCTCTCTTGGGCTTTCTTGGGGTGCAGAGGTAAGTGCAGTTGTTGTGAGCAGAACCAAATGGTTTTAATCTAAAATGTAAATTAAACTGCATTATCAGAGATTTGGTGCTTTGATATACAATTATATGATGGCTGTCCGGAAAGTATCCAGCCATTGTTACTATAACAAGAATGGTTACATATATATATGGCTTGCAGTTTACTTATTTGCATATCTGTCTTATTTAGCAAAATTGTGATATTTAATAATCTTTATTCCTGGGAATATTTGAAGATAAATATAAACCTGCTTATTCTTCTGAATGTGGTTTTTATTCTTATATTTTCATATATATAAATTAAATATGAATTATCTGGCCTGATATTTTGCAGTTCTTTAAAGCATAGTACATATTTTACATTCAAATTCCTCAGGAAAAATTAATTGTATTCAATCTTTGGCATTCTTCCCTTCTTTTCTTCCCTTCATCCCCATCTGCAATTTTTCTTTCCTTTTTTTTTTTTTTTCCCTCCCAGCTCCTAGATTAGTCTACCGTCTGCAATTTTTAGTTTAAAATTTTAGAAGTGCTGTTTTTGTTTTAAGGTAATATTTCTTGTTATTCCAAGGGAATGCTAAATGACATAGTCCAGTGAAAAAGTTGATCCCCTTCGTAATAATTATGTATTTGTCCTATCAAAAAATAAGCTTTAATTAAAAGGTAATTTTTTTCAGTAGAATAATACTAAAAATGGGATAAAACTGAGTGAAGGAAAAATTTTGGCCAACATTTGGTAATGTCTGTAAAGTGTAGGGCTATTAGAGTATAGACTGACAAATCCCTTAGGGATATGATAGTAACTCTTAAATCATTTCTGGAATGTTCATTAAAACTTAACCTATCTGTGGAACAGTTATTTTTAACAGGGACAGGGAAGCCAATATAGCTGTCAGCTGTTTTTATGCAAATTTATCTATCATAAGTAACAATTTATATTAATAATTTGTGGATTCCGTTGTAGGAAATTTTGGCCAGTGACCTTGTCAGTCCTTGGAGAGAGTAAAAAGGTATGGTAGATTTTTATTTCCTCAGCAAATATGCTTTTCTTTGATGGGAAGGATTTGAGATAGCAAAAAATTTCCATTTTTCTTTGATAGAACAATACCCAATCTTGTGTCAGCATCTGTTATTCACTAAAGACCTGTACTCTGCCATCAATATCATTTATTTTTTGTTGTTGTTGCAAGAGATAGCTTTCCTCTTTGACCTTCATTCTCTTTTTACAGGTTTTGCCAACCACAAAAGATGCTTGTTTTGCCTCAGCAGTAGAATGTCTGCAGCAGATCAGGTAATCTCTAATTTGTTGAAAAACTACACAAATCAAAGTAATGGTTAGTCTATGAAGACATTAATAAGATCTTATCTTTACCTAAGCTCTAAGCCAGGGGTGGGGAACCTTTTCATGTTGGAAGGCCATGTTAATTTAGCTGTAATCAAGTAAGGCCACATTCAAGAAACTTCAATTAGATATACTTAAAAATGTACATTATTTTGTAAAAATCTAACTACTATGTACTTAATAATTTCAAAAAATGGAAACTATTTGTTAATTTTATTTTATTTTTTTTTATTTTATTTTATTTTATTTTTTTTTTTGAGACAGAGTCTCACTTTGTTGCCCAGGCTAGAGTGAGTGCCGTGGCGTCAGCCTAGCTCACAGCAACCTCAAACTCCTGGGCTTAAGCGATCCTACTGCCTCAGCCTCCCGAGTAGCTGGGACTACAGACATGTGCCACCATGCCCGGCTAATTTTTTGCTATATATATTTTTAGTTGGCCAGATAATTTATTTCTATTTTTTAGTAGAGACGGGGTCTCGCTCAGGCTGGTCTCGAACTCCTGACCTCGAGCGATCCACCCGCCTCGGCCTCCCAGAGTGCTAGGATTACAGGCGTGAGCCACCGCGCCCGGCCTATTTGTTAATTTTAGAGTTTTGTCTGCTTTTTGTTGGAAAGTATTTGAATATTTGATTGCAACATGGAGGTCCACAGTTTCAGTTTATCCTCTAGATGGGTATCATTTATGACCTTAAGGGCATCTTGATTTGGGTTAGGTAGGAGAATGTAGATTCACAGCAGTAAGTAGTGGAAAAGCAAGAAAGCATTTTTTGGGCATGTTGCCAAAGGTGTGAATATTCTACTGCATTTTTTCCGTATTTCAGTTGAATCTTTCTTAGCATCAATGACTTTAAAATGTCATCTACTGAGAGCTCAATCAGTTCCATCTGTATTTCATTAGGTGCCTTAGTGATATCAACTAGATTAAACTCAAATGCCAATTTGAGTGTGATGTCGTGATTCTCAAAGTCTGAACTTTTCATTGTATTCTACAATTAATAGTCTATAATAGCTGCATATTCTTCAAATGATTTGCATATATCATCCTGCTCATCAGTGACCTTTGCTAACTGGGAAAAATGTTCATCTGAAACTTCCTCTGGAAAAAGAAGTGTTTTGAAAAAAGATAGCTTTTTTTGAAATGCTTGGATTTTTTTTTGTCACATATCATATATAGACTTAGTTTTACCTTGCAAAGAAATATTCAAGTAATTTTGATTTGACATATCATACAGAAATGCTGTATTCCTCTAGAAATCCTCTTTTAATAATTCACATTGCTGATTCTTTCCTTCGTAAAATTTAACTATCTGTTCTTGTAGAGATAATATTTTAGCTAACACCTGTTAGGCAGGGGAAGTTAGACCTAAATCATGACCATAGCAGCCGTCAATTTAGCCCTTATGGCTTACTATTGTTCTAATTGTGGCGCTCAATGTCGGAGGATTATTTCTTTGAAACTTATTTTATTCTTTGGCATTTTAAATATGTTTATTTTAAAAATAAAATAAAAATATAAAAGACAAATAGAAATGTATTAATAAAAATAAAAGGATTTGTTATGTGAAATTTGGATTCAGCCAAAAGGCCACACACTTAAGGAGCTAGAAGGCCACATGGAGCCTTAAGGCTGCAGGTTCCCCACCCCTGCTTTAAACACCCTACATGTAGTTGGTATCATACCCAATCTGGAAATCAGAAAGGCTCTTTTTGAGACATTTGAGTTATTTTTTACTCTAAAATGCCCTTGCGTTTTCAAAAGTGGTAGAGAACCTATCCAGAAATTTATCTGTATAATCACATCTTTAGCCAAATGTAAATTAATCACACTTCTCACTCAAAAAAGAGCATGTGGTAGGAGAATAAGATTTCACATCAGTAAAAGGAAACGATATGTGATTTATGAATTCTTCCATGTGAATCATAGACAATGGAGACTTCTTTTCTCATAGCACCACAGGATTACAAAGCCATCCCTTCCAGTGACTCATTGTGCTTGATGTGTCCAATTTAAGGCGTGTGAGTCCCAGGAAGGAATATTGTCAAAAAAGTAATATCAAATGGCTCTATTAAGAAAATCATAGGATATATTTTTGTCGTTGTTTTTATAACAGCACGACATTTACCCCATCAGACAAACTTAAGGTCATCCAGCAGACTTTTGAAGAGATCTCTCAGAGTGTCCTGGCATCACTTCAGGAAGACTTCTTGTGGTCCATGGATGATTTGTTTCCTGTTTTCTTATATGTGGTACTACGGGCCAGGTAACCAATCTTTTCTGACTTTATTATTAGTGAGTCATTATTTTAACAAGTCTCTTCCTTGCATTTTCTGACCTGATGACAGAAGTATGCTCTTCCATTAGAAAAAAAATTACCTGTATTAATATCAACCCATTCCACTATGGTATTACCTTTTTATTGAGCTGTTCTTTCTTTTCCCATCAAGTAGATTTAGAAGAAGGATGGACATGTAAGCAGAAATAACTCAGCATCTTTTTCTCTTTGGGGTAGGATTAGGAATTTAGGCTCTGAAGTGCACCTCATTGAGGATCTGATGGACCCCTATCTTCAGCATGGGGAGCAGGGTATAATGTTCACCACCTTGAAGGTAAGTGTAGGTATTATTTAATAATTTTTTATCTTCAAATCTGTCCTTTGTTTACCATATTATAAATGTCAGTAGCCACTTTCTTTTTTATACAAAAGTTCAATGCAAGCCTTAAATGCCTTTAGAGCACACATTATTGATACTTTAAAACATAATAATATACTAAAAGTAGGATAAGGCAGTTATCCTTCAAAATACTAAAGCAAATTATTCACTATCCAATCTTCCCTGTAAATTGATCATTCAAATTATTATAAATGTTTATATAAATAATTAAAACTCTACAAAAGAAACAGAAGGGATTCTTAGTGTCCAAAAATGTATCCCCCAGTACATCTATTTAATGGAACTAAAGTAGAATATACAAGACAGTACGTAAATAATGAATTTGAATTCTATCTTTCTTTCTCTTATATTTACTGTAACCAATAGGTTACAAATGAGGTTTCTGGTTTTGGATGCCCTCGAGGGATTGTTAGAAGTCATTTCAGTTTCCCACCTTGATTTTTCTTGGAATTTGGAAGAATCACTCTAAAGTTTACTGGAAGAACAGATAGAAAATGTAAAAAAAAAAAAAAGAAAAGAAAAGAAAATGCCAAAAACACATGTGAAAAAAGATGAATAGATCCACTCTGCCAGTTAGTAAAATATTATAAAATTACAATAATTAAGATAAAATAGTATGTTAGTGTCACAGGAATAGATAGATATCTAAATGGAAGGGATAACCCCCAGATAGACACTAATTATAATAAAAATTTCTCATGAAAATGGAAACCTCAAACACAAAAATGGAAAAGAGAGGAATCATTTAATAAATGGTAAAACAAAGTATTGGATAGCTTATTAGCAGTTTTGGAGAGAAGGTGAAGTAGCAAATTAGAGAGCCTTTGGGGTTTAAATAGAGAAACGAAGAGAGAAGGAAAGACAGGTATATTACAGTGACTAAAAAACCTAGAATTTAATGGCAGGTTTCTGGCTTGGGTTAACTTTTTAAACTTTTCAACTAAAATACCATTAACATTTCTATTTTTTTTTTTTTTGTAAGAGGAGAATGAGGAAGAGGAGGAGGAGGAAGGTAGAGGGGGAGCACATTTCCATTAAATAAACTGAAAAGGGGAGGAAACTGAGAAAAATATTGGCCACAGATGACTTAGATTATTAGTGTTTATGTCATGTGAAGAGTATCTCTAAACAGATCACCAAGGAAGAAACTGAATTACATGTAGAAAAATGCTCAACCTCACTGAAAATCATAGTACTGCAGATAAAACAAAAGTACCATTTTTGTGCCTGATAAATTAGCAAAAATGTTTTAAAATTATACTCAGTGCTAGCTTGGGTTAAGTTTTTAAACTTTTCAACTAAAATGCCATTAACATTTCTATTTTTTTTTTTTTTTTGTAAGAGGAGAAAGAGGAAGAGGAAGAAGAGGAGTAGGAGGAAGAGCACATTATTATTAATATTGTTATACTCTGTGCTGGTAGGATAATAGCCATCACCCTTTTGTAAAGCAATTGTTATTAACATATAGATTTAGACAACATCAAAAATGTTTGTGGAGGCTGGGCATGGTGGCTCACACTTGTAATCCCAGCACTTTGGAAGCTCAGGCAGAAGGATTGCTTGAGGTCAGGAGTTTGAGACCAACCTGGGCAACATAGCAAGACCTCGTCACTACAGAAAATTTAAAAACTAGCCAGGTGCAGTGGTGTGCATCTGCTGTCCCAGCTATTCGGGTGGCTGAGGCAGGAGGATTACTTGAGGTGACGAGTTCGGGGTTGCAGTGAGCTATGATCGTGCCACTGCACTCCAACTTGGGTGACAAAGCAAGACCCCGGTCTCAAAAAAAAAAAAAATTTGTAGAGTTTGACTCAGTAGTTCTGCTCCTGGGGATTTATCCTAAGCAATTAAAGAATGGAAAAAATTATATTATCTGGATATGGTATTCAGTATGAGTAATTCCCAAAACCGGATACTATCAGAATCACTGAGGGTACTTCTTACAAATGTGTCCCTAGAAATTATGACTCAATTGGTCTGTAATGATGCTTAATCTTTATATTTATTAATCATAGTAGGTGGTTCTGATTACACTTGTTCTAATGTACCTTTTAATGATCAGCATACTCTAAATTCCCAATGAATAGTGGCAAATTATGGTATTTCTACTTGATGAAGAATATCATTCAGCTTGTAAAAATATTTTTTGTTTTTTTAGAGGAAAAATGAACAAAATTTTATCTGTAGTAATTATAACTAAGCAAAAAAAAAAAAAATAGCCATTAGAGGAACTAGAAGGGAACAGGGAAAAGTAAAAGCAACTAAATTTGTTGGGCCATCAACTGAATTTATTAATAAGGGATTGTCTTTCTTTAACCCCATATGCATTGCTATGTTCATGTAATTTCTTTAAAAGCAAATTTAAAATTGTTTTGAACTTTTTTCCAGGCATGTTACTACCAGATCCAGCGTGAGAAGCTTAACTAGGCTACATAACAGCCTGAAAACTGGATTATCTACTACAGAGTTATATCACCATCTGGAGTCTTCCTACAGTGGCACAATAGAATGGTGTTGAAATTGGAAAGGGCTTTATGTTATTTTGGTTGTTATTTCTGAGCCTTACTAATGAGAGCCCTGAGCCCAGAAAAAAAGACTGTAGAGTTTAAAGAGAGAATTGAAAAGGAGGTAGAAATCAAATTAGACTAGCCCTTGGCCTGTGTTAAGTTCCAAAAATATAATACATCTACTGTTTGGAAAAAGAAGATGATCCCTTACTATAGTAAAGGGTGTGTCAGCTACCTGAAGTTGTACGAAAATTCCCAGTATAGATACTTCTTACATTAAAGAAGTTGGTGAATATTTTTGAGTTTCTGGTTTGCCTGAATCCATCTGCAGTTAGTTACCCCAGAACCCTTTGCAAGAACCATATTGTACTTGAAACTATAGTGGCCACACTCTGCCTTCCTAAATCCCTTCCACTCACGTGTGCATCATGCTTCTTTGCTGAGGAAGGGAAAAGAGGAACTTTTAAACTGCAGTTTTAACTTTTTCTAAGCTTTTCCATAATGAGAGAGGTTCTATGCAGTGACTATCACATCCTGCCCCCCAACCATGGAACATCCAAACGGGAGTTTTCTGCCTCCTGATTAAGATCGTAGGAATTTTGGTTTTGGTTTCCTGACTATGCTACAGAGAGTGAATACACTGGAATTCAAACACTGACTCTGAGCTGCTTGGGAACCTCATTTGTCCATGTGCAAACGCTGTCTGTATTCTGTGGTCTGTGAACGAGAGCCTGAGGAGCTTTTGCATGCAGGCTGTGTTTTGGAACAGGATGAAAGATTGGAAAATATGGAAGCAAAGAACTGCATTGATCCCCAGCCTGATGTTGTGGTTCTTCCCTATACCTCACACTGAACTCACAGATAGGAAGAAAAAGGAAACAAACTTTGGCTTTTTCCATCTCAAAAGTATTATGGCACCTCACCATTTTAATGTTTTACTTTTTTAAAAAATGTCCTATTTTAAGTTGTTGGTTTACACTGTATTAGTAACACTAGTAGTTGTTTTGAATAATATAGGTGCTTTTCCTCATCTCATCTCCTGCACACCGTGGTGAGCATACGGATTGTCCCAGTTTATGTTAAATGACCCAGCAAATGTTAATTACTTTTGAAAAGGATCATGGTTTCACTTTATAATCAAGACAAGTGTTTATTAAAATACTGTTTTGGAATGTTGGCTGTAATGTAACAGCAATTTTCATAATAAATGACATTCATCTTTATGAGGTTGTTTTATGATTGTAGCAGAAGTGACACAGGGGAGCCTAAAAATTAAAGGACCCAGGTTTAGTATTTCTTTTGCTCAGATTGTAGTCCATGCCTCTTTGTCTTGGCTTCAGAGTCCCTCTGGGGTTTTAGAGATCCCTCACTTTAAAATAAACAAACTGATAATTATATACCTTTACTGGCAAAGAACAAATTAACTTTCTGACCTTAATAACCAAGGACAAGGGTCTTAAAAGAAATCTGTTATTTCTTTGAATAAAAGGCATATTTTGGTAGTTACTAGTTTCTCTCTCTCAAAATTCTGGTTAGAAATATTAGATATTAATCATGTCACAGGTGTAATGTTTTCTCAAGAAGCCTTTCCATCTTGTTGCTGCCTTCTAACAGAATGTGCCTACCCATTGTTGGAAAGAGACCATAACTTAAAGATTAGTTTATGTTAAACAATTTGCATTTCCATTGGGGGTTGTTTCAACTTTCTGAAAAAACACACAAATAACCACATTTGGCTGATAAAGACAAATTTACTGAACACCTAACTCCTTGGGAGAAAGAAAGAAAGAGAGAGAGACAGGGATAATATATTTAAATGGACAAAGAAATGCTTTGCTTGAGACCAACGGACCCACTGAGAAATTCTCCAACAACAGTAGGCCATCTCAGTTCTAAGAAAACATGTTATAATTCATCCTTTTACTGGAGTCTTAAACTGTCCAGTTATTTTAGATTTTTCAGGCTATATTTATACTTTACAGATAGCATATTAAAATTACAAATTTTTCAACTCTTTTGTGGAAAAACCCTGAATCTCCAGGCCAGTGTCTGTAAATAGAAATACCTAACACTCATGCAGCAGTTTACAGAGATCTTTCACATGCATAATGAATGCTCACATCAGCCCTAGGAGGTAAGTATTATCCCCATTTCTCCCCATTTTGCAGGAAAAGGGTGGTTGTGATTTGCTCACTGCCAGAGCTGGGACTCCAGCCTAGAACTTCCCTACTCTAATTCCAGTGTTCTTTTCCATTATAGCTGCCAGAGGCAGAGCTGTACCACTTCATAGCTGGGTTATGCATTGAAAGTTCTAAAGGTAAAAAATGAATTAATAATGAAAGTTTTGTTGAAATTAAATGCTTTTGGTAAAACATGCTGTGCTCAAAACACAAAGGTGTTACATTCCCAGCTTGTGTTTTTATCTACAATGGAGCGATAAGGAAAGCCAAGTGTTTAATTTGGATTAAAAGGGCTGATGAACCTAATAATTGCCTTTTGGTCTTCACCTTTTGCCTTACTGTCAGCAGTACCCTTTCTCATGTTCTTTCTGTGACATATTACAAATGTTCTTCCTGCTGACTACTCCTGCAATGTAAAGTTTTCAAATAAAGAAATAGCTCCAATCTGAGGTAGAGAATGGGCTATTTGTTAAGTTCAGAACAGTGGCTTGGTAGGGGACTGACCAAAAGGAACTGTTTTTGATGGGCCTAATTATTATTGGTTGAAGAGTCTTCTATTTTCTCACTATAACATGAGAAAATTAATAAGATTAATAGGTTATTGGCTTACTTCAGGTAGCTCCACAGTTTTTCCTTTCATTCAAAATACTGTCTTCTGTTGTGGGGTGTCTATTATCCTGAAATAATAAAAAATACTAGTGTTCTTTTAGTGTTAACTGTGTGCTGTTAACTTGAGAGAGAAAATGCTAGAATGAAGGTGGAAAATGATATAAATTAGACTTTTCAGTGCAAGCAATACTTAAGAAGATTTGTGTTAGGGAAGGCTTGGGAGTAATTTAGTGGTTAGATGGGGTTAGGCATCTATGGATTAAATCAAAGAGGATGTGCAGAGATTTTATCTAGAGCAGTGAGGTGACTTTGGCAGCTAACAGCCTATTTGCGTTTTCTGCTGAAGTTTTTGTCTGGATAGGAGCAACATTGCATGTTTACCCTCTTGCAGGTAAGAGACCCTGCCAAATAATCCTAGGTTACCAGAAGATATCGCTTATAACTGTCTAGCTCATCTGTCAGTTTTTAATAGCTAAAGATATAATTCTGAGTAATCTGATTCAAATGGTTTAGTTTCATTGTTACTCGAATTATATGGAGAATTTTATGATTTCAAAGAGCAGGTTTTGCTTTGAGAAGCCATTTCTTCAGTATGGAATAATGAGTTGTCATGAAGATTGACTAAAATTGGGCATTTGTCCTAGTCCTAATCAACAGCAATTTGACCCGGAGGAAGCCAGCCTTTTTATATGGACCATTTTTCATCATTAAGTTTTCAAGTGCTTCTTCAGAGTTTGTTTAGTAAAAAGCATTATTTTGAAAAGCATAATAGGGGTAGGGGGTTTTGGCTTTTAATATTAATCAGTACATTTTAAGAAGCTAGTGGACATACTGATTTTTAAAGTAATATGACAAATTCCTTAGGAGTCAGTAATGCAGTTTCTAAGTCAATGATGAAAACTGGCCATACTTTCTGTGTTATTTAATCAGTCAAGAATTGCATGGCATTGGGTATTTACTTGTAGTCTCAATCAAGAATTCTCATTCTCAGGATAGTAGAAATAGGTAAGTCTTAACTGAAAAGGTTGCTACAGAAGTCATGAAAAAGAAGGCAAAGCAAAGATGTCACAGTCTTTTGCCAGGCACTAGCATTTTTCAGAACTAAGGAAACAAAAAAGGAAAACTTTTGATTTTACTACTTGATAACGCTATTGAATACCTCTTTGAATATCACATTCCTTATCTATAAAATGATAGTGTTTCACTTGATCATCTCTAAGCTCCCCTTCAGCCCCCCTATTTTAAAGTTTGATAGGAAAGGGCATTAAAGTCAGAGTAACCACTCCATAGTAAATTTGTCACAGAAACCTGAAGATGAGGAGGCAAGCACAACTTTTAAAATTCACCTACCTAAGTTGTGGAGATGAAATTTACTGTTTTTGCCTGTATGGCTGAGAAAATTTGGGTCAAAATGAGCCTTTTTCAATATATGAGTTAGTTATCCAGTTAGCCCTGAAGTTGGCTGTAGATTTATTAGAAGTTATTTTAATAATTAAATTCACTGTAGAAACCACTGCCTGTCTATGAAGCACAGTCTATCTGTAAAGCTCCCTCACAGTAAGTTCATCTCAGAAACCCACAGTTTCTAGTGCCCCCATCTGCTGAATGGGAAGGCCTCGTTCAGCACACCACTATTTGGGCATTAAATATGGAAGAAATCTGTCCACCTTATGATGTGCAAACAACAGCTTGTTTAATCTGCTCTGCTTCCCCAAGGACATGTGGTTTGTGACATGCCCAAGGGTATCAGATTTTAAGAGTCACCCAGAGTGTCAGCTTTCTCTGCTCTGGCTTCTGTCTGTCTGGCACTCCCTCTCCCTTTTCAGTTCCCTCCCTCTAGGGAGGGAGATGAGTTACATATACAACTGTTGTCCTAAATGATTCAACAGAGGCTCAAAAAGCAGAACACAGGAAAAGGGATGGTTCAACCTGACTCCCTGGGGCCAGGCAGGGCAGGTAGTGGTGAGGCAAGGCAAAAGAAAACCATAATGATGTCCAGTTTTGGTAGAATCTAGCAAATTTCTTCAGTGTGACTGGACAACTAGGTGTATGGGAAAGTTGTCTAAAATTCTGGCAGCTTTCTGTGTTGCTCTTCTTACTGTGTTAGAATTTAGAGACTATATAATAATGATTTTTTTTCTTTTAAAAAGCCTTCCCGGCTCAACCCCATAATCTGTCTAGATTCTAGGCTGTGGTTTTCAACCCTATCAGATTCAATAGCCCAGTCTTTAACAACTAATTTGAAATATTTCTTTTTTTTTAAAAAGAATTGTAATTTATTCTTTATTGTCCTACTATAACAAATGTTGTTGGTGCCCTACCCGTATCTCCTTGGTCCTGTTTTGGTGCACTCTGGGCCCACTTCCAACTGCCAGCACCTGCACTTGCTTCCTAAGAGTATAAATGTAGTAGGCTGGAAGAGCCAGGAGTAATGCTTTCTTGGCAACATTGGTGCATAAATACCCCCACTCCCTTGTCCCTCGTTCCCCCATGGAATTAAGCTCCAGTTGCACATAGTGGTTACTTGATAACACACCTATTACTACTGGCTTTTTCCCCTTCCCTGCCTCCACGCCCTGCTCCCCTACTGGTATTTCCTGGGATCACTTTCCAAATATACTACTTGCCCTAGAGTCCTTGCTCTGCGTCTGATCCTGGAGGAACCCAAACTAAAACACTTAACTATATATATATTTTTTAAAATCCATATAATGCTCTAGTAATAACAAAAAGGACAAATTAAAGAAATGAAGTTGATAGTACAACATTGTATAATATAATTCAATATGTAAACATGGAACATCACTACACCAAAAGATATAGTGAACTAATATATATGTGAACCTATATAAACACCTACCAGGGATGTAGCAGCTCTGAATGCAGGTACAGCCTGATAGTGGTGTGTTATGGTGATTCCCTAAATACCACAAGCAGCATTACCATTAATGACATGATTTTCCAACTTGGTGAGCAACTTGGTAAAGTTTAAAGCAAAACAAAGTAAATTTATTCCTCAATTATGGTGGTAGCATTCCATCAAATTCATTGTGTATTAAGCCTGTGCAAAAATATTTTGTGTTTATATATAAAGAAAAGTTGGGTTCTAGGTTCAGATCATTATTAATACATATTTTTTTCAGTGACATGAGAGTTCAGCAGGACATTTGAAAGTTACGCAGGGCATAAGGTGATTCCTCACTGTGTTGGTAGGACAACTTCTGGGAAACTTCCTTAAAGAGCAGTGGACATGTTCCCCTTGCTCTTATTTTCTTAATCCCTTCCCCCATCCTGCTGGCTGAAATGTAGAAGTGATGGCTGGAGCTCCAGCAACCATCTTGGAGCAGGTAGATGAGAACCATGCCACACCCAGGGAGCTGGAAGGAACAGTGATCTGGAAGGACCCTGTTCCCTGAGGACATCATAGAGCAAGGCTGCTCTACCAGCCCTAGATTGCCTCTGCCTCTGAACTTTCATGTCAGCAAAATATGAACTTCTAATCTAAGCCACTGTTATTTTGGGTTTCTATTTCTTGAAATTAAACCTACCTAAAGCAATATAGAAAATAAAGATTAAAATAGGCATTTCAAACTAGTTGTTAAAGACTGGTATTGAATCTGACAGGGTTAAGAACAACTACCTAGAATCTAGATAGATTATGGGGTTCAGGCAGGAAAATTATCTAGAAAAAAACATTGTTTTTATGTTGTCTCTAAATTCTCAGAGAATGCCTCACTAGTAACCCATAACTCTTGCAATTGTGATCAGCTAGTTCTTCATTGTGATCAGCTAGTTCTTCTAATGAAGAATAATGAAGATAATAATAATGAAGAAGGTGCAATGAGAGGGAACAGGGCACCTGAGTAGAGTCAGGCCAGGGAAGATTCTTCTGAGCTCTGATGGGTAAAAATCAACTGGGCAAAGAGATGGAAGATAGATAAATACAACATTATTTGTCACTTGTTAAAAATAGAGGGGGTTGGGGAAATGTTTTATGAAATAGTATTTATAGTTTTCTCTTTCACACAGCTCGTGCTGGCTAATGTAGAGAGTAAGCACCACAGGGAAGACTGTTCCCCAGCATGTAGCACAGAGCCTGGCTTGCTCAATAAATGCTGTTCAAAATATATTCCAGTGTGCTGGGAAGTGTGTGGCCAGTGTAACTGAGTTATGTGCTGTTTATTGATCTGTTTCCTAGTCCTGAATTCCCTTTGGAAACTCGGGTAGGAAGAATGATACAGTCAGACAAAGGAGCAGATCCGCCAGACAAGAAGGACATGAAGCTTTCTACGGCCACCAATCCGGAGAATGGTATGTATTGCCAGGGTTCCTTTTTTAGACCAGAAATGCCTTATAATATCACTCTAAATTATGCGAGCAAATGAATAGGCAGAAATTCTAATATGTTTACTGTGAACTCTAGAAGGAACTTGTACACTTTTGATTGCACTACAAGTGATAAGTTCAAGAACAAATTTCAAGACAGGAAGGAAAGAAATTGACACAGTGCATTCAGAACAATTTTTTCCCCTTCCCCACAAGGTTTTATGTAAAATTAGAACTTCTTGTTCACATTCAAAATATCACTATAATACTATGAAAAACTGCAAAAAAATGCATTCACTAAAATCTGTTTAGTCTCTTAAATCAAGAGAATACTGAGATTTGTATTAAAAAGCTATTGGGAGTTAGAGTTTTTTCAGTAGCACTTTCAATAAGAATTCTTAGAAAAAGTTAAAAACAAATGGCTCTGTGTTTAAGCTAGAGAAAGAAGTTCCAGACAACAACTAGATAATTTAGGGATAATCCACAGGCTGGTAAGATGAGGGAGGGGAGAGCAATCATGTTACTCTGATATCTTACATCTGTATTTTATGATCTATTATCTCATCTGATATTAACAACCCTATGAGGAAGCTAGCAATTCTCATTTTGCCGCAAGGAAACTGGTTTCAGATAGTTACATGACTTTCTGAAGTTCACACAGTAAGTGATGGAACAGGACTTGAAGCCAGATCTTTTGGCCGTAAATCCACTGTTATTTTCATTCCTCATTAAGACCCTATGGCGTGCCCCAGCTGTCTGACTTGGCTTTCACATTTACAGCTGCCTTCCTTTCCACCCACACGTGCCACCTCCTTTCTGTTCTCTTGCTTTCCTAGGCCTCTCCCAAATCCTGAGGCTTGTGCTGCAAGAGTTGAGTCTGTTCTACAGCCGAGATGTGAATGGAGTATGTCTCTTATATGATCTCCTCCATTCCCCGTGGCTGCAGGCTCTGCTAAAGGTGAGCACTCCATTGCTTGGAAGCTTTTGCTTATTGCAGGGGGCAGAAAACTACTGTCTTAGTCCATTCAGGCTGCTTTACAAAATGCCCAGTTTATGTATAACAGAAATTTATTTCTCACACTTCTGGAGGCTGGGAAGTTCAAGATCAAGTTGCCAGCAGATTCAGTGTCTGGTGAGGGTTCCCTCTCTGGTTCATAGATGGTACCTGCTTGCTGTGTCCTCACATAGTGGACGGGGCTAGCTAGCTGGCTGGAGTCTCTTTCATAAGGGCACTAATTCCATTCATGAGGGCATAGCCCTTATGACCTAATTACCTTCCAAAGGCCCCACCTCCTATTAGCATCACCTTGGGTTTGAGGAGTTTAACATATGAATTTGGGTGTACACACACATTCAGACCATAGCAACTGCTTACCCAATGGCGTCACTTGTCAACTGGCAGGAAATTTCAACTCAGAAAAAGTTTTTAGAAGGCAGTCCTCAGAGAAGAGCCACACAAACTTCATAGCTTATGAAAGAATTAACTTAAGTGGAGAAAAATATGGTAGCTCTTTTCTTTTCTCCCCTCAACTCTTCTTACAGAGACCCCCTAGGATCACAAACAGTCACCACCCTGGCCATCGGCAGCACCTTATCAGCTGGCTACAACTCTTTGTCCTTGAGGCCAGCTCTGGACAAATAAAAGTGCTTCGAAAATTATTCCTATTTGTTTGTTAAAATCAGAAAGTGAGATATATATAGTTTTATTTAGGAACGTTAAAATTTTCTTACTCTGAAGTTTCTTCTTTTTCCATTTGGCTAAAATTTTATACACTCTGCAATAACATCTATGAGATAGTAGATAATGAATACTAATTCTATAATTTTGTTCTGAATAAATATTATTAAGAAAGATCTTTTTGAAGTTATTTTTTGAGATATAGGTGTTTTTTCACTTAAATGTGAAATGTGGTCAGTCTTAAGATGCATGTGAACATTATATCCTTTATTCCATCCAAGTTGCTGCAAAAAAAAAAAGAAAAATAATTATATCCTTTAAAATAAAAGTGGCAGCATCTTTAGCAAGAACAAAGAAGTACTCCTCACACCACCTGTTTTAAAACATCAGATTTCTATTAGGCATTTTCCCCCTGGGATTAGCTAAGACAGTTTTAATTTCATCGTGGGCATTGCCCTCCATCACCACTGGGAGGCTATTGGTAGTTTGCGCTGCCTGCATCATTCAATCAGCTTTCATCACTTGAAGGTAAACTTGAGCGCTGGCCGAGGTGGAGCAGGGAAGCTATGTCTTCACAGATCTGGGTGGAAAGGCTGGGCTGAGCTGGCCCCTTGGGTCTTATTTCTGTAAGAGAAACTGTTTCCTAAAATAAGATTAAGAGTTGCCCTGCATCACCAGGCAGGCTTTGGTGTACTCAGCCCAACCCTAGATTATGGTATAGAAAAAAATTCCTAAGGGTCAGCAAAGTTGGAACTTTTATAAATGAATTTGTACTGGAGAATTAAAAGAGGAATGGGAAACAAACAGCCCCAGGGAGCAGAGCAGAGTACAGAGAAGCATATATAGTGTGCCCAGCCTTGTATTCAGAACCTTTGCAGGACACTGAGCTAAGCAGCTCATGCTCTCTGCAGTTGCCCAGCGGAGGACTCTGATCCCAAAGAGCCCCTCCCTTGAGAAGACTCTGTGCATCGTCTACAAATCCCTGTTGGTCTCAGCCCTGGAAACCCTACCCTCACTCAGTCTAGCAAAAGTAAAATTTGCATTTCTTTTTATCAGTGAAACTGCTTGGAGAAGATCAATTTCCCAGTGGCAGCCAATAATTAACCCTTTGAAATACTGGAGCCACCAAACTCAAGTTCATTTCTTTTCGGCAACTAGAGATGCACATATTATTAAAGACCAGCACACATGCTATTCAGCTGTCGGTACAATTGCCCAGGCTGTTTCTTCTCTATGAGAGCCTTAAATCCAAAATGTTCACAGTCATGTTATCAATATCAATTCTCCTGCCCGTGCCCTTCTGCAGGTGTATGACTGCCTCCAGGAATTTAAAGAAAAGAAGCTAGTTCCCGCCACACCTCATGCACAGGTGTTATCCTGTGAGGTAAGGAGACTTCACCCCATGGGATAGCAGAGCTCTGATGTGATGCCGTTTTACCTATAGTGCTAGTTTGAATGAATTAAAGGATCTCATGGAAAACTTTGATTGATGATTATGCATCTAATAAGTGTTTTTAATTGAGCTTTAATGTAAGGAAGAAAAATTGGCCATCTATCTCCCCAAATTAAAACAAAAATCCCCACATTTTTAGCATGTGACCATCTCTCTGTTTTTCCTAAACCTTGGGTTCAATTTACATAAATAGGGTAATGTTATGGAAACTACTCTCAAATTTCTATCTCTAGCCTGAACCCTTTCCCTGAATTCCATTATCAAATATCCAACTGCCTCCTCCCCATCTCACCTGGATGCTGAATGGGCTCATCAAATTCACATGTCCCAGACTGAGTGCCTGGTCTTCCCCACTGCCCATCCACCCCACCCCACTCTTGTTGCAGCCTTTTCTATTGAGGAATGGCACCTCTGTTCTTGCAGTACTCAGGCCACAATCTGTGAGGTCATCTTTGATTCTCTCTTTCTCTCGTACCTCACACCCAATGTGATGGCAAATCCCGTCAGCTCTACTTTCAAAATATATTCAGAATCTCACACTCCTGTTCCACCTATGGTGAGCCATCATTGTCTCTTACACAGGTAATTGCAGTGTAGCCGCCTACTGGTCTCCTGCTTCTACTCTAGCCTCCTGTAGTCATTCCCAACATAGCAGCCAAAGAGATCCTTTTTTTTTTTTTTTTTTTTTTGAGACAGAGTCTCACTCTGTTGCCCAGGCTAGAGTGCCATGTCATCAGCCTAGCTCACAGCAACCTCAAACTCCTGGGCTCAAGTGATCCTTCTGCCTCAGCCTTCGGAGTAGCTGGGACTACAGACATGTGCCACCATGCCCGGCTATTTTTTTCTATATATATTTTTAGTTGTCCATATAATTTCTTTCTATTTCTAGTAGAGACGGGGTCTTGCTTTTGCTCAGGCTGGTCTCGAACTCCTGAGCTCAAACGATCCTCCGGCCTTGGCCTCCCACGGTGCTAGGATTACAAGCGTGAGCCACCTCGCCCGGCCCAAAGAGATCCTTTAAAAGCAAGTTAAGTCATGTCACCTCTCTGCTCAGACCCTTCTACTAACTTCCCATCTCAGAGTAAATAACAAAGTTCTTTCTCAGCTGACCGTAATCGAGCCACCATTGCCTCTTTGACTTTACACTCAGTGCTCTACCCGTTCACTCTGCTCCAGCCATATTGGCCCTTTGTGGTGGTTTAAATTTATCAGACATGCTCCTGCCGCAGGCCCTTTGCACTTTCTACTCCCCATGTCAGGAGTGCTCTCACCTATGTAGCCACATGATTTGCTTCCTCGTGTCCTTCCAGTTTCCACTCAGACATCACCTTCTCAGTGAGACATTCCCTGGTCACTTATCTAAACTTGCATCACCACCTAGCCACCTTCTCTGGTTTATTTTTCTTCTTAACTCTTCTCACCACCAAACAAAACTATTTATTTTACTTATATATTTTATTTATTGTCTGTATCTCCTCACTAGAATGTAAACCCCATTGTATATGGAAGAGAGTGGGGATTTTTGTCTGCCTGATCACTGCTGTTTTTGCATCACCTAACAGTGCCCAGCACATAGTAGGTGTCCAATAAACCTTTGCTGGATGGATGAATAAATGCAATCCATTTTACCATATTAAAAGAAATAGAAAAAATTCTACCCTCAATTCCAGTAATCAAAACTCAAATTGTTCTCAGTTGTCCATAGGAAAACACACACAGGGTATTTTATTCAGTTGTAATTCTAGCGAATGGAGGTAAAGCCTTATAAACTGTTTTCATCTGACTATGTGATGACTGATGATGCTCAGCTAATAAAGATTCATGGGGCTGATTAAAGTTTTGAGAGATCTTATGTCTTCTGAAAGCAGGTCTACCTAAACCACAGCAGTATGATCAGAATTTATTCTGGTTAGTAATTTTTTATTGCAATAAACATTAAAATTGCTAATCAAATAATACACCCTGAAATAGAAATTATTATTCCCATTTCCTATTTAAAGAATGGAGCATCCCATAGGATTAAGGTACCTGAGTTCCCCGGGTATTAATACTTACCTAGAGAAATTCAGATAGCTTAATAAACCTGTAAAGCATTGACATTAGCAAACAGCTACTTTAGAGCCACTAGAGGGAAAGTGCCTTGGTACATATTAATTAGTTCTTCCTCCAAGGCCATGCTCCAGGACTGGGGAATCGGGGTTTAGAGCTACCCCATATCTTGGATTTTACTTGCTGTAATAAAGTTTAATGAATAAGGAAGGATGGTCGCCCTAGACTTTTAAAGATGAAAAAGAAGTCTTCCATAACAGTTTTTTAGAGGTCAAGATTATGTTAGTCAGGATATATGTTATTCAGCCTGGGCAAGGTTAACTAGGTGAAAAAGATTTCTTAAAAATTTCATACTGTATTCTTTTCCATGAACCAGGTAGTGGAGCTATTACGTGAAACCTCTACTTCCCCTGAGATCCAGGAGCTGAGACAAACCCTCCAGGCTCCACACTTTAAGGCAAGTGTTTGCTAAAATAGAAAAGATATGCCCATCTGGCACATAGACAAAATTGGGAAGAAGAAATAAATGTGATGGAAAATGTGCTCTCTGAATAGATGTTCTATTACCGTACATGAGTGATCAACAGACTGTACTTAAATATGTGGGACTCAGTTGTGACTTGGTCAGTGTTGTCAATCATGGAGCCAAGCCTGCCATATTTATGAGGAGACATCCAGAACTTTCCACGATGTCCTGTTTCCCCCACAAAGCCATTGTTGTTTGAAATTCTTGGGGAACAAACAGGGAAGCTTCTAGTTAGAGAGGAATGACCTCCATACTTCCTTTCCAACCTGGGAATATTTTAAGTTTTAGATAAAGTATATGAAGGTATTTGGAATAGAGTATAATGATGATTGCCCCGTGAGGGGATATATGAAGAAAGTTTGATTGTAGAACAGAAACTTACCTCTTACTACTTAAAGATTTTGAGATCAATTTATCAACAAATTAGAACTTTAAAAGAATATCTGCATTTGGAGCACAGAAATTTATAAGTCAAAAATTTTACTTCACAAGATAACTATCAGTTGTCAAGTATCCTCAACAGCACACACTACTTAGAGAATTTTCTCTTAGTTCCAACTAAATTCTGTCTACCAATCTTGGGTAGGGCTGTAGAATGACAGCTTCCTCATGCTGTAAAATGAAAAGTCAACGTAGACGGCTATTTGAAGAAGCTCTTTGGTCATACCTTAAACCAGGGAGCTACTTTTTCTCATTCTGTTCCACATGGGTCCTTGGGTGTTCCTGACAAATTAAACCAGCAAGATGTTTTGACTACTGCCCCTCATTCTGCCTTAATTAGAGAAAATATTATGAAAATTGTTTTGTAATTCAAACTCTATAGGAGCACCACAGATTACATGGGCTTCCAGGAAACGAGAATATTACATTTTAACAGAAATAAAAGTATATTACGCATTGCTTAACCTCTCTATGCCTTATTTCCTTATCTGTAAATTGGGGATAATAAATGTACCTGCCTCACAGAATTACTGTAAAGGTTGAAGTAATCCATATAAAATGCTTAGAACTGTGCTTGGCATGTACATGTTGGTGTTTGTTGTTGTGTATCTGACATAGCATTGAGTCACCGTCTTCTAGATGGGTATGTCCCATGTGTGACATTTGTTCACCTTTTCCTTCACTGTGCCCAGGCCTTGCTCAGTGCTCATGACACCGTAGCGCAGAAGGATTTTGAACCCCTTCTCCCTCCACTGCCGGACAATATCCCTGAGAATGAGGAAGCAATGAGGATTGTTTGTTTGGTGAAAAACCACCAGCCCCTGGTAAGGAAATAATTTTATTTTTTCATTTAGAATTATACTAGCATTAATTGTGAACTAAGTTATATCTAGCAGTTACTCGGCCAGTAGTCTTGTCTGCAGTCGTAGATATGAGAGGACTTAAAAAAATTTGTGGAAAAATAGAATTAAAAGATAAAAATAAAAAATAGAAACTTTATTTCTCATTATAAAGTCCATCAAGTTCAAGATACTTTTGTAAGCTATGATACCAACCATTGAGTCCATACCTAAAGAACTGAGAGTCCTGGAAATTTAACCATGTCAATGGCATCTTTTTCACATTATTAACTGAGGAAGAATGGGCACCCTTTAAAGATTTTTTAAGATAAGAAACAAAGAAAAATCAAAAGGAGCCAAATCAGAACTGTAAGGTGGATGCCTAATGATTCCCAATGAAACTCTCACAATTTTTTTTGTTTGTTTGTTTGATGAGAGGTTTTTTGATGAGAACAAGAGCATTGTGGTGGAGATAAACTCCCTGGTGAAGCTTTCCCAGGCATTTTTCTGCTAAAGCTTTGGACAACTTTCTCAAAACACTCTCATAATAAGCAGATATTATCATTCTTTGGCCCTCCAGAAAGTCAACAAGAAAAATGTCTTGAGTATCAAAAAACCCGTCACCATGACCTTTGCTCTTGACCGATCTACTTTTGCTTTGACTGGATCACTTCCACCCCTTGGTAGGCATCGCTTTGATTGTGCTTTGTCTTCATGATCATACTGGTAAAGCCATGTTTCCTGTCCTGTTAAAATTCTTTAGTGAAGTGCTTCAGGATCGTGACCCTACTTGTTTAAAATTTCCATTGAAATCTCTGCTTTTGTCTGCAGCTGATCTGGGCACAGTGGTTTTGGCACCCATTGAGTGAAAAGTTTGTTCAACTTAAATTTTTCAGTCAGAATTGTGTAAGCTGAACCCATTGAGATGTCTGTGGTGTTGGCTGTTGTTTGTGTTGTTAATTGTTGGTCCTCTTCAACTAGGGCATGAACAAGAGGAATTTTTTCCTCAAAAATTGACACAAATGGCCTGCCGCTGTGGGCTTCATCTTCAGTATTGTCTAGTCCCTGCTTAGTTATCCATTTTTAAACTGCTGATTTCTCTGGGGAATTTGCCTCCACAAACTGTTCATAAAACATGAACAATTTCACCATTCTTCCACCCAAGCTTCACCATAAATTTTGTTCTTGCTTGAATTTTAACAGAATTCATGTTCCCATGATAGGGGCTCTTTCCAAACTCATGTCCTATGCTTCTTACTGCCTCAAACTAAATCCTATTCAGACATGTCATAACAAGTTAGTATGAGTTTGTTTTGGTGCAAAAATTTTTGAAATCCATGCATAGTTTTTTCATAATATGTATTTTCCATGAACTTTTTGAAGTCCCCTCATATAGAGATAATAATGTGTGTAAACTTAGATTTTTGCCTGTGGTTTCACTAATGTTTTCATAATGTTTTCACTAAGGAAAGCTTTTTGCTTAGTGTTTTTCTTTTCTGAAAAGTAAGACAAGACTTATAAGACCTGTTTTTGTGAGAAATAAGATGCATATATTTTATTTTATTATTTGGCTTTCTAACATATGCATATATTTCACGCCATTCCAATGCATTTGCCTAAGTTTTTCTCCTCTATTAATGGGAAACTAAGTAAGACATTAATCTGGTTCTCTAAGGATAGTCCTTCTGATTAGGTTTTAATTGTGGGCACTTTCTTTATATTTAGAAGGATCTAATTTTTTTCTTATGTCTATGTGGTTGGATTGAGACCTTGGGAAGCCAAAGCTGAATGGCCTTTCCTTTTGATGGCATAATATGACTGATAGGCCACAGAGCACTGTGTGGTCCCTCCCTCCCTGGTTTGTATGAATATCCTCGTCTGAAAGACCAGAGCTACACTGATTGACAGAAGCCACTAGAAAAATGGTCATGTTAGGTAAAAGAGGGATCTTATTGTATTCTCTCTCCAGGGAGCCACCATAAAGCGACACGAGATGACGGGAGATATCCTGGTGGCCAGGGTCATCCACGGTGGGCTGGCGGAGAGGAGCGGTAAGCTGGAGCAGCAGGGGACAGTGCCACCAGAAAAATAGCAAACCCTTGATTGTTGAGTCTTCTTTCCAGAGAAACCCCTCTTTCCTAACTTAGGTCAGGGCTTTGATAAGTTCCATTGCTTGCTTAAAGCAGCAAAGAACAAATATTCCAGAGAAATCTTACTCCCCCTCCCTTTCTAGGCACCATGTTAATGCTCTCTCAGTTTACATTGTCATGGAACCCTCACATGGTAAGGATCGTTATGCTGTCTTATAGATGAGGAAACTGAGGCTGAAAGAGATTAAGTAACTAACTTGCTCAGGGTTAACATAGTTCGGGTCAGAATTTAAGTCCAGGTCTGCCTGACTCTATATTCCCAACTTTTTCTCTCCACTTGGTCTTTCTCCTTTCAAAAAGGCATAGCTCTTCCTCATCTTAAAATGCATTTCACTCACTCTTTCTACCAGTTAACCAAATTTTCATCCTTTCACTGCTGTGCTTCTGAAACAAGTGGTTCTCCACCTGCCACCCCATGTCCCCACCTCCCACAGCCCCTGAAACCTGGCACATGGTTTATGCCTTAGCGTTCTTACCATACATATTAATACCAAGGATGTCCTAGTCGCTAAGTCCATTGACCCTATCTCCTTGGTTATATTTCTATTTCTCTACTACATTCGATGCTGTTGATACCTTTCTTGCAGTTTTCATCATCCTTGGTTTCTGTTGCATGACATGACCCTGTTTCTTGTCTCATCTGTCTGACATTTCCACTCTTTTACCTCATATTTCTAAAGGCTTAATCTTAAACCCCAAGTTTCTCCACATTTTCCCTCCCCCCCCATTTTATTTTCATTTATCATTTACTTATGACCCTGACATCTTTGTTTTCACTGCCATCTTCTTATCAATGTTCTGGTTCCATTTTATAATATCGGATTAGCAAAAATAAAAATATCACAGTCAGTTAACACCACGTGCTGGTGCAAAGGTGGAAAAATGGAATGCTCACACATTTCTGGTGGCAGTGTAAGTTGGAATAACCAGTTTGCTTTATTATTATTTTACAATAAATTAAAAAATTTTAGAGCATACTTGGGTAAGTGAATTTGTTAAATAGCTATGGGGATAGCTACCCCTATTTTTTTTTTCCGATCTCTTTGTATCCTTTGTTTGTGTTCCTGTTTGCCTAGGGTTGCTATATGCTGGAGACAGACTAGTGGAAGTGAATGGAGTCTCAGTTGAAGGACTGGACCCTGAACAAGTGATCCATATTCTGGTAACAGTCTTCTCTGTTTTGCCTTCTTGTTCATGACTTAGTGAAATGCCAAGGCTGAACTGGGACTGTAAAGCCCACATGCGTGCACTGTAATGTGACAGGGATTTGGTTTCTCTTGACAGCTTCCTCTCTCCTTGCCCCACCCTTGTCTGTCACCATGCAGTGTGGTGACCTTCCTCCTCTACCCACCAGAAGTTCTGGCCCCAGCTGGGAAACTTCCCTTTCCGAGCTGCCCCTTCAGCCTCAGGGAGATTGCCAGGTCCCCAGGTCCCTTGTCACCTGGGTTGCTCCATTGGAAACTGTGCCCAGGGTGGGCAGAGTGAGACTTTGGAGGGGAGTCTGGACCCGAGCACACCACCCTTGCTCCCCTAATATAGCTGAAATCTGTTTAGCATCTTCCTCGAGAGCAGCTTTGGGAGGAGAAAGAAGTCATCAGATGGCAGCATATAGAGAGGGAGACATCCTTGGTGGCTCTGCCACTGTTCCTTGGTGGCTGGAGCTGGGGCTTTGTAACCTGATTACACAAGCCTTCAGTCTCTGTCAGGTTCCCATTCCTACCCCTCAGACCATTCCTTGAATCACAATTCAGTTGCTAATAGCCAAAGCAACATGTTCCCCACTTATCTGCGCCCATGCACACCCCATGTGTGGAGCCTGAGGTTGATCACTATACATTATATAGACCAGCGGGTCTCAGACTGGGCTCCCGAGGGAACTCCAGGTTTTCATGGTGATGGCTTAGAGACTGAGGTGAGGAGTGGTACGTACTATAAGGGATATAGCAAACACCTAAATATTTTGCAAGCCACTGCTGCAAGATTCTATGTTCTATACAAGGTGCTGCAAAGAAAGCTTGAGGTACTGTAAGTCACAGGCATGCATGCCTCTACCTCAGCCCTTCTGGTGTCAGCTGTCAAGTTGCTGAGTGGGATTGTGAAATTCCTAAGAGTAAGAGTAGGGTCTTGTTAACCTCTAGATTATTAATGCCCATCATGGTGTATGTAACAGGGAGATTCTTACCTCTCCATTAGGCTGGGAGGTTCTCTGTCTCCCCCATCAGTTTGAGGACTCTTCATTGCTGCTGTTAGTTTGGAAACTTGTCAGTTCTCCCAGAAAACTTGGGAGCCCCTCTTCTTCCCCATTAGACTGGGGTATCTGGTATAGAAATATGTTCAGTAAATGCTTACTGAGTAAGGAATGAGGAGGGAAAGCCAGACAGAGAGCTCATGTCTTCCCCAGGGCCTGTGGGAAGAAGACCTTGCTGGGTGGGTATTTCTGTTGGCAGTGAGGTGGAGGGTCCCTGGAAGTGGCCACCTCAGTGTGGGTTTTATCAGACCAGTGACCTCAGAGCCCCACAATAGGGCAGAAGCAGAAATAAATTGCTTCCACATTTCCATTTCTGGATGGTGACAGGTACCTGTTGAACCCTTATGAAAGTCTCTGTGGGGAACGCCACCATTAGACCTGGTCACGTTCAGTTGTAACCCCATCTGTCAAGCCCCAGTAGCCCTGCTAGCTCCGTGATGTGCCATTCATGTCCCTTTGTCATTTCCTAGGCCATGTCTCGTGACACAATCATGTTCAAGGTGGTTCCAGTTTCTGACCCTCCTGTGAATAGCCAGAAGATGGTAAGAATTTACTGAGCCTTTGATCTCGCATAGATTAAATCCCCATATAATAATAGCAGTGACCTATTGTGTGGGATAACATTACTACCCTCTGCACTGTGTTGGATGTGTGTTCAATACCGTGTTGGGTATTTTTCTACACTGATGACCTGAAAGGCAAAATGAGTAAATGAATATGGTAAAAGGAGGTGGGGTACTAAGAAGTCAAGAAACAACATCAAAAATGGTGACAATATGAGCAAAAACTTCTCCAAGCTGAGAGATTCTATTCCCAAAGATACTTTTTCCCACAATGCTTAGATTCAGTTCAGGAGGAAAGTTCTCTTTTTTGGTGAGGGTGGAGAGGAAAGACAGGAGCAGTAGATGGAGGAGTGGGAGAAATGGTTTTAAGTAGTGATGGCCCATGGCTACGGTTCTCCTGATGGTACCATTGTGCACCTTCTGATGGCACCATTATGCACCTGCCGTCAGGTGTACGTTCGTGCCATGACTGAGTACTGGCCCCAGGAGGATCCAGCCATCCCCTGCATGGACGCTGGATTGCCTTTCCAGAAGGGGGACATCCTCCAGATTGTGGACCAGAATGATGCCCTCTGGTGGCAGGCCCGGAAAATCTCAGATCTTGCAACCTGTGCTGGGTTAATCCCTTCTAAACATCTTCTAAAAAGGTAAGAAAAGTCATTGCTCTTGGACTCAGGACTGGGCCATCAGGAAATAAAATGTTTTTTCAGGCTTCTGTTACTGCAATTAAGATGAGATAAAGGAGAGGAGCAAATGGACAAACACACACGAACTGATTTATAAGTCCTCATGTCAAATTGTTGATAGAGCCTAAGCATCTTAAATACCAAGGGGACCAGAATAATCATATCAGCTAGAAAAGAGAGAAAAGTGTTTGGAAAACTAAATCAAACTTAAAAAGTGCTATGGTCTGAATATATCTCTCCCCAAATCCATATGTTGAAACCTAATTCTCAGTGCAATAGTATTCAGAGGTGGGGCCTTTAGGAGGGCTCCGTCCTCATGAATGGGATTGGTGCCCTATGAAAGAGGCCCTAGGGAGTGTGTTTGCCCCCTCTGCCATGTGAGGACACAGCGAGAAGTCACCATCTGAGGCAGGTGAGGCAGAGAGTGGGCCCTCACAAGACACTGAATCTGCCAGCACCTTGATCTGAGACTTCTCAGCCTCCAGAATGTGAGCAATACATTTCTGTTGTTTATAAACTATGAACAAAACTCGGGCTATTTTGTTATAGCAGCCCAAACAGACTAAGACAAAAAAGCATTACTCTTTCAAGGCCTAGTTGAGATCTCACTTACTGAATCTCAACCCACCACCCTTGCCTTAGGCTACTGAGATAACCAAGAGAGTGAGTGAAGATAGGAGAAGCAGTCCAAGCCTCAACCAACGTTAAGAGATCAAGAAGAAACAGAACTAGCAAAAGAGATTGAGAAGGAATGACCAGTGAGGCAGGATGAAAATCAAAGCTAGTTGGTATCCTCATGAACTACATCAGCTTCTACTGAGAGGACCAAGAACTGACCATTAGATTTAGTGATATGAAAGTCACTGGTGATCTTGATAAAAGCAATCTCAGTGGAGGAGTGAGGCCAAAATCCTTATTAGAGTAGGATTTGAAGAAATTGATGACAATGAGCATGGTAAACTCTTTGAGAAATTTTGGTACAAAGCAGAGCAGAGCAATAGAGAAGTAGCTAGAGGAAAAAGTGGAACAGTATGAGAGAAATTTTTAGATGAGGTAAATAATGCTAGTGGGATAATACAGTGAGAGGGAAAATTTTTATGATATGGGAGAAAGAAGAGAATTGCTGTTGTCGATGCCCATGAGCAGGTGGAAGGAGATAGAGGGGTTGGCCTGATACAGAATCATAAGCAGTTCATCCCTAGGAAGAGTACCAGGAGGGCAGGCAGAGCATATAGGCACCGTTGAGGGTGGAGGATATGGTACAACCCTATGGACATTCTCTTCCAACTGCTCTTTCTTAGTGAAATGAGAAGCAATGTCATAAGCTGAGAGTAGGGTGGGTAAGGAGGTGTTGGGAAGGAGAGAGGAGAAGTCTTGAACAATTTCCACGAGGGTGGAGAGCAAATAGGTAAATATAGTATGATCAACATTAAGGGCCTACTTAAGTTAAAGGTCATAAACGTGAAGTGGCTCTGGGGAGCATGTCCAGATTAGACAGAGGCTTGGAGTTAACAACAAACCACTGAGGGCCAAGGAAGTGATTATGGCAGTTAAGCTGTTAAGGAGGGAGATGAAGAAATGAAGCAGGTGAGGATCAGTGAGAAGGAGGTAGGATAAATGGATGATAGGTTCTTTGGGGGTTGGGAGAAAGAGAGGTGTCGGTGGAGAAAGGGATGCTAGAAATTGAAATTAAGGAGAGATTGCAGTCATTGGTACTGAAAAGGTCTTGAGTGTGACAGTGGGAGGCTGTGGCTGAGGTAGGATGAGGGAAAGGTCACTAGAACAAAGGAGATCAAGAACCTGAGAGGCCAGGCTATTAGAAGGGGCATCTACATGCTTGCTGAAATCATCGAGAATTATAATCAGGTAGTGCTGAGAGCTTGGGAGCGAGCAGGGGTGATCTGGTGATGGCTACCAGAAGAGTGGGGGGATAACATTCAAAGGGGGAGGCTCCTAGGGAAGAGGGAGAATGATCTGGAAGTGGCAGCGAGAAGCAAGGACAAGCACCCCACCTCCAGGGGCAGTGGAACGAGGGCATGTGCAGTGGTGTGCTGCCACCCTCTGACACAAGCCACTGTGGCATCTTCTCACGTCCACATTCAGAGAAGTCAGAGTGGTACCTTAAATCAGCCGCAGTGAGAGTACTGACACTACAGAAATCAGCACGACCATGAGTCAGGGCTCTCTTCCCCCAGAGCTGGCCCACAGCACACCCCTGGGAGTGGGAGAGGAAACAGCCACCTCTTGAAAGCTGCAGGGGAAGCAGTGACCCCAGGGAGGGCCGGGTTTCAGTGAGAGCAAGAAGGTGGAGGACTCAAAGAAGAGGCTGAGGCCTGAGAGTTTGCTGAAGATTTGCTGTGAGCTCCAGAGGTGTGTGGAAGGGTTCGGGGAGAGGTGGCCGGGCCTTACAGGGATTACAGTTCAGGGATAAGGATGACCTGAGCGTGGGAGCTGAAGGACATGAACAGGGATAAATAAAGGCCTAATGAGATTAGTCCTCATGGTTTCAGGGCAGAAAGTGGTGAGGAGGCTCAGGTCGGGGTCTTGCAAGGAACACACAGAAATTGTGGGTTTATTGGGCTAGCGTACAAATAAAGGACAATAGGAAGTTGTAATGTTGCTTTTAGTAATTGCCACATGAAGATATAATACGAAAATAAGAACTTTAAACCATTTTATTTAGGAGTACTATGTCAATAGCAGAATCTACACAAATGTCTTAGCAGGCACAGAATGAGAGAAGGTACCTCAAGTTCCCCTGATTCCCAGTCAGAAAACCAGGAGGGCCCCAGGAGGACTGGAAGAGAATTTTGAAACCAAATCCATTGCCACATCTTTGCAAGAGGTCTGCCCAGAAAATAGGCTGATGTGGCTTTTGAGAAGTCACTTAATCTCTCAGAGCCTCAATAAATGAGGTTCATGCTGTCTGCAAATAATTTTTCTCTCTTCCCATGTAAAGTTCACTATGAATAAAAATTAATGGGGAATCTTGTTAAAAAGATTCCTGGGCCCTATTCCCAGAGACTCTGATTCAGTAGATCATGAACATAGCCCAGGAACCTGCAGCTTATCTAAGTGCCTCAGGTCCTCATGGAAAGTGGTGTGAGGAGCAGCATTGTGCTAAGGAATAGTGGACGAGCATGTAAAACATTTTTGTGCTCTTTATAAGAAGAGTGACAGATATTTTCGATGCAAATAGCTTGGTTTTTGTTTTTTAATTTTCTACAGGTAGAAAATCATATCTGATTTTAGAAGATTGTGAAAGAATGGAGAGGAAGGCCTCTCCCAAAAGGGCATATTAATGGAGAGTAATACCCTTCTAAAGGAGTGTGGAATCACTTGACATAAATTTGAGTAGTCAGAGGTTGATGGTTTGTACTAAAGCAGCAAATATTTTTGGCAAGTGGACATGACTTGGGAGTTGGATGAAGACATATAGGACATCCTTTTGTAAGAATGAGAAACCAGGGGCTCCCAGAGGAGAAAGGCATGGGTGAAGCCTGAGGAGGGAGGTGATTGAGAGAGAGAGAGAGAGAGATCAGATTACAGGGTGAACTAACCAGGGAGCGGCCAGCAAAAGTACAGAAGGCTACAAAGCAGGAAACAGATACTTAGTGGGCCATCACCTAACTAGGAATCGAGAACCTGGGCTCCTAGCCTGCATGTACTATGAGTTAAAATACTTTAATTATGCAGTGGATATTTCTGGAAGAATACACAAGAAACTGGGCAGATGGGAGGGAAGAAGGCTTACTTATTTATATTGTTAAAATTTTTACTATGTGCATGTATTATCTCTTCAAATAATTAATGAATCAGAATGCCTTGCCTGTCTATGCTAATTAAGAATTTATAGCAAGGTTTTACATATCATAGTTGTCAAAATGCCTTCAACATGCACTGAGCCCCATTTCATAAATGGGAAACTAAGTTTCAGATGTTCAGAGATTTGTCTAAGATCTCAAGGAAGGGAAGCAAGACTGGAACCCAGGTCTTTTAATCCCAGTCCATCACTTTCTAGATTATATCATAGAATGCTCCTTGCCACTAACTGTTCAACCTCCCCACACTGCTTGACTTCCCTGGATCTGTTTCCTCATTTCTAAAGTAAGGAAAGTGGACTAACTTGGTCCTTCTTAAACTCTAGTATGAATTAGAATCACAGGGGGAACTTGGTTTAAAAATGCCGATGCCCTGGCCTTATCTCTAGAGAATCAGAGGCCAAAGACCTGGGGTGCCCAGATCTATCTATCTGCATTTTAACACACACCTCAGATATCCTCCAAAGTTTGAGAGAAGCTCAACTAGATTAGTGCTTTTCAAACTTTAATGTGCGTTTGACTTACCTGGGATCTTATTAAAACAGAGATTCTATCTAATTTGGAAGGTTTGGGGTGAGGACTGGGATTCTGCATTTCTAACAAACTCCCAGGCGAAACTGATGCTGCAGTTCTGGGAACCACAATTTGAATGGCAAGGAACAGAGGATCTTGAAGATCTTCTCTTGCTCTAAACTTCATAGTGTCGAATAAGAGAGAAAGAAGAGCAATTTTGCTTAGAAAGTTGCTTTGAGGTAGATGAGGAAAGGGAGACCGGCTCAAAGGAATTGCTGGGAGGAGACCCAGAGAAAGAGGAACAAGTCAACAGAGGTTTCAGGTGCCAAGAAAGGTGAGGCCTTGTCCTGGAGCCCAGGGGTGGTGCTAGAGAGAACGCAGAAGGAGCAGAGTCATCTAAAGGAACCGCAAAGACTCAGTCTGAGAGGGAAACTGAACATGCTACTAGGATTCCAATGAGACCACGAAGACAGGCTACCATGACCGAGAGGCAAGTTACCATAGGTCATTTACTGAAGTTCCATGCATGTGAACCTGTGGTCACAGGCCAGAATGTCACTCTAAGTCTGTGTTACTCTGGAAAGAGCCTGTGAGGCAGGAAAAGTGATGAGAAAGACAGTATGTTTGGGGAATGTGTTCGGCAATGTGTTTGGAGCAGAAATCACCCTTTTCGCTTGGGTGAAGGCAGCAGGATTCTAGAAAACATGCTGTTTGTAGTTGTCCTGGGTCTTTCTCACTTGGGTTAACCTCGGTTGGTTTTGGTTTTTTCTCACAGTGTATTTCTTTTTTGCATAGGAAACAACGGGAATTCTGGTGGTCGAAGCCGTACCAGCCTCACATCTGCCTCAGATCAACCATGTGTGAGTATGTGGCTACCTCAAATCCAACATGTGTCTGTCTGGGGAAGCCTGCTCCCTCTCTCCCAGGGCTGGCTTCCAGCCCAAGAGAGGGTCTCTAAATGTCCCTTCTGCCCCCCAGTAATTTCCCTGGCAGCCAGCCATTTGAAGTCCTACCATAGACATTCATTCCTTTGGATTTAGAAAAGTTTTCAGTTTGTGAAGATGCAAATGTTCTTGTGTTGGTAACACCTTAAGTCATCCCTCCCCAACTTGAAGTCCTCCAAGATCTCTGCAGCTCATGTGTGCACTATGCATAGATTGGCAAGCAAGGCCTCATAGCCACGCAAACCTGCATTTGGGTTCCATCAACTTAGGGGCTTAATTTTCACACTGTTCAGAAGCACTGATTGACAGTGTGTGTGCCTTTGATGAATAAATATGGGACTGAATTATTACTGAATTAGTGCAGTTCGATTGCTAGACAATATTATTTAAATAGCAGTGTGGGGGTGGTGGTTAATAAAGGGCTCCGTGGTGGTAAATGCTTATGAACTACTTATTGCCTCAGTAAAGGGTGCTGTAGCTTGGCAGAGCCCAGCTGGAAACTGTTGAGTAAGGCCCTTCCAAAATGGCCCTCAGGTGGCCCCTGGAAAGGAGTTAAGGAAGGGGATGGGGCACCAGGAGGAGGGAGGGGGCACAGTGGAAGGGCACTAAGGTAGACGACAGCGCCAGCTTTACAGATTTGCCGTGGCAAGCCATCATGCACTTTATTATTTCTTGCTTCTTTAAGCTAAAAATTATTTTTCTTTTTATTTCCCTATTGAAAAGATATGACAACTATAACGACTTTTTTTTATTTTTTGAGATAGAATCTTGTTCTGTCGCTCAGGCTACAGTGCAGTGATGTCATCGTAGCTCACAGCAACCTCAAACTCCTGGGCTCAAGCCATCCTCCTGCCTCAGCCTCCCGAGTAGCTGGGACTACAGGCACTTGCCACCACGCCCAGCTAATTTTTCTATTTTTAGTAGAGATGGGGTCTTGCTCTTGCTCAGGCTGATCTTGAACTCCTGAGCTCAAGCGATCCTCCTGCCTCGGCCTCCCAGAGTGCTAGGACTATATAGGTGTGAGCCACCGTGCCCAGCTTATAAAGACATTTTTCATTTTTTTTCTTGCTTGTCCTTTTGCCTATAAAGACATTTTTGAAAGAAGAAAACACTCGTATTCTTTCTCACTGACAATATTTTCATATTACCTTTCAGTTACGAATACATATTTTACAAGGTTACAGTAATAGCTGCAATACTACTTTTTTAAAACTTATTTTATCAGGAAGGTTTTTCATGACATAATCTTCCTAGTGATATTTTAGTTATTTCTCTCATGTTTTGAAAAAGCCTTTTTTTTTTGTACCAAACTGGATTGAAAGAATGCTTTATTTTCCTATTTCATTTATCAAAGGCACATGGAAATGCTAACTAGAGCTTCTAATCAACATTTGATAACCATCTGTAGTATGACCCTGGTTGACATTTAATTTGCTTATGCAATCTAAATATGATTCATGTTAGACTTTTTGGAAAGTACACACTGAAAGTAGTTTGCATCACCCTATTATTATCCTCACAAATCTCTAAGTCCAGAAGCCTCAGGGTTGCAACCACTGACTTAAAGGGTCACATATCACAGGGAATATTTCGGATGGAGCATGATCATTTTCTAAACTACTAAATCATTTCTTTAACAACAGTTATAGATGATGATGTAGATGCTGCTGCAATAAATATCATTTTGTCATTTTCTGCTCTGCTTTAATCTTACCATAGGAAAAAATAATCTCAGGGGCAGGCTACTGAGTTCAGAGGTAGAGGCAATTTTATTAATCAAGAGTTATTAAAAAATTCAAGGCTTATGTTAGTTTGCAGATGGTTATTAAAAAGTTGTTCACTGAAGATGCACTTAGTTAAGTTGTTATCCCTCTTTCTTTCTTTCCTTCCCTTCCTTTCATTCTTTTTCTCTCCTTATTTCCTTCCTTCCATTCAAGATTTGAGTTCCTAAAATATGCTGAACTAAGCACATTAATTCAGAAATCAGTAGAATGCAACCCTTTTAGAGCTTGTTGGGATGGAGGTGAATGGGATCTACTAAAAGCAAATAGATCTCCATTCCCAGCAAGGCTCACACATGTATTAGTTTCTATAGGGCATTCATTTATCATTTTGTTACTAAATCTTCACTGAATTTCTAGAGAATAAACCCAGAACGTTAATTATAATAATTTTGGCACTTTTCTTTTCTTATTGTAAGTTAACCTGAGAAACTATAGCATAGACTGTCATGTTCTTTTTTTCCTGCTTCAACTATTTGCCTATACCCAGCAATTTCTATGGAAGAAGGTAAGAAATAGTATTTAGAAAACATCTCTTATTTCTAAAATCTCCTAGAAATTTCCTGTGCTTTTAAAACTTCCATTCAGTTCAGCTATTTTTTAAGCTCTTCCTATGTACCTAGTAGTGTGCTAGTCATTAATACCCTGATTTATAAAAAGATGTCATTCAAAAGAATGCATGCAAAGTGTAATTATTCTAACACTGAGAGGAATAAAGAAAAAGAAGTAATATTTATACGTAACTCCAGAGTTTAACACAGCACATGGTAAGAACTCAATAAAAGTTGTAAAACTGATCAAATGTTTTGTTTCAACTGCCTTAAACACGTTGCATAAAAATAACACTATAGGGAAATTACTATTGTTTCCATTTTATGGATGAAAAGATTGAGGTTCAGAGAAGGTAAGAACAGTTGTCAGAAGTTGCAAATGGTGCAATCTGGATTCAAGCCCCCATCTGTCTGAAGGGCTCCTGCCTCAGGGGAGAAATGGGACCTTCAGTTATCATTCTACCCTTTTCCATGCCCAACCATCTGGATGACTCGCGATGTCAAATATACACGCACCTGAGCATATGTACGTGTGCACACACATAAAAAAGAAAGCAAGATGATGTCTGCTTTTGGAGAGGGGAGAAAAGAGAGAAGAACCATCCCCTTAGCCACACTCATGTTTCATCCCTGAAATTGGAAAGGGAGAGCAACTAACTGCAAAAGAGGGACTTTTGAAAACTGATCTATGAGCCTAGGGCTCTAGCCCGTGTCCCCCAAGGACAGGAGAGGTGTATGACACAGGCAGGTGATAGCAGAAATGGGTGCAGAAGGAGGTAGGAGAGGGAGGCAAGTCTAGGGTGCATGCTTTTCTGGGTTTATTACCCAGAGCCACATTGCAGGCTGCTTGGGCATAGCCCTGGGGAAGGGCTGGGGACTCTATGTTCTTGGTGAGTAATAAGCCCACTGTCTTAGCTTGGGCTGCCATAACAAGATATCACAGACTGGGTGGCTTAAACAACAGATGTTTATTTTCTCACAGTTCTAAGATCAAGCTTCCAGCAGGGTTGGTTTGTGGTGAGGCCTCTCTTCTTCGTTTGCAGATGGCCACCTTCTGGCTGTATGCTCACGTGGCCTTTCCTCTGTGCATGGTTGGAGGGAGAGAGAGAGCTCTCCAGTGTCTCTTCGTCTTCTTACAAGGCCACCAGTCCTATCGAATTGAAGGGCCCCAACCTTAAGACCTCATTTAACCTTACTTAGCTCCTCGGAGGCTCTATCTCCAAATACTGTCATACTGGGAGCTAGGGCTTCAACATATGGATATTGTGGGTACACAGTTCAGTCCATAACACCCACCCTAGCTGGTAATGTGGAATTATTGATTTGGGGAGAGCATAATCATGGACCTATCTTAGATCCCAGAGTCACATAACAGAAAAGTCAGGGCTTCTTGTGCTGTTACTGGAGAATCACGCCTGGTCTCTGTGCCTTCATCTGCAAACCAGAAATGACAATTGTAATTTTTGTTTGCCTTTTGAAAAAACTTCTAGTTATGTCCTGGGAACTAATGAACTCACCGTTGTTACAAATGGCTAATCTGGAAAACAGTCTTTAAGTGAATACAAGGGAGTGAATGACAGTGCTGAAAATCTCAACCATGTCACTTGTTTATCTGTGCCCCTACCTCTATGAGACAGTGTTATTTCATAAAATTTTTCATGTTTTATATTTCATTTAAAAGCATGAATGAATTGTGTGACTTTTAAGGGGGTGGTGATTTGTTACTTCCTGATATTATAGCTCATTATACAGACTTCTGGAATGTGGATAACCTTCATTTCTTCAACCACCATTTGTTGAGCATTTGAGATATGTTGGGCACTATGCCAGGCATGAGAGAGGTACAGTGCTGAAAGAGAAAAAAAAAACATTTTTTCAGAATGTATATTCAAACCAAATATTTTGATATTCAAAGGAAAATTTACCTACTATGTGCAAGACACTCTCCTAAGCTCTGTAAAGTGTGTAAAAACTAGTAAGACAGTTCCTGCTTTCAAGGAGCTATCTAGGAGAGCAAATGAGGCAAACACCCAAATGGTTACAGAAGTGGAGTAGATGTGCAGTAGCAGAGAGTTCAAGGTAGTGGAAGAAAGTGCTAGGCAGGTTCATAGCAGCGTATTGATTTTTATCAGCGTTTGAGATGGACCCTGAAGCATTACGGGCTCAGGGAACAGCGAAAGCAAGGCACAGAGGAAGAAACATGGTATCACTCTATTCTAATAGTAGCATAAGATATGTGAAGGAGAGAAGTGGAAAACAGGCTTCCTAGTTGGGTTTGGATCATGTTGTGCAGGGTTTGAGTGTTAAGATAAGTGGTTTTTAAAGTTATATTCATTCCTTTATTCTCTTATGTACACATTGAAGGTAAAAATAATTAACATTTACTGAGCACTTACCATGTGCCTGAGCTTTTCATGCATTATCTCAATTCTGTTCTATGTGGTAGGTATTATTACTATCCCCATTTACAGGTGGAAAACAGGGGCTTAGAGATAAACTAATTTGTCCAGTATTCAAAAGCCTGTGCTTTTTGTCAGGCATGGTGGTATGTGTCTATAGTCCCGGCTACTTGGGAGGCAGAGGTGGGCGGATCACTTAGGTACAGTGAGCTATGATCTTGCCTGTAAATAGCCACTGAACTCTAGCCTGGGTAAGATAGCAAGACTTTGTCTCTAAAAAAAAAATTGAAAAGCCTATGCTTTTTAAATTTTTAACCATTTTATGTTATAGAACCTCTCAAATCACAGATTTTCATTTAATATGGTAGAGTCCTTTTTATATCTCCAAATGAGCAAGAGTTGTAAGAGTAACATTAGTGCAAGATGGTCTGAGTTTTATTGACATAAGCCTATACATAGGGAATTTTGTTTTTAATGCTGACATGTTTGAAGTTCTATTTTTCCCTTTCCATGCTCTTTTATATTATAGAAGATGACATGAAGATTGACGAAAAATGTGTGGAAGCAGGTAACATTTCCTCTTAATTGATTTACCATTAGAAGAAATATGAAGCACTTCATCTATAAATTATCTGAACCAGAGTCGGCCAGTGGGGCCATGGGCTTTTCCTGTGGAAGAAATGTGTAAATTGACCCTTCTACCCTCATCCTTTTTCTGTGGTTCTGACACTTGGAAGGAGAAGTAGTGGGAATGCCTCCAGCCTCCCACCAACCTACTAGAGAACATTCTAGAAAACAGTATCTTGGCAATGATGTCAGGAACACTTAATAACACTCAGCATATCAGACGGTGGAACACTTGGAAACTCCTATGCTTTTTGTAGACTATCATAAAATATTGTAATATCAATTTTTTATAAAGCAAAATATATATTTTGTTATTAAGTTTGATGCCATCTTCTGGTGGATTCTGGCATAGATAGTAGTGGGTTCCAAAATTTTGAGAAATATATGAAAGCTTTTTACATTTCTATACTTCTTTTTTTTTTGTAAATTGGGAGAAGGTTTTTCAAATCTAGTGGCAGAACTAAGATTGGCTTAAAAATCACTAGAATTTTGTCAGGAGACTAGTTGGAGAGACTTTAGTCTGACAGGTGATTTTATGTTGGCTTTATGGGCTAATCTAGTTTTTAGAAATGAAAGAACAATATGAAATTTTTAAATAGTGAGTTTTTCAAAGATTCACATATATCTCCCATAACAGCTACAGAGTAATGTTGACACTATGTTTATTTTACCAAGTACACATTCTGTTTTCGTTTTAACTTGCAGTAATACTCATTTCCTTTCTGTAATTTTAATTATGATCTTACTAGATAATACATTCACATAATTCAAAATTTAAAAACTACAAAAGTATATTTAGTAAGAAGTTCCTTTCTTTCTAGGTCTCCTACTCAGTTTTCTTTCCTAAGGGAATAAATATTATCAGTTTATTTGGCATCTCTCCAGACATCTTCTGAGAATATAGAAGCAATGATGTATATTTTTCTCCTCTCTCCCTTCTCATCTCCACCTTCTTTTTCACAAATTCATATATGAATTTGGTGGTATGCTATGCACACTTCTGTTCTTAGCTTTTTTACTTACCGTTATATATCTTGGAGTTGATTCTATCTCAGTCCATACAGAGCCTCCTCTTCTTTGTTTTTTAACAGCTTGTTATTGCACACTTGTACAATTAGACATTTATGTCCGATTTTTTCTATTATAAGCAGTGCTACAATGAATAGCTTTATAAATATGTCATTTCACACATGTGTGGGTTACCTTAGATGCAGCATTGCCTGATTCAAGCGTGCATGTATTGGAAATGTTCAAATTGCCTTCCATAAAAATTCTAGTTTCTTAGTTCTTAATCTCTTTGTAAAACTCTAACAAGAATTGTTTTAACTAATGAGGAAGTTGGTTTATCTCACATTTCTCAGCCGCCTGAACAAACTTGCTCAATCAGCGCTTCCTGCGCTTGTCCTCCCTGCCACACTGCCCTTGCTGTGGAGCCCCCACTCGTCGACATCTGACATCTGCCAGCTCTCGGCAGCAAAGCTGTGCCATGTCCAATGGTCTACAGGGGTTTCCCGTGACATTCCACTTGCCCCTTCTCTCAGAGCCTCTTTTTGAATTTCATTTTATTTATTCTCTTCTACGTTATCATTTTATTTACTTGTTTTAAGCTCCAGCTGCCCCCCGATTGTCATTATAGCACAATGCTGAATACCATGTATCTTATTTAAGGCTTATGTATGTCACAGGGACACCACGGACTTGACCTGGATTTAGGAAAAAAATTTAAAAGGTGGTGTGTGGGTAGAAGCATAGGCCAGGGAATTAGATCATTAAAACATAGACTCAATGTAGATAGTAATGTAATGACATTTTTGGTTTTTGCCTCCATGGAAAATCATAGATGAAGAAATATTTGAATCTGGTAAGTAAAAAATGAATATCTGGTACTGATTTTTAAATGTATATTCCAAATTTTGGTATAATTTGAAGACATATTTAGAGTTATGATACAATAATTGTTTAAATATATCAACAGTAAAAAAATTAAAGTTAAAAAGTAACTATGATGATAGATACGTTAATTTGCTTCATGCTAGTAATCATTTTACCATCTATATGTATCCCACAACATCATATTGTCAATGTCAAATACGCATTATAAAATTTATTTTAAAACAATACAGCAACAGTGCTTTTCATAGGACTAGTATTGTCCCTGAGGCAGCATTTTTGGGATTCTGTGGGGGCATTTTTTGGTTGTCACATTGATGAGGGCACTGCTGGCTTTTAACTGGTGGGAATCAGGAATGGTAGATATTCTACGGTGTATGAGACTGCCCTGCACAAGGGATTGTCCCTAGACCCACATACCTTTTGGGTGTCCTGCTGGACAAAATTCATTATAAATACAAATGGGTAGTTCTTTAATACACCGTAAGTTTTCACAAGACATAAAATGAAAAGCCCGGTGGTTTAGAAGACAGTCATTATGGAGAGAGACAGTCAAACAGAATGCAGACATTGCCTTACAATTATTGAATAATTTATTCCACACATCCTGTCTATTCCATATTGATAGTAAATAAACTGGAATGTGTGGTATCTATACTGAATTAATTTTATTTTTCTTTAATAATACATTATTTATTATTGATGACAAATGGTAGGTATCAAGTGTCTATCCCTCAAAATAATGTTGACATCATTAGAAACAAAATAGGTCCCACAGAGTATTTTTTAAAAACTGCCAACCTGCTGGAGCATATTAACATTACTCACCTGATTCCACGTATATTATGTTGCCTCATTTTCTCCGTTCCATTGGCCTCTAATTGCTTTGTCATACTGTCCCTACCTCAATTAAGGCAACTCTCCTCTTTCTTTTATGCACAAATAAATCTGATCTATTGTTACTTACCAGAACACTTTTTCATTCTCATGTCCACCAGTTCCTTTTCTTTGCCTTTTTTTTTTAAATGGATTTTGCTTTTATTTTAATAATGCACCCTTGAGATACTTTGCATTTCATGTCTTGCTGCAGCGTCTACCCCAATGCCATTTCTGCCACTTCCTCCCCTTCCCAGGGCTGCAGCAACATCGCCTCTGGGGGAGAGCGAGAAAGCTCAAGTCCATTTCCTTCCTATAATTGCTCTCTTTCAAGCCCCATTTTGTGCCAACCAACTAGAGTCTTTATGGATAAAAAGCCTTCAGGGAGAGTCTTAGACAACTTGCAGAAAAAGTTATTGTCCCAGAGCAGCAAGGTCAGGTCAAATCAGTTTCCAAGTTCCCAACTGTGTGCTGTTCATTTGCCTTGCCAAGCCTTACACAAGTTAAGTTACTGCTAATGGTAACGGGAATGGCTCACTTATGTCATTTGCCTTGATTTGATGGCTAACTTGATCTTCTCAAAGGCTTAACTTTTTCATGTCTGTTTTTGCACTTACCCAAACATCCAGAGGAACTTTCAGAAGGTAATTTTTTTTTTATTTCCTGGATATGCCAAATAGAGCTATGTTTAAGATCCTTTAGTGCCTCAAAGTGAATATTTGACAGGATAACTTTTAAGGTGGAGATATGATATTTTATGAGTGAAATCGATGATTAAATAAATATTCACTTTCATAAAAAAACAATTTAACATAAACACTGAAAGTAATTAAGCTTTATGAATCTATCCCTAAATAAACATTTCCTTTTTAACTTATTGACATATCTCAGTTAGAAAAAGTACTTACATGCCAGAAGACAGAATTGATATTACTGTGTTGTTTTGGTATTTTAAAATGCATTTTTAAAAAAAGGTTAAGAAAGAAAGGTATATGTCAGTTTATTCTATGAACAAATGCTATTTATGTACTGTTCCAATAATCAGAAAAGAATTGTATAAATAACAAGGAACTTAAGTAAAAAGTAATTTGAAAATGATACTTTTATAACATTTTTCCTGGGATTTATAAGAATTTTTCTGAGGCCCCCAACAGAAACAGAAACAGGAGTTTGTATTAGCTCTAGATGCTTCAGAGGTGGTGGGCACAGTTCTCCTCACTTTGTCTCTCAGATTCCTGGCCAATCAGAAACAACTGGTAGCCATAGAACAAATGCTCATTTTAACAGAGTGAACCATTCTAAAAGGAAGAAAATAATCCACATCTAGTTAAGAGATTAAGTATAGGACCTGCAGTAATATCATATCTACCAGTTAAAGCCAAAGCCAATTTATCTACTTTTTAAAAATCGGTGTTCTTACAGTGTGTTTAAAAATGTGTACCCAGTTTTTATGTTTTTACTATGACTCAGTGTCTTTCTTACAGCTTTAGACAAGCCTAAAATAGCTTTTTGTTCTCAACCATACGAGACAGACTACATTCAGTGTAATGCTAAAATTCTGTAAAGTGTCTCTCTATAGTTTATGGCGTGTGGACTATAGGATGGAAAGTGCTTAGAACATTCTTCAATAAGTCACTCAAGGATAAATTCAACTGTACTGTCATCTACTGAAGTAGTATCACTTAAAAATCTGAAGATGATTTCATGCATTTGTTCTAAATGAACTTCTCCTTGCCCTCACATGTTCTGTTCTCTGTGTTCCAGACAAGGAGGAATTTGTTGGCTATGGTCAGAAAGTCTTTATCGGTAGGTGATGATTAGTAAGAAGCAGGTCTTCGTCACTTGCTAAGTTATGTTCATACTAGCCTGATGCTCTTCTGAAAGCTTCTTTTGCTGATGAACATTTCTAACTTGTTCCTTGTTCTTGTTTCCCTCTATCCATTTTTTCTTGTTAATATTCTGATCTGATTATTCATTGTTATTCATCTAATTTCCACTGGCTATTTCTTAATTACTCATCAAACGCAAATATTTTTGTTTTCTTCCAGACTGTTCCATAACCTATTTATCTTACATCTTACTCTAAAGAGACCAATTCTCTAACTACTAAGCTCACTTTTTATGGCCACATTTCTATAATCTGTCATCTGGCCAGAGCTTTCTGAAGGACCAGGCACCACTCATTTAATATCACTCTAGGCTTCCTGCTTCAGGGAAGCAGGGAGAACAGCAGAGCTGCAGGGGCTGTGAACTAGAAGGCTGGATCCCAAGCCTGGATGCACTTTGGAATCATCGGGCCCACCATTCTGCATTGCTTCCAGAATCATTCAGTTCAAAAGCCATTGGGTAGGGCTGAGGAGAGTAGGCAACTACACAAGGGTGGGGAGTAAGGAGTGTGGGGTAGGCCATCAGAGCCTGGGGGCATCTGTGCAGGGGGCTATGGTGGCCTGATGCAGGTTGTCAGAGCCAGAGTAAAGTAAGGAGGGCAGCTGCCATTTCTTGGCCTCTAATAGCCCACAGCCTCTACAAAGATGCCATCCTTATTTAGCCTGGGCTCTGACACTTTCTGCCATGATGCCAGCACTGTCTGGCCCTCTTCCTACACAGGTGCTCTTGATTGATATAATAGCGAAATGTATTGAAGACAAGAGCCAGGGTTGTCACTGTTAGGGAAGGCAGTTACATATATGGCCAGGGGAAGGCTAGAATGAATCATGTAATGTTGGATTGGTGTTGTGGGTATTGGTGGGAACTCAGGGTTTTCAATATATATAGATGCAATATAGATGTAAGTGTGTGTATATATTAATATTTATACATACACAAATAGTCCTAGCTCTATCTACTGAGAGGCCTGGAAACACCTCTGAAAATACCAGAAAGCCCGGTGATTTGAAAGATTAAGCAGAGTCTAGGGGTTCAGAAATCATGATTAATATGTCAAACTTTGTCACTGATCACACAGTCCTAAGCAGCCACCTGTCTGTGTCTTAGTGTATACATCTGAAAAATGGGAATAATGAGCCTGCTCCACTGTTTCCACCCTGGCCCAAGCCACCATCATCTCTCACCCAGACTACAGCAGTAGCTTCCTAACTGCTCTCCCCTGAGGCGACACTTACTCCCCCTACAGTTTACACCCTCCTCACACCAATCAGAGGAATCCTTCAGAAACATGAATCAAATCACGTGCCCCCACCCCCACCCCAGCCAGGTCTCTCGTCTGTCCATCTAGAGGCTCCACAATCCACCACTCTACTGAGGCCCTGTGTGATCTGGCTCCAGCTCCCTCTCCAACCCCATGTCCTGCCACACCCCCTCCTGCTCACTGCCTTACAGCTCTCCAGGAGCCCTTGGTTTTCCTCAGACATTCCCAGCACAGTCCCTTGCTCTGCACCTTTGCATTGCCCTTCCCTCAGCCTGGCTTGCTCTTCCCAGCAGAGGCCTCCTTAGCTGACTCCATTGCTTCACTCACACATCTGTTTACTTTGCAGAGATACTCTAATCACACTGCCTGCCTGCAAAAGCGCCCTCATTACTCTCTACCCACTCACTCTTCCTCTAAGCACTTATTTTTTGTTGTTTTTGTTTTCTTCCTGCTCCACAAAATATAAACGTTGAGAGGAAGTGGTCTTAGCTGAGCTGACCACTCTATCTCCATTACCAAGCACAATGCCTGGCACACAGCGGGAGCTGGGTGCACCTTACAGATAACACAGGGCATTTTGTTATCTTCCCCTCATATGGCTTCCTATCTTCTAATTTCAGCCAGACATGATTATATTAACTAACACTTGAGGATCACAGTTGCTACAGGTTTCATCAGATTTGAAGCAAGAAGTAATCTCTCCTGCCCTAGATCTCATGTTTTGTGCATGTCCTCCTCTCCAGCTGGTTTCCGCCGCAGCATGCGCCTTTGCCGCAGGAAGTCTTACCTAGGCCGGCTGCGGGCCAGCGTGTGCTGCGCCGGCGGCTGCTACAGCGCAGTGGGCGCCCCTTACGAGGAGGTGGTGAGGTACCAGCGACGCCCTTCGGACAGGCACCGCCTCGTAGTGCTTGTGGGTATGTCTGCGCGTGCACGCGCCTCCCCGCGGCCAGCTTTCCTTCCAGACTCAACTGTCTTGCATTGGGAGTAGTGGTAAAGTAGAACTCTTTATGGACCCCCTTACAAATACCTTTAAAAAAAAAATCCTATTTTTTTATGTGTGTTTATAAATAAAACTTTATTGTATGAAGCTTTTTTTTTGTCTACAATTGAGTGTGGTATGCCATAGTGTGTATGAACTTATATAATAAGTTGTATTGTGATGAGGATATAACTATAATTTTTTTTTTTTTTTGCCTGTTTAAAATTTGTTCTATGAACATAGGTGAGTGTTCCCCTAGACTGGTCATTAGTCTGTATCATGAAAATAAATCCTTAAATTCCATTTCCATAAGAAAGATATAACTATCTTTTTTTGAAAAGTATCTAAAATCTTCTGGACTGTATCTTTGGTGCTAAAGATCAGGACAGATACAGCGCTGGGGTCACCTGCTTTTGTGTCCAAGACTTCTACAAAGCTGGTGGTCCCTGCAGCAGTAGCAACTTATGTCTTACTGCCATCCTGTCTGTGTGTTCAGCTGTGCGCAGGGAAGGCCCCCGAAGAGCAGAACAACATGCCTTAAAACCAGGAACAGCTATATCATTTGCAGGAGCCAGTGCAAAATGAAAATACAATGGCCCCTTGTTCAAAAATTATTAAGGATTTTAAGATGCTATACGAGAGCATTAATCCAAGCGTGGTATCCTTCTAAGCACAGGCCCTGTAAAACTGCACAGGTCCTATGCCCATGAAATCAGCCATTCATGGGGAAATGGGGGTGCTGATTCAACCACCTATCAGAAATGGACCCCTGAACTCTAAAAGCCACAGAACCTATGATTGTTGAGGCTGATTTCTGGTTGTGATACCATAGAAACTTCATTTGAAGAAGGAAGGCAGATCTCTCAGATTATCTAAAATGAGACTAGCTAATTTTCATGATATCCAACATTAGACGAAGTTTGCTGGGGTGAGAGGTTCCTGCAATTCCCAGCCTCATTTCGGCATGTTGAAGCAGTGTGGGTTACTCCATGGGTTACCAGGAAAATTCCCAAGAGTTTTCTGGAGTTGTTCCAATTCGTGAAGAAGGAAATTACATTATTTTCCCAAAACCATTTGCTCCCAAGTTTCTTCAATAGAAGGACTGAAATGATGATTTTACCACATAATTATATTTATCCACATCTAATGATTTCTGTACGTGACTTTTTGTGTTTAGGACCATCTGGTGTTGGAGTAAATGAACTGAGAAGACAACTTATTAAATTTAATCCCAGCCATTTTCAAAGTGCTGTGCCACGTATGTTAAGTTTTTCTTTCATAGCAGTTCATGTTTTGGCAAAACTTTCTTTGCCTCTTTACTGATCTCACTTAACATGTCATATCATCTTGTAAAAATAGAAGACCCAAGGGATAGTCATTAAGTATTTATAACTATGTTTAGGTTAATAAAAAGAATTGATTCACTGGTGTGTAGCCAACTAGGCTTTTAAAAGGTAACTCTTGTCTTTTTTCTATTTCTTAACAAATCATATAGATAACCTTTCAGGACAACTAATATTTAGCAATAATAGCTAACATACATTTAGTACTTACTCTTTCCAGCACTGTGCTTGACTCTTTGAATGCCTTGTCTATTTTATCTGAAAATGTTGATATTTGCACATATAACTTTATATAAATTTATAAGTACAATACATGGTAGTTTTCTAAAATGGCATTTTCTCATTTCCTTTTACCTGTGGCACCTTTATTTCTCCTTCTCCACTACCAACTCCTAAGCCAGTTCCTAAGATGTGATCTTCCAGACTTTTCTCTATGTTTGCCTTATCCATTTAGAGTTGTTGTGTGGGTTATTTCTTTTTAAACTTTAAGACATTTGAGAGCTACAATTCTAAAAATACAAGGTGTTATTATTTGTGTCATACTGAGATTCAGCCTTTAAAAAAACTTGAAAAATCACTCTAAAAAACCCTCGTTTTATTCTAAAAAACAAAAATAAAGATGAGATAGAATTCCTGATTTCAAGAAAATAGAAAGTTTATTATAAGGCATAGTTTCTAATACATATAAAAGGAGGTTAAAATTTTGACTGAGGCACAAAGATGTGTAAATCTTTAAATGAGAAATGTGAAAACCAGTTACATATCAAGCTTATGGAAAGGTTGGGAAAGGAGATTAATGGGCATGGTTTTCAGGGAGGCTTTTACTGGAGAGAGTCATGCTGTGAGTTCTACCTCCCAGGGGGTGGGAAGAGAATGTGTACTTGCGTGCGCGCGTGTGTGTATGCGTGTGTGTGTGTGTGTGTGTGTGTTTGTGTTTGCTTCTCTGTCCTCTCAAGGCATGAGAGAGGAACTTAGGGAGATCATTTAGAGAGCCTCCTATATGTTCCTGCAGTTCAGGCGCACAGAAGGATGGTGTCAGACTTACACTTGAAAAATTTAAAGGATGAGAGCTTAGAGGAAGTGGCCAATAGCTGTAATTTGGGAAGTTGCTGCCCTTGTAGAGTCTGTCATAACTAAATATTTGTGATGTTTCCCAAGGACCACAACTGGGAGATAATGTAGGGGAAAGTCAGCCTAGGGTTATCTTAGTTCCTGCCCAGGAGGAAGCCTTAGGAGAAGGAGGCCAAAAGTGGACCCAAGATACACTCACTAGGCTTTGGAAGGAATTACAAATGACCAGCTGGAACAGGAATGGGCTCGACAAGCCCGGTGGTGTTGGTGGTAGGGTTTGTAAAATAACCCAATTCATCATCTAGGAGAGACAGAGCCAGATTTAAGCATCTGCCAAATCTAAAGGGAGCCAATAGCAGCCAGCATCGGTATCTACCAAGCCAAAACGTTGCTGACTTCTTTCCTCTTTCTCCCTGCACTCTAGCCTTGGGATTTATAAAACGGAGGACAGGTGCGGGGGGGGGGGGGGGGGGGGGAACAGTAGAAATGCACTAAAAGGAAAGAGAAGTGAATCATACTCCCTTTCCTGAATTCTGGCTTCTCTGACTGCAGGCTTCCCTGGGTGCAGCAAATCTGAGTCAGATGTGTGGAAGAGAAGCATAAACTATAAGTGAAGTTCATAATTTTGATTATTATATGGGAATAGAATTTTAATTACTAAATTGAGACTAAATGATGAAAATGAAATTGTGGCATGAATGATGATAGACTTTTAAAATTAAACCTATGAGTGATTGAAAGAGTTATCAGAACTGCTAGATTTTCAACCAGGGACCAGGGCAGATCTTGCCTCACAGAAGGGCAGTAGGAGACCTAAAAAGTTGCTTTATAATCATATCCCATAGGTTGTGCTTTCTGAAGTACTGCTTACATGTGCAAGAATGAGCATTAATCTCAAAAACAGAAACTATCAAAATCACCACTTTTCAATAATTTGGTTAAAAGTAAAATGCCCACAGAACATAGAAGAATTTTAGTCATTTAAAGTGAGAAAATATTTTTCTTTTTAATTGAGTGGACAGTTTTAAGCTTAAAATGGATACCTCAGGTTATGCACCAATTTATAGACTGGAACTTACCACATACAATATCAGTCCATTGGAAGCAAAGGAGAAGGGGCCCTCTTAGGTTTATATTAACATGATTCACTCTCACCTGAGAGCGATAGGTTTTACTAGAATGCTTTTTTCATTAGGAAACTATAGGAGAAGTGGCATAACTGTAGGAACTCTAAGGATCTGAAGAGGGGCTTGAATAAGGAAAAAACAAAGATGACCCCAAGGATGGCATTTACTTTTTGAGCCCCTTGAAGGTCTGTAACTCCTTTGCTCATTTAGGGCCTGTTTCAAGCTCCTACTTGATCATTTCCATGTGTTGATATCATCAGATGTTGATCTATTTCATCTTAAACTTTGTCAAATGCAAACACACACATTCTTTATGAATAAGGGGAATTTGTTGTAATACAGATTAAGGGACTAGCTTTGCAGCATATAGGACACAGAGTTGGAACTGTGTTGTCTTCACTTTTATGTTTTAAGAACCTAAGAACATAGCAGGCACTCAGTACACGTTAATTGAATAAATGGATGAACAGGCAATAAATAACTTTTAGATACGTGATGAACTCCTGTATTCTATACCAGGTGCTTTTTAAGTTGAAGAGTCTATAATCAAAGTGGCCATACCAAAGAATCAGACTAAATCTGGACTCAGCCAATTGTCCCCTTCTAGAGAGATCCCTAAAACTAATCACTATTTGGGTATTAATGCATCTGGGCAAGACCGCAGAATGTCATAGGCTTTTAGCTTTCTCCAATCCAAATCTGAGAATCTGATGTAGAATAGAAAACTTTAGTCTAGGCACAGTCAGAACACCTAGGTTCTAATTTCAACTTTACTTTTTATTAGTCTTAATGAATGTAAGCACGTTTCTCCAAAAGCTTCTAAGCTTCTAAGTTACTAAACAGTAAAGTACAGATAATAACATTTTACCTGGCTAAGAGTGTGGGGATGAAATGAGATCATGGGAAATGCACTATGCAAATGTTAGATATTGCTGATTTTGCTACCTGGAAGCCTTTAGGCATCTTAGGGTTCACATATAATTCTCTACTGTCTGTTTTGAAGTAATAGCAGGTGTTCCCTTAGACCCTCCTTATCCTGGCTTAATACCTAGTACATTCGTTTCCTGACCATGAGGACGCAATAAAGGTTTATAGATTAACTGGTTTTGATACGAGAACTTCTACTTTCTTATCACCAATTCAGGTTCCCTATTTTTGGTTCTAGCATTTTATTTATCTGTTTGTTTATGTATTTGTTTATTTTGATTGGATATCCTTATCTAAATGCATATTGGTAATAAATCAAAACATCTTGAAGACTCTGAAACCTTTAATTCCTTCTTTTCATAGATACTACTCGTTCCAAAAAGAGTTATGAAATGGATGGGTGTGAGTATCACTTTGTGTCAAAGGAAACTTTTGAAAGCCTCATATATAGTCACAGGTAAAGTAGAGGTCAGAAGCTAATTTTTACCACTGGTTGTTTTACATTCAAACTAGATTCCCTATTCCTATGTATTGTCTAAAACTCCTGGGGATAATTCCTTTTGTTTCTGAAGAGTTAAGCAAGGAAATGTGCACTGTTATACCAGTATACCAACTTATTTGGTTTGGAAAGGGAGATGTAAATTTTAGAGAATTTGAGGAAGTGGATAAATCTTAGATCTCCTTATTTTTTTTCTTCTGCTGAATATCTATTCTTTTTTTTTTTTGTCCTAGCAAAGCCCACATATTTTTATTCAATTCTATTGGAGTTCATTCTCAGGTTACTACTGCTACTATTTTACCTGTAGAGAGAGTTCTTGTTTTCTTTGTCCCACTCTTGCAGGATGCTGGAGCATGGTGAGTACAAAGGCCACCTGTATGGCACTAGTGTGGATGCTGTTCAAGCAGTCCTTGATGAAGGAAAGATCTGTGTCATGGACTTAGAGCCTCAGGTGGGTCCACGGTGGAATGTTTCTCACCTTCCCAATCATGAATCCATGTCATCCATCATCCATTTTGTATACATGCTGTAGTTTATAGTTGAAACATTTTATTCTGTTAGCATTTTAAGAATAAGACCACTTGTCATATCTAAGATTTTATTTGAAGCATCAGTTGCCAACGTCTGGTTTTTAATTGGTGAAGAAGTCTTGCTTCTTAGATACAAAAGCAGAACTGAGTGGGAAGCCATAAAGAAAAGTTAGAATCTTTCTTGCTTTGACCTTGATCACAAAGGCATCAAGGTAACTTCTTGTGGAGGAAGCAAGATGTGGCTTTATAGAAGGAGATGAGGTTTCTGTGTTGTCATATCTGTGCCTTTTTCCCTGAGACATTATGTGGAATGGAGCAGAGGTGGTCAAGTTAAGGTAAGAACATGCAATCTGTAGGCCTAATTTTTATAATCTTTGTATTTTCTTTGTGTGTTCCTTAGTCATTTAAAAATATACTTTGTATGCTGATGAGAATCAGGGGAAGAGAGATTTGTTCTTACTTGGGTCAAAGCTGGGGGTCAGCGTGAAGATGGCAGTAGTAGCCAATGTGATATCAGCAAGAGGGGAGGGAAATGAGGGTGAAACAGCTTATCCATCTTGAGAGTCTTTGTCTTTGTCATATGAGATCATGTGAAGAATCCTCTCAGTAGAAAAGATTCTGTCATATATAAAATCTCACTCAGCTAGTAAGATTTCAATAGGTAGTCATAGCTAGTAAGAGAAAGAGGATTTGAACTTAATTTTGATTCCAGAATGCCACCTCTAAACTATTAAAATGTTTGTTTTTTAGAATTTAGGACATAAGACTATACTCTGGCTAAAAATAATTGCTAATTTCTAGTCTTAGAAATTTTAGAATGTTTATGTTGACTCAAGGAAGTTAGGACTTCTGTTTTTATTATTTATTTATTTATGTTCACTCTTATTCCCATATCAATAGAGATGGGCAGGGACTTCTGTTTTTAAATGTGCATTTTTCTGTGTAGGATATTCAAGTGGCTCGAACGCATGAGCTAAAGCCCTATGTCATATTTATAAAGCCGTCTACCATGAGTTATATGAAACAATCCCGGAAAAATGCCAAGATTATTACCGACTACTTTGTGGACATGAAGTTCAAGGTAAGATCAAGTCAAAAATCACCTTATTGCTTTCAGTGACTTCGAGATTGGGGGCATCCGGGTTGGGCATGGATGAGGACTTCAGATCTCATCATCATTCTCCTCCTTCTTCAACCCCCTCCCCAGATGACCCTCAATAAAAATTACTATATTGTTCCACAGGATCCCTGTTGCAGAATGTAATTTTTGTTCCTAATGAATAATGCCTTTATGATTTATCCCTTTTACTGGACATTACTTACAGATATCAAAATAAAGTTTAATAAATGCTATGAAGGCATCCTTATTTTGGGGGCTCTAGCTTAAAAAGGACTCCTCAAATCACAGTTTGCAAAGCAAACAGAAATTGGGTGTGTACAAGCCTGATATTTGTATTTTAAACAGATTATTTTTACTTGAAAGTTTACTTTAAAGATGCTATAGTGAGTGTATCTCATCTGTAATATGATGTATCTCACAATAAATGCTTATTAATTATGATGGTAATAATAGAGGGGCCAAGCCAGGTGGGTTAATCAGTGAACTCATCCTAGAATAGGTGGGATTTTTCCAGTTATATATATACTTTACATTAAATCTACTTTAAATATGTGGAGTCATAACATTAAAGGTACATAAATCTTAAGTGTACAATGAATTTTTACATGTATATGCACCCAGATAACCACCACCCAGATCAAGATATTACAGCCACCTATTTTGTGTCTGCCTGGGGGGATAAAAAACATCATGTAAAACTTACTATCTTAACCATTTTAAGTGTACAGTTTGGTAGTGTTAAGTCTATTCACATTGTTGTGAAACAGAGCTCCAGAATTGTTTCACCTTGCAAAAACTGAAACTAAAACTATAAATGCTTCACAAATTTGTGTATCATCCTTGCATGGGGCCATACTAATCTCTGTATCATTCCAATTTTAGTATATGTGCTGCCAAAGCAAGCATGAGGTATCTTTATATTATCTTTTATCTCATTATTTTTAGCTTCTTTTTTTTTCAGTGACTATGAAAGTCTCATTTTCCAGTTTGCCTTTGGAAGAGTGGAGTCTAAGGATATATTTTCTGAGTCTTGTGGGCATTTAAAATTGTGTTCTCATTTTTTATGGCAGTCTAAACAAATTAACAAAATTGTTTCTGTATCATATGTACGGTCACCTTGTAAAGGAGTACTGCTGCAAGATTTCAGTGCCTGCATTTGTATTTAAGATTGGTAACATTGGTAACAAGTTGTACTATTTTAATTGTCATAGACAAATAAGAAAATAACAGAAAAGAATTTAATGTATTAGTGCCAAGTGAAGGCCAAATGACCTTCATTGAATGAATGTTTCACAGTAGCAGAAACAGACAATACTACAGGTGAATTAAGTCATCATGAAGCAAAGGATATGCTCAACTCAACAGAAACAGGTCGTATCATTCACATGTTCAAAGTGGCCATTTTGTATCTGCAAAATAATGTTATTATCAGATTAATGTTCATTCAAAATCTGTGTTTAAGTTTTATTTAAACTAGTAAATTTTCTTTGATTTTACGTTGTGTGTGGTTTAAGAGCTTCAAGTGTTTAGATAATAGAATAAAATAATTTAAGTCCACATGGGGAAGTTGAGGAGAGTAATCTATCTACAAACTATTACTAAATTTTACAAAATATTGACCAGACAGTAAGTAAGACTAAAGATTGAAAACTAAGTTCTGTAGTTCAGAAGACCTTTATTTGACCTAATTGTTTTTATAAATACCTTCAAGTTGAATGTGACAATAAATTGTATATTTTTTTCTGTTTGCCTCATAAAGTCTGTGCTATCCATATTTTTCTTTCTTATCCATATTTCTTCTGAAGGATGAAGACCTACAAGAGATGGAGGAGTTGGCCCAGAAAATGGAGACTCAGTTTGGCCAATTTTTTGATCATGTGATCGTCAATGACAACTTGCAAGATGCATGTGCCCAGTTGTTGTCTGTTATACAGAAGGCTCAGGAAGAGCCTCAGTGGGTACCAGCAACATGGATTTCCTCTGGTACTGAGTCTTAATGAGGCCTTCTGGGTAATGCTGGAGTTTTAACACTGTATCCTTGTTACAGAGATCTAGAATAACAGCTGCAATCTAAAACAGCAGTATTTGATTATAATGCATGCAACTTTAAAAGTGTAGCAGTTTATTAATTAATCTTATTTGAAAAAAATTGTATTGTACAGGTATGTAGTTACCTATTTGGCTGTTAGGGAATATCTTTTTCCTTTACCTCATGTGCAGCAGTGGTAACAATATGAATAATGTTAAATCACTGAGTATGAGAACCTTTCATGAATTTCATATGGTCTTTGTAAGAGTCAGATAAAAAGAGTTTTCCTAAATAAAATAAGCAGTATTTAATTTCAGAAACTGTATTTTACTTTATGAAACTTTGTTTTATGAAATTTTTTTTTTTTGCAAGAAGTGCCTACTTTACTAAGCAAGAAAGGTTAATATACCCATTTCACATCTAACATCAAAACCCACAGAAACTACACTGCCCTCATTATTTACAATCAGGCTACAAGGAAATAATTATTTTTATCAGAGCTGTAACAATTACTAATTTTCCTAAAGCCCATATCCACGTGGATGCCTAAATTCGGAACGGGCAATGCACTAGTCCTAGAGACCTGTAAATGAGAAAACCGCAAGATGAGGATGCTATTACTAAGTCTTGTTTCTCTTTCTTCCCCTGGATCTGAGACTTCCAGTCACTCTCCCTGCCCCTGTATCTGTTAACAATCTTTTGCATCATTCTTTCTCCATATCCACACGGTTCATCTATCCTTTCCATCTCTTTTTAAACTATAAAATAGAGTGTGTGATTCAAAATATTTGCAGTTTTTTTTACTTAAAGTGAAAAAGGTTTATTTCTTTAAAAAAACAAAACGCCACCAAACAAAAACACGAAAATTAAGTCGTTTTTTATGATATTTACGTGAGCTCAGATTTGATTTTATGTTGTGGTTCTCTGAGAAAAAGTTTTCCCAAACTTGATTACTCACTTGTCTAAGAAAGGATAAGAAACTGTAGAAAATGTAACAATAGCTTATATTAATCCACACCCACTACCAGGCCCGCACGGAATTCCCAGAGCAACAGATGAGTCTGTCCCTAACCCAGCCGCCTAGGAACGTGGGGCCTCGCCAGGCGCCGCAAGCCCCCGCCTCCCGCAGGGCCCGGAGGCCGCGGCGTCGCGGGGAGCTCGGCTCGGGCGGGCGGCGGTTGCGCCGAGGGAGCCCCGCAAAGAGCATCATGAGGACCGACTCGGGGCCTCGGCTGGAGGAGGGACCCTCGGTGAGCGGTGAGGGGGGCGTCGGTCACAAGAGGTGGCGAGACAGAGGGTGCCCTAAAGCAGCTGTCCTCGGGGCGGGCCGACACCAACGAGCTGGGGCTCACTAGGCAAGAGCCCTGATCGTGAGGTGAGCGGTTGGACTGGGGTCGGGCGAGGCCGGGACCCGAACTCCCGGAGGAGAGGAGCCGAAAGTTTCCGGGACCTGAGTCCACGTTGCCACGACAACGCCTCCGTCCTCCGCTGCCCAGGCCCGGCGGGTTCCGATGCTGCCAGCAAGGCCTCTCCTACAGACTCCTACCGGAGGAGAGGGTTTTTAGCCACCCAGAAAAGAGATCACTGTTTGCCTGCGGAGACTTTTAATCAAGGCCTTCCCTCACGTCCTCCCTCCCCCCAAACAAATCACTGCAACCACTTAGAAAACCATGGGAAAACAGTGATAGCAGCCCTGCGCGCGCTGGGCCTCTGCTACTGGGCACGTCAGCCCCGACTCCAAGGCCCCTTTGTTCCGCAGGGCTAGTCTGGACAGGTCCGGCCAGGTCCTCGCGCGCCCCTCGCCCCAAAGTCCCCCGGGGGCTGTGGCTGGGAGCTGCCTGGGCGGCGCAGCCCGATGACGCGTTGCGCCTGCGCGCCCGGCCGGCCGGGGCGGGGCGGGGTGTGGCGCCCTGCGCCTGGGGCCGGCGAAAGAGAGAATGGGGAAGAGGCAGGTGGTAAGCGGGTCTTACTTACTTTTGAGATGTTAGACTCTTTGCCTTCAGTTGAGCTATCCTACTTTTGAGCGACTTAGGGTTTGGGGCTCTTGATGGGTGAAACGTCATTTTTGCGGGACTTTTGAAATGAGGGGTTATGCGAACTGGGTCCTGTGATAGAACGTGTTTCATGGCATCTTTACAACAATAGCGCTTTCATGTGACTATCTTTCTTTTCCAGTTGTAATTTTGACTACCGAATGGTATTTAGACAGTGTGCCTTGTCCTAATCTTGTAGCATTTTTATTAATCTAGTGTTTGAACTAAAGGGAACAAACTACGAGAATGTCTAAAATTTCGCCCTTTTGAATCAATGCCTTCTGCAAGCAGCATGTGAGATACTTGGAACATTAAATTGACTTGTAGACATTTCTGTTAGTATTTTATTTTGAAAGATTCCAGAATGCTTCTTAACTGTAATGCTCTCTGAACTACAAGCACGACTTTTCTTATTCATATAAAACAGCATTTATAAAGGCTTTCCCGTCTATTCTTTCTGCCCTAAAATCCATTCTTCACGCTGTATTCAAGTGATCTTTTAAAAAAGTATTTTACTATGTGGCTTAAAACCTCCATTGCTTTCCCACTGAATTAAAACAAAATCCAGACTCCTCTTAGTCTACAAGGCCCTAGTTAATCTGGCTTTTGCCTACCTTTCCTTGGTAACTGTGCTGCAGCATTGCTGTCCTTTTACCTGAAACATTCCAAGCCCAATCTCCCCTAAAGGGCTTTGTATTTGCCTGAAATGTTGCCTCCTACATTCCTTAACTAAAGTAGATGCCTCATTCTCCCTCATTCACTATAATATTTATGAGAAACATATACGTATACATTTTATCTTATGTAATACATATAATTGTACATATTATCTCACATATATTTTTAACATTGCCTTCTAATACTTAACCATTAGAATGTAAGTTCCATGTTGCTTTAATCTCTCTGTTTTGTTCATTAGTGTATCCCTAATGCTTAGTACAAGGTCTGGCCTATAGCTAGAAAGAAACATAGGAAGGAAGGAATTTTATATGAAATTGAGAAATGGTAGAACAAATTTAAAATTGCTGACCTGTTTCTCATCAGTACCTCCCAGGTTTCACTGATGAACAGGATTATCAAAAGATTTGAAGATCCTAGTCTCTTCCATTATATTTTTCTGTCATGTCTGAACAACAGGTTTTTAAAGAATGCTTTTCTGATATTTGAGATATATGAAGTAAAGATGCTCTAGGCTTTTACTTACAAGCAATTTTATTCTTTTTTCCCTCACAGCGTCCTCCACGAACCCTTCCACCTGTACCAAGGTAAAAATTATAGTAATTTCATTATTGAGCTTTAAAAATGTGAAATGAATAAAGTAGAAAAATTGACTAGTACCATTGCAAAATTATGATTCAGAAAAAACTTCCTGAAAATCTTAGGAAAAGACTTCCTAAAATTTTAAAGATGAAAAACCTACAGATACAAAGATAACAGTTATAATTAAATAATCATTAATTATAGTTATTTATAAGTATTTTATTTAAAGTTCTATTTAAAAGCTTGAATGTCAACCTAGTAGGATAATAAATCCATTCTGAATGGTTTAGTGTCTTGTTTATCAGAATTCTGATCCTCTTTTGTTTGCTAGAATAGTTTCCTTAGAGTTTAAGCTGACTGTAATCAGTGACAAATAAGAGTTCTTAATCTGTTTAATCTACTTTATTAATAGACAGTAGGGAATATGTATATGTAGGTTCAGAAAATACTGGGGTTATTTTATTAGTGTTATTAAACAGTTTTTTATAATACTTATAAACAATAAGTAGTTTGTAAACTAGCTGATGTGTGAAAGCCAATTTTATTTTAGATTTGTAATTCTTTAAGTCAATTTTTAGTCTGACAATATAATAGAGTTCTAATTGATAGTTTCTTTTTGTTTTCTTTGTCCTGATTAAATTTGGTTGGTGTCATGTGAAGTCCTATTCAAGGTGAGTTAGTTTACTGTTAATGTAAAATTTTCCGAAAATAGTATTTGGTGTTCAAAAATTAGTTTGATTCCTTAGTTTGTTTCTCTTAAAATTGAATCTGAATGCTATAATTTGTAATTCTACAGTATCTTTTTTTATCATAGTACTCTCCCTTGACTGCCATTTTTAAATTATGGTTGATGTACAACACTAGATGACCTTACCATTATAAAAGCACTTCATCTCTAAATAGAGTCACCCAGAATATAACTGTTGGCTAGTTTATAGCTCTGTAGTAGGGACTGCACCTGCCTATCTCTCATTTAGTCAGTATAGGCAAGGTTATGCTACACTGATAACCCCCAAATCTCAGTCACTTAATAACCTTACACAGGGTTATTTTTAATTAGTGCAAAGTCCACTGTGGCAACATCCAGGGCAATTGCCTTCTACTACCTCTTTACTAATGATGTAGTAACTCAGACCACTTCTACCCATAGTTCTGCCATAGCAAGGGAAGAAAAAGTTAGAGGGTTGCTCACTGGCTTATTCAATGTTTTGGCCCCCAGATGACTCATCATTTCTGCTCACAGCCTATTGGCCAGTAACCAGTCATAAGCCACACCTAAGTGCAAGGGGCCTGGGAAGTATAGGGGATCAGATGAATATTTGTTGAGCCCACTTTCTGTGTCACAGTTTTTTTTTCTTTTTTTAAAGACAGGGTCTTGCCCTGTCACACAGGCTGGAGTGTAGTGGCGTCATCATAGCTCACTGCAGCCTCACTTTCCTGGGCTCAGGCAATCCTCCTGCCTCAGCCTCCCAAGTAGCTGTGACTACAGGCAGCTGTGGCACCACCATGCCCAGCTAATTTTTAAAAATTTTTTTAGAGATGGGGTCTCACTGTGTTGCATAGGCTGGTCTCCAACTCCTGGCCTCAAGCGATCTTCCTGCCTTGGCCTCCCAAAGTGCTAGGATTATAGGCATGGGCCACTGCGCCCGGCCTCTATGTCACAGTTTCTAACATTACTGACCAGCAGTGCACTACCGGTGACACACTATGGGCTCTCTTTGACCTTATCAATTTTTTGCCTTCTCCCCTGCTGTACAGAAGTTGGCTAGACCCAGGGAAGAGAGGGAAAGTTTTTCCCTACTAGAAGTTCTCTTCTGACTCTTCTCTGCATTGCATTTTAGGCAGCCCTTTCTGTTGATGTTTTTTCTGTTTTATAGATGACATTCCATTTAATCGTCCTAAGAAAAAGAAGCCCAGGACAAAAAACACACTAGGTAAGAAGTTATTCTCTGTTGTGTGGGATCACAAGTTTTCCCAGGACCTCAGGCATGATAAACCTCACAGATCAGGGAGAGGCAAGGCCCCTCCAGCTTCACATCACTGCTTTGTTGAGGAGAGTTAAGGCCAGTTGAAGCAGTGGGCAGCCTGAGGAGGATCTAGAAGCATTCATAGAATAAAAGGTTGCTCCACCTAGCTCTTACTTCCACAATATTCTTGAACCCGTTGAGGTCTTTTATCCCATAAGTTGTTTTAAGCTATGATTGGTTACAGACCCTTGAACAAGTTACTGGATTTAGAGACACAGAGTCCTTAAATCCCCCATATCAGTCAGAAAATACCTACATTAGAGCATGAGTCTGAAGGCAAGGCCACATCATCATTGAAGTACTAAAACTCCAATGATGACAGATACTATGAACTTCTTTTGGTCCTAGTTATTGACTAATAATCCTGAGTGTTGCATCAGTAACTCAAACTCAATGCATCCAGAATCCATCATCACCTTCAACAGTAAATCAATTTTTACTTCTCATGATTTTCTATTAATAGAGCCTGCCATTTTCCCAGCACTCAGGCTTGAAACCTCAAAGTTACCTTTAACTGATCCTTTATAACTTCACACTTTACTTGTGACCTCATACAATCCTAAAAGGTTTCTGTGGTTGGTGCTAGTATTTTTTTGTTTTTACATAAAAGGAATCATATTCTACATGTACTCTGTATTCCTTAATACACAGAGTTATGTGTTCTTAAACAGTGACTTCATAATATTAACATGATGAGAATGTACCATAATCACTGATCTGTTGTTCATTTGGGTTATTTCAAACTTTTTACTCTAAATAATATTACAGTTCTTCTGCATAAAAAAGTGGGTGGTAAGGAAGAAGTATTTCTGTATAACAGATTGCTAGCAGTGGAATTACTAAGTAAAGGACACGTGCATATGGATATGATAGATTCTGCTAAATTGTCTTCAAGGAAGCTTTAGTTATTTTCTCACAACCAGTGGAGTTTCAGAGTGTCACATTCTCTAAATCCTTAACATCAGACAATATCAATCTTTTAATTTTTTTTGTTCATTTACTAAGCAAAAAGTAGCTTATTTTAGTTCACATTTCTGTAAATACTAGTGAGGTTAAGCATTTTTTCATTTGTTTATTAATATATTTCTATTTTGGCTGGGCGCGGTGGCTCACACCTGTAATCCTAGCACTCTGGGAGGCCGAGGCGGGTGGATCGCTCGAGGTCAGGAGTTTGACACCAGCCCGGGCAAGAGCGAGACCCCATCTCTACTAAAAATAGAAAGAAATTATCTGGCCAACTAAAAATATATATATAAAAAAAAAATTAGCTGGGCATGGTGGCACATGCCTGTAGTCCCAGCTACTCGGGAGGCTGAGGCAGTAGGATCGCTTAAACCCAGGAGTTTGAGGTTGCTGTGAGCTAGGCTGACCGCACGGCACTCACTGTAGCCTGGGCAACAAAGCAAGACTCTATCTCAAAAAAGAAAAAAAAAAAAAAAAAAATATATATATATATATATATATATATTTCGATTTCTATTTTTTTGTGAAAAAGACAGGTAAAATTCAAATCTGCCAAAATGTGTTGAAATTCTTTAATGCAATTTCATAAGGGAAGAGGTTGAAATGAATGACTAAATGAGGAGATTTATAACTCCAATTATCCATGATGACTTTGTCATGCATTAATTTATTAATGAAGGACTAAACTATATAAAGACTGATAATTTTTAAGGAAGTAGACAAGTAAGAGAGTTCTCTATGGTTTCAGTTTTTACTGTTTTCACATTTTTGAAAGTTCTAGATGTTCTGAGGCAATTTCTCCTCCTCCCACCTTTTGCTTTTCTTTCTAGCTCCCCCCATTTTTTTCCTCAACCTTTCTTATTCCCTCATTTATTTCTTTTCAATTTAAAGCCCAGAGTTATAGGTGAGGAGGGAAGAAATCAAGATTTGCGGCACAATTAGTTCTGAAAGAGAAGGAGTTACTATACAGGAAACATTCTAGTTACCTTTTCCCCCATCTTTTTAAGATTCAGTCTCTGCTCAAGTTATCCCATTGTTTTCTACTCTGTTTTTCTGTAGCTAGTGCTTCTTTGGAAGGCCTTGCTCAGACTGCTGTTCTTAGGCCATCTGAGGGTAGTGAGCCCCCAACTGGAGAACTCGAAGAGCATCTAGAGGCTCCTGTTCAAAGGAGACAGAAGAAGACAAGGCTACCTCTTGGTACGTGAAGAGACCAAGGTTAGGTTGTGATAGCAGTTGTGATTTTGGGGATATGATAAAAACTTGTCTGCTCCAATTTTTTCCCATGCATATCCCATGGATGGTTTCTTGCTTAAAATGTATACCACTAGAGTAACTCCAGTGGCTTAAGTCAAGAATATTTTACAGGACTCTTTTGATCATATGTGTATAGATTATGAGAGCAGGGGTACAAATTCAGGACTAAATCAGAAAGTTCAGATCTCAGTGCATATAAAAATTTAGTAAATGATGAAACGGACATTTTAGATTAAATGGGGAAAGGATAGATTCTGTATTAACAATAATATAATGAAACGATAGCCAACATTTATTGAGTCTTTCTATGTCCCAGGCATTGTTCACAGGTAAACAAAACACTATGCTATCTTTTTGGCCTATAAAATTGACAGTTTTTTTCAAATTATAAAATCCATTATTGCTGGGAAATGGGTACATTCATGCACTGCTGATAGGGGCATAAATTATACAGCCTGTCCAGATTTCTAGGAATAGAAGTAACTTTAATAACTATAGTATTAAAGGGTGTTAATGGCAACATTATTTATAAGAGTAGCATTTAGTAATAACCCAAATATCTAACAATGTGATACTGGGGAGCCAGTATTTCCAGGTAGGTAGAGTTGCTCGTGGGTTAGAAGGCTCCATTGACACATTTAAACTTAATACCTACCCCGGGTGCAGAAAAGAGTTAACATAGCAGGCCTGAGATTGTTATCCTTAGAAAGGCCTGCTTACAAGTTTGGCACTTGACTGGTGTCTGGACACTTGACGGCAAGCAGCTCCCTGTACTGTTATAAAACTTTCCCTAAGTTATAAAGTGGCAATATGATTTTTGCTGGACACCTGCTTCCCTTCTGGGAATCTGGAATTTTGGTATGTGTTAGCCCTATGTGACTCTAGCCCCCAGTGAAAACCTTGGGCTCTGCATTTCTAATGAGCTTCCCTGGTAGAACATATGTCATATGTTGTCCCAACTCATTGCTGAAGGACTAGTGCATCCTCTCTGACTCCACTGATAGAGGACTCTTGGAAGCTTGTACCTGGTTTCCTTTGGATTTTGTTCCACATGCTTTTGCTGATTTTGCTTTATATCCATTTGCTATAGTAAACTGTAACTGTGAACGTAATGATTTCCGAGTCCTGTGAGCCCTTCTAGCAAATCACTGAACCTGGTGGTAATCCTGGGGATCTCTAACACACCCTGGGTGTTGGATTACTTAATTTTTTTTCTTATTGTTTGGCATTGTAATTTCACATTTTATGTTGAAAGTTTAGAGGTGTACAATTTTTAAAGTTTGTGAGATAGTGAAAAAAATTTTTCCCAGTTAAAATTCTTCTTTTAAAAATTTTTTTCCTTCATATCAATAGAGATGGGCACCAGTTAAAATTCTTAAAGTTCTCTTGTCTTGCAAAAGTCTGGTACATTACTTTTTATGTTTTAGTCATTTGAAAACTTAATTTGTTTTATTTTCAGAATTGGAGACTTCTTTCACCCAAAAGAAGACGTCTAGTCCATCTTTATTACGAAATGAAAATGGTGTTGATGTGGAGCCAGGTGAGGAGGCAGTTATTCAAAAACCTCGAAGAAAGACAAAGTAAGAGTTTATTTATCCTTCTAAATATTCTCCAGGGTTACTCTGATACTTTATTTGAAACTCCCAAACTGTAGTTTTTCATTAAGTTTTATTGAATACTCTATACTATATATATATATATATATAGTATAGCTATACTATACTATAGATAGCTTTATATCTCTAGGATAAGTAGTTTTACAAAATATTAGGTTAACTACTCTAATGATAAATTTGAAAAGAATGAACCACTGAAAAAATAAAAAAGTTAATATTGTACTTAAATAAAAAATCTTAGCTGTGTCTAAAAAAAGAACACAAATAGAAGATTTTATATAAGTAGCAAATAAATTAGATATTAAGGATATTAAAAATTAAAGATAATAAAATAGACTATTATTTGTTTTCTCATGTTAATATGTTCACATTATTATTTCAGCAATAGGTAAAACTATTTTAGCATGGGAAATTAAGATAAAATGAATGACATACTTTAAAGAAATATAATGAAAGTTGTATAACACTATTGTTTGTATTTGAAAGTGACCCTACAAATAGTGTCTATATAAAATAATATAATTTTAAGTTTGTAAAGAACCTTACAGATCTAGTTTAGTCACTTCATTTTCCAGATGAGAAAACTGAGACTCACAGAAATATAGGCAACTTGCTGCACATACCTGTTAATAACAGATTCATTTGAGTAAAAACCAAATTTCTTGACTATATTCAGGACTCTTTCCATTGTATTTATAGGTAGTTCCTTATGTGGGCCTGTAAAAATTCAGTAATCATCCATTTCTCTTATACATTCCCTTATTATAGGAAAACTAAGCCAGCAGAATTACAGTATGCCAATGAGCTAGGAATAGAAGATGAAGACATAATTACTGATGAGCAAACTACTCCAGAACAACAGTCTATATTCACTGCACCCACCGGCACCAGCCATCCTGTAGGCAAAGTATTTGTGGAAAAAAGCCGTAAGTATTGGAACATGAGCTCTTTAAAAATTGCACAAGGATATCCTTTGACCTGGTAATTATATTTCTAGAAATCTGATTTAAGGAAATAAGCGCAAATATGGACAAACATTTATACACAAAGCTAATCACCACACTATTTTTCATGAGAGTGAGAAACTGGAAACAACCTAAATGTAAAATAGGAGGTGAATGATTTCAGTAAATTTTGGTGTATCTAATAAAATATTCTGTACCATTAAGAATAACTTTTAGGGGCAATTTTTCATTTCATGGAAAGATTCTAATGAAAAATAAGCATACACACAGGGTTTGATCACAACTACAGAAGAATGCATAGGACAAAAGACTTGAAGGAAGTGGTCTAAATATTCATGCTGGTTGTTTCTGGGTTATGGGATTATGGGTATTTTTTTAAAATCTTCCACCCCCACCTGTTTGTTTGTTTCTTTCTTTCTTTTTTTTTTTTTTTTTCTTGAGACAGAGTCTCACTCTGTCACCCAGGCTCAAGTGCAGTGGTGTCAGCCTAGCTCACAGCAACCTCAAACTCCTGGGCTCAAGCAATCCTCCTGCCTCAGCCTCCGGAGTAGCTGGGACTACAGGCGCGTTCCACCACATCTGGCTAATTTTTTCTATTTTTAGTAGAGATGGGGTCTCGCTCTTGGCTCAGGCTGGTCTCGAACTCCTCAGCTCAAGTGATCCTCCCACCACAGCCTCCCAGAGTGCTAGGATTATAGGCATGAGCCACCGCACTTGGCCTCCATCTGTTTCTTTAAACTATGTTGTAGTTTACCAGTTTTCTGCAATTGGTAGTGGTTGTGTTGGTGGGGGAGGTAATGATATAAATTATATAAGTAACAATAAATGAGAGAAAATTCATGATGGTACTACTGTATTAAATAAGAAATACAATATTAGAGCTGTGTATTCTTTTGGAAAATAATTCTGATATTGTATAACATGTATTGGTTATAAGACTGGGTTTGCAATGTATTTTAGCTCAGGCTGCTATAACAAAATACCATAGACTGGGTAGCATAAACAACAGACATTTATTTTTCATAGTTCCTGAAGGTGGGAAGTCCAAGACTAGGTACTGACAGATTTGCTTCTTGTTGAAGGCCCCTTCCTGCCTTGCAAATGGCTGCCTGCTCATTGTGTCCTTGCATGACAGAGAATTCTGATGTCTCTTCCTCTTTTTAAAAGGATGCTAATCTCATCATGGGAGCCTCACCCTCATGACCTCATTTAAACCTAATTACCTGCCAATGATCCCACCTACAAATACCATCACATTGGGGGTTAGGGCTTCAATATACGAATCTTGGGGGGACACAGTCAGTCCATAACACAGTTTTTAAGAAAAACCTACCCAAAGCATGATCATGATCATATACTACTCCCATAGATTTGCTATGGGTATGCTGCCTAAACTACTCTCATCTGAAACATAAAGGTTAGTCCTTAAAATTTACAATTTTGATTTTGTGTAAATTGTTTTTGAACTCTGATTTCATAAGATCCCATCTAAGGGATCTTGGAGTTCTTGGCCAAGGAGAAACCTGTGGCTGGAGAGGCTAACTCACCCAGTTTCTTACAGTTGGTTAGTGTAGAAGTAGTACTTAAACCGAGGTGTCATTACTTCTAGTCAAGTGCTTTTACTGGTATACCATGTGGCCATTTAATTTACTCCAGTCTATTTTTAAGCAATATCACTCAATCCTCATTTTTATTCTTGCTTCCCTTAGCATAGAAACTTCCCTACTAGAGTGACCATAAAAGGTACCAGTGGTTCTGCTGTCTGCCCAGAAGTTGTCTTTTCTTAGGGAAAATTAACTGTCACACCCTTGCCTTCATCCTCCAAAACACCTGAGAGCTGGGTTTCCTGAAGGTAATTAAAATGGAACCTTTCCTGCTTTCCAAGGTCCACTTGTGTATTACTACATTATACAAGAAGGAGCCTGCTCATCAGCAGGATAGAGCCCTGCTCATGCACTACTGCAGTGCTGACACTTGAACTGATAGTTTTCATAGGAATCTTCTAAAGAGAAATTTATGAAATAGCCCATTTCTTTTCTGTCATCTCAGAAAGCCATGCTACACACCCTGACATCTTTTACTAAGGAAGTTAAAGTAGTTTTCAAGTATTGACTTACCCCAATAGTATAGGCATTTAAGCGTTAATACTTCTGGAGTCTCTAAAGTAAGATTTTGTAGAGGATGTCATATTAAAGGTTTCTAGACTTTATTCTGAGTTGAAAGTTCATTATTATATTTCATTAAATATAATTGATTTCTAAAATTGTTACTTAACATTCATTTCGGGTTGAGAAGAAAGTACAGTGCCATTGCTAATTTTTCCTATAGATGAAAAAAATAGCATGTTTAAGGCAACCAAAAGAAAAGAGCCCTCTGAAATAGGTACTGAGTCAAGGAGAATTTTTAGATAGAAAAACAGGAAAATTTCAGTCTTAGTCTGAGGTTTCTTGAGTGTGGAATAATGAAAAAAGGTTCTCTTTTCTAGTTATTAGTAATTGTGTTAATATGTTCTTAGGGCGATTCCAAGCTGCTGATCGTTCAGAGTTGATAAAGACCACAGAAAACACAGATATGTCAATGGAGATGAACCCCTCCTGGACCACCAGAGACGTGGCACTTTCAGTGCACCGGGCCTTCAGGTGACTGCTGTTGTTGGACTTTTCTTAAAACAAATGTTACATGGGTTCCATAATTAAAAAAAAAGTCTTGGCTGTTCAATACTGCTAACAAAACTGACAACTTAAAATGGTAGGTAGGTATATTTTTTAAACATTCCATTGGAATTAAGTGATCTGTCTATTAATATAAGTAAAAAGGAAAAGCTTATTTTTACTTTTCATGAAATATTGAATTTTATTCTTACATGTGAAGAGATTTAAAAAATACTTTAGCTTTTTACTTCAGTAATTGATGTATAATAATTAAACCTTTTTCCATTCAGGATGATTGGTCTCTTTTCTCATGGATTCTTGGCTGGCTGTGCTGTGTGGAATATTGTTGTGATATATGTTTTAGCAGGAGATCAGCTATCTAACCTCTCAAACCTTCTGCAACAATACAAGACCCTAGCATATCCATTCCAGAGTCTTCTCTACTTGCTTTTGTCTCTAAGTACAATTTCAGCTTTTGACAGGTAATACTGTTGTGATTGCAGATCCTTCTAACAAAGTGTTGAGCCAAATGTGTCACTGGCTGTGACAGTTTTCAAAATAGATTTGTAGATATTAATATTACTTTGACATTTTTAAAGCCAGTCTGTTTCTGTTCTTTTTTGGGGGGATGGAACTACCATGAACAAAATATCAACAAAAGTCTTAACCCATTCCAGCATCAACTCATAAGTCCAAAATTTCATCCAAATATAATCAACTGAAAAAGCCCCAAATATCATCTTCAAAATCAATTAAATCAGGTATAGGTAAGACTCGGGGCATTGTATTAGTTTTCTAGGGCCGCTGTAACAAAGTACCACACACTGGCTGGCATAAAACAACAGAGATTTATTCTTTCACAGTTCTGGAGCCTAGTAGCCTGAAATCAAGATGTGGCCAAGGTTGGTTTCTTTTTGGAGGTCTCTGAGGGAAAGTGTGTTCCATGCCCCTCCATATCTTTTTGGGAACATAATTCAGCCCATTCAAACACCTAGTTATAGCTCAAGGATACGGGTAATAGAAAGAGGTAGAACCTAATGAAATTTTGCAGATCAAGTTTAATTTGTTTCTTCAGGATGTCTTAACTCTGTAGCAGTGTTGCCTAAATTAGTCTTCTAGTTAGATGTTTTATGTGGCTTTTGTGAATAAGATATTTTTCATTTGTAGTAAGTATAACCTGTAGCTATTTAAAGCCTAGTAATAAATAGTGTATGTGGTAGCATTAGAATAGAGAAGGAAAAAACTATGGTCGGGAAAGTAAAGTTTTGATAAAAAGTTCACAATTGTACTGTGACAAGACACTTTTGTGTTTTCTAGGATTGACTTTGCTAAAACATCAGTAGCAATCCGAAATTTTTTTGCCCTGGATCCAACAGCTTTAGCATCTTTCTGTGAGTAAATACTTTAATTTGATAACTATGTAATACTTGAGTTATACTGTAATTTTGAACAGGAAAAATATAATTTTATTTTTGAAAGAGTTTTATATTATTGCTCTTTTTAAACATTGCATATAGATGAATTTATAATTAAAACATGGTAGGCATAATTTTAGTAGAATTATTTTTCAGTAGAGGTTCATTAAATAAGTTTTAAAAGTTTCATTTGTTGCTTTATATTACTTAATTTTTAGCTTTTATATATTCTACTTGACATTAAACAGATTGAGCTGGAATGGCCTTTTAGTAACAAACATTTTTATATCTTTCTGATAATTTTGGTAATTTGATAATTTTATTCTAAGTTATGAGAATATTAATAAAACTGGTTTTAGGACTTTGAGTAAGTCATTTAATTTTTTAAAAGACCTTGTAGGTTCTTGTCAGTTCTAATGATGAAATAGTGAGCATCTCAAAAGGTCCCTCTGCACCTGTGTTCTCAAAAAATGATATAAGGATATTAAGCCTATTGAAATTGGTCAAATGAATTTTTTTATATCATCATTCACCAAAGTAACAGATTATTTTTGACCTTAAAGTAATCTATAAATTCAAAACAAACTAGGTTGTTAAAAATTACTAGTAATTTCATTTGTCTTTTTCTCAGTGTACTTTACTGCTCTTATACTATCTCTGAGTCAGCAAATGACAAGTGACAGAATCCACCTTTACACACCTTCTTCTGTTAATGGTAGCCTCTGGTAAGAATTCATGATGACATTAGCAATTGTTAATGGTAGCAGCAACAATGGGAGTGATGGTACTTTTCTTATTCTTCCTCTCTTTTTCATGTTTTCATCTATAAATAATAATGAAGGCCCTGTTTTTGTTTCTAAAACTATGGCAAGAAAGTACCTATTCTTTTGGTTGACAGATAACTATAGTTATATGTATCTGCATTTTTCATGAAATGTCTTCTTTTTAAAAATCTGTTTTAGTTTTTCAAGTTATGGCTCTAAAATAAGTCATCACACAGTGGACTGGGGGAACTTTGCATCCTTACCTCCCATCAGGGAGCCTATACGCCAAAGCAGTGATGGGAGCATGTAGTGGGGACAGATTTGGAAAACCAAGCAATGCTACAAAGAGCAGACTAGGGAGAGCCAGCATCTGCAGATGGGTGGCCAGCCATGAAGCTGACAGAACTGCTGAGATTCCAGTTCATAAAACTCAGCGGGGCAGTCTTTTTTGAGAGAGTGGCTAGGGGTAAAGAGAGAAAGGAAAGATACTTCATAGATGAGTAATGTCATGGTAGTTGGAAGGGAAACTTTTAGAAAATTTTCTTGGGAATGATAACTTTCCATTTATATTAATGTACAGAGCAGATCTGTTTAGAGTTCCAGTAACCATTGAGCCCTTGATTTCATGATATGTATGGTGTATTTTATGGGGAAATTATATTTTTTTCATGCCTTATTTGTTATTTGTGTAGGAGAGGACTGCTGTTTTTTATTAAAGTTGATAAAATATGTACATTTGCATATATGAACCAAAAATGAAGACATTTCTAATGAGCATTTCTACATCTTTAGGGCAGCAGGAATTGAGGAACAGATTCTTCAGCCGTGGATTGTGGTGAATCTGGTCGTGACTCTTCTGGTTGGATTGTCTTGGCTTTTTTTGTCTTATAGACCAGGCATGGATCTTAGTGAAGGTATTGAAGAAAAAATAGTATAAAAATATCCTGAAATCTTTTATAATGATTTTACAAATCTTCTTTTAATATGGATAGCACATGATATTCCAATAACAAATACATATTTAAATTAATATGATATAAGAAGAATAGAAAGGCTGGGTACGGTGGCTCATGCCTGTAATCCTAGCACTCTGGAAGGCCGAGGCAGGAGGATTGCTTGAGACCAGGAGTGCAAGACCTGCCTGAGCAAGAGCAAGACCTGTCTTTATAAAAAATAGAAAACTTAGTTGAGTGTGGTGGCCCATGCCTATAGTCCCAGCTACACAGGAGGCTGAGGCAGGAGGATCGCTTGAGCCCAAGAGTTGGAGGTTACAGTGAGCTATGATGACGCCACTGCACTCTAGCCCAGGTGACAGAGCGAGACCTTGTCTCAACAACAACAACAAAAACCACAAAACAACAACAAAAAAAAAACAGAAAACAAAAAGAAGAATGGAAATGAAGTGTGTAATGAGAAGCCGGAGGAGTACCTAGGAGAGCTGGAGTCTGGAAGTACTTAATGCGGGCTTCTGTGGTCCTTGTGCATAATTGGGGAATATTTCTTCTCTTGGAACCCTTCAAGTAATTTATGGAAAGTCTTTGCTCTTCACTTTTCTAAGTCTCCTTCTGATGAAAGCATCTCTTCAATTGAAATACATCGTACTTCATCTATGTAGCCTCTCAGACACATATTCAAGTGAATTATTCTTACCTCTTCCTCTGCTTGGCACAAATCCTTAACCCTTCATTGTTTAACAAAGTGTTTAGTAATTTTACCTTTAACGTGCTCAGTGTGCAGTGAGATTCACTAATCTCTAGTCCTTAGACCCCTTTTGGAACACCTGAAAAAGAGGAATCATATCAGCAAACTGCTAATCCTTTAGCACTGCTTTAGGAACCGCTCAGTATTTGTATTATAAATTACATTTCCTTGACAGTTGTTCCACAATTTCATTCTTGAATTTTTTTTTTAACCACTATACAAATGAGGATCTTGAATGTCTTTTATGGATATTTTCTGGACTTTGGTTATTATAATATTTTTGATCAACTAATTATAACCAATCTATCTCAGAAGTCTTAGAATGGAGACTCTTCCCAACATTTCCACATATAAAAACTATGACAGGCCGGGCAAGGTGGCTCACGCCTGTAATCCTAGTACTCTGGAAGGCCGAGGCAGGTGGATCGTTTGAGCTCAGGAATTTGAGACCAGCCTGAGCAAGAGCGAGACCCCATCTCTACTAAAAATAGAAAGAAATTATATGGACAACTAAAAATATACAGAAAAAATTAGCCGGGCATGATGGCACATGCCTGTAGTCCCAGCCACTCGGGAGGCTGAGGCAGGAGGATTGCTTGAGCCCAGGAGTTTGAGGTTGCTGTGAGCTAGGCTGACACCATGGCACTCTAGCCTGGGCAACAGAGTGAGACTCGGTCTCAAAAAAAAATTAAAAACTATGACAAAGAATATAATTTTCTTGTATATTTCCCTTCATGAGTGTACCATTTTGCATTGTAATTCTCTTGTTGTTCCACTGAATATTGTGTTGTTTTATTCCTTTTGATATATTTAAAGTATTTAGGCCGGGCGCAGTGGCTCACGCCTGTAATCCCAGCACTATGGGAGGCCGAGGCAGGTGGATCGCTCGAGGTCAGGAGTTCGAGACCAGGCTGAGCGAGACCCTGTCTCTACTAAAAATAGAAATAAATTATCTGGACAACTAAAAATATATATAGAAAAAGTTAGCCGGGCATGGTGGCACATGCCTGTAGTCCCAGCTACTCGGGAGGCTGAGGCAGTAGGATTGCTTAAGCCCAGGAGTTTGAGGTTGCTGTGAGCTAGATTGACGCCATGGCACTCACTCTAGTCCGGGCAACAAAGTGAGACTCTGTCTCAAAAAAAAAAAAAAAAAAAAATCTTCTTAGGCTTTATGTATTTTACTTTTTTTCTTTCACTTGGTATAGTTTTTGATTATTCAAAGAATTTTCATCTAATTCTTAGGGGACTTTATTTTACTAGATTCTTAAGGTTTTCTTTTTCTATATTTATTGGCATTTTAATAAATTACATATCTATGCTAAGTAATAGTTTAAATGTAGAAATGTCAACTAATGACATTCTGTACTATGGTTGAGATGAAAGCTACATTCAGGTGGGTTGTGCAGTATTCAGTGTAAATCACACAGTGTGTTACTTAGTAAATATACCCAGAATCCTGCTCTCTTTTCAGGCCATGGGAGTCACATAACATGTGGATTAAAAAAGTAAATATAAAATGGGGATGATAATACCTAGCTTATTGGATCGCTTTGGTGATTAAATGGAGTAACACATTTAAAATATCCTGGCATACACCTGTTTTTAGTCCCAAGTCCTTCCTCTGTATTTGTCCTCTACATTTTTAAATTATCTGATCACTGTAGAATTAGACCTTTTAGCTGCTTAATGATCCTGGATTCTCTAAGTAACTCAAATTTCCTGGTAAGATTTTCTTATATTGTCTCCATTATATACGTTTTATTTTTTCCGGGGTTCATAATGCATTTAAAACTTGAACATTTTAAAATATAAAACTTGTGCATTTGTTATTAATTCACCTTGTAAATCATATTTCACTATCAAGAATTCTTACTTGTACTTGAGGGCCTTCTACTACCATATATTATGTCAGTATCTCAAAAGACTGTTTATTAGTAAGCTATAAAACTCTTTTTGGAGCACTAGGAAACCTTTTTAAGTACATGTTCATTTTCTTCTCCAGAGTTAATGTTCTCTTCTGATGTGGAAGAATATCCTGATAAAGATAAAGCAATCAAAGCCTCTTCATAATGCCAACTCACCTTCAGAGGAATAATGACCCAGTATTTTTCCCATTTTTGTTTTTAAATATATTTTTATAAGATGTGTATATGTATATTTATAATAGATTTTTTGATTATATAATACTGAAACATTTCTCAAGATTATGTAAAATGTTAAAATTGTATCTATTTATACCCGAACATTAATTTCTATAGCATTACCATCTTAATGACAAAGGAGATAATGATTTAGAAACCAGCAGGTAAAAGTGTTTATTTCCTTTTTTCTCAAATTAGTTGTATTTATACTCATTATCTTGAAAAGCACTAATTCAGAAAAAGCCATAACTTTAGTGTTACAAAATATTTATCAGGTTTCAACATAAATTTAGAGAATAAGGTAGAAGGGAAAAAAGGCCTTCATTATTTATTTTTGATGTCTCCTTACTGAATAAATTGAAATATGAAATTTGTCTTTTCGGAAACTGTCTTAGTGTATTGTGTATCATGCAGCAATTATATGTAATTTAGCTTTAAAGATGCTTTAGGCTGGGTGCTGTGGCTCACGCCTGTAATCCTAGCCCTCTGGGAGGCCGAAGCAGGTGGATCGCTTGAGGTCAGGAGTTCGAGACCAGCCTGAGCAAGAGCGAGACCCCGTCTCTACTAAAAATAGAAATAAATTATCTGGACAACTAAAATATATATAGAAAAAATTAGCCGGGCATGGTGGCGCATGCCTGTCCAGCTACTCGGGAGGCTGAGGCAGTAGGATCGCTTAAGCCCAGGAGTTTGAGGTTGCTGTGAGCTAGGCTGATGCCACGGCACTCACTCTAGCCCGGGCAACAAAGTGAGACTCTGTCTCAAAAAAAAAAAAAAAAAAAAAGATGCTTTATATCATGGCTAATAAAAAGGAAATATATCTGTTTGTTTGAAAAGGTTTTTTTTTTTTGTTTTTTTTTTGAGACAGAGTCTGACTCTGTTGCCCAGGCTAGAGTGCCATGGCGTCAGCCTAGCTTACAGCAACCTCAAACTCCTGGGCTTAAGCAATCCTTCTGCCTCAGCCTCCCCAGTAGCTGGGACTACAGGCATGCGCGACCATGCCCAGCTAATTTTTTGTATATATATTTTTAGATGGCCAGATAATTTCTTTCTATTTTTAGTAGAGAGAGGTCTCGCTCTTGCTCAGGCTGGTCTGGAACTCCTGACCTCGAGCGATCCACCTGCCTCGGCCTCCCAGAGTGCTAGGATTACAGGCATGAGCCACCGTGCCTGGCCTGTTTGAAAAGTTTTATAACCTGAAAAGTTACTTCTCTTTAAAATGTATACCAGTGGTTCCCATATCTGGTTGCACATCAGAATCATATAGGGCAGTGGTCTCCAAACTTTTTGGCACCAGGGACTCGTTTCATGGAAGACAATTTTTCCACGGACAGGAGGTGAGAGGTGGTTTTGGGATGCATTATATATCAAGTGCATTATATTTATTGTACAGTCAGACCTCTCTGCTAATGATAATCTGTATTTGCAACTGCTCCCCAGCTTCACCTCAGATCATCAGGCATTAGATTCTCATAAGGAGTACACAACCTAGATCCTTCACATGCACAGTTTATAGTAGGGTTCATGCTCCTGTAAGAATCTAATGCTGCTGCTGATCTGACAGGAGGCAGAGCTTATGATGATGATGTGAGTGATGGGGAATGGTGGTAAACACAGGTGAAACTTACCTCACTTGCCCCATGCTCACCTCCTGCTGTACGCCCACTTCCTAACAGGCCATGGACTGGTACTGGGGGTTGGGGACTGCAGATGTAGGGAGCTTTAAGAAACATATATAGCACAAGAGAAGCTGAGCAGGCCCAGAGCTCAGGGGAGTAAAGGAGAGGCTGGTGAGCTTGTTGGGCTAACACTCCCAATTGACCTCTGCAGTACCCTTTGCTCTTTTTTTTTTTTTTTTTTTTTTTTTTTTTTTTTTTTTTAGCAACAGGAAATACCAGAAGAAATTTGCCATCCCTATTCTCAAGCTCTTTGTAAGAGAGATCTTTGGCATTCCAGGAAATCCCACTCTTGAGATGGGTCTTGCACTGGAGAAGATCTCTTCAGAGATATATCCAGTTAGGTTTCTCAGTTGGTATCTGTGAGACCTTGGAGCTCAAAAGACAATGGTAAGACTTGCTATGGGAAAAAGTGTCTCAAAGGCTGTTGAGCACATCAGTAAAACTGCCCTGATAGCAAATAAATGAATGTTGTGGAATAGAAAGGATTGACAAATCGATGGTAGGGATAGATGGGCCTGAGAATAGGTCTAAATTTGGTGTGAGCACCATACTAGGAATATGTTTTGCTGTCTGTGAGGCTGGAGCTGCCTAAAAGGGGTTCTCCCTGTTGTCACAGAATTGTGAATTTGCTGGGAATTTTGAAGTCATTTTGCCAGTTCCAGCTTTCACTGTGATGAGCAATGGTTCTCATTCTGGCAAGAAGCTGGTGGTGTTTTGAGTTCATGATCTTCCCTGTTAAAAAAAACTTCGGGAAAGCCATGCTCATTAGAGCCGAGGCTTACCACACCTCAGCAGTGTCATCAAGAAGAATATGAGAAAGCTGCTTTCAATGTGGTAGACTATGGTAGGCTGAATAATGTCCCCCAACGAAGTCCATGTCCTAATCCCTGGAACCTGTGAATATATTACTTTTGGGAAAAGGGATTTTGCAGACATGATTAAGATAATGAACCTTGAAATGAGTTTATCCTGTATTATCTGGGTGGCCCAGTATAATCTCATGACTCCTTGAAAGCAGAAAAGAGAACTTTTCGTGTCTGTGGTCAAAGAAATGGGTCAGAAAGTTGTGGTGTTGCTGGCTTTGAAGGTGCAGGAGGGGGCCACTAGCCAAGGAATGTGGATGACCTCTAGAAGCTGAGTATGGCCCTTGGTTGACAGCCAGTAAGGAAATGGCTTTCGATACCATAATTGCAAGAAACTGAATTCTGCCAACATCCTAAATAAGCAAGGAAACAGGTTCTCCTCTAGAACCTACAAAAAGGAATACAGCTCTGTGGACACTTTGATTTTGGCCTGGTGCCTCCATGTAAGACTTCTGACATACAGAACTATAAGATAGCAAATGTGTGTTGGCTAAGCTAAATTTGTGGTATTTTGTTATGGCAGCAATAGAATGCCAATACAGGGTTGGTGGGAGTTTATCTCCTTACATCCTAGAGAATAAAGAAGACTGCAGCTGTTACAGAATGCAATTGGAAAAGCTGGCTACACTGATAATATTGTAATTGGCATGGACATAGTTGCCTTGAATTCTTTCAGATCAGGGGAATACCACCTGGACTTCAAATCTCCTGATGACCCCAGGAGGTACATAATCCTGACAAGCTGGTGGACCTGTACAAGTCCTTCATCAGGAAAAACCCAGTGGCGTCTATCAAAGATTCCTTTGACCGTGATGATTGGGAAGCTTGGGAGAAGTTCATTGCTAATGCATGTCTCCAGGAGGTAGGGAATGATCTCACAGTGACTAACTCAAGGCATGTTGCTAGGGCTGTGGATGAGAATTCATGCAACTTTCTCTAGCTTTTTTTAGTGGATCAGGTTGGCATGCAAGCTGGTCCAGTCCAATAGGTAAATGCATCATGACTCATTATTCAAGATGCTTTTATTGTCAGCCTGGTGGTGAGACACTACACTGGACAGATAACACAGGGACACCTTGCTGGTTAGAATCCTTGGTCAGGTACAAAGAACTCAGATTTCTAGAAATAAGTACTAGCCAATTAGGCTTTGAGCACGAAAGCCTCTGAAATTTTCAAGCACTAGCCAGTTGAGTATATTTCTCCTCCTGAACGGCATCAGACCAAAAGGCATAGGGGCTCTGATAGTTAACTCCTTTATCCATCAAGACATTCTCAGAGCCTCATTAAAATTGTATGCCAGAAGCCAAATTTGATCAACTGGAACCCCATTGGAGGGCCTAGCCTTGTAATCACATGATTGGCTCAAAATCATTTTTCTTACCTTTCCCCCATATCAGGTGGGTGGGTAGTGATGGTAGAGTTTCTGAGGTGTCAATAGGCAAGATCCCCAGTGGAGTTTTTCTTGTTGCACAATAAAGTATTCAGTAATACCTGTTTCTCTGTCACCTTCCATGCCCTCCCCTCAAAGAGAACAAAGCATCTCATCCTCAGAGATTCAGATTCAAAAGGTTTGAGGTGGTGCCTGGAAAACTACATTTAAAAAAAAGGCACATTTGGTGATTGTGATGTAGCCATTAGAGTAGCCAGCATTTGGGACCTCTGACTTACATAAACCAGCAGTAATTTATTCTGAAACATAAAGCTCAGACTGTAATAGATGTCTTGATCTTGGTCAAATTGCTAAGTTTGTGGGAGGACAACAAAAATAAAAAAATGAACATAACTTTGGTATCTGCCTTCCAGAGGCTCATAATCTAGTCCAAGAGACAAAGGCTTAGGCATAGAAGAATCTAGAAAAGAATTGTGGGTAAGTTGAGTGTGAACTTTATAGGATGGATGGGACTTCTGGTGGAGATGGGGAATGAGAAAAAGACCATATATATAAGTGAGCCCTGAGGGCTTTTTATTTGGAAATTATCAAACAAAAATGTTGAAAGTATAATAGCAACTATAATCTGGATCAACCTAGGTTTAATAATTGTTAAAATTTTGCCTCATTGCTCTTTATTTGTACATCCCCCTTTTTTGTTTTGAAATCTTTTGAAAATAAGTTGCTAATAGCACAGCACTTCACCTGAATATTTCAGCATGCACCTTCTAAAATTAAAGATATTTGTCTGTGTAAGCACAATATCATTAAAACAACTGGAAAACAATTTTATAATACCTATTATCCAGTCCATTCTCAAACATCCCCTGTTTCTCAAGATTTAGTCAATGTTTACCCATTTCATTCTGTTGTTAGCTCTTTCTTATCTTTTAATTTAAACTGGTCTCTCTACCTTTTCTCCTCTACAACATCTTTTTGAGGTATTTAATGGTTCCAAAAACCACATTGCAATCCCCTATATTGCCCTTTCATAACCACACCCATCTCCTTCCTGCACTGCTCTCCCTGCACCCCTAACTCTAATCCCTGGCAACCATTGAGCTGGCTTCTATTTCTAAATATTTTTCATTTCAATAATGTTATAAAATTGAATTATATGGTTTGTAATCTTTTGAGATTGGCTTTTTTTCTTCTCAGCATAATTCCCTGGAGATTCACTCAAGTTGTCATGTGTCCAATAGTTCATTCCTTTTCACTGTGGAGTAGTACTTTAAAGTATATGTGTACTTCAGTTTGTTTTATCATTCGCCAGTTGAAGGACATCTGGGCTGATTCCAGTTTTTGGCTATTATGAATAAAGCTGATATAAACTTTCATGTACAAGTTTTTGTGTGAACATAAGTTTTCATTTCTCTGAGATAAATACCCAGAAGTGAAATTGATGTGTTATATGGTAGCTGCATGTTTAGTTTTTTAAGAAATTGCCAAACTGTTTTCTAGAGTGGCCGTACCATTCTATTATATATTCCCATGGCAATTTTTTTGAGGAGTCCAAGCCAGTTTTTCTGTAGAGCATCCCACTTACATTTTGAATTGTCTGCCTTTTTCCTAATGGTATCATTTAATTTGTTTCTGTTTTCTCTGGAGGTTTGATTAGATTTAGGTTAGATTTTTTTTTTTCAACAAGATTATTTCATCTATGATGCTGTATACTTTATGTCACCTAGCATGAACCTCAAGGATATCAGAGTGAGCTGGTGGACAGCAAGTCTCATTGGCACAATAATTCAAACACCACACAGCATAGATCCAAAATGATGACAAATGTGTATTAAGGGCCTTGGGATATTGGGCCATGTGCCCTGAAGACCACAAGGTGAGAATCAGGTTCCTGCCCCTAAAGAACTCTCTTTTGAGATTAGCAACTGATAGTGTGAGCCCATTAGTAGGATACGAAAGTTGTCCCAATCAAAATGGAGTCACTTGTGTTAAAAACCCTGGCAAATAGAGCTAGGGAAGGCCATGAAAGGAGAGTTCTCATGCACAGATGCCTGATTACAAGAACTATCATAAAAGACTCTGCAAAAACTACACATTGCACAAAGGTCATCACAACCTTACACACAAAAAAAACTTCTGAGAGTACATTTGCCCAGCATCTGCCTGTCCAACCTCAGACCAGCACCATCCTTGTTATTGATCCTTGTAACCAAGGACAATTATCACAAAACAATTATGTAATCTTCTTTATTTTTGCTTTAGAAACCTTTATCTTCCTTTACCTCCCTGAATACACAGTTTACTAGGGCACTTGTATTCCCATTGCAATGCCTATTCCTGAATAAACATCATTTTCTTTCCTATCTGTTATTTAGGTTGACAAGGGATATGCCAAGTAGTAGCTTGAGAGCAGCAGTTAATTCTACTTTGAGGTATGTGTATGGGGTTATGAGACTTGACCAAACTTTTGTACCCCTGTAATATCCTGAAATAAAAAAATATATAAAATTTTAAAAAAGATTTAAAAACTTACCTGAAAGCTGATATTTGAGCTGGTTCTTGAATAAAAGAATAGATTCCAGAAAGAATAACAATAAATAATTGAAAGAATGGTCTTGCTAACAGGCTAACAAGAAAATAAATTTCTAGCTGGCAGCCACTTAGACTAGCATAAGCCCTTCCTCTAAGGTCAGTAACATGAATATCTCTCCTACAGAGATGTTTACATAGAAATTTAAAAAAGCTGAGCAAAACAAAAGAAAGTATAAATCCTCATTAATATTTGCCAGAGGTGGTCAATTCACACTCCAAAAGGGAAAAAAGTTTCTGGGAGAGGGGAGGAAAGAGTAGAGTATCTGATAGACTGTCACCAAAAATTCACTGCCTGTAAAAAGGATTTTTGAGTATTGTTTAAACAGCCTTGAAAAGTTCCTGAGCAGACAGTAGGGGTGTGAACTCCCTGCTCCAGCTCTTTGCCTCAGTTCCTGCCAAAAAAAAAAACCAGATTTCAAGGACTCAGATAAGCCAGCCTCACCAAAAAAGAAAAAGAATTAACTCCCTGACATCTCAAAGTCACTTTTGTTATCAGTCTGCTGAAACAGAGGGGAAAAAAAAAGCCATTTTTACCCTTTAAAAGCACCAAGCAACTTTCCTCACTGCCTGACATTTCCTTCCTCCCTATGTGTCATGCCACTCTCTCTCTCTTTCTCATTCTCTCTCTTTTGAAAATAAATAAACTTTTACTTCTGTATATCCTGATCACTGAGAATTCTTTCTTTCCCCTGGTATGGACTTCACACCCTTACAATAGTGATCCTAACATAGGAGAGTGCACTTTGGAGGCCCTTGCTTTGCATAGTAAGAAATTAAGATTTTGTGGCTAATACACAAGTTCTAGAAGTTTTTGGTTTTGTTTGTTTTTAATGGTAAACTTATTCTAGTACTGTGACAGTAGAAGGAATGGATGACAGCAGACTGGGAGATCCATGAGTAAACCATTACAATCACCTGTGTGTGAGATGTCCCAAACTAGGTTCAGATATTTAGGGTTAAAATTTAAAAAACATCTGAATTTTTAAGATTTTGTGGATGTGATATTGCTACATCAAATGAGTTTGGAATGCACAGGTTTAGGAGAGAAGGTAAATATTGTGCTGTGTATGTGAAGGTTGTGTTTTGTGTCTGCAGAGCAATTGGGTGAAGATGTCCAAGTAGAATGTTGGCAGTATAACATCTGGAGCTCAGGGGATAGTGTATAGGAAGTGACGATTGATAACTATAAATCTCCTAAAAAGAACTGGTGCAGGGAGAAGAGGGCTCGTGATTAAAGGGCAAACAAGACTTAAGTTGTTTAACCACCGTGCTGAGGAGCCTTGCCCTCCACCAGCGTGCTCTGACCTCCTTCTACAGAGACTGAAGTGCCTAGCAAGTGCTTGCAGCAGACCCTCCAGGGTCGCTAAATTCGCACGCCCCCAAAGCCAGTACCCTTTCGTCGCCCCTGCGCAGGGGCCAGGCCTGAGCGGGTCACGCGCGGCTGCGTACGGGGGAAAGGCGCGGGAAAGGCGGCCTCAGGGCCGCGCCTGCGCAGTAGCAGTAGCGGACCGTCGGTTAGGCGCTAACAGGCCCGGAGGATGGAAGGATGGAGCCGCCCCGAGACACAAGCAGGCCTGCCAACAGAACTGAGAGCAAGGACGGGCGGGTCCGTGCCCTGTACACCGTACCCGTGCTTGAGAGAAGTCCCTATGGCAACACAGACAACGTGAATTTAAAAGGGCCAGAAGTTTCTTCCATCCGTACAACCCAGGACCGTGGCAAGACGCCCAAGGACAAAGGCCAAGAGGGCCCCGGAAACCGGCTGCTGAGCGTGAGTGGGGGAGGGCCTGGCTCAGCCGGGCCCGGGTCCCCCAGGGAGAGCCCCCACCGAGCGCCTGGCCGGCGGGGACGGGATTAAGGGGGTCAGTGCAGACTGAGGGAGACCTGCCCTGAATTGGAAGGTGCTAATGCCTGAGGCAGACTTGACCTGTGGGACCTTGGGCATTTATTTAACTTGTGAGAGCCTCCTTGTATTAACCGTTAAATGAAGACCGCAGTTACTACCTACCTCACTTGAAGGGTAACTGAAGGAGATAATGATATAAAGTGCTTAGCACTGTACAAAGAACAAAGTAAAGAGTCAATAAAAGTTAACTGCGGTCATCATCATCATTGGGATTTCATTTATATGGTTAAAGGGCTAAACTCCAGAAACTTTAGCTACCCTTGTTTTAATTCCCGAGGTTCGCACAGACTAAACCCGCAGAAGCAAATCTGCATCATGTCTGCAAAGAGAATTATTGGCTTCCTGAAACTCTTGAGTTTACCACTGTATTTAGTGGTTTCACTAGAGCATGGAGACCTAAATGGCAAAGGGGAATCAAATTGAAACTCACTGTTTCCAAATTGTTAGAGGATATTAGGAAATTTTACATCCTCTGTTGGTCTTCAGTTATTAAGAAATAGGACAGATAAAAGTATTTATCAGGAAACAAATGGTATGCAAGAAGATGATGTCCTTCTCTGTAAAATTAAGGGGTTGAATTACTTGATTTCTAAGCTATCCTAATTCCAAAAATTTAGAATACTCTTGAAGTATTGTTATGATAAAGTGATAGCATATTAGGTGTTAGCTATAGGATAATAGGAAAAATCACAAAGGTTGTATAAGAGAGATATGCTGAGAAATCTAGGCCATAGAATGTTTTTGTTGTGTGTCCTCTTAAGGAATTTGGATTTTATTCTACAGAGTGGTGATTTCCAATTTTTTTTTTTGGAAATTATGAGGATCCCTTTTCAATGTAAGAAAAATCTCCCCACCTAAAAGTAGCTGTCTCTTTATTATTCACTGATTAGGAAAATCTCTAATGACAAAAGCTACCATGTAGGCATGGTATTTTTAATGGAATTAGCTTCAGACTAGTGTTTCCTTAGTTCTTGGATCACCTGTATCCAGATCTTGGGGGGGGGGAATTACTTGTTAAAATGCAGATTCCTGGGCCTCCCCCTTAGACCTACTGAATCAGAAAGGTGGGGCCCCAGGAATGTGCTCAAAGTTTAAACTATTTTAGGTTATTCTTAGACGGATTCATGTTTGAGAATCACTACAGACGGGGGAAAAAGATAGACATTGATGTGGGGATTGTAGACTGAGTATAGGAGAGAGAAGGAATCAAGTAGAGCCAGCAGAGTTGGATGAATTGGGTAAAAGAAAAGGAGAGATAAGTGATTAGAGGTCTCAAAGAAATTTTTTAAAAAACGTTTATTGAATGTAAGTTACTAAGGGAAGTGGAAGGATTAGCTAGAGGTAGTACTCAGATCAAGGAATGTCGCGGCTTATGACTTTAGTGAAAATGTGGATAATCTACCCCCAGGCTTTGTAATATCAGTTCTTTGAATCTCCTTAATTCCTTTTAACAGCTACCTGCAATTCTACTTCCTGGACCTTGTCTTCTCTTCACTCTTACAGTTTCACCTCTCAAATCCTGAAGTCTAGTATTCTACATCCTAACCTCTCATTACTTTTTTTATTAGCCCTATTCTTTGAAACATATGCCAAATTTTGTGCCAGACACTGAGGATACAACAGTGCTCAAGACAGGCAGAGCACCTTCCCTTAGGAAGCTAACATTCAAATTGGAGAGACAGTTATGGAGAGACAACAGGGTATGTTGTGTTCCAAAGCAAATAAAAAATGCACTTAATTGTGGTGGAGGGACAGATAGTACTTTGAATAGGGGATCAGAGGAGGCCTCCCTGAGGAGATGACTTTTAAGGGAAAACCTGAAGAATAAGAAGGGGCTAATGGATTAAGGAGTTGCAGGGGGAGAGCATTAAGAGGGAATAAACAAGTGTGAAGTTTTTGCAGAGGAATAAAGTTTGGAATGTTTAAGGAATGTAGTGAATGAAAGGGAGAGTGTCATGAGATAAGCTATAATATATTTTTTTGTATGCTTGAGGCCCTTAAAAAATTTTTTTGTGTGTGTAAATTGGTGCAAGTCATTTTTTTGATCTGATTTTTGTTCTTTCCCTCCTCAATTTTTTAAAAGTTCTTTAATTATAGAGATATTAGACTTCATGTGTGATATGTCATAAATATTTTCTCACAATTCAACAATGTCTTTTGACTGCTTATAGTGCTTTTTGCTATGCAACTCTTGGTTTCATTGATTTTTAAAAATTATTTTTCTATTCTTTATTTTGTTTGTTTCTGCTCTAATCTGTATTGTTTCTTTCTTTCTGCTAACTTTGGGCTTACTTTGTTCCTTTTTTTATCTAGTTATTCGAGGTATAAAGTTAGGTTATTTATTTGAGATCTTTCTTCTTTTCTGATGTAGGCATTTATTGCTATAACCTTCTTCAAACTGCTTTTGCAGCATCCCGTAAGTTTAGGTATGTTGTGTTTCCATTTTGTTTGTCTCAAAATAATTTTTGATTTCTCTTTTGATATCTTTGATGCATTGGTTGCTCAGAACACTGTTGTTTAATTTCTACATATTTGTGAATTTCTCAAATTTCTTTCTGTTATTGATGTCTAGTTTCATACCAAGGTGGTCAGAAAAGATACTTGGTATAATTTCAGTCTTTTTAAATTTGTTAAGACTTGTTTATAATCTAATATGTGATCTATCCTTGAGAATGTTCCATTAGTGCTTGAGAAGAATATACACTCTTCCACTGTTAGATAAAATGTCTGGATATTAGGTCCATTTGGTCTAAAGTGTAGTTCAAGTCCAATGTTTCCTCATTGATTTTCTGTCTGGGTGATCTATTCATTGCTGAAAGTGGAGTATTGAAGTCTACCACTATTATTGTATTGCTATTTCTCCCTCGAGATCTATTAATACTTGCTTTGTATATTTAGGTGCTCTATTTGGGTGTATATATATTTACAGTTTATACCCTCTTGATGAATCAACCCCTTTATCATTATATAATGACCTTCTTTGTCATTTTATAGTTTTGACTTAAAGTCTGTTTTGTCTGATATTAAGAGTGGCTTCTCCTGTTCTCTTTTGGTTTCCGTTTTCATGGACTATAAGCCTATATGTGTCTTTAAAGCTGAAGTGAGTTTCTTATAGGTAGCATATATTTTGATCTTGTCTTTTTGTTTATTTTTAATTCCATTTAACCACTTTTATGTTTTTTGAGTGGAGAATTTAATCCATTAACGTTTAAAGTAATATTGATATGTAAGGACTTATTATAGCTATTTGTCAATTATTCTCTGACTGTTTTTTAGTTATTTTATTTTTTTCTTCCTATCTTGCTGTCTTCTTTTGTGATTTGATGATTTTCTGTAATGGCATGTTTTGATTACTTTCATTTTATTTTTTGTATATCTACTGTAGGTTTTTGCTTTGTGGTTATACTTCATACCTTACATAAAACATCTTATAACAATCTGTTATAAGCTCATAGCAATTTAATTTTAATTACATACAAAAATCCTACCCTTTTATTATTCCCACCATTTTATGTTTTTGATGTCACTATTTATATCCTTTTATATTGTGTATCCATAAACAAATTATTGTAACAATGATTATTTTTATTTAGGTCATTAAATATGAAATGTCCAATTTTGAATCAAGTGTAGTTTATTATATCTCAAACAAGATCAGTACATTTAATTAAAGTATGCGCCTAAACTATTGACATAGTTTTGTCATCTTAACAGTAGCTTGTTTATGCCAATAGTGAGGAAGCCTGGAGAGTGAGTGGTGATAAAATCTCAAAAGGTGTTTTCCACAGCTTGTTGAGAATGGAATAGTTGTCCTTGCAAGAAGTGGTCCAAAGCCTGGGAGAAGTGGTAGTCACTTGGTACAAGGTCTGGTGAATATGGTGGATGACAGAGAGTTTCCAAGTCCAGCCTTTGTAGTTTGAGCAGCGCTGTTTGTGTGACATGTGATTGAACATTGTCTTGCAAGAGGATTTGCCTGTCTCTATTGACCAATCTCGGCTGCTTAATCACAAGCATGCTCTTCATTCCATCCAGCTGGTTGCAGTAGACATCTGTGGTAATCGGTTGACCAGGTTTCATGAAGCTGTAGTGGATAATACCAGTGCTGTACCACCAAACAGACACCATTAGCTTTTTTTGATGAGTATTCAGTTTTAGAGTGTGTTTTGGCACCTCATCTTTATCCAACCATTGTGCTGAATGCTTGCAATTGTCAAAAAGAATTCATTTTTCATCACACTTGACAGTACGGTGTAGAAGTGGTTTGCTTTTATGTCGTGACAGCAAAGAATGGCAAGCTTCAAGACGATTTCTCTTCTGATGCTCAGTTAAGTCGCGTGGGACCCATGTATCCAGCTTTCTTGCTCGTTTGTTTCAAATGGTCCAATATTGTTGGAATAGTAATGTCAAACCTTGCTGCTAATTCACACATAGGTCGAGATGGATTCATTTCCACTACAGCTTTCAGCTAGCTCATCATTATCCACCTTGGTTTCAGGTTATTCACATGGCTCATTTTCAAGATTAAAATCACCATAACAGAACTTCTCAAATAATCCACATACTGTGCATTCATTAGCCCGTCCTTCCCAAATACTTTGTTGATATTTCAAACTGTCTGTGCTGTATTGGTTCCATGATGGAACTCATATTTGAAAATAACACGAATTTTTGACTTATCCATGGTTTCACAAAAAATTGCTCTATAAAAATATTTGAAAGATAAGTATAAGCCAAAACATGCATTGGAAAGACTGAGAATGTACCTTCACAATAAACATAAAACGAGAAGTGTCAGCCAGGCCTGGTGGCTCACGCCTGTAATCCTAGCACTCTGGGAGGCTTAGGCAGGAGGATCGTTTGAGCTCAGGAGTTCGAGACCAGCCTGAGCAAGAGCGAGACCCCATCTCTACTAAAAAAATAGAAAGAACTTAGCTGGACAACTAAAAATATATATAGAAAAAATTAGCCTGGCATGGTGGCACATGCCTGTAGTCCCAGCTACTGGGGAGGCTCAGGCAGGAGAATTGCTTGAGCCCAGGAGTTTGAGGCTGCTGTGAGCTAGGTTAATGGCATGGATTCTAGCTCAGGCAACAGAGCAAGACTCTATCTCAAAAAAAAAAAAAAAAATTAAAAAAATTAAAAGTGGCCAAAGGACATGAATAGACATTTCTCAAAAGAAGACATATAAATGGCCAATAGGTGTATGAAACCTATTGGGTTTCATGCTAAACTGGTCTCCCCAAGGATGCTTTCTGTGTAGTTAATCTCCTTTTTTGCTCTACTATTTTGATGTAGGTTTTTAATTGGACTCTTAAGTCCTCCCAAAGCTATTTTTTTTATGGATAGCTAATGGTTTTTTTGCAGGAGGAATAATGTTGATATCTTGACATCTTGCTAATATCACTTCCCTATTATTTCTTTTTTAAATGCTTGATGGAATTCACCAGTGAAACCATCTGGGTCTGGGTTTTTCTTTGTGGAAACATTTTTAATTGCTAATTAAATTTCTTGTTATAGGTCATTTTCTTTTTCTTCTTGAGTCAGTTTTAGTCATTTATGTCTTTCTAGGAATTTTTCTATTTGATTTACAGTGTCAAATCTGTTAGTATAAAATTGTTTATAGTTGTAGTAGTTACCTTATATGGCAAATACACTTTGCAGATGTGCTGAAATTTAGGATTTTGAGATGGGGAGATTATCCCAGATTATCTGAGTGGGCCCTAAATAAAATCACAAGTGTCCTTATAAGAGAAAGTTAAAGTGTGATTTGGATACACTCAGAAGGACACACTCAGAAAAGGAAAAGGCAATGTGATCACAGAGACAGAGATTGTAGTGATACAGCCATAAACCAAGGAATATTGGCAGCCACCAGAAGCTGGAAGAGATAAGAATAGATTTTTCCCCTAAATCCTCTGGAGAGATGATGGCCCTGCTGACTGTTTGATTGTGGCACAGTGATACTGATTTTAGAATTCTGGCCTCTATAATTGTGAAAGAATACATTTTTGTTGTTTAATCCACCAAGTTTGTGGTAATTTTTATAGCAGCCACAGGAAGTAATACAATAGTATTCCCTATACGCCTTTTAATTTTTGTAAGGTCAATAGTGGTATCTCTTTTTCATTCTTGATACTGGTAATTTGTGTCTTCTCTCTTTTTTCTTCAGCACTCTAGCTAAAGATTTGTGAATTTTGTTGATCTTTTCAAAAAACCAAACTTTAGTTTCATTGATTTTTCCTTTTTTTCTTTTTAAAAATTTCAGTCATGTGTGCTCTTATCTTTATTTCCTTCTTCTTGCTTACTTTGGGTTTAACTTGATCTTCATTTTCTAGTGCCTTAAGATAGAATCTTCAGTTATTGATTTGAGATTTTTCTTGTTTTTTAATATAGGTGTTTAATGCTGTAAAGTTTCTTGTAAGCACTACTGTAACTGAACCCTATAAATTTTTGTTGTGTTTTCATTTGTATTCAGCTCAAAATACTTTCTGGTTTCTATTGATTTTTCATTTTTTGACCCATGGTTATTTAGAAATGTATTTATAATTTCTAAGATTCGTGTATTTTCCAAATTTCCTTGTTTTCTTCTTTGTCAATTTATTTTGTTGAAATGAAAGAACATTTTTATATGATTTCAGTTCTTTAAAATTTATTGATATTGGTTTTATGAACTAGCATATGATATATTTTTCAGAATTTCTCATGTGCATTTACAAATGTATATTTTTTGTTTAATATTTGGTCTGTGAGATTCATCCATGTTGTTGTGTGTGGGTGTGTTCTTTCATTTTCCTTGCTCTGTGATATGCCATTGTATGAATATGTCATATTATATTTATCATATTATTAATGGATATTTGGGTTGTTTCTAGTTCTTGGCTATGACGAATAATGCCACTATGAGCATTATTTTACATGTGTTTTGGTATACATATGCATGCATTCTGTTGGGAATATATGTAGGAATGGAATTCCTGGGTTATAATTATATGTATGTTATGCTTAAGTACATAATACCAAACAGTTTTTCAAAGAGGATATACTAATTTATATTTCCATTAGAGCTCTAGTTACTCCACATTATTGTCACTTGGTATTGTCAATCTTTATTTTCAGCCATCTGAGGGATGTGTAGTGGTATCTCTTTGTGGTATTAAGTTTCATTTCACTGATGACTAATGAGGATGAGCTCCTTCCAAACATTTATTAGCCATTATATAAACTCTTTTGTGAAGTGCCTATTTGAGTCTGTTTCCCATTTTTCTATTGGGTTGTCTACCTTTTTCTTACTGATTTGTATTGATAAGGAAAACCCCCATCTATTACTTGGCACAGCAGCCCCCTGAGACCCCCAACCCTCATGGAAGACCCGCATCAGCATAATACTAACCTATCACCTGGCCCATCAACTAATCTATTACCTGGCACATCAGCATAACAGTAAACGTATTACCTGGTGCATCAACGTAATACTAACCTATTACCTGATATATCAACTAACCTATTACCTGGCAGGCATTAGTCACCCAAGACTCCACCCCTTGGACCACCCCAACTTAATAAAAGTGGAAAAAATTGGGTAAAGGGGCTCAGAATTTGGTGGCGAGACCCCTCTGAGCCCACCGGTGAATCAACCTTGATTCTCCAACTCTCTGTGTGCTGCTCTGTTTGTCCTCGGGACCACTTGCTGTAACACTTGCTATAACAGTATAAATCTGTATTAGTAAATAAATTTGTATAACATATTAGTATATATCTAGATATAGGCCCTTTGTCAGTTATACTACACATGTTGCAAATGTCTTCATCCACTCAGTGGCTTATATTTTCACTTTTCAAATGGTGTCTTTTGATGAACAGAAGTTATGAACTTTAATGTAGCTAGATATATTGAACTTTTTCTTTGTGGTTCTTTGTTAGAAATCTTCTACCCTGAAGTCATGAAAATATTCTCCCATATTATTTTCTAATTGTTTTATTATTTTGCCTTTAACATTGAGATTCACAGTTCACCTGTAACTGATTTTTTTTTTGTATATGGTGTGAGGTACAGGTCAGGTTTTCTCCCTTCCCTCACCTTGTCTCCCCATCTCTGCCCACCCTTCTTCATTTTCTTCTTCTCTCTCTCTCATTGTTTTCTGGACAGATATTTCCAGGTATCCCAGCTGAGAGTGTCTTTTCCTCACTATTCTACAGTGCCAACTTTGTTATAGATGAAGTGTCTATAAATGTGTGGGTCTGTGTCTAGACTCTCTCTCTGTTCAGTTTCTTTGGTATATTTATTTTGCCTGGAGGAAAAATGTTTTTATAAAGCCTAATAATTTTACTAGGACATGTCTTGGAGTTGATAATTTTCCCAGACACATAGTAGGTCCTACCCATATGTAGATTTTTCTCTTATTGCTTATAAATTTTCTTGGATTGTAATTTTAAATATTAGTTCTTTCTCATTGTTCTGTTTTTCTTCTTCAAGGATTTCTTGTTTGCCCTACCTCCCAGTTCAACTACTTTTCTCTGACTCTATACTTCTTTCTGTATCTCATTTTCATTCTTTTCATTGGTTTCTTGCCTTTTTCATGCCCCTTATCAAGTTTTCATTTTGATTAATGCTACTTTGGGCACCTTGCAATTTATTCTTTATTGCTGAGATGGTTTGTCTTTTTAAAAAATTTCTTTCCTTGAGTTGATCAACACTCATTTCATTTTTTTTTCTTCTTTTTGGTTGATCTTTGTTTTAATTGTTGAATTTGTGATTGTAGGTTTTTAAAAAAAATCTCCAAATGCTTATTTGAAGATATTTAATTCAGTTCAAAATTTTACCTTATAAGTTATTTTTGTTCTGTGGTTATTTGGGGGGAGAATTTTTATCAGCTGAAAATTTCCCCCCATTTTTTTTTATAATAGCTCTTACTGGAGTTGGTCTGATTTTCCTTACTCCTAGTCATTTCTTTTTTTTTTTTTGAGACAGAGTCTTGCTTTGTTGCCCGGGGTAGAGTGAGTGCCGTGGCGTCAGCCTAGCTCACAGCAACCTCAAACTCCTGGGCTTAAGCGATCCTACTGCCTTAGCCTCCCGAGTAGCTGGGACTACAGGCATGCACCACCATGCCCAGCTAATTTTTTCTATATATATTTTAGTTGGCCAGATAATTTATTTCTATTTTTAGTAGAGACGGGGTCTCGCTCTTGCTCAGGCTGGTCTCGAACTCCTGACCTTGAGCGATCCACCCGCCTTGGCCTCCCAGAGTGCTAGGATTACAGGCGTGAGCCACCACGCCCGGCCCCTAGTCATTTCTTGAGCTTGGTTTAACTGTACCCTCTTCTTTCAGTGTATTGAAATGCAATTTCTTAAATGGATGAAGTTGTAATTAATAGGAGGTGAGGGGAAAGGGTGAGCATGGCCTGTAGTTCTATTTTGTTTGTCTGGTATCCTTAATTTTCCCCTCTTACATCCTTCTTTCTCTTCCTGCCATGTATACAAGGGGTACCTCTTCTCTGTCTCCTTCCTGCCAGCAGCAGTGCTCATCTGAGGAATCTACTTCCAGTCCTTCTCTGTCAGGTCCCTTATCTATAGCCATTGTTGTGAACTACCAAGTTCTAGACCTATGCTCAGAATTTTACACTTAGTGTTGAATTTTTTTTCTCAGCATGATTTTGCCTATGCTTCATGTTCCCCACTCCTCTCTGCTCATTTCCAGTTTCTTAAGATTTCTCTTCCCTGTTCTCTGTCCCCATAAGTTTGTAATCATTATAGAAGTTCCAGTGGGAGCTCTGTTGGAATTTGTATTTTATTTCTCTAGTTACAGGAAATCTGAAGTTGGTGACACTCTCCCTCCTAGTAATTCTGGAGGCATGTGTCTTGTGTGGTTTTATTTGTACTCCTTGTTATATTTGAGTAGACATTCAGATTCAAGGTGTCTCCTATACTAGGGCCAATTGGAACTCTCTCCTTATCAACTTTTCAAGATATCCTACTATTTGTTCAATCTCTTAGCAAACTGAACAACTAATTGTTCGTACTACTATGGGCTTGTCTCCTCTTTCATGATACCCTTAATTATTTTATATTTAATTATGCATATTTTTATTTCTCTGCTAATTTATTGAGGATAGGGATGAGTTTCTCAATCATATTAATATCCCACTACCTAGAGTACCTGGTACTTACTAGATACTCATAAAATAATTGTTGAGTTGAACTAATCTTTTACCTAGTTATATTCTTCTTTTCCTTCTTAAGTCTTAATTTATTTACATTATAGATGCTGAAAAAAACTCTTAAAGGGTCTGATAGTGAAGAAGTGGCAACAGCACCTGAGAAACCAACTTTAGTACCATTTGGAGATGTGGTATGTATCATTAACCCTCAAGAAACATGTACAAATTATTTATTATTTGATATGAAGAATAATTAATGTTTGTTATTTGGTAATCAGAAGTATGTGCAGAAAGTCCTCTCTGATGTGTATTCATGAATTTTTTATTTTTATGAGTCAGAAAAACATTGTAATAATCACTGAAATTACAGAAAACATCCTTATTCACAGAAATATTAATAATATTTTCTACACTAAAGGTTCCCAAATCTAGTTACATCAGAATCACTTGGGATGCTTTTTAAAAACATTGATTTTGGGCCCCACTTAAAATCTCCTAACTCAAGAGTCTCTGAGGGGCCTAGGAGTCAGTAATTTTACTGAGCTCTTCAGGTAATTTATTGCTGAATTGTGCTAAAGTTGATCCTGCACCCCTCCCTTATCCAAAAAACCTCCCAGAAGCAAAGGCATACTCTTATCACTCATACAGACGTACAGACAGACAGACACACACACGCACGCGCACACACACACACACACACACACACAGAGGTAGGACTTAATATCTGGGTTGAGAACCAGAAAAATGTGTGATTCTATTTTGGGTGCTTCAAAGTATAGAATAAGACATGAGGATCTATGTGCATTTATTATAGAACTGCCAAATATCATGGCATTCATTTACAGTTATCTTTATGTTCTCAACACTATTAGAACAGTCATTGGGTATGAAAGAAGAATTTCTCTTGTCCCTCTTCTCTACCTCCTATTATATGCAATATTTAATATAATGTTTCTGCTGTTTTTACCTGGTTTTTAAGACTAAACATGGCTAAATGTATTTGGCTAATACTCATCTTAGAATTCAATTATTCCTGCATTCATTTTGTATTTGATTTTATGGTAAGGCACAAGATACAACTTTCTCTAACATTTAGAAAAAGTTTGTACGAGGGAGGATATTTTATAGCCCCTGGCATGTTACAGCCAATCAATGATTGTTTAATGAATGAAGTGGTTTTAGGATACTAGATAAAAGAGCTTGTCTGAAACAAAGCATGTTTCTTATTTTTACATCAGGATGCTGAATTTTATCAGTTCTTACCTAATATAAAATAAAAATGATTGAAAGAGTGATGATCAGATTTAAGTTAATAATGAATTATTCTTTTGCTTTGTGTTCTTGTTCATTTTGGGTTTACTTTGAACACACCCTGCCCATTTTTATTCTGTATTTCTGCTTTCTGATGTTTTCTATTAACTAGATATTTCTAATGAGAAACAATATTTCTCATGAAATATTGTTTTTTAAAAATACAGTTCAGTGTAAAGTGGAAGAAAAGTTAACTTTTCAAAAATGCACATTCACCGTCTGTGTTTTGTTTTGATTGTTGTAGGTTGGCTGCCTGGCTATTCATATAAGGAATTGCAGACAATTTACGACTAAGAGTATCCTTTCTTTCGATTTAAGAATCATAGTATCTCACTGTTTTAGTTATCCATTACTGCATTACAAACCACTCCAAAACTTAGTGGCTTAAATCATTAACCATTTTATTATCAGTCACTACCTGTGCCTTCAGTAGGTGGTACTTCTGCTTCACAGTGTAACAGCTTGCGCTGCTGTCGTCTGGCAATTTAAGGGTTGGAATATCTGAAATGGTCCATTTACATGTCTGGTGTTTTAGTGGGGATGCATGGAAGGCTAGACCTAGCTGGGATGCTGAAATAGTTGAACCTTTCTCTCTTTCCATGTAGTCCCATTATCTTTCTTTTTCCTGCACTAATTTTGATTAAAAAATATATTACAGTAATATACATATAATTTATCTTTTTTTTTTTTTTGGAGACAGAGTCTCACTCTGTTGCCCAGGCTAGAGTGAGTGCCATGGCATCAGCCTAGCTCACAGCAACCTCAAACTCCTGGGCTCAAGCGATCCTATTGCCTCAGCCTCCCAAGTAGCTGGGACTACAGGCATGTGCCACTATGCCCGGCTAATTTTTTCTATATATATACTTTAGTTGGCCAGATAATTTCTTTCTATTTTTAGTAGAGACGGAGTCTCGCTCTTGCTCAGGCTGGTCTCGAACTCCTGACCTCAAACGATCCACCCGCCTCGGCCTCCCAGAGTGCTAGGATTACAGGCATGAGCCACCGCGCCCGGCCTATATATAATTTATCTTGATTACTCAAGCTTTTGATATCCCCTTAAATTTTGTGCCCATCCTAGTCATGTTCCATCACGTTTTATTGGTTAAAGTAATTGCAGGGCCAGCCCAGATTAAAGGGCAAGGGAAATAAACTTCACTTTTTGGTGTGAGAGTAACAAAAGATTTTCGGCCATCTATAATCCACCTCAATCACCATATACGTTATAATAATGCTAATTTATTTGTAAGTAATAATTGTGCTTCCCTTAAACATTTTTAAAGGATTTATTAATATTTTATATTGATGCCTTTAATGAAGCTGAATGCTTATTTTTAGATTTATCATGGTATAAAACCAATCTCATTATGGAGATTTGGTGTTTTCTTCTTATATAAAAAATTTTTTAAAAGGAATTCTAGATAAAGAGATTTTTGAAGATAATTAGTTAAATCATGAAAACGAAATTATTTTAATCCACAACACAGACCAATATAGTATAAATGAAGTATATACTGAAGAGAATTAGAGAGTAGAACACTTTGCTCTTGTCCTAAAATTAAAAATAAATTATTCTCAAGTGACATATTTTTCTAATTTTTTGAATTTCTACATAATTATACTTAGAAAAAAATTTCAACTATATTTTGCAAATATAGTTGAAGTCACCTTGACATTAATATATAGAAAAAATTGCAAAGGAATTATGATGGAAATGTGAGGATAAAAATATGACAAGTGATCTAAGGCAGAATCAACTTTCTTTTCCTACTTATATTGTGTCTACTAGTGATGGGCAAAAATACTATTTTAAAAGACTTTTTTCTATTGCTTAATGTACTTGATTGATTCTTAGGTTTTGGTCTGAATTGTTTAATGGATTCATTTTTATTATGTGTTATTGTTCAATTACAACAGAACTTATTTCCTAAATATGATTCTATTTTCAGTCAATTTACGATGTTACATTGATTTATTCATTCGCATTTCAATAAACAAAGTTGTGAAAAGTACAAAAATTTGTAGCTTGCTATCCACAAACAATGAAAAGAACATTGCAATTAAGTTTGATGAAGTGAAGTATTTTTCTGTACAGGTAATGCTAATATCTCTTCTATATATTAGATTGTCTCTTTATAGTTCCAAATATTTACCCTAATTTTATTAATATCTTTTTTAAAAATGGGTATTTTGTAGTATTCTATTTTGATACAATGGGCTGTAGTGGGTTTATTTTTAAATAAACAGTTTACTGCAAAATGTGTAATCTTGGTGGACTTCCTCCCTGAGATGTTACTGTCTGTAGTTTTGTGTGTTTATTATGCATGTATTTGTCTCTATCTTACTCTTTCCTTCCCATCTACCATCTTCCACCCTATTTTTTTTTCATTTCCTACCCCTTTCCTTCTCTTCTCCCTTACATAGACTTTCTCTAATTATTTTTGCATGGATTAACATTCTTTTTTTAATAGAGACAGGGTCTCACTCTTGCTTTGGCTGGTCACTGTGCCCACCAAGTGTTGAGTATTAAATGTAATTTTTTGGCCGGGCACAGTGGCTCACGCCTGTAATCCTAGCACTCTTGGGAGGCCGAGGCAGAAGAATCGCTCAAGGTCAGGAGTTCGAGACCAGCCTGAGCAAGAGTGAGACCCCCGTCTCTACTAAAAATAGAAAGAAATTATCTGGCCAACTAAAAATATATATAGAAAAAATCAGCTGGACATGGTGGCGCATGCCTGTAGTCCCAGCTACTCGGGAGGCTGAGGCAGTAGGATCGCTTAAGCCCAGGAGTTTGAGGTTGCTGTGAGCTAGGCTGATGCCACGGCACTCTAGCCTGGGCAACAGAGCGAGACTCTGTCTCAAAAAAAAAAAAAAAAAAAAAGAAGTAAATGTAGTTCTTTGAGCATAGGTTTAAAAAACAGCAACAAAAAACAAAGCATAGTTTTGCTGGAGGCAATCTGTACTGTTTCTTTTACTTTGCGAATAGCTTCCCTAAGCTTCATTGGCAAGTTCTCAAGAATTGTGGGGATATTTAAATAATTTAAATAAATTTAAATAAAACTTGAAACTTTAATACTTGAAAATAAATGTAAAGTACATAATAGGGTACTTATCTTCGTTAGCATAATCAAATTTTGTCCCTATATTTATTTAAATAGGCACTATTAGTTTGAGCACATTGAGAAGAGAGTTTTAATTGACTCAGAAAATTTGGGAATTACTTAGTAATAATTACATAGAAAATTGCACAAGCAAACAAAGAAACATAAAAAAGCAAGATACATGTCAATTCCAGAAAAATTTTTAAATGATATAGGAAAGAAAATATAATCATTGTAACTGTATTGTTAAAGTCTGGATGGCAGTTACACATATAAAATAATGTAAATAGTAAACATTGATCTAACAAAGAGGCATGTTATTTATATATTAGAGGAATGGAGAGAAAAGAAATATGAAATTTTTTTGGATAGGGTGTTGAGAGCTATTATTTTTCTTCTACAATAAGCAGTCAATAATATTTAAAACCAAAAAATCAATAAATAATAATATAAGCATGTTACTTTGAAACATGAAGGCAAAACCCAGAGAAATCCATTAAAAAGTTTGAAAAGGTGGCTTCTGAGGAGTGGAAATTAGGGAGTGGATAGGGTGATATTCTAAAATTATACCCAGGATTTAATTTATAGAGGTATGACTGAGTGACAATGTAGAGAAGCTGTTGCCATTGAAAAAAGAATTTATTACTTACATTTGTTACATGACACGATGCCAAGGGCCACAGGAGCACGGGAGAAGTATCAGGATGGTCAGCAGGCAGGAGGGAGGGGAGAGTCTAGGCCAGAGCCTTTTTGGGGTTTCTGTCAGAAAAACAAGGCAGGGCAAACAGTTTAGGATTAGCTAATTTGAATAATTCCAGGGGCTTTGGGCTATAGAGGTGGTCTCTAGTTTTCTAATACCTAGCGCTGGGATAATTTAGGGAAGGGGAAATACAGACTTGGTGTGTGAGAGTTAGATAAGGAGGTTGTTGGAGCTATAGACTTGAGATTGGTTGGTTTTCATATAAAAGATGTGCTTCTTGCTGAGCCTTTGCTTCTCTAGGAATTGTCTAGCCCTGGGAGGGGAAATCGTAGAGAGCTTTTTAAGATATCAAAACATCATAAAGTACACAGTTTTTTAAAAAATATGATTAATGTAGGTGGGAGAGGAGAAATTGTTCCTTTGTTTAACCATTGTAGTACTGTTTGACTTTTTAAACTATGTACTCTATAATTAAGATACAATAAAATTATATTGTATACACTTTAGGACATTAATTTGCCAAAACTTACAACATAGATCTAGGTTAAAAATATAAAAATCCATACAGACCAACAACTGAAAAGGAATAGTAAGTGGATTTAACTTAGTTTAATTGTTCCAAAAAACTGTTGATTAAGTAATGTTAAAACTCAAATTGAAGAATGAATAGTAGTGAATTTCTGGGTCTGGCCATACTGCAATAGCTGGTATTGGATTTATTCTCCTGCTCTGAACAGCTATGAAACTGAGAAAAATATACAAAGGAACTATTTTCCAGCATTGGACAGTGGAAAGCGGAGGGCTACAATTCTTAAGAGAAGGGAAGCACAGGGAGTGAGCTTCACATTTATTATAACTTTCTGTCTGGCAATGTTTCTGGTACAGGGAAGTGAAACCCAAGCAGAAAATGGCAGTGTTGCTGGGTGGGAGAAGCAGAGGCTGAGAAAAGGAAACAGAGATGACAATTTAGGGGGGGCTGGAGTCTGTGGAGAAGGGTACTAGTGAAGAGGGAACAGCAGATAAAGAGCCCAAAAAATCTGTGTGGTTATCCCACTCAGGTTCTTGGCTGAATCCTAAGTTGTGTGTGTACGAGGCAAGCCTCTAGAAGAAACTATAGAGAAGAGATGCTGGAGGGCTGAAAACTGAATAGAGATTTCAGAATCCTTAAGGGTCTGACTCAGCTGAAGTGAAGCGACCTCAATGAATATTCCCAATATTCAGTTGAGATCCCAGAAAGGCCAAGACTTAGGAATAAGGACTATCTATGTTCTAAGGTTAAGGGTTAAATCCCAGGATCAAGGACAAAAACTGAAATAGACCCATCCTCAAACCAAGCCTCCATAGGACCAACATGATCTGCCAGTAATTAATTGCTTTCCAGAAAAGAACTCGATACGTTTTAGAGCAAGATATAAAAATCCAGAGAATCTATCATTATAATGTCCATCATACAATAAAAAATTACTAATTATGGGGAAATAAAAACAGTCAATAGAGGTAAACCTACAGATGAGCCAGGTGTTCAAATTAGCAGACAAGAACTTTAAAATAACTATTATAAATGTGTCAAAGTGGAAAAGGTGGCCGAAATGGGTATCAGAATGGGAATGTTAAGGAGAATTGATAACTCTGAAAAGAACCAAGTAAAAATTCTAGATCTAAAAAATACAATATTTGAAATGAATTCATTTGAAGCACTTAAAAGTATTCTGGACAGAGTAGGAGAAAGGATCTGTGAAGTGAAAGACCGGTCAATTGGAATTATTCAAATTGAAGCTCAGAGAGAAAAAGATTGAAGAAATGGAATAAACCAGTGGGACACTATCACTCAATTTACAGAAGGAGAGAAGAGGAAATAATTAAAGGACTAATGGCCAGACTTTCCCAAATTGATGAAAGGTGTCAATCCATAGATTCAAGAAAGTGAACCTCTAGCAGATAATTATAGAAATGATTACACCTAAGTACATTCCATTTAAACTGCTGAAAACCGAAGATAATGAGAAAATCTTAAAGGCAGCCAGAGGGAAAAAACACATTACATTCACGTGAACAATAAGAATGTCAGCTGCCTTTCCATCAGAAACAACAGAGGTCAGAAGATAAGGGAATGCCATCTTTGAGGTGCTACGGGGAAAAAAAGTCAGCCTAGCCTAGATTTCTGTATCTAGTGAAAATATTCATCAAGAAGATGCTGAAATCATCAGATTGGTGTTAACTGATTGACACATGTATGCACATATAGTAGTAACGTTCATCGGGTGTTGGCAGGTGGGAGCCTGGAAGAGGGGATGGGAATATACACACCTAATGGGTGCGGTGCGCACCGTCTGGGAGATGGGCACGCTTGAAGCTCTGACTTGGGTGGGGCAAAGGCAATATATGTAACCTAAACATTTGTACCCCTGTAATATGCTGAAATAAAAATAAAAATTAAAAAAGAAGATGGTGAAAGACAAAAGCTGTGAGAATTTGTACCTGGAAGACCTGCATTATAATAAATGTCAAAGAAAGCTTCAGATTTGAGAGAAGTTATGCCAGATAGAAGCTCAGTTGCATAGGAAGTAAGAATACTGGAAATGGTAAATTTGTGCCTAAAAATACAAGACTATTTAAAATATTTTCTCCAAAAGACCATTGAGTGTTTAAAATAAAATAATGAGGCCGGGCGCGGTGCCTCACGCCTGTAATCCTAGCTCTGGGAGGCCGAGGCGGGTGGATCGCTCGAGGTCAGGAGTTCGAGACCAGCCTGAGCAAGAGTGAGACCCCGTCTCTACTAAAAATAGAAAGAAATTATCTGGCCAACTAAAAATATATATACAAAAAAAAAAAATTAGCCGGGCATGGTGGCTCATGCCTGTAGTCCCAGCTACTCGGGAGGCTGAGGCAGTAGGATCGCTTAAGCCCAGGAGTCTGAGGTTGCTGTGAGCTAGGCTGATGCCACGGCACTCACTCTAGCCCGGGCAAGAAAGTGAGACTCTGTCTCAAAAAAAAAATAAATAAATAAAAAATAAAAAATAAAAAATAAAATAAAATAAAATAATGAAAATAAATGGTAGGACTTATATCAGATGTAGGAGGGAAATATATGGCAAGAATAGCACAAAGGATGAGGAGGTGTAAATAGAATTATACTAATGTACATGGTGGTTTAATTTTAATTTAAGATATATTGCGATATGTTAAGGATCCATATTGTAGTCCATAGAGCAACTACTAAAAATAAAACAAAAATGTATTTGGAAGGAAGAAAGGAGAGAAAGAGGGAGGAGCCCAGAGAGAAGGATGGAGGGAAAAGAAAGTGGAAACTAAATTAGCATTAAATTTGAAAATTATGAAAATGACAGTAAAACCTTAGGAAAGCAGGAGGAAGAAATTAATAAAAAGAAATGATTTATTTACAACAGTAGAAGTGTTAAAGAAATATAAGAATACAAGAGGTAGTTATTGATAAAACTAATACAGTAGACACAATTCGGGTAAGTCTCATCAAGAAAATTGTGCAAAACTTGAATATAGGTATAAATCTGGAGGCAGCTACAAAACTAAGAGAATACCATATAGAACTCTGTGCCAAAAATGTGAAAATATACATGAAATAGAATATTATATTTAAAAATATAAATTACATTATGTTTTAGATCTATCTTTTGTAAATAACATATAATTGGATTTTTAAATCCAATGTGACAATCTATCTTAACTATGCTGTTTAGTCTATTTAATGTCATTATAATAGATTAGAGTTTAACTTTCTATTTTTCCCAATCAAGATATGGATTTTTCTTCTTTTTTCTTCATTTCATTTTCTTCGGGATTGAGTACAGTTCACCCTTGAACAACTCAGGGGTTGTTGATGGGAGCGTTAACCCCCTACACAATTGAAAATCTACCTATAACTTTTTACTCCTCCAAAACTTAACTACTAATAGCCTACTGTTGATTGGAACCTTGTTGACAACTTAAACAGTTGATTAACACATATTTTGTATGTTATATGTATTATATACTATATTTTTATAATAAACCAGAGAAAAGAAAATATTATTAAGGAAATCATAAGGAAGAGAAAATATATTTACTATTCATTAGGTGGAAGTGAATCATCATCAAGGTCTTAATCCCTGTCTTCATGTTGAGTAGGCTGAGGAGGAGAAAGAGGAGAGGTTGGTCTTGCTGTCTCAGGAGTGGCTGAGGCAGAAGTTGTAGAGAAGGTTGAAGGTGAGGTAGGATATATAGACACCTTTGCTGTAACTTCTATTGAAAAAAATCTGCATATAAGTGGACCCACACAGTTCAAACACATGTTGTTCAAGGGTCAACTGTATTTTACAATTTCATTCTGTTTTTCTCCCTTCTTGTTTTAAATGGTTATCATAGAAATTATACGATGTATGCATATCAAATCCAATGTTTAACAATACCTTTATCCTCCTGGGCAAAGTAAGGCTCTTAGAAACTTTAATTCTATTTATCACCCTCAACTAATGTGTCATTGTTGTCTTATGTTTTCTATATTTTTTAATCATCTGAACTATAATTTGTATTTATTTAATTTATTCTATATTTGTTTCATTTACCTTCATATTTGCCACTTTAACCTTCTTTACAGCTCAGATCATCCTACTCAGATCACTTACCTTCTGTCTAAACTGTTTATTTTAAAATTTCTTCCTATGAGAGTCCATTGGTGACATATTTAATTTTTGTTTGCTTGAAAATGTCTTTATTTTATTCTCATTCTTGAATGGTATTTTTATTGAGTATAGAATTGTAAGTTTACAGTTATTTTCTGAAGTATCATCCCACTATCTCCTTGTTTCTGTATTTGTTGAAGAGAAATCACTTGTCAGTCTGTCACCATTGAAAATAATGTATCTTTTTCTGTGTGTATGTGTGTGTCTGTGTGTTTTGTATTTTTTTTTCTTTTTCTAATTTCATTCTGATGTGTCTATATTTGGGTTTCTATTTATTGTGTTGAGATTTATTACTTAAACTAGATTATTGATGTTCATCTGTTCTGGAAAATCCTTAGCTATTATTTCTTCAAATACTGCCTCTCTGCTTCATTTTCATGATTATTTTCTTTCCTGGAATTCTGATTAATATAGGTTAGATAATCTTATACTATCTTCCATGTCTTTTAACCTTTAAAAAAAAATTTTCCTATCACTCTGTCTCTCTGCCTTGCATCATAATAATTCCTCTGATCTTTATTCTAGTTCATTCATTCTCTTAAGCTGCATCTAATCTGTGGTTGAGTCCATGGGGTATTTTTATTCAATTATTTTAGTTTTCATTTCTCCAAGTTCTGTTTGGTTCTTTGTTAAGGTTTGCTAAATCATTTTTTATAGTGTCCTGTGCCAGGAGTGTATTTTTAGCTTATTTTGTATTCCTTTTAACATAGTAAGCATAGCTTTTTAAAATTTTAATATTTAAAGTTTTTGTGGGTCTGTTTCTGCTGACTCTCATTCATGGTGCCTTGTTTCCTTGCTGACTTAGTTAATTTTGGCTGTTATCTTCTCATTTTCATTAGAAAATTATTTGTGGAACTTCTTTGAGGTCTAGGATGAAAATAGCAGCTCCAAGGAAAATTTGTGTTTGCTTCAAAGGCACCTGAGACCACTACCAGTTTGGGAACACTTTAAACTGAATTCTACTTGAAAGTTTTTTTTAAATTTGTTTGTTTATGTATGTTGTGGCAAAACATACATAATATGAAGTTTACCATTCAAATCATTTTAGGAGTCTGGCTTGAAAGTTTTTATACCCTCCAGTGGATGTCAATGTAGGTTTCGATTTCACTGAACGGGTTTTTGTTTACCTTATTAACCAACTCCCCTTCCCCAGTTCTGCTCAGCAGTGCAACTTTCTTTGCAGCCTGTCATATAGGTGGGATGGGAGAAAGGTTTCTCCATTCACTGAAGCCATAGTCCTTTGGGTTTGTAGGTTTGTGGGAGGAGGTTTGGGCAAGGATCCTCTGTTAAATGTCCTGTGTCTTCTGTGCCTTCCAAAAATCTCAAAAACTACAGTTTCAGATCACTTGATTGGGAAGTGCCCTCAGGGCAAATGCAACTTCAGGGTATACTTTATCTCTCTTGAGAGTCTGCCAATACTTGGAGATTTATATGATTACTTGTTACTGTTTTATCAACCCTCTTATACTTTTAAGAAAATATTTTTAATATTGTATTCAGTATTTGTAGTTCTCTAGTGGACAGACTGGTTCTAATAACCTCGATGCCAAATTACTGAAAAACCGAGCCTGTCCTCTTAACTATTATACTAGGACAAAGGGCTTACATTACCTTTTTCTCATTTCTCAGGGGAAGACAGTTACAAATATACCTTTAAGAAGTCTCAGACAGACTCTGATCTCAACCGTGGGAAGAGACACCATAAAAGGACACCTAGAATCTTAGGAGTGGGAAAGCATGGGATTTTTTTCTAATTAGCAAAAGAATGCATAAATTTTAAAGGTTACATAATAAGGGTGTTGTGCAGGGTTGAGAGTGTCAAGTTCAGGTAATGGTATACATTTTACCAAAATGTTAAAGAACAGACACTGAAGAGGATTTTAGATATCCTTTAATATTGGATATTTAGATAACCTGCATTTGATTACCTGGATTATTTGGATTTCATATTGGGTATTGGATTACTTTTGGTAATGTAGTTTCAGTAGAGTGTTGAGGGTGAACTTTTATGTAGAGTTATTAAATAAAAAAAGAATGTAGGTAATGGATGTTTCAAAAAGACTGTAATTGATGTTAGATATAAACAAGATCTTGATTTTTGTTGAAGCCGAAAAGTTATAAAGCTAATGACATACAAAAATGAATCATTAGGTATGCAAATAATATAGTTTATAATGTATCTATTCAGAAATTGGAAATATAGACTGAAAATTTAATACTTCTTTTCATATATATGTTTTAATATTGAGGTTCCCAGACGTCATGATGATGAGCGGAATAATATTTACTTGGAACTAATGCACTATGACAATATAAAAAAATGTCCTCTCTTGTTAGGGAGTGTTCAGATACATCTTTATGAAGTAATTCAGGTATGTATCAAAATCATTTTTTTCACCTTGGTGTACCATGTTGTCTAGTGGGTTGTCCAGTTTGTTGTGATTTATTATACCTGATGGACTTTTTTGGTCTATTATCTGCCTTTAAACTCACGTGCTTAGGAAACAAAATCTCACTCTCTGGATTTCACAGAAAAAAAGAGTTGGTTTATAACAGCATAATGTTTTTAAAATTTATTTTCTAGAAAGTTAATGATACAACCTAAAAGACTAAGTGTAGCGTCTTTTGTTACTTTATATATTATTTATTTTAATTTACAAATAAGAATTGTATATATTTATCATGTACAGCATGATGTTTTCAATTATATGTACATTGTGGAATGGCTAAATCAAGTTAAACATGTTTTATTATGTTTCTGAAATGTTTTAAGATGTGACTCAAACTGCAAAATCTCTTAGTTGGCAGCATAAATTTCAGTTTAGTTCATTTATCCTTGGCTGGGCTATTTACAGTTTATGCATGTGTCTTTTAGGGGTCAGCCAAAGATTTGGGGAGCATTTATACACAGATTATGCAGTTGCTTCTCTCTTGCTTTCTCCTTACTAGGAGTCCTCCTCACTTTCTAGCAGCTGATTTTGTGGTTGCCCTAAACTCAGAGTAGAGAACTAATTGATTAGTGAGCATATATAAACAAATCTGAAGGATTTTTAGGAATAGTTGTTATGACATACAGCAAGGATTCCCTCAAAAACTAATGGGGTTACATCAAAAGACACAAGAGCCAGATTGCAGGGACTCCTACTGGCCAATTTCAGGATAATTTGAAAATGAAAAAGATTATTACAACATTCAGAATAAAGAAAAATCCATGAGTCCTTGGTATCTTCAGGAAAAAAAGAGGTAGCATGAGAAGAAAAAGGAAATTTTTTTAAACAAAAGAATACCAGCTAATGAATGTAGAAGGAATGACAGAAGTACAAATTTATTGTTTTTGCAGCTCTTTATAATGAATAATGATTACGTCAAGTAAGACTTAGCAATGGCACTAAAACCATTAGGTAAAAGGTTGTTGTGGAGCAAGATAGTTGTGTGGTGCCACAGTAACAGTGCATAGATTATTGCAAAGGAGAAACTCTTTCTCTACAATAGAGAGATATGGTAGTCACCACTTTAATCAAGAGCATGAATTTTGCATAGCTAACATTATAGATAATTTAACATCATATACTTTCCGTAGTGATACAGTATGAGATATGCAGCATTACCTATGACTTATTGTCATCAAAAGTGTTTAACACAAATGTAACCAAGCTGTATCTATAACTAACTTCAGGTTTACAGAAATTTAGGGAGGTAGGGAAAAAGTTAAACAATATCTTGAGGATATGATAAGATAGATACAGAAACAGGACATATCAGCTTAGATATTTTAAAAACTTAAGGTACCCAAAGGAAAAAAGATATTTTATAAAAAAGATACTTGCACTTGAATGTTTATAGCAGCACAATTCACAATCGCAAAGATGTGGACAAGTGCCTATCAATACATGAGTGGATCAATAAAATGTGGTCTATGTATACCATGGAGTATTACTCAGCCATAAAAAATGGTGAACGAATACCTTTTGTAACAACCTGGTTGGAACTGCAGACCATCCTTTTAAGTGAAGTGTCACAAGAATGGAAGAACAAAAACCACATGTACTCACTACTAAATTGAAACTTACAGATCAACATTCATGTGGACATATGGTAGTAAAATTCAATGGAAATCAAGCAAGTGGGAGGCAAGAGGAGAGGATGGGTAAATTCACACCTGACAGGTACAATGCACACTATATGGGTGATGGACATACTGACAACTTTGACTCTAACTTTACAAAAGCAATTCATGTAACCAAAACATTTGTACCCCCATAATATTCTGAAGTAAAAAAATTAAAAAAAACAAAACAAAACAATAAGCCTGTAGCCAGAGTAAGAAAAAAAGAAAGAAAATACAAATAAAAAATAAATAAATAAATAAATAAATAAATAAAATATTTAATGGTATGTAATTAAAATTTTAAAACAGACATGAAATTTCAAGTTTTAAATTTAAAATTCTGATATTTATGAATCAGATTTTAGAATTTTGAACAAAGTAATAACATTTTTGAAAACAAACAACAAAAAACCCACTTAAGGTCATTAAAAAAAATGAGGGAAATTGTAGATTTAAAGACAACTTTGAATCCAGATTTGAAAAAGATAGTTATAAAAGACATTCTTGGGATAATTAGAAAAATTTAAATATATACTGAATATTAGATAAAATCCTAGAGTTGTTAATTTTCTTATATGTGATACTGTGGTTATGTAGAAGAATATCCTTATTTTTACGGTATTCAAGGTAAGGTTTTAACATTTAGGAGTGAAGAGCAGTGATGGTTGGTTGCAACTTATAAATAGTTCAGCAAACATATATGTATACACACAGACTAAACAAACATGGCAAACTATTAAACAGTTTTAACAATTGTTAAACAAATGTTTGAACTTGTTTAATCTCCGTAGAGGGTCTATTGGTACTTATTGTGGGAGTCTTTTAATTGGTCTGTGTGTTTGAAAATTTTTGTAATAAGAGCTTGGGGAAAATCAGATAGCTTTCCAATACATAGCAAGAGGCATTGGGTGAAGAAGGAGGTGAATATATTGACTAATGAATAAAGGTAAGCAGCCAGGGATTCTCAAAAATATTTTGGGAGAGGATCTTTGGAAATCACTAAAATTCCTTTTTTTAGGCATCAAAAAAGGGACATTATTTATTAGTAACTTTTTTGTTGAAGGAAGCTTAGAAACTTGGACTAGAATTATATGTGCTAACTTTTCAATATTTATTTTTATAGGATCAATTTTTTTTAAATATGCTAACTTAATTTTAAAATACAGTGTAAAATTTTAAAATAAAAAAAGCATCCATTATTCCACAATTCTAAAATAACATTTCATTTTTCAGAATTTCTTTCCAATTTTTCTTGTAAACATAAGCAGAAAAATAGAAAATATAAAAGACTCAAATTCATGTTCTAGAATTGAAAATACAATTATCTGAAATTAAAATTCACTTGATGGACTTAGCAGAATGGAGATGCCAGAGGAAAGGCTATTTTTTTCTTATTAATCTCTTTAAAATTTATATGGCTACTTAAACCAAAAATTATAACCTTATATTTGAGATTTATAATGTTTATATATGTGATGCATATAACACCCATAGCCTAAAGCTTAGGGAGGACATGGGGTTTAAAGGACCTATATGATTGCAAGGTTTTGCATTTTCTCTGAAGTGGTGCAATGTTAACGCAATAAAGTTGAAGTCTCTATGTTGCTGCCTAATTCCATCTACTGCCTCCTCCCCTCTCCCCAAGAAAAAATAATGATTATCCTAAACTTTGTATTTATTATCCCTTTCTTTTTTCATAGCTGTACTACTTATGTACAGTTATAAAAATGTTATCATTTTATGTTTCTAAACATAGTATTTTTCTAATATTAATACACTTAATTGTATTAGCTAGTGCTCATTTTTTTGCTGCTGTGTACTGTTCTATGTGGGCATATTCCTCTATTTGCCTATAAATTATTTTTTTAGCTATTTATTTATTTATATTTAATTGACAAATAATAATTGTATATATTTGTAAAGTACAATGTGATATTTTGATCTATGTATACATTGTAAAGAGATTTAATCAAGCTAATTAATATATCTATCACCTCACAACTTATTTTTTTAATAATGAAAATGTTGAAAATCTGTTTTTTTCTTTTCTTTTTTTTTATTTCAGCATATTATGGGGGTACAATAGTTTAGGTTACGTATATTGCCCTTGCCCCCCGCCCCACGAATCAGAGCTTCAAGCGTATCCATCCCCTAGATGGTGCTCATTGCACTTATTATGTATGTATACACCTATCCCCTCCCCCCCACATCTGCCTGACACCCAATTAATGTTATTACTAAATGTGCTCTTAGGTGATGATTAGTGAAACCAATTTGATGGTGAGTACATGTGGTGCTTATTTTTCCATTCTTGGGATACTTCACTTAGTAGAATGGGTTCCAGCTCTATCCAGAAAAATACAAGAGGTACTATATCACCATTGTTTCTCATAGCTGAGTAGTACTCCATGGTATACATATACCACATTTTATTAATCCACTCATGTACTGATGGGCACTTGGGTTGTTTCCACATTTTTGCAGTTGTGAATTGTGCTGCTATAAACATTCGAGTGCAGATGTCTTTTTTATAGAATGTCTTTTGTTCTTTTGGGTAGATGCCCAAAAATGGGATTGCTGGATCAAATGGTAGGTCTGCTTATATCTGTTTAAGGAATCTCCATATTGCTTTCCACAAAGGTTGCACTAGTTTGCAGTCCCACTAGCAGTGTATGAGTGTTCCTATCTCTCCGCATCCATGCCAACATTTCTTGTTTTGGGATTTTTTGATAAAGGCCATTCTCACTGGAGATAAGTGATATCTCATTGTGGTTTTGATTTGCATTTCCCTGATGATTAGAGATGTTGAGCATTTTTCATATGTTTATTGGCCATTCTTCTGTCTTCTTTTGAAAAGTTTCTATTCATGTCCTTTGCCCACTTTTTGATAGGGTTGTTTGATTTTTTTCTTGCTGATTATCCTGAGTTCTACATAGATTCTAGTTATCAGCCCTTTATTGGATATGTAGCATGCAAAAATTTTTTCCCATTCTGTAGATTGTCTGTTTGCTCTTGTGACAGTTTCTTTGGCTGTGCAAAAGCTTTTTAATTTAATTAAGTCCCATTTATTTATTTTTGTTCTTGCTGTGATTGCCTTTGGGGTCTTCTCCATAAATTCTTTGCCTAGGCCAATGTCTATAAGAGTTTTTCCCACATTTTCTTCTAGAATTCTAATAGTTTCACACCTTAGGTTTAAGTCTGGTATCCACCGTAATTTTATTTTTGTGACAGATGAAAGATGTGGGTCTTGTTTCAGTCTTCTACATGTGGCTATCCAGTTTTCCCAGCACCGTTTATTGAATAAGGATTCTTTTCCCCAGTGTATGTTTTTGTCTGCTTTGTCAAAGATTAGATGGCTATATGAGGATGGTTTTATATCTGGATTCTCAGTTCTGTTTCGCTGGTCTGTGTCTCTGTTCTTGTGCCAACACCAAGCTGTGAAAATCTATTTTTTTTAGCAATTTTGAATCATCATTATTATTAGCTGTGGTCACTAGGCAGTGCAGTAGATCACTGGAACTTATTCTTCCAGTCTAACTGAGACTTTTTACCCTTTGATCAACATCTTCCCTTTCGCCACCCCTACCCCAACTTCCTAGCCTCTGGTAACCACCTTTCTACTACTGTCTGTTTCTATGAGATTGATTTTTTTAGATTCCACATATAAGTAAGGTCATACAGTGTTTTTCTTTCTGTGCCTGGCTTATTTCACTTAGCAAATGTCCTATGTCACAAGTGACAGAATTTTCTTTTATTTTAAGGTTATATATTATTCCATTGTATATACACACCACATTTTTTTTTGTTATGATAGGTTCTTTAATTTACTTAGAAGGAATGTTCCATTTATTGTCATCTTATTCCTTCCCTCTTTCTTTTTTTTTAATTTCAGAATATTATGGGGCTACAAACATTTTGGTTACAAGTAATGCCTTTGCCTCACCCAACCCAGGGCTAGAAGCGTGCCCTTCCCTCATACAGTGCACACCACATCTGTTAGTTGTGAGTTTACTCACCCCCCCCTCCTGACCAACACCCAGTGAATGTTACTACCATGTGAACACCTTAGTGTTGATCAGTTTGTACCAATTTGATGGCGAGTACATGTGGTGCTTATTTTTCCATTCTTGTGATACCTCATTTCCCTAATGATTAGAGATGTTGAGCACTTTTTTATATGTTTGCTGGCCATTATTCTGTCTTCTTTTGAAGTTTCTGTTCATGTCCTTTGCCCATTTATTGATGGGGTTGTTTGATTTTTTTCTTGTCAATTTTCTTAAATTCTATATAGATTCTTGTTATCAGCCCTTTATCGGATGTGTAGAAAGCAAATATTTTCTCCCATTCTGTATGTTGTCTATTCTCTCTGATTTCCTTGGCTGTGCAGAAGCTTTGTAATTTTATCAGGTCCCATTTATTTATTTTTGTTGCTGCTGACATACCATATTTTCTTTATCCATTCATCTGTTGATGGACTCTTAGGTTGCTTCCATATCTTGGCTATTGTGAAAAATGCTGAAATGAACATGGGAGTGCAGATATCTCTTTGACATACTGATTTCAATTCCTTTGCATATATACTCAGAAGGGGGTAGCTGGATCACATGGTGATTCTATTTTTACTTTTTTGAGGAACTGCCATGCTATTTTCCAAGATGGCTGTACAAGCTGAGTATCACTTATCCAAAAATGCTTGGGACCAGAAGTGTTTCAGATTTTTTTCTGATTTTAAAACATTTGCATATACATAATGCAATATCTTGGGGATTGGACACAAGTCTAAACATGAAATTCATTTATATTTCATATATACCTTATACACATAGTCTGAAAGTGACTTTATACAATATTTTAAAAAATTTTGTGCATGACACAGTTTTGCCTGTGTTTTGGTTGTGATTCATCACATGAGGCCAAATGTGGAATTTTCCACTTCTGGCATCATGTTGGCACTCAACCAAGTTTTGGGATTTGGAGCATTTTGGATTTCAGATTTTTGGATTAGGGGTGCTCAACCTGTACTAATTTACATTCCCACCAGCAGTGTACAAGGTTTCCCTTTTCTCCACATCCTCACCAACACTGGATATCATTCTTTTTGATAGTACCCATTTTATAACAGGTATGAAGTAATATCTTATTGTGGTTTTACTTTGCATTTCTCAGATGATTAGAGATGTTGAGGAATTTTTCATATGTCTGTTGGCCATTCATATATCTTCTTTTGAGAAATAACTTAACATCCTTTGCCCATTTCTTACTCCATTTTCCCCAAAACCATTTATTAAAGAGACTGTGCTTTCCCCATCGTATGTTCTTGGCAACTTGTCAAAAGTCAATTGACCATAAGTACTTGGATTCTTACTGGGCTTTATATCCTGTTCTGTTGGTCTATATGTCTGTTTTTAGGCCAATACCATGCTGGGTTGGTTGGTTTGTTTTTGAGACAAGGTCTTGCTCTGTCATCCAGGCTGGAGTACACTGGCAGAATCATAACTCACTGCATCCTTGAACTCCTGGGCTCAAGCAATCTTCCCGCTTCAGCCTCTCAGATAGCTAGGACTATAGGTGCACACCACCATGCCTGAAAATTTTTTTATTTTTTGTAGAGGTGGGGTCACACTATGTTACTTAGGTTGATCTTGAACTCCGGGTCTCAAGCAATCCTCCCTCCTCGGCCTCCCAAGATGCTGGGATTACAGGCATGAGCCACTCACTGCACCCAGCCTATTTTATAGTTTTCAGTATACAGATCTTTTCCCTCCTTGGTTAAATTTACTCCTAAATATTTTTTTTTATGCTATTGCAAATAAGGTTGTTTTCTTAATTTTTTTTGGATAGTTTTTAGTTTATGGAAATGCTACTGATTTTATAACCTGAGACTTACAGAACTTGTCTATCAGTTCTAGTAGTTTTTTGGTGGAATCTTTAGGATTTTCTGTGTATAAGATCATGTCATCAACAAGCAGAGACAATTTTACTTCTTCCTTTCCTATATGGATGCCTTTTATTTCTTTTTCTTTTCTATGTGCTCTGGCTAGGACTTCCACTATTAAGTTGAATAGAAGTGGCAAGAGCAGCTCCCTTGTTTTATTCCTCTTCCTAGAGGAAAAGTTTCCAACTTTTTACTGTTGACTATGAGGTTAGCTGCGGGCTTTTATATATGGCCTGTATTATGTTGAGGTATATTTCTTCTATACCTACTTTTTTTGAGAATTTTTATCATAAATAGATGTTGAATTTTGTCAATGATTTTTTAATATCTATTGAGATGATCATATGGTTTTTGTACTTCATTATGTTAATATGGTATATCACATTTATTGATTTACATATGTTGAACTATCCTGTATCCCTATGATAAATGCCACTTGATCATGGTGAATGCCCTTTTTTAATGTGCCATTGAATTCAGTTTGCCTAGTATTTTGTTGAGGATTTTTGCATCTGTGTTCATCCGGGATATTGGCTTATAGCTTTCCTTTCTTGTACTGTCCTTGTCTGGCTTTCTTTCAGAGTAATGCTGGCCTCATAAAATGAGTTTGGAATTATTTGTGCTGCTTCAACTTTTTGGAAGAGTTTAAGAAGGATTGGTACTATTTCTCCTTGAAATGTTTGGTAGAATTTAGCAGTGAAGCTAAGTCCTGGGCTTTTTGTTGATAGGAGACTTTTTATTACTGATTCAATCTTTTTACTTATTATTGTTCTGTTCGGATTTTCTATTTCTTTCTAATTCAGTCTTGGTAGTATTGTATGTTACTAGGAATTTTGTCCATGTCTTGTAGGTTATCCAGTTTGTTGGTGTATAGTTGTTCATAGTAGTCTCTTATGATCCATTGAATTTCTGTTGTATCAGTTATAATGTCTTCTCCTTTTTTTATTAATCTGGCTAAAAGTTTGTCAATTTTGTTTATCTTTTCCAAAACCAACTTTTAGTTTTGTTGATTCTTTCTATTGCTTTTCTAGTCTCTGTTTTATATATTTCTACTCTAATGTTTGTTATTTTCTTCTTCCTTTTAAGTTTTGATTACTTTGTTCTTTTTCTGGTTCCTTGAGGTATAACATTAGGTTGTCGATGCAATTTCATTAGCTTGATGTTGTTGGCTTTGGGTGATGGCCATACAATAATATTTAAGCATCTGGTTACCAGACAGTGGAGGAAGGCAAGAACTATGAGATAATCACAAGAATAATAATAAATATTTCAAACCCACTTTGTATCCAGTGCTAGTGAACCAGGTCTTATGGGAGAAAGGGCCCATGGATCAGTTTGACCCACCTTAAATAGCCAAGTGGCCTTTTTTAAACTTTTATTTTCAAATAATTATAAATTCACATGCAGTTGAAAGAAATAATACTGAGATGTTGTGTACCTTTTACTCAGTTTCCCCCAATGATAACATCTTGTAAAACTATAGTAAACTATACAATATTAAAACTATACAATATGTAAACATTAAATTGACATCGATACAGCCAAGGTACAGAATATTTACATCTCTGTAAGAATCCCTCATGTTGCCTTTTTATAGCTATATCTACTTTTCTCCCACCCCATCCCCTACTTAACACTTGGCAAACACTAGTATATTCTCTATTTCTATAATTTTCTTATTTCAAGGATATTGTACAAATAGAATCATATGCTATGTAACATTTTAGGTTTGGCTTTTTTCACTCAGCATAATTCTCTGGAATGTCATCTGAGTTGTTGTATGTATCCATAGTTCATTCTTTTTTGTTGTTGTTGAGTAGTATTTCATGGTATGAATGTTAAACAGTTTGTTTAACCATTTACCCATTGGAGGACATCTGGGTTGTTTCTTCTAGGTTTTGGTTATTATGAGTAAAGCTGCTATAAACATTCATGTACAAGATTTTGTGTGAATGTATGTGTTCACTTCTCAAATAAATTGCTGAGTTGTATGGTATTTACATGTATAGTTTTTAAAGAAACTGCCAAACTATTTTCCAGAGTGGCTGTTCTATTGTATTAATATATTACCACCAGAAATGTATGAGTGACCTAGTTTCTCAGCATCCTTCCCAGCATTTGATGTTGTCATTATTTTTTATTTTAGCCACTCTAATAGGTGTATAGTGATATCTCATTGTGGTTTTAATTTGCATTTTCCTAACAGCTCAGAATGTTGAACATCTTTTCACGGGGCCTTTTAATTCATTGATCATTCCACTTTCCCTGAAGTGTTTACCTAGGTACAGCAAGATACATAGGATACTGCATAGAGTTTACCACACCTGGATAGTAAAAGATCAAAGCAGTATTACCTAGGATAATTCTAGACAACAAATTTACAGTGATCTGTGTTGTCTCTAAAGCTTGAGCTATATCATTTGCTGTTTGGGCCACATGTAGGGATCGATTGTAGACCACTTCTTTTAGTTCTGGAACAACTAGTCATAGCAGAAATTCTCATGCAAACCGGTAATATGTAGTGTTTTGGATGAGTTGGAAGACCTTATGACCAGACTCAAACTACAGGTAGTGTTTGAAAGCACAAGAAGGCTATCTGATTACACAGCAGTTACCCTACCAGGTATACATTGAGAGGACACAAAAGTGTTATGATTACTAATTAGTACTAGTTGCTATTTGAATGTAATTGGCCTGATTATGGAGGACAAAGACCTTGAGTTGAATTAAACAAATCACATAATAGGTTTGGCATAGCTTTATAAAAATATAATTGATCTGTTGCTTCTATCATTAATTCCTTATTCCTTCCTGTCCCTGATACATCTTGGTTTCTTTTGAGGCTTTGGGAGAAATCAGAAACCAGCCAATTGTTAAGGCCTAGGGTCTAGTTAAGGTATACATGTAAATTGGAGTTCATAATATTCCTGTATTGATTATAAAAGGGAATGTGATTATTAATTTTGGGCTGAAGTATAGTACCATTTGTGTTTATCAGTTTGGCTGTATGATCCTTACCAGAGGAACCTAGGATAAGGTGATAAATTCAACAGTTAGAAAGATTGGTAGCCATTGTAATTGTTTGCGAAAGGCAAGTGGGAATTCAAAGGTGTGAGACATTATTAGAGTAATGCCCCCAAAGGATCACATTTCCCTGTGTCCATACCCTTGGAATAGTCTACTGCCCCTTCTCCCTATCTCCTCTCAAAGCTTAGCCATGCAACTTGCCTGAGGCACAGCAGAGCCAAATTTGGGGCATAGGAGCCAAATAGCTCACTGCTGCACATTGAAACTCACCAGAGGAACTGAGTGAAGGCCTAGAACTCAGTGGATTTGTATGAGATGCATATTCAAACTGAGCATTTTAATTGATTCCGATGAAAAGACTCAGTGGGGCAGATCTTAGTGGGACCTCCAGAAAGAACTTAAAGACATTCATAACAGTTAAAATTATGGTTGAAAGTTTACTTATATGTGAGGAACATTAATCAGTTGGTTGATTTCTTTGATCAAAAGCAAAAACAGTTTATAAAAGAGAAGGAAAAAAGGGACAGTTTTGGAACAGTGAGGTATTTCCCCATTCCCTCTTTGAGAACAGAGAAGTTATCAAGAGTAAGAAGCTATAAACAGAAGGTTTACAGGATCATTAAGGAAATTAATTTCAGGTATTTGTGGATTTTCTGAGAAATCTTATGATTTTATGTGAAGAACATATATAATATGCTAATTCTGTGTGATGACTGCCATTTTACTACCACCTAAGTTATTTCTCTCATAATGTCTCACCAGGAAACGAGAAGAGAGGGGTTAAATAGGTCCTGGGGGAATGCGGGGGATGTGTGAACCAGGTGCCAAAGTTTTCGCTAAATGAGAATTAGTAACCTGAATGTCTGAAAGACAATAAAATCACCAGATAGCATAAGGCTTAAAAGAGGAAAACGTTTTATACCTGCATGAAATAATATGATCTGTAAGGAATAGAGGGTAGAGTGGAGAATGCTACTCCACTTCCTGACCTTGAGGTATTTATGCTTTTGGAGAAGGAGCACCTTCACTTGAGGGATCTATAAGGGAAGCAGCACATCTCCAGTGGTGAGCCAGGTCTCAGGGAAAGCAAAGAGTAGAAGGAATGTTTAGAGATGTAAGGTTGTTTGTTAACCATGGCATTGGGAGTAGTGCAAGATGCTAGGAGGAAAGGGAACCGTGGATGTTGGATTGGTGGAATGACTCATAAGACAGCAGAGATGACCACGGATGGTGACCAAGGATATTAAAGGTTTACCTAGTTTAAAGGATCTCAGCAGTCCCTGAGAGATGAGAGAGGTACTGTCAGGTAGGAATCAGCTTATCATGTAGATTTATGTATAAGTAACCCTTCAAAAAGAATGTGGGTTTGGCACTTTTTCTAAGACTTTTAAAAAGAGGAACTGTAACTAGCAGGAACATTTTTGTTTAGAACATAAATGTAAATATTAACATTTATTTCTGTTACTTGTACCTGGAATTTTAATTTTCTTCTTCTGAACATTCCTTATGTGTTTATATTTTAGGTATTAGTTTCATGTGTGCATTTTAAAAATCATTACCTGATCTTTTTACTATAATATGGTTTAGATAATATGCAGGTAAATACATGAGTGATTCTATATTTAAGAATTTTATTATTACTTTTTTCTAGAAAGGGTGCTTTACTGAAGAATTTCAAGTGTTGAATAAAAACATAGTAAGAACTTTACTGAAACTTCCTAAGTTGTGTGCACATGTCATATTAACAGTTCATGTAACTTTAATATTGTTTGTAGCCTACATCTTTTTATTCTTTTTGTTACCCTACCAGTGACTGTTTGAATTAGAAATGTACTAATGGAAAGTACAATATTTGCTCACAAAAATCTTCACCCCTCCCTTTTTTTTAAGCTACTATCTTACTGCTAAATGGTGATAAAGAAAATTAGAATTCTTTGGTGAGAGAGAAAAATGCCCCTGGAATGCTTAGCCTCAGGAGCCTCACTTTGCTAAATTGAAGAAGTATTATTTTTCTTGTTGGGGAGTTTCTAAAGAATTGTTTCCAGTTCTTATTCTAAGTTATTTTCAAGTACTTAAAATTATTAGCTTGATTAATTGACCTTCTTTCTATTCAGAGGGAATTCTGTTGACAATGGCCAAAACAGGGACAAGGAACGTAAAAAAACAGAATGGTGGACATTTGAAGTTATTATCTCTCACGCCCTCCTTTATTTCACACATAAGCAATCTGTGTTTCAGAGAGTGAAATTACTTACTTGTCTAAGATAAAATTTTATCTGAAAATGGGAGTGGAGGTGAGGAGTGTGAGTAAATAATTTAAAAAATATATACATATATATATGAATATATATATATGTATATATGTATCTCAGTGTAATCCTATTAATAATTATAAGTTGATATTTTCCATATTTCAATCATATAATATTACTTAACTTTAACACAGAAGGTTTTAACATTTTAGGAACTCAATAGATTCTTCTATAGGAGTTCCTTGTATAAATGCTTTTATTTTAAATTAAGAGATTCATACTTTGGCATTTCTGACTTACAGATTTGTAAAGTAAAAATATCACTTGCTGTCATTTTTCCATTAAAATGTCATTCCGATCAAACAGTAAAATAAATTTGCCACACGTTTAGTTTATTTGCAGGTTGGAGGTGGAATTTATGTTCTCCTATGGAAACTTTGGTTATGGATTTTCACATCAGGTTCGTTCCCTTCTATTCTAAAATTATTCTATAGCTCTTCAGTCAAATCATCTTCTTCTGAGCCTCTATTTTATCCAGTTTGATAAATTCTTTAAAATAAATATTTTTAAAAGAATGCTACTCTACCTTCTGACCTTGAGGCATACAGGCTTTTCTTCAGCCTAAAGAAAATGAGACTTTACCATTATTTATTTATACATTTTAAAATAATAATCTTTTATTCAAAATATCTTTATTATAAAACTTGCCTTTATTTGTATGTATACATACATGTTGATGTAATAAAAACAAAATTATTTTAAGTATTCAAGAAGTTAGTATGGATTTTTGTGTCTAAAAATATTTATTAAAAATGGAATCATTGATGTGATTAAGATAATGTTTTATACTCTGACCTCATATGTTCCTTTTCTCCATGTTTATTTCAGTATCTGGTGTTATTTTAAATTGCCTTGATTCATGAGAGTAATCCCCAAAGAAGATATCTTCTTGGCTTTGACTTGCCCCTTTTAATTCACTACCATATATCCATGTTGTCATGAATGTTTCTGTGTACTAACCTGTGTCCTTTTCTTTCATTATGTCCTTAGGCTAGATTCATAGAAAGGAAAGTCTTGTCCTAAACAATGACCTTTCCAAGGAATTATTCTAGAAAAGTTGCACCAATATATATTCTCACTAAGTGTTTGAAAAAACTCTTATTATCCCTGGGTATTTTAACAATTTGAGGGCAATTTTTTTAATCCAGTCCCATTAATGCTGCCCATATATAGGGAAAATGACCTTTATACTTTGCATGTAATCTTTCATTTCCAGTTTTTGCTACTTTTTTTTTTTTTTACAGTCTTGGGTGTTTTTTAATTAGGATTTGAGAGTGAAGACATCAGTCTTAATAAATGAGCCTATTGCTATAGTAACTGAGAAATCCCTGTAGTATGTTTTTAAATTTTGCCTGTAATATATTATAATAATTTTTAATACATTTTGAATCAGAATTAATATACAGGTGAAAGACACAGGGAACAAGCTTTTATTTTTTTCCTTCTCTGCTTTGTTTTTTCTTTTTTTTTTTTGGAGACAAGGTCTCACTCTGTCGCCCCAGCTAGAGTGCAGTGGCATCATCATAGCTCACTGCAACCTCAAACTACTGGGCTCAAGCGATCCTTCTGCCTAACCATCCTGAGCAGCTAGTACTACAGGCACTTATCACCATCTCCACTTAATTTTTTCTATTTTTAGTAGAGATGGAGTCTTGCTCTTGCTCAGGCTGGTCTGAAACTTTTGACCTCAAGTGATCCTCCTGCCTTGGTCTTCCAGAGTGTTAGGATTACAGGCATGAGCCACCACGCCTGGTCTCTGCTTTGATTTTTTTTCTTTTTCTTCTGCCTGTTTTCTTTATTTCTTATCATGAATTAGGCCTTATAGGGACCCCTAAATTGTTCACTCTTTTTTGTGACAGTCATGGCTTATGAACACCAACTTCAGAGGTAGGTTTTGTGTCTGATCCTAAGTATAACATGTAACAATAGCCATTTTTAAGGAGATACATCCTTTTCAGATAAAACTGGGCAAATAACATTTTATATAGGTGGAATCTACTAAAAACAAGAAAAAGATGTATTGTATGGAGAAGAATTGTATACATAATAAAAGTTCAAAGCAAAACCTGATTTTATGTCTATGAACCTTTTGGCTGATATAGTCCCCTGCTTACCTATCATGGTAGTATAAAAAGAGCACTGCATTGGGGGCAGGTAAAGCTACATTCAAATTCTGACTTTCGCCTATTGTGTTACCTTGAACAAATTACTGATTTTCAATATCATCTGTAAAATAGGCACAGTTATCTACTGTGCAGATTTATTGAGATGATTGAATATAATTAAAGTTAAAAATGCTTGGCAAATATTCATTACTAATAAATGTTAGTTTTTTTCTTTCCTCTCTTCATTCCTTTTCTTCTTACATGTGTCACTTAAGACCTATTCCATAGACCTGGGGTATTAATAGTATTAGAGTGAAATGTAATTGTAACTAAACAGTGTTAAATTATATTTACATTTTTTTCAGTTAAAACCTTTTCAGAAAACTACTGAGCCATCCATGTTTATGAATATTACACCACCTCCAGAAAGAATAGATCCTGTGACGTAAGTATTTTAAGTCTCATTAATATGGTCAGATCATGTGGCATTTTAAAAAGTTTAATCCACTTGATGGGGCATTTTGGTTATTTTAAGAAGCTCCCAGGACATGGCCAGCATGGGCTACACTCCAAGGTGAAAAGAGCAGTGGACTGTTTTGCTTAGTAAGGTAGGAGAAATTTTGAACTTCTGGGTATAACCCTTTCAGAAAGAGGAGGTGGGGAGGTCTAGATATAAGAAAAAGAAGAGAGGGACTTCCAAATTCATGGGTGAAGGAGGGAGGGGAAGGGTAACCTAATGAGGAAAGTTGGCTAGGGAGATATTTCTTTGGGGAAAAAAGGTAAGGGACTTTTAAGATCAGAGTGTCTGATAGTTGACAGTTTTCTGCTCTGCAGTATGGTACTTTACCTTCACACCACTCCAGTTGTTACTTCACCAAGTTATCAGTAAAAAGTCTGTGGTAAAAAAAATGTCATAAGTAAACCAAAAATAACTTAAAATATTGTATGCCAATCAATCCTGAAATTCCAGCAATAAAAATAAATAAAAGAAAAATGAGCTCCTGAGAAATAGATTTAATCTGTAGTGTTATCCAAGAATAAGAAATGGAAAAAGTTGAAATGGTATTCAGGAAATTAGGTATAGGATGAGAAATTGTGTTCTGAAGTGCTTATTTTTCTGTAGTCTCACCAATAGTGGATATTATCATTAAAGTACACTTTATCCATTTGATGTTGATGATTTATTGAAACAGTAAAGTTGAATTTTTTCCTGATGTTTATTGACTTTTTTCCTTCTCCATCCATTAATTAAATAAACATTTATTGAATATCTGCTGTATCCCCAAGGCGTTGCAAATACAAAGACAAATGAAGCCTGGTCCTTGCCCTCATGTGGCTCATGGTTTAATGCAAAGATTACATGTAAAAGAAAAAAATTATTACAATGCAAATGGAATAAGAGCCCTCCTACAGCCAAAATAAAGAACTATGGGACAGCCAAGGAGCTTCTAATTCTTCTCAGAGGAGTTGGGGATGATAGTATTATCAAGTAAGGTTCCACAAAAGAAAGTGTTTGAAGTGAGACTTGAAAAAATGTTAATAGTGCATCTGACTGATTTTGGAGGGGTGAGGTGACAGATTCCCAAAGAGGACACATTTGGAAAAGCAGGGAGCTATGAGAGGCCATGTTATGTTAGCGAACAGTGAGTTGTTAGCTGTGAGTGGCTAAGATTATAGGAGCAAGGAGGGGAGCAATGGAGGATGAGCTGGAGGAGTAGGCAGGGCAAGATATGGTGATTAAATGTTCAGGCTCTAGAGCCAGACTGCATGGGCTCACATCCTGGCTCTGCCAGGTACTAGCTGTGCAACCTTGGGCAAGTTACTTAGGCTCTTTGTACTTCATCTATTGAATGGGATAAAAATAAAAACTACCCTGTTGAATTACTATATTGATTAAATAAGTTACATATAAAGCACTTAGAACATGGTAGTGAATAGTAAAATGCTTAATTAGTTGTTAGCTACTTACACAAGTAATAAATATTTTATCATCACCATCATCATCATTGTAAGTTTATGCTTCTTTTTTTTTTTTTTTTTTTGAGACAGCGTCTCGCTTTGTTGCCCGGGCTAGAGTGAGTGCTGTGCTATTAGCCTAGCTCACAGCAACCTCAAACTCCTGGGCTTAAGCGATTCCATTGCCTCATTGCCTCAGCCTCCCGAGTAGCTGGGACTACAGGCATGCGCCACCATGCCTGGCTAATTTTTGCTATATATATTTTAGTTGGCCAGATAATTTCTTTCTATTTTTAGTAGAGACGGGGGTCTCACTCTTGCTTAGGCTGGTCTCGAACTCCTGACCTTGAGCGATCCACCCGCCTCGGCCTCCCAGAGTGCTAGGATTACAGGCGTGAGCCACCGCGCCTGGCCTATGCTTCTTATATGTGAGCAAATTTTACTCCTTTGAGTCCTCAGGAATGTGCTACACTCCAAAAGAGCTATTTGAGTTTTCTAATTTACTCAGACAGAAATCTGGAGAACATGTGTAGGAATGGATATTAAGAGTATGAGATAATGGTGGAAGTAAAATAAAGTTGGATCAGGCTGAATTTATTGATATGGCCTCACTAAGCAGAGATTTTGCATTTAATATTGTAGCTTGGGGAGTTAAAGAGGGCTCTAACAGCTTGTTTAGTTGGATGGCTGAAACATCAAACAAAAGGTGACCCACAGTTAGTTAGAAATGCCAGATTAATGTGGAGGAAGAGATTCAAAGGTTTAGGGAAATTGTACTATTAGAATGGATTTGCCATTTAAAATCTACTCACCCATCCTGGGAGGGTCCAGAAAACACACATTTTACCATGACTATGAGACATGAATTTGTAAAGGATGCCATAGCATCCTTGAAGAGCTCTGTGATTGTTCTTCTTTGTGGGTAAGACATTACAATTAGAGCTGCAGTCACTGAATTGGAAAACTTAAATGCAATGGGAATAACTAGATCCCAGGGTGGCAGGAGCCAAGTGAAGGGACTCATCTGTCAAAGGCAGGGTGGCTGTGGTTACCATAACAGACAGTAGGGTCAAAGCAGCAATCAGTATAGTCTTACTAGGGCAGACCTATGGTGTTGGCTAGTTGATCATGATGTCCTAGAAGTGAATAGATAGGGAGTCTGTTAAATTCCTACTTGATCTGTATAAGCAGAAAAATTCTAAGTTGAGTGAGCATAAGTATAACCTGCATCATAAAAGCAGAGAGTCATGGCTCTTCATTCAATTCCCAGACCTGAGCCAGTTTATAAACCCAGAATTCCTTGAATGATGGGAGGTCAGGTCCCTCACAAAAGGATCCCAGTGTACTTCCAAAAAACTATACTATTAGTCTTTCTCCCAGCCTTCCTCAAAAGGATCTATGGCCTTTTACCATGGTAACTGTGCACTGGGGAAAAGGGAACAATCAGGGCTTTTGGGGACTACTAGACACTTTCTCTGTAATGACACTAATTCCAGAAGACCCTTAATGTCACTGTAGTCCAGCAATCAGAGTAGGGACTCAGGGAGCTCAGGTGATCAATAGAGTTTTAGCACAAGTCCATCTTACAGTTGGCCCCGTGGATCCCTGAACCCATCCTGTGGTTATTTCCCAGTTTTGGAATGCATAATTAGAATAGATGTACTCAATACCTGGCAGAATCCTCACATTGGTCCCTGATCTGTGGTATGAAATCTATTATGGTGGAAAGAGGCAAGAGGAAGCCACTAGAACTCCCTCCATCCAGCAAAATAGTAATCAAAAAGCAATACCCCATGGATGGATTACAGAGATTAGTGTCACCGTCAAGGACTCAAGAGACACAGGGATAGTGATTCCCACTACATCTCCTTTCCACTCCCCTATTTGGCCTGTGAGAAAGACAGATGGATCTTAGAGAATGACAGTGGATTATTGTGAGCTTAACCAGGTGATGACTGTAATTGCAGCTGCTGTATCAGATGTGGTCTCATTGCTTGTGCAAATTAACATTTCCCTGTTATCTGGCATGTAGCTATGTATCTGGCAAATGCTCTTTTCTCCATACCTGTTACTAATATAAAGACCATCAGGAGCAGTTTGCTTTCAGCTGGCAAGGCAAACAATATACCTTCACTGTCCTAACTCAGGGGTATATCAGTTCTCGAACCTTGTGTTGTAATTTAGTTCCCAGGGATCTTGATCGCCTCTTCCTTCCATGAGATATTGCACATTTATGACATTATGCTGATTGAACATAGTGAGCAAGAAGTAGTAACTACTCTAGACTTATTGGTAAGACATTTTTATATCAGCAAGTGGAAAATAAATCTGACAAAAATTCAGGGGGCTTCTACTTCAGTGAGATTTCTAGGGGTCCAGTGGTGTGGGTGGTATGAGATATCCCTTTTATGGTAAAGGATAGGTTGTTGGATCTGACTTCTCCTATAACAAAAAAGAGATACAACTCCTAGTAGACCCCTTTGGATTTTGGAGGTAACCTACTCCTCATTTGAGTGTGTTAATCTGGCCCATTTACTGAGTGAGTCAAAAAGTTGCTAGTTTTGAGTGGGGCCCAGAACAAGAGAAAGCTCTGTAATAGGTCCAGGCGACCATGCATGCTGCTCTGCCACTTGGGCCATATGATCCAACAGATCTAATGGAGCCTGAAGTATCTAGTGGCAGCAGAAATACTGTTTGGAGCCTTTGGCAGGCCCCTATAGGTGAATGGCAGTGAAGGCCATTAGGATTTTGGAGCAAAGCCCTGCTATTCCCTGCAGATAACTACTCTGCTTTTGAGAAACAGCTTTTGCCTGCTACTGGGCTTAGTAGAGATTAAATGCTTAACCATGCCATGCAACCTGAGTTGTTCATCATGAACTGGGTGTTATCTGACCTAGCAAGCCATAAAATTGGGCATGCACAGCAATACTCCATCATCAAATGGAAATGGTATTATGTGATCAAGTCTGATCTTACTCTGGATACAGATTTGCCTTTCCTACATGCAATGCTTCTACTAAAACTACTATCCATGGACTTACAGAATGCTTACCCATTATCATAGTATTCCACACAACATTGCTTCTGACCAAGGAACTCACTTCACAATGAAAGAAATGCAGCAGTGGGCCCATGATCATGAAATTCATTGGTCTTAACCATGCTCTCCACTATCCTGAAGCAGCTGGGTAGAACTGTGGAATGGCCAGCCTTTTGAAGACTCAAGTTATAGCACCAGCTAGGTGGCGCTTGCAGAGCTGGAGCAAAGTTCTCCAGAAGGTTGTATATGCTCTGAATCAGTGACCAATATATTGTGTTTTTTTCTCCCATAACCAGGATTCAGGGGTCCATAAATCAAGAGGTGAAATGGGAGTTGTACCACTCCCTATTACTCCTAATGATCTAGTAACAAAATTTTTGCTCTCTTTTCCTGCAACTTTATCTTCTTCTGGGCTAGAAGTCTTAGTTCCAAAGGGAGGAATGCTTCCACTAGGACATGCAACGATTCCTCTGAATTGGAAGTTATGACTGCCACCTTGCCACTCTGGGTTCCTCATGCCTCTGAATCGACAGGTAAAGAAGGAAATTACTGCATTGGCTGGGTGATTGATCCTAACCACCAAGGAGAAATTGAACTGTTACTGCACAATGGAAGAAAAGAATAATGTATCTGGAATATAGGAGATCCCATAGGGCATCTCTTAATATTACCATCCCCTGTGATTAAGGTTTCAATGGAAAACTACAACAGCCCAATATAGGTAGGACTACTCATAGCCTAGACACTTAAGGAATGAACTTTTGGATCATGACATCAGGTGAAGAACCATGACCAGCTGAGGTTAATGCTGAAGGCAAAGGAAATACAGAATGGGTAGAGATATTATAAATGCAAGCTATCACCATGTGACCAGTTTCAGAAACAAGGACTGTAATTGTCATGAGTATTTTCTCCTTGTGTTGTTAGGAATATATTTTTGTATGTGTATATGTGCAAAGATCTTTGTTTTCTTCCCTCTCTTATCCCCTTATGTAACATAAGATGTATTGAAGTTATATTATTTAAGTATTATTAACTTTACATTGCAATATTTATGTTTTGGGATATCAAGGAGAAAAGTAACCATCACTCAAGGACTTTATCTCCTTTTCTGGGAAAGGAGTTAGTGTGTTTTTGGTTGTATGCAGGATAGTTGTTGTCACGTTAGGGGGAACAAAGACCTTGTTATTGTCTTCATTTGGTGATTAAGTATGGTGTAAGGAAATGAATATAGGTGCCAAGTTGACAAAGAGTGGAATTGTGATGGTTAATTTTATGTGTCAACTTGACTGGCCATAAGGTGCCCAGATATTGATCAAAAGTCATTCTAGGAGGAGGGCATTTTTGGATGAGATTAACATTTAAATTGGTAGACTGAGTAAAGCAGATTGTTCTCCCTAATGTGGGCGGGCTTCATCCAATCAATTAAATACAATGAAAAGACTGACTCTCCTGCAAATAAGAGAGAATTCCTCCTGCATGACTACCTTCGAGCTGGGACATCAACTTTTTCCTGCCTTTGGACTCAAACTGAAGCATCAACTCTTCCTTGGTCTCCAGCCTCCCAGCCTTTGGACTGGAACTACACTATTGGCTCTCCTGATTCTCAGGCCTTTGTACTCAGACTAGAATTATACCATTGGCTCTCCTGGGTCTCCAGCTTGCTGACCAACTGTGCAGACCTTGGGACTTAGCAACCTCCGTAATTGCATGTGCCAATTCCTTATAATAAATCTCTTTCTTTATAATGTATATCCTGTTGGTTCTATTTCTATGGACAACCCTAACTAATACAGCGGAACAGAGGAACAAATTAATTTGTGAAATATTTAGAATGTTTAATCATGTCTCCTGAAGTTAAGAAGTGACTGATTAGAGATAGAAGATGACAGAAAGGGAAGAGGGAGGAGAGAAAGATGTTATTCACATTTATAGCCCTCTAGGTATATATCTGGTGCAGTTATTTCCTAAACCAGGGAATACCGAGGAAAGAGCATATTTGGAAAATGGGAAAATGGTGAGTGCTAGTTTGGAGATGTTGAGTTTAAGGTGCTTACTATGCATAGTATGGAATAGTGTTTAAGAATATGAGCTTTATAGTCAAAGAGACTGTGTTCAAATGTTAGCTCTGCCACTTACCAGCTATAAGAGCTTGGAGGGGGGAGTTGTTAATCCCTTTAGCCCTAGCTTTCTTTTATGTGTGTGTGTGTGTGTGTGTGCATGTGTGTGCGTGTGTGTGTGTGTGTGTGTGTGTGTGTGTATTTTTGAGACGATCTCACTCTGTCACCCTGGCTAGAGTGTAATGGCATCATCATAGCTCACCACAACCTCAAACTCCTGGGCGCAAGCAATCTTCCTGCCTCAGCCTCCTGAGTACCTGGGACTACAGGCATATGTCACCACTCCTGGCTGATTTTTCTATTTTTAATAGAGACGGGGTCTTGCTCTTGCTCAGGCTGGTCTTGAACTCCTGGCCTTCCAGGGTGCTAGCATTACAGGCATGAGCCAATGCTTCTGGCCAGCTTTCTTACATTTAAATTGGGATCTAACAATTATCATTTCATAGGTTTGCTGTGAAAAGTGAATGAGATAATATACATAGCCATATGAACACAGTGCCTGGCACACAATACATTCCAAAGAATTAATAGATTAAAAAAATAAAATACTCAGGAGATAGAGATTTGAGTCTAAAGATCGGGAGAAAGGTCTGCGCTCAAATACTTTCTGCTTCTCATTAGAACTTCAGATCCTTCTCTCCTTTCCCATCCTTCTGCCTATGATCTTAGTAGTGAGGATAATCAAAAGAGTATTTCTCTGGGTATCTGACTCTTACCTTCCTTCCTAGCTCTGTCTTCTGATGGCCCAAGGTAGATAGGTAAGCTAAAAGTGTAAAAGAGAGAAGGATTCAAAAGTGATAGTTGCTACTGATTTTAGAAGTGGACTTCTGTATAATTTCAATATTTAATTTTATCACTATTTTGCAGAAATGTTATTATGCCACAGCCAATAGAATATCCAGCATTCTTATCCCCAGACCTGAATGTTACTGTTGGGACTCAAACTGTGCACTCCTCCAATCAGCCATCTGTAGTAAAACTTGAAAAACTTCAACAACCACCTCGGGAAAGGTAAAAAAGTATATGTTTTCATCTTATGGGTTATTTGTATAATATGTTAATTTCTCCCTTGAGACATGGGCTTGCTGTTAGTCCAGAAACTTTCATTATGGTGCTATTTCATGAGTTCAGAGATTATTCCTGATTTTTACTTATCAAATTTAGGTATTTTGTTTGAAAAGTCAGTGTTATGACAAAAAATGAGGTGAAAACTCATTTGTAAAGGAGAAAGCATAATACTTGCTCTGTTTCCTCATTCAACAAGGTATTACATAGGTCTCTTATGCTTTTTTCTGTATTTCTCCTCCTTTTTTCTCCATGCTCTTTTCTCTGATTTATATTCTGATATACTGGTTCTTTCTTCTTTGTTTCTGATCTGCTGTTAAACTAACTGAATTCTTAATCTCAGTTATTTTCTTTGTCAGTTTTGGAATTTCTCTTCATTTTTACAGTTTCCACTTCTCTGCCAAAATCCACAGCCTTGTCTTTTAATTCTTTGAACATATTAATCATTATTTTAGTCAGCTAAGGCTGCTGTACGAAATACCATAGACTGAATGGCTCACAGTTTTGGAGGCTGGGAAGTCCAAGATCTGGATGCTGGCTGATTTGGTTCCTGCTGAGGGCCCTTTTCCTGGTTTGCAAATGGCTGCCTTTTTGCTGTATCGTCACATGGTGGAGAGAGATCCTCTCTATCATGTCTCTTATCAGAAGGGCACTAATCCCATTCATGAGGGCTCTACCCTCCTGACCCCATTACCTTTCAAAATCCTCACCTCCAAGTATCATCACAGATGGGATTAAGGCTTCAACATGTGAATTTTGGGGTACACAAACATTCAGTCCATAGCAGTTATTGCTATTTTAAAGTTCAAGTCTGATCGTTCCATTTTCTGGATCTTTTGTAAGTCTATTTCTATTGTTGGTTTTTTCTCTTGGTTTTCAGTCAAATCTTAGATTCTCATATCCCTAGTTGTTTTGAGTACCAGACATTGTACTTGAAAATTTACAGAACTAATTTTAGGCTCTTGATTATAAATTTATATAGTAAAAGTATACATTTACATCTGGTAACCAGCTAGGGTTACAGCACTAGCAAGCTCTGATCACCTTAATTCAATTGAAATTAAAATGATCTGAAGCTTGACTTTAGTTCTTGGCAGGAGGCGGTTAGTCTTTTTCTAGTTAACTCTTACTCCTAGTGTCAGGACTGGAACTGGTGTGAGGCACAAGAAGCAACTAGTTCATAACATTTAAAGAGGCGCTTATTCTCTTATAGCCCTTTGGGGTCCCAACTGAAAGTCTGGGTATTTGCCAGGGTTTCTCACCCTTAGAAAGCCCTGAACTCTGGTTTTTGTTCTCTCATCCTTGTATAGCTATCTATCTCAAAGCTCTGCTCAGCTTCTTAACCTCTTGGCCACCTCAAGGCACAAATGCTTTGAAGGAAAAATGTGCCCCAAATGATGGACACAATGTCTATGGACTTCGCTTCTATCTGGAATCTTGGATCTATAAATCCTTGCTGCCTTTATAACTCACTGATACTTTCAAGCAAATTTTTAAAAAATATTCTGTACAGCTTTTTTAAGTGTGCAGTGAGATGATTGATCTGAAGTAACCTAGTCCAGAAGCAGAACTCCTGACCATTTAAAAAATAATGTGTGTATGTGTATATATTTTTTTCTCAGATTCATAAATTAATTCATAAACATAAGCTGGATGACCAAGGAACCCCTTTCTCCTCTAGTCTGTTGTTTTATCCATTCAACAAACATTTATTGAATACCTAGTATATGCCCGGCACTACTCTAGGTACCACCATATACAATGGTGATTTTAAAAATCGTAGTATTTTTCCTCAAAGCGCTTAGAGTATATTGAGTAGAGACAGAAAAAAGTAAACAAATATATATTAAATTATAAATTAAGAAATAAATTATGAAGATATTAAAGAGATGGTAGAAAAATAAAGGTGACTAATTTTTATAAGAATTGTCAGAGGAGACATTTGATTAACATTAAAGGAAGAAGGACTGGCATACCAAAGATCCAGAGGTGGGGAATTACTGTGTGAATATGTGTGAAAGCTAGATAGTAAGATAGAAGATAGTTAGATAGTAAGATAAAAAGTAAGTTAGATAGTAAGATAAAAAAAAAAAGTTTGGCATATGCCTAGAAGAAGCAGCAAGCCATTGTAGATGGAGTAGGAAGCAGGAGGGAAGGTGGATTGAGACAAGATGGGTAGAGACCAGATTATTCCGAGACTTATAGACCATATTTGGATTTTATTCTAAGAGAAATAGGAAGCTATTCTAGGTTTTTATATTACCTTTTTAATATACCATTTAATAAAACAAATAGATTTATCTATGATATTAATATTAATGTAAATTATATATAGCATAATATAATGCCATCAACCCTTACCTAACCTAACCCAGAACCTAAAACAATATGGATAATTTGTATCTACTTATGAGTTTCTCTCCTATCTCATCCTCCTATTTCTCAGAAGTTAACTACTTCTATGAATTTTATTTTTATTTCTTACCTTTTGAAAATTGCTTTTTAAAAAGATCATTTATGTAGAATGCTTAAATAATACATTATTTATTTTTGCTTACATTACTTACTATTATGTTTGTAAAATTCATCTATGCTGTTTCATGGCATTCCATTTTATGAATATGCTGCAATTTAATTTTCATTTATTTATTAATGGTCCTTAGGTATATTACTTTTCTATTGCTGCTTAAAAATTATCACAAACTTAATTGTTTAAAACAACATTTACTTTTTTCTCACAGTAGGTCAGAAGTCGGGAAAGAGTGTGAATGGATTCTCTGTTCACAGATTTCACAAGGCTAAAATCAAGGTGTTGGCCAGCAGCATTATCATTTGGAGGGATCCTCTTTCAAGTTCATTCAGATTGTTGGAAAAATTCAGTTTCTTGTGATTGTAGGGCCTACGGCGGCTCCTTTTTTTTTCTTTTCTTTTTTTTTTTTTTTGCTGGCCTTCAGCTTCTAGAGGTCACTCTCAGATCCTAACTATGTGGCCCTATCATGGCATAGCTGTTTGCTTCTTCAAGGCCAGCAGGCAAATCTCAAAACACACACAAAAGGGAAGGGCATTATGTGGGTAATATATAACAGGGATGGGAATTTTTAAATGTAATTTTGTTTTAATTGACACAATAATTTTACATTTATGGAGTACAGTCTGATTCTTTGATACATGTACGCTTTGTGTAATGATCAAATCAGGATAAATAGCATATTTATTACCTCAAACACTTGTCATATCTTTGTGGTGAGAACATTCAAAAATCCTCTCTTCTAGCTATTTTGAAATATACAGTACATTATTGTTGACTGTAGTTGCTCTTCTGTGCAATAGAACAACAGAACATATTTCTCCTAACTGTAACTTTGTACTCATTAACCTCTTCTTCCTCCTACTCTCCCTAGTCTTTGATAGAATATTAAAGAACTCAAAAAACTCAATAGCAAAAAGCCAAATAATCTAATTAGAAAATGGGCAAAAGATCTGAATAGACATTTCTCAGAAGAAGACATACAAGGCTAGATGTGTTGGCTCATGCCTATAATCCTAGCACTTTGGGTGGCCAAGGAAGGAGGATCGTTTGAGGCCTGGAGTTCAAGACCAGCCTGGGCAACACAACAAGATCCCATATCTACAAAAAATAAAAAAATTAGCTGGGTGTGGTGGCCCACACTTGTAGTATCAGCTACTTGGGAAGCTGAAGCAAGAGGATTGCTTTAGCTTAGGAGTTTGAGGTTGCAGTGAGCTATGATCCCACCACTGCACTCCAGCTTGGGTGACAGAGTGAGACCCTATCTCTGATAAATAAATACATACATACATAAGTATGTACATATATACATACAAATGGTCAAAAGGTATATGAATAAATGATCTATAGTATTAGTCATCAGGTAACTGCAAATCAAAACCACAGTGAGATATGACTTCACCTCAGTTAGAATGACTGCTATCAAAAAGACAAAAATAACATGCTGGTGAGGATATGAAGAAAGAGGTGGGAATTGGTGGGCATGTAAATTAGTAAAACCATTATGGACAACAGTATGGAGGTTCTTGAAAAAACTGAGTTGATTTTTGTATCGAGTGAGAGTAGGGGTCTAGGTTCATTCTTCTGCATATGGAGATCCACTTTTCCCATCACCATTTATTAAAGAAACTGTCCTTCCCCCAATGAGTGTTCTTGGTACTTTTGTAAAAAAATCTGTCGGCTGTAGATATATTGATTAATTTCTGTGTTCTGTATTCTGTTTCATTGGTTTATTTGTCCGTTTTTAAGCCAGTACCATGTTGCTTTGATTACCAAAACTTTGTAGTATATTTTGAGGTCTGGTAGTGGTTGTTCATTTTGCTCAGGATTGCTTTGGCTATTTGGAGTCTTTTGTGGTTCCATACAAATTTTAGGATTATTTTTTCTATTTCTGTGAAGAATGTCATTGGTATTTTGATAGGGATTGCATTGAATCTGTAGGTTGCTTTGGGTAGTATTACCATTTTAACAATATTAATTCTTCTGATCCATGAGCATGGGATGTCTTTCCATTTGTTTGTGTCCTCTTCAATTTTTTTCATCTGTGTTTTGTACTTTTCCTTGTACAGGCCTTTCACCTCCTTGGTAAATTTATTCCCAGGTATTTTGGGGGTAGGTATTGTTAATGGGATTGCCTTCTTGATTTCTTTTTCAGATAGCTCATTGTTTATAAAAACATATTGATTTTTGTATATTAACTTTGTATCCTATAATTTTACTGAATTCATTTATCAGTTCTAAGAGATTTTTAGTAGTGACTTTAGGTTTTTCTGCATATAAGATCATATCGTCTGTGAACAAGGACAATTTGACTACTTCTTTCCAATCTGGATGTCTTTTATTTCTTTCTCTTGCCTCATTGCTCTGGCTAGGTCTTCTAGTACTATGTTGAATAAGAATGGTGAGAGTGGGCATTCTTGTCTTGTTCCAGTTCTTAGAGGAAAAGCTTTTAGCTTTTCACCATTCAGTATGTTAGTTGTGGGTTTGTCATATATGGCCTTCATTATGTTGAGGTACTTTCCTTCTATACCTAATTTATTAAGGGTTTTTACCATGAAAGGATGTTGTATTTTATCAAAAGCTTTTCTTGCATCTAATATGATCATATGGTTTTTATCCTTCATTTTATTGATATATGTGATATATGATGTTTGTTAATTTGTGTATGTTGAATCATCCTTGCATTCCTGGGATATATCCCACTTGATCATGGGATTATCTTTTTGATGTGTTGTTGGATTCAGTTTGCTAGTATTTTGTTGAGGATTTTTGCATCTATGTTCATCAGGGATATTGGACCATAATTTTCTTCTTTTGTTGTATCCTTGTTTGGTTTTGGTCTCAGGGTTATACTGGCTTCATAGAATAAGTTAGGGAGAATTCCGTGAGATTCCATGTTTTGGAATATTTTGAGAGAAATTGGTATTAATTCTTCTTTAAAGATTCTGCAGAATTCAGTGGATTCTGCACTTTTCTTTGTTGGGAGTCTTTTTTTACTGATTCAGTCTCATTACTTATTTGTTGAGGTTTTCTGTTTCATAGTGTTCCCAAGAAATGAATTGGGAAACATCCCCTCTTTTCCATTTAATCCTTGTTAATTATATTTTTAGATTATTCAAGCTTTTTGAAATTTCTTGGATTAGGAGATAAATTCTTCTTTTCCCACTTTTTTATTGTGGAAGATAGCATACATGTACTGAATAATTTATGAAATATTTACATATAGTGTTATGGACTGAACATTTATGTCCCCCCCTCCAAATTTATATGTTAACACCCTAATCCCCAGTGTATTTGGAGGTGGGGCCTTTGGGAGATAATTAGGGCTAGATTAGGTCTTGAGGGTGGGACCCTCATGTTGGGATTAATGCCTTTATGAAAAGAGGAAGAGACATAGGATCCATCTGTCTCTACTATACGAGGTTATGAGAAGAAGGACATCTGCAAAGCAGGAAGACGACTCTCACCAGACACTGGATCTGCTGCCATCTTGAGCTTGGACTTCCCAGCCTCCAGAACTGTGAGAAGTAAATGTCTATTGTTTAAGTCACCCAGTCTATAGTATTCTGTTATAGCAGCCCAAATTGACTAGACATATATTTTAAATACTAAGAGTAATTGAATAATTTCTTTTCTTTTTTTTTTTTTTTTTGAGACAAGAGTCTAACTCTCTTGCCTGGGCCAGAGTGCTGTGGCATCAGCCTAGCTCACAGCAACCTCAAACTCCTGGGCTCAAGAGATCCTCCTGCCTCAGCCTCCCGAGTAGCTGGGACTACAGGCATGCACCACCATGCCCGGCTAATTTTTTTTTTCTATTTTTAGTTGTTTCACTAATTTCTTTCTATTTTTAGTAGAGATGGGGTCTCGCTCCTGCTCAGGCTGGTCTCGAACTGCTGAGCTCAAGTACTCCGCCCGCCTCGGCCTCCCAGAGTGCTAGGATTACAGGCGTGAGCCACTGCGCCCAGCCTTAATTTCTAAAACATATATATAGCTTAAGTAATAAGAAGGACATTACCTACAAATTTATGATTCACGTTGAGAAATACACCACCATTAGTATCAGTAATGTGTTTTGTGTACTCTTGTGAGATTACATCCCTCTCCCTAACTGTCCTTGGGTAACTACTACCTTGATTTTTGTTGTAATCGTTCCTTTTTCTTTGACTGTATCCCTAGACAATATATTGTTGGTTTGTCTCTTTTAGAACTTTTTATAAATGGATCATACTGTATGTATTCTTCTGTGAATTATATATATACTGTGAATTATATATATATTCTTCTGTCAGTAAATGCTTTCTTCATCCATAACTGATTTCTTTCTTTAGATTAGAAAAGATGAAAAAAGAATATAGAAATCTGAATACATGGATAGAAAAAGCTGGCTATTTAGAAAGCATTCTTACCCCAAAATTGGGACATAAAGATTTTAAGGTAATCAACTTAATACATTCTCCTATATATAGCTTTTAATACTTTTTATTAAGAAATAGATTATGATAATTAAGAGTGGTGATCAGATAATTGCTTTTTTGCTCTCGATATATAGAACACTATTCATGGTTCATGCACTTTCCTATTTTGATAATGCACCATTCAATACATATTGATAATTAATAAGTTTAATTTTTTAACAGCTTTATTAAGATATAATACCACACAATTGACCCATTTAAATTGTACAACTCAGTGGTCTTTAGTATGTTCACTGAGTTGTGTATCCATCACCATAATCAATTTTAGAACACTTTTATTACCCTCAAAAGCCACCCCGCACCCTTTAGCCAACACTAATTCTCTCATCCTCCCTCAGTTTTAGGCAACAATCAGTGTACTTTCTGTCCTCTATAGATTTGTCTGTTCTAGACATTTCATATAAATGGAATCATACAATATATTGTGCTTTGTGACTTGATTCTTTCGCTTACGACAATATTTTCAAGGTTCATCCCTGTTGAAGCATGTATCAGTACTTCATTTTTTTAATCTCCAAATAACATTACATTATTTGGGTATAGTACATTTTGTTTATACATTCATAAGCTGATGGGCATTTGGGTCATTTCTACTTTTAAGCTATTATGAATATGTTGGTATGAACATTCATGTGCAAGTTTTTATGTGAACATATGTTTTTAATTCTCTTGTGTATATACCTAGGAGTGGAAGATGGATTATATGGTATGCCTTGTTTAAATTTATGAGGAACTTCCAAACTGTTTTCCATAGTACCTGCATCATCTTACATTCTGACCAGCAATGTATAAGGGTTCCAAATATTCACTAATACTTGTCATTTTTAGTTGTTAAAAATTATTATGGTTTGAAGTGGTGTCTCATTGTGGGTTTTATTTGCATTTCCCTAATGACTAGTGATGTGAGCATCTTTTCATGTGTTTTACTGGTCATTTTTATATCTTCTTTGGATAAATATTTATTCAATTCCCTTGTCAATTTTTAAATTGGGTTATTTATCTTTTTATTATTTAGCTGTAAGAGTTCTTTATATATTCTGGACATTAGACCCTTACCAGATATATGAGTGAGGTTTAATATTTAGAAATATAATCTAACCTATACATTTTGACCTAGAAATAAAGGATTCATAGTTCTCTCAGCAGATAGGTAAAACATTGACTAAGATCATAGTCCTAAAATGGTAGTCATAACAAATTTTCATATCTTTTATCACCTCTGTGGTATTTGGGCAGAGTTGTGCTGTTATAAGATGAATTGATTAGTATTTGTTAATGCACAATTAGTATTTTAGGGGAAATTTAGGGGACTCTTCATTAAAGGGACTATGAACTTGGGTTATTATCAGAAGATTAGTATTTTATAAGAGTCCAGTGATCACTTTACCTTATAATTCTCCTTGGAATTTTGTGTATATATATACATAGCTTTTTAAGTCATATGCCATAATGTATTTCTTTTTCTTTCTGTTTCAAATTCTTTATTGTGCATCATGTTGCAAAATTTGAGGCTGGTTAAATACAATTGGTTTTCAAAATCTCTTTGAATATTTTCTAGATTACTACATGCAAGTGACCATGAAAATATGTGGCATTTTAAAATTTTGTAACTCTGAGTAGGCACTTACGTGAAGGAAAACATTACTATTCATAGACATCTACATTTAAAATAGATGTTCCAGCACATGGTACATGGAAGTTTTTGCCAGTAAAGAAGTTGGTTACTGACCATTTTATCAAAGTGCCATAGTAGTAAAACAGTATTAAAGAAATGTAATTTGGATTATTTAGCTTACTCATAAAGTAAGGTTAACTGACAAAAATTGTGCTGAAATGTATAAAAAATATTGGTACAAAAACCAATGAACCATAAGTTAAAGTAGTTTCCAGGCTTCATTTTGGTTTCCACACTCCACATTTAGTGTATTTGAGATCAGACTCCATGCATGTGAACGGATGACTGCAACCTTTTTTAGAAGCTTCTAAACAAATGACTTGAATTTAGTGTTTAAAAAATTAAAAGCCTGGGTGCAGTTTAAATGTGAGTTTGAACTAGCCAAAGTTCCAGTTTAATAAACATGAAGTTGGCCAGATCTAGATAACTACATACTTCGCAGGTCCTCCTGAGTCCCCCTTCCCCAGATTTTCCCCTGAAAAGTAAAGAGAATAAATTTGTGAAGTTAAGAAAATGATATTTGCATTCCCATGGCAAAAAGATTCCTTAAATTGAAATATAGGTATGTTTCAAAGTATTTATAGAAAAATTAAATAGTTTTAACAAATTCTAAAATGCTTACATAAGTTAACTCCACATTGCAGAAAAACATACAGTGGTACTGCTAGAAAATAGTAGCAAAACAGTGACTTAATATGGCAAATAAATAAATAAATAAATAAAAAGGCAGCCACAGTGACATGCCACATAATCCCTTAGGGAAAAAAATTTATATTCACAGCAGAGGAGACTTCAAAGAGGATAAAATTCAGGAAGCCATAAAATGGTACTCAGAAGCACCCACAGTGAGACATTCCGTCTGCATTTCTCAAACACATGTGTAAAACAAATGTAGTTCTCAAAAGTATTGAGATACCATGTTTTAAATCTTTGCAGCATGTAAGGGCCATTCAGGTTTTCTAATTTTATTTGAACACAAAATATTTAATTTTTTGCATGTAGAGAATAAGAGGTAATCATTAGCATAAAAAGGGAGAAGAAAAGAATTTCTAATTACCATTATGCAGAAAAAAGCAAAATTACAAGTACCAGCCCACTCACATGAAAATCTTTAATGTTTATGCTGATGCATATGTGAGTGCTTATCATCAAATCAAAGTGTGCAGTAAAAATAAAAGGCAGCTTAAGAAAGTTCCAGTGTTTCAGAGAAAGCACTTTTTTAAATGTATATACATGAAGAACATTTCGTTATATCATAAAATAAATGCAGCACTGTATAATATAAAGGAAGACTAATATATGTGGAGTTTTGGCCTTTTTCCTCCCTGTGTGCTACAATTATCTTTAACCTGCTGAACTTAATCTCAATGGTTATAGGAGTTTTTTGTTTTTCTTTTTTTCTCCTATTCAGTTCACATTTCAGGCTGTTCAGCAGATGCCTGTGATTCTGGAGATTCAGATTGCTGCTAAAAGTTTTTTCTCTGTTTCCTCAGTTTTTTAGGAGCTTTTCTCCATAAAATGATCTCCTGCTGCTTGAAGTATCTTCTGTCTTCCTCATCAACAAGTACTAAATTCAAAAAGTACCTTACTGAAAATTTTTTGTTCACATCTTTCATTTTTGGAGTTGGGTCATATCCTGCTAAAAATAGTCTTATTGGAATTGATTCATCTTTTACTTGTGCACCATCCATTATTTCATATTTGGCAATTGTTTCTGTTTCTATTGTGGTACTGGGTCCAATTCCTGTGATCTCTTTTTTGATCAGTTGTAACTCCACGTTATATTTTTATTCTTACTAATAAGAAGTAAATTTTTCCAACAATCACATCCTTTAAATGATACTTTGATTTGTTATATTCAAATTCTTTATGTAGACAATCTTCAGTGCCCATTTCCATCTTAATAGAGTTTTTAACATCAGGATAGGTGGCAAGCTGGTAAACAATAAGATCATATTCTTTTACCAAGTCTGTCAGTCTTCGTACTATTGTCACTTGAAATACCTGAAGTGGACATTGGCACCAATGTAAGATTCATATGGATTTGCAACTTGCATAAATTCAAAATTATAACTGCTCTGAGTCAGTTCTCCAGGTAGGGCTAGTTCTTTCACCAGGTTTACAAATTCATGAGTATTACTCTTGTCATTGAAAAGTTCAATTTGATCTACAAATTTTATTTTAATTCCTTGGTGCTCCAGCCTCTTTCCAGGTTGCTTAAAGGTTAGTTTTACCTTCCCTGAAACAGATTCTCCATCATAGAAGAGATAGTGTTTTTCTACTTTGCCATCTTCAGTTTTCATTTCTGCCATTTTCCTGGTTTCTCCATCATTAAGGCCAATGTCAGTCTCATGAATTGGACTAAAAATGCCTCCAGGAAAGCTCATTGTCAGCACCACTGCCATGGCCTCCACACCCCGCCCCCCAACTTCACTCCTTTTCACTAATGTATTTCAATTAAAAAGTAATCTGTTTCCTAGAAGTATCCTATCATACCCCCTGAAATTACAATATTATGTAATTTATCTTGTAATATTTATCTCTCACATATTCATCATTCAAATACTCTATCCATTCTTGGATATCCTTTCTCTGGAACATCAACTCCTAGGGTATACTCCTAGGATATACTCCTCCTTAAAATAGTGCTATTTGGATTGTTTTTCTCAACAAACCCATCTGTTTCTTGTCTTCTGCCAGTTTGGGGAGGAAAAGTGTATTGTATTTAAAGAAGTTATGATGGAAGAGAAAGATGTTGGCAATCTTTAAACATTTTCTGCAATATATTTTCCCTTTTTTTTGCTTCTAGGAAACTAATGTGAATGAGGTACTTGAAAGCTCGAATAATATATCTGAAGAGGAGCTTAAAAGTATTGAAACATTAGGTGAGAAACTAATTTTATTTTTGTCTGTTTATTAAGATAATTAAAATAAAGGTGGCTATATCACAAAAAGAAAATTAGTAATTTGCTTTAAGTGGATTTCATTTTTATTAGGGAATAACTATGCATTTCACTATAGTTTTGGTATAATATAGGGCTGCAGTGTCTCACCCCTGGGCCCTGGACCAGTAGCAATCTGTCTGCAGCCTGTGGTAGTGGTCTGCACAGCAGGAAGTGAGCAGTGGGAGAATGAGCTAAGCTTCATCTGTATTTACAGCCACTCCCCATTGTTCACGTCACTGCCTGAGCTCCACCTCCTGTCAGATCAGCGGCCTCATTAGATTCTCATAGGAGCTCGAACCCTACTGTAAACTTCATGCAAGGAAGCTAGGTTTGTGCTCCTCATGAGAATCTAATGCCTGATCATCTGAGGTGGAGCTGAGGCGGTGATACTAGTGCTGGGGAGCAGCTGCAAATACAGATTATCATTAGCAGAGAGGTTTGACTGCATAGAGACCATAATAAATCAATGGCTTGCAGACTCATATCAAAACTCTATCAGTGAGTGGCAAGTGACAATTAAGCTGCATCTGGTGGCAGGCTTTATATGGCAAGTGAGTTGATGTACTTCAATTGTATAGCTGCATCTGGTGGCATCCTGTAAGTCAGAATCTGACAGTTAGTTTAGTCCACATGTGCCCTGCCCATTATTTTATTTACCACTTCTGTTGTGTCTCTTTCCCGCACTGCATGCTTGTCTCAGTCACAGTTTTGGTAAGGCCACAAGCTAACCCTAGCAACAATGAGTAAAAAACAAACATCACTGGAGAGCTTCTTTGAAAGGGGGGAAAGACCCTATGATGAGACAGCAAAAGACTCTAAGACTGCCAACAAAATGAAAGCTGCATTTAAAAGAAAACACCAAGAGTCCTACTTAAATTATGGGTTCATTGCAACAGGTGATTCACATTCTCCAAGCCCACTTTGTATAATATGTGGAGACCAGCTATCCATGAAACCTTCAAAATTGCTTCTCCACATGGAGACCAAGCACCCTGCATTAAAAGATAAGCCTTGGCCAGGCGCGGTGGCTCACGCCTGTAATCCTAGCACTCTGGGAGGCCGAGGCAGGTGGATCGCTCGAGGTCAGGAGTTCGAGACCAGCAAGAGCGAGACCCCGTCTCTACTAAAAATAGAAAGAAATTATCTGGCCAACTAAAATATATATAGAAAAAAAAAATTAGCCGGGCATGGTGGCGCATGCCTGTAGTCCCAGCTACTCAGGAGGCTGAGGCAGTAGGATCGCTTAAGCCCGGGGGGTTTGAGGTTGCTGTGAGTTAGGCTGATGCCACGGCACTCACTCTAGCCTGGGCAACAAAGTGAGACTCTGTCTCAAAAAAAAAAAAAAAAAAAAAAGACAAGCCTTTGGAGTTTTCAAAAAAAAAAAAAAAAACCCTGTGAACATGAAGAACAGAAGCAGTTATTGAAGGCCACCACTTCATCAAATGTGTCTGCACCGAGAGCATCATTCCTACTGGCTAACCCCATTGCTAAGCTAAGAAGCCCTTTACCTTGGTGAAGAGTTGATTCTGCCTGCTGCTAAGGACATTTGCCATGAACTTTTAGGAGCGGCTGCAGTTCAAAAAGTGGCACATGTTCCTCTTTCAGCTCACACCATAACTAGATGAATTGATGAAATAGCAGAAGATACTGAGCCACAATTGTTAAAGAGGATTAATGAGTCACCGTGGTATGCAGTCCAGGCTGACGAATCTACTGATGTTAACAATAAGGCAACAATGCTTATTTTTGTGCAACATATTTTTCAGGAGGATGTGCATGAGGATATGTTATGTGCACTTTTGTTGCCAGCCAACACCACAGCTGCGGAACTATTCAAGTCTTTGAATGATTACATGTCAGGAAACTGCATTGGTCATGTTGTATTGGTATATGCATTGACAAAGCAGCTGCCATGACGAGACGGCTTTCTGGTTTCACTATTTGGATCAAGGAGGTCACTTCTGAATGTGAGTCTCTGCTCTGTGTCATGCATAGAGAAATGCTGGCTAGCCAAAATATGTCACCTGAACTAAATAGCAGTTTTGCAGGATGCAATTAAAATTATCAGTTACATTAAAGTACATGCCGTTAACTCACGTCTGTTCGCACAGCGCTATGAGGGGATGGATGCAGAGTGCACATGTCTTCTTTTATACACAGAAGTGAGATGGCTTTCTAAAGGTAGATCACTGGCCAGAGTTTTTGAGTTAGGCTAGTTGCTCCAGAGGTTTGTGTTAGAAAAACAGTCACCACTGACAGCACATTTCAGCAACACAAAACTTGCTTACTTTTGTGACATATTCAACCTGCTCAACGAATTCAATCTGTCACTTCAGGGGAGAACAACAACTGTGTTCAAGTCAGCACATAAAGTGGCTGCATTCAAAGCCAAACTGGAATTATGGGGGCAACCGTGTGAACATTGGGATTTTTGACATGTTTCAAACATTAGCAGAGATTTTGAAAGAGACTGAGCCAGGGCCTTCTTTCTCCCAGCTGGTGCATGATCACTTATCTCAGCTTTCAAAAGAGTTCTAACATTACTTCCCAACCACAAAAGACCCCCAAACTGGAAGAAGTGGATCTGTGACCCATTTGTGAATAAGTCAGGTGAATCAACTTTGTGCTAGAAGAGGATCAACTGCTTGAGATCGCAAATGATGGTGGCCTTAAAAGTATGTTTGAGACAACTTCAAATATCTATACATTCTGGAGTAAAGTCAAGGCAGAATATCCTGAGATTGCCACAAAAGCACTAAAAAGCCTGCTTTCATTTCCAGCATCCCATCTTTGTGAAGCAGGGTTTTCTGCAGTGACGGCAACGAAAACGACATTATGGAGTGGACCATAGGCAACACGCTTTAGGTGTCACTGTCTCTCATCACCTCTCGATGGGACTGTCTAGTTGCAGGAAAACAAGCTCAGGGCTCATACTGATTCTGTATTATGGTGAGTTGTATAATTATTTCATTAGATATTAATATGTAATAATGTAATAATAATAGAAATAAAGTGCACAGTAAATGTAATGCACTTTAATCATCCCTAAACCATCCACCCATGTTCCGCTTCCCCCACAGTCGGTGGAAAAATTGTCTTCCACGAAACCGGTCATTGGTGCCAAAAAGATTGGGGACTGCTGGTATATGGTATTTCTTTTGTAACACTTCCACAGAAAAGACTTAGATCCTTTTATGAGTTTTTATTTAAAAAATTTTAATGGTCCTTTACACTTTTAAGTACAAGAAAAGCGTTAAATCTTAACTATGATCTGTGAAAAGGTATTTTTGTTAAACATTGTGAACTGTAGAGCTATTGGTCTCTTTTATATAGAGGGATGTTGGTGTGGGTGTATGTGGATGAGAGAGAGAGAGAAAGTGTGGTAGGGAAAGAAGGAGAGGAAATTAAATTAGAATTAAATTTGAGAACTTACCACAAATTATCAGTAAGAGATTTAATTAATGGACTGTTCATGCAGCCTTTTTTAAATCTCTCAAGAAATCCACTAAGAAAGCAAATTACAGTATAATATTATACTTTAAAATACATAATAATATATCTTTAAAGTCTTAGATTCTACAAGTGTGAAATAAAGATTTACTGTTAAGACTTTTGCCACAGGTTAATCATCTTTCTTCTCTACTTCTATTTATGTGGCTACATCAGGCTTTTGATATATCCATTTGCTAACTTCTGGGAATCTACCAGCCTAGCAGAGCTATTGCTCTTTAGCTTACTCTTTACTTAAAACATTCAAATTTTAAATGTAGGATAATCATAGTGTCCTTCAATAACACTGGGAAGAAGGAAGGGTAACCTCTCTTGTTCACTGGTGCTTGCCTTTGTTTTTCTTTGACTTTTTTTCACTTATCCAAAGTTTAGTTGCATATATATTTACAATTGTCATATCCTTTTCATGTATTGATCCTTTATCATTATATAATGACATTCTTTGTATCTTTTTACAGTTTTTAACTTAAAGTCTATTTTTTTAATATAAGTATAGCCACCCCTGCTCTCTTTTGGTTTCCATTTGCATGAAGTATCTTTTTCCATCCCTTCACCTTCAACCTATATGTATCCTTAAATCTACAGTGAGTCTCTTGTACATAGAATATACTTGGATCTTGTTTTTGTGTCTATTCAGTTACTTTATGTCTTTTTTTGTGGAATTTAATCTGTTTACATTTAAAGAATTAATGTGATATACCACATTAACAGTATGAAGGTTTAAAACCTCATAATTATACCAATAGATGTAGAAAAAGCATTTGACAAAATTCAACACCCTTTCAGGATAAACACCCTCAACAAACTAGAAATACATAAAAGCCATATATGAAAAGCCCACAGTAAGCATCTTACTCAGCAGTGAAAAACTGAACACTTTTCCTCTAAGATCAGGAACAAGGCAAGGACACTCACTCTTGCCACTTCTATTGAACATAGTGGCAAGAACAACATAGAAGCCTAGTTGGCAATTAGGTGAGAAAAAGAAATAAAAGGCATCCAAATAAAAATCAAAAAGGAAGAAGTAAAATTATCTTTGTTTATGGATGATATGATTTTATATGTAGACAGTCCTAAAGACTCCACACAAAAAAATCCTGTTAGAACCAATAAATGAATTCAGTAATGTTGCAAGATGCAAAATCAACATACAAAAATTAGTTGCATTTCTATACACTAACAATCAACTATCCAAAAAAAGAAATCAAGAAGTAATTCTCATTTATAATAGCATCGAAAAGAATAAAATAATTAGAAATAAACTTAACAAAGGGGGTGAAAGACTTGCACACTGAGGACTAAAAAACATTGATAATGAAATTAAGGAAGAAAAAATAAAGGGAAGGGTATCCTGTGTTCATGGATTTGAAGATTTAATATTGTTAAAATATTCCTACTACCCAAAGCAATCTAAAGATTCAGTGCGATCTCTATCAAAATTCTAATGGCATTTTTCAAAGAAGTAGAAAAAACAATCCTAAAATTTATATGGTACCACAAAAGATTTTAAAATAGACAAAAACATCTTGAGAAAGAACAAAGCTGGAGGTATCATATTTTCTAATTTCAAAATATATTACAAAGGCATAGTAATTAAAACAGTGTGGACCGGCATAAAAACAGACATATAGACCAGTGTAACAGAATGCACAGCCCAGAAATACAACCATACAAATGTGATCAACTGATCTTTGAGAAGGGTGCCAAGAATACACAATGAGAAAAGAATAGTCTTTTCAACAAATGGTGCAGGGAAAAATGGATATCCACATGCAGAGGAATGAATTTAATACCATAAACAAAAGTCAACTCAAGATGCATTAAAGACTTCAAGGTAAGACTTAAAACTAAAACTCCTGGAAGAAAACCCAGGAGAAAAGCTCAGTGACATTGGTGTGGGCAATAATTTTTTTTTAATTTAATAGATTTAGGGGGTATACCCTAAATAAATTCCATTACTTGTATATTTATATAGTGGTGAAGTCTGGGCTTTTGGTGTACCCATCACCTGAGTAGTGTAAATTGTTCCGCATAGTTAATTTTTCATCATTCACCCTCTCCCACCCTTCTCCCTTGTCAGTCTCCAGTGTTCACTATTATCATTCTATATACCCTTGTGTAATCATAGTTTAGCTCCCACTTATAAGTGAGAACATGTGGCGTTTATTTTTCAGTTCTTGAGATACTTCACTTAGGATAGTGGCCTCCAATTCCATCCAAATTGCTGTAAAAGTTATTTCATTCTTGCTCATCACTGAGTCATACTCCAAGTTATATATATATACATTTTCTTTCTTTTTTTAAACATTTCAATAGATGTAGGGGGTACAAGTGGTTTTTTGTTACATGGATGAATTGTATAATGGTGAAGTCAGGGCTTTTAGTGTACCCATTGCCTGAATTGTGTGGGTTTGTATATATGTGTGTGTGTGTGTGTGTGTGTGTGTGTGTGTGTCTAAATACAGACACCACATTTTCTTTATACACTCAACAGTTGATGGGCACTTAGGTTGATTCCATATCTTTGCAACTGTGAATTGTGCTACAATAAACGTACAAGTGTGTGTGTCTTTTTGATATAATGACTTTGTTTCCTTTGGGTAGATACCCAGTAGTGGGATTGCTGCATTGAATGGTAGATCCACTTTTAGTTCTTTGAGGAAACTCTGTACTGTTTTCCATAAAAGTTGTACTAATTTCTATTCCTATCAACAGTGCATAAGCATTCCCTTTTCACTGCATCCATGCCAGCATCTATTGTTTTTGGACTTTTTAATAATAGCCATTCTGACAGGGTTAAGGTGGTATCTCACTGGCTTTAATTTGAATTTCCTTGATCATTAGTGATGTTGAACATTTTTTTTCGTATGTATTTTGGCCATTTGTACATATATTTATTTTAAATGTCTTTTCATGTTATTTGCCCCACTTTTTATTGGGGTTATTTGGTTTTTTCTTGCTGATTTGTTTTAGTTCCTTGTAGATTCTGGATATTAGTCCTTTATCAGATGTATAATTTGCAATTATTTTCTCTCATAGTTTGTTCAATCTGTTGATTATTTCTTTTGCCATGCAGAAACTTCTTAGTTTAAGTCTCATTTATTTATTTTTGTTTTTGTTGTATTTGCTTTTTGGGTCTTAGTCATAAATTCTTTGCCTAGGCCAATGTTCAGAAAAGTTTTTCGTAAGTTTTCTTCTAGGATTTTTCTTGTTTTAGGTCTTACATTTAAGTCTTTAATCCCTCTTGAGTTAATTTTTGTGTATAGGGAGAGATGGGGATCTAGTTTCATTCTTAGGTGGCTCTCCAATTTTCCCAGCACCATTTATTGAAAAGAGCATCCTTTCCCCAATATATTACATGTTTTTGTCTGCTTTGATCAGTTGGTTATAGGTGTGTGGTTTAATTTCTGGGTTCACTATTCTGTTGCATTGATGTGTCTACTTTTATACCAGTACCATGCTGTTTTGGTTACCATAGCCTTGTAGTATAATTTGAAGTTGAGTAATGTGATGCCTCCAGATTTGTTCTCTTTGTTTAGAATTATGTTGGCTATTTTGTCTCTATTTTGATTCCATATGAAATTTGGGATTTTTTTCTAATTCTGTGGAAAATAACATTGGTATTTTGATGGGAAGTGCATTGAATCTGTAAGTTACTTTGGGTAGTATGGACATTTTAACAATATTCCAATCCACAAGCATGGAAAGTTTCTACATTTTTGTGTGTCATCAATGATTTCTTTCATCAGTGTTTTGTAGTTCAAATTGTAGAGATCTTTCACCTTCTTGGTTAACTATATTCCTAGGTGTATTTTTTTGCAGCTATTATAAATGATATTGAGTTCTTGATTTGATTTTTCAGCTTGGCTATTATTAGTGTATAAAAATACTACTGATTTGTGTACCTTAATTTTGTAACCTGAGATTTTGCTGAATTTATTTATCAATACTGGAAGTCTTTTGGAGGAATCCTTAAGGTTTTCTAAATATAAGATTATATCATCAGCCAGCACAGTGGCTCACAACTGTAATCCTAGCACTCTGGGAGGCTGAGGTGGGAGGATCACTTGAGGTCAGGAGTTTTAGGCCAGCCTGAGCAAGAATGAGATGCTGTCTCTACTAAAAATAGAAAAAATTAGCCAGGTGTGGTGGCATGTGCCTGTAGTCCCAGCTACTTGGGAGACTAAGGCAGGAGGATCGCCTGACCCCAGGAGTTAGAGGTTGCAGTGAGCTATGATCATGCCATTGCACTCTAGTTTAGGCAACAGAGCAAGACTCTGTCTCAAAAAATATATATATATATCATTGGCAAACAGGGATAGTTTGACCTCCTCTTTTTTAGTATAGGTGCCCTTTATTGTTTTCTCTTGCCTGATTGCTCTGGCTCGGACATCCAGTACTATGTTGAATGGAAGTACTAAAAGTGAACATCCTCATCTTGTCCCTGTTCGTAGGGGGAATACTTACAGCTTTACCCCATTCAGTATGGTATTGGCTGTGGGTGTGTCATATATGGCTTTTATTATTTTGAAGTATGTTCCTTCTATGCCTGGTTTATTAAGGGTTTTTATCATGAAGCGTTGCTGGATTTTATCAAATGCTTTTCCCTCGTCTGTTGAGATGATCATATGGTTCTTGTTTTTAATTCTGTTTATGTAGTGAACCACATTTATTGATTTGTGTATGTTGAACCGTTCTTGCAATCTGGGCATGAAACCCACCTGATCATGGTTAATTTTGTTGGTTTTTTTTTTTTTTTTAAATGTGCTGTTAGGTTTGGTTTGCTAGTATTTTGTTGAGGATTTTTGCATCTATGTTCATGATTTTTTTATTAATATTACTGATTCAGTCTTGCTGTTCACTATTAATCTATTTAGGGCTTCTATTTCTTCCTGATTTAATCTTGGGAGATTGTATGTTTTCAGGAATTCATCCATTTCCTCTAGGTTTTATAGTTTGTGAGTGTATAGGTGTATATAATAGTCTCTGATGTTCTGTGGTATCAGTTGTAATGTCTCCTTTTTCATTTCTGATTGTGTTTATTTGGATCTTTTCCTCTCTTGGTTAGTCTAGCTAGTAGTTTATCAATTTTGGTTATCTTTTCCAAGAGCCAACTTTTTATTTTGTTGATCCTTTGTATTATTTTTTTGTCTCTGTTTCATTTAGTTCTGCTCTGATTTGTGTTCTTTCTTTTTATCTGCTAATTCTGGGTTTGGTTTGTTCCTGTTTTTCTAGTTCCTTGAGATGCATTGTTAGGTTGTTAATTTGTGATCTACTTTTTTGATGTAGGCATTTAATGCTATAAACTTCTGTATCAGCACTGCTTTTGCCATATCCCACAAGTTTTGGTATGTTGTGTTTTCATTTTTATTCTTTTCAAGAAATTTTTTAATTTCCATCTTTATTTCTTCATTGATCCAGTGATTGTTCAGGATCATGTTGTTTAATTTCCATGTGTTTCTGAAATTCCCCTTTGTTTTGATTTTTAGCTTTATTCCACTGTGGTCTGAGAAGATACTTGATATAATTTCAAGTTTTAAAAATTTATTAAGACTTGTTTTGTGGCACAAGATGTGGTCTTTCTTGGAGAATGTTCCATGTGCTGATGGAAATAATGTATATACTATAGTTGTTGGATGGAATGTTCTGTAAATGTCTTTTAAGTTCATTTGGTCTAAAGTCAAATTTAAGTCCAATATTTCTTTGTTGATTATTTGTCTTGACGATCTGTCTAGTGCTGTTATTGGAATATTGAAGTCCCCCACTATTAGTGTGCTTCTATCTATCTCTTTAGGTCTGGTAATATTTGTTTGATGAATCTGGGTGCTCCAATGGTGAGTGCATATATATTTAGGATCATCATATCCTCTTGCTGAATTGATCCATTTACCATTATATAATGACTTTTTTTGTCTTTTTCTTTTTTTAACTGTTTTTTACTTAAGTTTGTTTTATCTGATAAGTATAGCTACTCCTGCTTGCTTTTGATTTCCATTTGTGTCTTTGATTTCTATATGTGTCTTTATGGGTAGGGTGATTTTCTTGTAAGCCAGATGTATTTGGATCATTTTTTAAATCAAATCTATGTCTTTTCAGTGGAGCATTTTATCTATTACATTCAGGGTTAATATTGATATGTGAGGCTTTGTTCTTGTCATATTGTTAGTTGTTTTATAATTTGTTTCTTTCTTTTTCTTTTTGTATTTGTGGTTTGCTGAACATCTGTCATGTTGCCATGTAATTCCTTTTTCATCCTCCATTGTGTGATTGTTTTATAAGACCTGTGGGTTTTATATTTTCATGTGTTTTCATGATGGTGAATGTTAACCTTTCATTTCTCTGTTTAAGATGCTTTTGAGTATTTCTTGTAGGGTTAGTTTAGTGTCTGGGAAATACTTTATCTCTCCTTAATTTATGAAGCTTCTTCTGGCAGGATATAAAATTCTTAGCTGGCAGTTTTATTCTTTCAGCATTTTGAAAATGCTATCCCATTCTCTTCTGGCCTGTAAGATTTCCTTTGAGAAGTCTGCTGTTAGTCTGATGGAGTTTTCTTCATTGATTTCTCTTGCTAATTTTAAAATTCTTTCTTTACCTTCAGCTTTGGTCATTTTGATTAAATATTTCACAATGAAGTCCTTTTTGTAATTTATTTGCTTGGGGATTGTTAGGACTCCTGTATCTGAATGTCTAACTCTCTTGCTAGTCCTTGGAAGTTTTCATCAATTATTTTCTCAAATGGGTTTTCTAAACTTTTTAATCTCTCTTCCCCCTCAGGAATACTGATAATTCATAAGTTCAGTCACTTTATGTAGTCCCAGATGTCTCAAAAGCTTTACTCATTATTTTTTATTCTTTTTTTCCTATTTTTGTCTGACTGGATTATTTAAAAAGACCTGTGTTCAAGTTCTGGGATTCTTTTTTCTGCTTAGTCTAGTCTATTCTTGAGCTTTCAAATGTGTTTTGTGTTTTCTTCAATGAATTTTTCAGCTCCAGAACTTAGTTTTTTTTTGTTGTTGTTGTTTTTTTAGGATAACTACCTCCTTGGCAAATTTCTCATTGATTTTCTCATTTCTGAAATGATTTTTTATTTCTTTGTACTGATTTTCAGATTTCTCTTGCATCTCATTGAGCTTCTTTAGAATTAATGTTTGGAATTCTTTTTCTGGAATTACAAGGAATTCTTTTTGATTGGGATCCATTGCTGGACAGTTGTTCTGGTCCTTTGGTGGTGTCATGTTTCCTTGCTTTTTCATGTTTTCTGTATCCGTCCATTGTTATCTACACATTAGATGTAGCATTCACTTGTTCCAAAGTTTTGAAATTGCTTTTGAAGGGGAGAATTTTTTTTCTTGAAGATGTATATATTTTGTTGGTTGAGTAGGACACTTTGGCTTTTGTGGCTGCCTGTTGTAGTGTAATTTTTGTATGATTTCTTAGGTAGTACACAGGTTCAGCGGTATATGTTATTTCCTTGTTGGCTTAGGGAACAGTTATTAGTTGAAGCTGTGGTGAGGTTTTGGTAGGGATTTGAACACCAGCCAAGCCAGTCTTTGGGGCCCAGTGGTGGAAGTAGTGGGTGGGCTGAGTATCCCTAATTTTAGGCCCCAGAGCAGCTTACTCTAGCAGTGGTATTAGTGTGTCCTGGGGAGCCAATTCTTGGGCCTTCAGGTGGCTTTCTCAGAAGGTAGTAGTTGGAGCAGAGAGCTAGGTTTATGAATGGCTTCTCAGGTCCCTGAGCAGCTGGTATGATGTGGGAGGTGGCAGTAGCAGTGGTGGAGCCACCCACTAGGACCCAAGTGGTCTGTGTTGGTATTACTGGTAGCTGCAATAGATTGGGCAGGCTAGTCCCCAGTCCCGCAGCCTGTAAAAGGGTGGTGAGTATTGTCCTAAGTGTGCTTGGGAGAGCTTTGTCTTGCCCTCCCTTGCCATGGGAGTGGCAGCTGCAGCCATATCACTTTGAACTTGGCCTGAGGACAGGACAGGGTACTGGCTATGGGCTTGTAATCAAAGACAGCAGGGCCCCTTTCAGACAAGCAGCATGAGCAAGAATCTGTGGGAAGTACTGTCTGCTCATGTCTCAGTCTCACAGGAGCCCATAGCAACATAGTGGGATTTGTCCTAGATGTGTATAGGAGAGCTTGGGGTCCCCTGTCCCTCCTAAGCTGGGCGGGGCTGCAGCACCCCAAGGCTGGGTGCTGCCAGCTTTAAACTTCCAAAATGGTGCCTTAGGCTTTTGACCATAGAGGGTGGGGCTCTTCTCAGGCAGGCTGCACTGGCAAGAAACTGTGGGGAGTGCAGTTCGCTTTAGACTTGGTCCCATAGCAGCTAGCTGCAGGATGGTGGGCACCATCCCAGATGAGTGCTGGAAAGCCTGGTCTCCCTACACATCTCCAGCCAGAGGCTGTAGCCTCATTACTTCAAATTCAACCTGAGGGCATGGTGCAACCCAGTATCAAACTCCCAAAATGGTGCTTTGGATCTGTATTCAGAAAGGCTGGGGCCCCACCTAGGCAAGCTGCATGGCTAAGAAACTGTGGAAAATGCTGTCTGCTTATGTCTGTCAGTCCCAACACCAGCCCACAGCAGGGTGGTGGGGACCTTCCCAGAAGTGCGTGGGAGTGTCTGGGCTCCTCTATCCCTCCTTGGAGCTAGTGACTGTAGGTGTACTTGCAGTTCCCTGGTATGTAGGCTTTCAGAATGGTGCCCAGCTCAAGCTGCTCTAGACTCAGATACCTGTGGGAGTCTGCTTGGGTTCCCTTTCTGGAGCACCATCTCTGAGCAGTCTCCAAGAAGCTCCCTATGTTAGGTCTGAGATCTGCATGGGTTGGGCAGTTCTCTTGCAAGCAAGATTGTAAAAGCTTGCCTTGGAGAACAGAGCCCCAGGGGCTTCTCTCTTACTGTTTCCCCGAATCAGGAGCTTCTCCCAGCTCTTAGCCAGGCCCCAGCTGGGGAAGTTGGCTGGAACCCTCTCCTTATGCACTTTTGGTGCTTCCTGTCACTTCCCTGGTAAATTCTAGCAATCTTTCCTAGATGATCTGTTCAAAATGTTAGAATCTGTTTACTATTCTGATTCCTGTCTGTGGAGGAGGCATGTACTACCTGTGTCTAGTTGGCCATCTTGATCCTCTCTAATTTCTTGACTAAGACACCAAAAGCAAAGGCAACAAAAGCAAAACAGGTAAGTGGAACTATCTCAAACTAAAAATCTTCTGTGCAGTAAGGAAACAATAGAGTGAAGAGACAACCTACAGAATGAGAGAAAATATTTGCAAACTCTGTATCTAATAAGGGGTTAATATCCAAAATATATAAGGGACTTCTTCAACTCAGTAGCAAAAAAAAAAAAAAAATTAACCCGATTAAAAATAGGCTAAGCTCTAGAATATACATTTATCCAAATAATATATACAAATGACCAACAGACATATGAAAAGATGCTCAATATCACTAATCAGAGAAATGCAATTCAAAATCATAATATTGAGATATCATTTCACACCTTCTAGGATGGCTATTACCAAAAAATCAAAAAAACAAGTGTTGGCAAGGATGTAAAGAAATTAGAACCCTTTTGCACTGTTAGTGGGAATGTAAAATGGTGCAACCACTTTTGAAAATAGTGTGGAGGTTACTAAAAAATGACAAATAGATACACCATGTCATCCTGCAGTCTCACTACTGGATGTCTATCCAAAAGAATTGAAATCACCTCAGAGCAATATTTGCACTCCCATGTTCATTGCCATGCTATTAACTATAGCCAACATGTAGAAACAACCTAAATGTCCTACCACAGATGAATGGATAAAGAAAACATGGTATATGTATACTTCAGAGACATTATAGGTTCAATTCCAGATTACCACAATAAAGCAAATATCACAATTAAGCAAGTCATACAAATTTTTTGGTCTCCTAGCATTTAAAAGTTATATTTATATCATACTATAGTATATCAATATATGTATTAATGAGCACTATCATTAGGTAAAAAACCCCTGGGTATATATCTTAATTTAAAAAATACTTTATTGCTAAGAAAAATGAACAGTCCTCTGAACATCTCAGTGAGTGAATAATCTTTTTGCTGGTGGTAAGTCTTGCCTTGATGTTGATGGCTGCTGACTGATGGTTGCTGAAGGTTGGGGTGGCTGTGGCAATTTCTTAAAATAACAATGGCCTGTAATCCCAGCACTTTGGGAGGTCAAGGCACAAGGATCACTTGAGGCCTGGAGTTAAAGACCAGCCTGAGCAACCTAGCAAGACCCATTTCTACAACAAATTTAAAAACTTAGGCAGGCCTGGTGGCATGCACCTATAGTACCAGCTACTTGGGAGGCTGAGGAAAGATCTCTTGGGCCCGGGGGTTTGAGCTGTGATCATGCCACCGTGCTCCAGCCTGAGCAATGGAGTGAGACCTGATCTCTTTAAAAAAAATTGGAAATTTGCCACATTGATTGACTCTTCCTTTCACAAAAGATTTCTCTGCAGTGTATGAAGCTGTTTAACAGCATTTTACCCATAGTAGAACTTCTTTCAAAATTGGAGTCAATCCTCTCAAACCCTGCTGCTGCTTTATCAACTAAGTTTATGTAATACTCTAAATCCTTTGTTGTCATTTCAACAATGTTCACAGCATTTTCACCAAGAGTGAATTTCATCTCAAGAAAGCACTTTCTTTGCTCATCCATAAGAAACTCCTCATTCATTCAAGTTTTATCATGAGATAGCAGCAATTCAGTCATATTTTCAGGCTCCACTTTAATTATAGTTTTCTTGCTATCTCTACCACATCTGCAGTTACTTCCTTCATTGAAGTCTTGAACACACCTCAAAGTCATCCATGAAGGCTGGAATCAACTTCTTCCAAACTGCTGTTAATGTTACTATTTTGACCTCCTCCCACAAATGACAAATGTTCTTTTTTTTTTTTTTTTTTTTTGAGACAGAGTCTTACTCTGTTGCCCGGGCTAGAGTGCCATGGCGTCAGCCTTGCTCACAGCAACCTCAGACTCCTGGGCTCAGGCAATCCTCCTGCCTCAGCCTCCCAAGTAGCTGGGACTACAGGCATGCACCACCATGCCCGGCTAATTTTTCTATATATATTTTTAGTTGTCCGTATAATTTGTTTCTATGTTTAGTAGAGACGGGGTCTCGCTCTTGCTCAGGCTGGTCTCGAACTCCTGAGCTCAAACGATCCGCCCACCTCGGCCTCCCAGAGTGCTAGGATTACAGGCGTGAGCCACTGCACCCAGCCCACAAATGTTCTTAATGGCATCTAGAATGGTGAATCCTATCCAGAAGGTTTTTAATTTACTTTACCGAGATCCATCAGAGGAACACTATCTATGGCAGCTAAAGCCTTATGAAATGTAGTTCTTAAATAAGAGGACTTGAAAGTGGAAATTACTCCTTGATATATGGGCTGCAGAATGGATGTTGTGTTAGCAGGCATGAAAACAATATTAATCTCTTTATACATCTCCATCAGAGCTCTTGGGTGACCAGATGCATTATATGAGCAGTAATATTTGAAAGGAATCTTTTTTTTTCTGAGCAGTAAGTCTCAACAGTAGGCTTAAAATATTCGTTAAACCATGCTGTAAATAGATGTTCTGTCATCCAGGCTTTGTTGTTTCATTTACAGAGCACAGGAAAAATAGATTTGGCATAAATGTTAAGGGCCCTAGAATGGTAAATGAGCATTGGCTTCAACTTAAGAGTCACCAGCTGCATTAGCCCCTAACAAAAGAGTCAGCCTGTCCTTAAAGCTCTGAAACCCGGCTTTGTCTTTTTTCTAGCTATGAAAGTCCTAGATGGCATAAAAATCTGTTGTTTAGTGTAGCTGTTTTCACCAATTATCTTAGCTAGATCTGGATAACTTGCTGCAGCTTCTACATTAGCACATGCTTCTTCAATTTGTATTATACTTTTATGTTGTGGAAATGGCTTCTTTCCATAAACCACTGTTAGCTTTATACTTTTCTTCTGCAGCTTCCTCACCTTTCTTGGCTTTCATAGAATTGAAGAGAGGTATGGACTTGCTCTGGATTAGGCTTTGGCTTAAGGGACTGTTGTGGCTGGTTTGATTTTCTATCCAGACCACTAAAACTTTCTCCATATCAGCAGTAAGGCTGTTTCACTTCCTTATTCACATGTTCACTGAAGTAGCACTTTTAATTTCCTTCAAGAATTTTTCCTTTGCATTCACAACTTGGCTGTTTGGTGCAAGAGGCCTAGATTTAAGCCTATCTCAGCTTTCAACATGCCTTTCTCACTAAAACTTAATCATTTCTAGCTTTTGATTTAAAGTGAGAGACATGCAACTCTTCTTTCACTTGAACATTTAGAGGCCATTAAGGGTTATTAATTGGCCTAATTTCAATATTGTTGTGTCTCAGGGAATAGAGGGGCTGAGGAGAGGGAGAGAGATGGGGAGCCAACTAGTCAGTGGAGCAGTCAGAACACACACATTTGTAGATTAAGTTCATTAAGTTCGTTGTCTTACATGGGCATGGTTTGTGGTGCCCCCAAACAATTAAATAGTAACATCAAAGATCATTGATCACCATAACAGATATAATAGTAATGAAAAAGTTTGGAAGTGTGACACAGTGTCACATAAAGTGAACAACATGCTATTAGAAAAATGTCACCGATAGACTCCTTGATGCAAGGTTGACACGAACCTTCAATTTGTAAAAAAACACACTATGAAGTGCAATAAAGCTAAGTGCAATAAAACAAGGTATGCCTGTATTACCTACAATGGACAATATCATTCAGCATTAATAAAGAAGAAGATCTTGCCACTGTGACAACATGGCTGAACCTTGAGGACCTTATGCTAAGTGAAATAAGCCAGTCACAGAAAGACAAACACAGCATGATGCCACTTGTATGAGGTATATAAAATAGTCAAACACACAGAAATAGAGTAAAATAATGGTTGCCTAAGACTTGGGGGAGGGGCAAATGGGGAATTGCTTTTCACCAAGTATAAAGTTTTGGTTATACAAGATGATGATATTCTAGAGATCTGCTATGCAACATTGTGCCTATAGTTAACATTACTGTATTTTACACTTGAAATTTTGTCAGCAGGGTAGATGTCATGGTAAGTGTTCTTACCACAATTAAAAGAAAAAAAAAAAAGAGTCATGATGCTAATTGTGACCATAGTAAATTGTTTTTACTAGTATTGCATTTATTTGTATCTCACTTCTTTATTTTCTTTCTGTCCCTTTTAGGTTTTCCTTTTCTACTTGCTAAATATGTATTCCTTATATTCCCAGGAAAATTTTACAAGTGTTTCAGTGAGCCTATCTTGAATGGTTCTATTTTCTCTGATTTCATACATCTTTATTCTAGCCTCTTTTTCCAATCCCAAGCCTATCACTTACCATCTGGCATTTATTTTATTTCCTCTCAGCTTTTACAAAATATAGTCTATACCTGTTTTTGTGTCTTATATTTGTGGATCTGAAATCTTACCACTTTATGCCTGTTTTCATTTCATTTCCACATTTATTTATTTACCACTCTCCCATCTTCCCAGAGATTCATCAGCCTGTTTTTACTAAGTAGTGTTTATGTTTGGATAGCTGCTTTGATTTAAGGTGCTCTTTGTTTCTGGTGAGAAAATTGTAATAGTATTTTATTAATGTTCATACACATAAATAATGTGTTCATTGTTTTATATAAAATAAAATATTCCTATTAATTTTTAACAGATGCCTTTCTCATAAAGGAGGAAACTAAAACTACTCCAAATGAGGTAAGGGAAGTTGGAGAGAACTTCTAATAGTCATTATTTTATAAAGGGATGAAATATTTGTAAATGGGAAAGTATTTATAGATAAATGAAAAAAGCACCCAAGAAGTTTTCAATTGTTTTGTGATTATTTCTATTATGGCAATATCTGTACAGTTACATTGTTGAAATAGAGGCTTCAGTGTAAAATAATAATATTTAAAAATATATTTGGAAATAGGGGACAAAAGGTGTTGAGGAAGAGAAAGGGAAACAAGTTAAGAAAAAAGTGTGAAGTTCTGCATAAGATCTCAGAAATGCCATAGACCTAACTGTATTTTTTACTTTCTCACCAAAATCTTTTATCATACTGTAAACTTTGCCCATGGAATAATATTATATAGTTTATAATAGAGATCAATAAAAATAGAGTTCATATAATATAATTTGCTTTTCAGCTAATTTTATAGAAGGTATTCATTCCATAAACAGTGGATCCCCATGTAAACCAATAAAAAGTAAAATGTTCTTTGCTGCTTGACAAATACGATTTAGTGATTTCCATTCTTGGGTCAGTGGCTCCCAAATACCAACTGAAGAGTCCGTATGTACTGTTTTCTGCAGTTAAGGAAAGAAAAAAAGACAATATAGAGAATTTTCACAAAGTTAAATTTATTTAGCTTAACAGGCTATCCTTCATTTTATGATATTTTTGTACTATTTTGCTATTAAAATTTTCTTTATTTTATTATATAGTTGTGATTTTATATTGTTCCTTTTGCTATTTTGCTATTAAAATTTCCCTTGTTTCATAATATATTAATGATAGCATAATAACAGTAAAATGTCATACCCTCAGATTTTTTATTTTTATATAAACCAAAGATGTTGCTGGTTTATAAAATTTGGACCTATGACAACCACTGCTTTATAAACCACACTTTATCATTTTTATAGAAAGTATTCTACAGTCTATGATTTCAGGCAAGTAGAGAATTTCTCATATCTTTTATTGAAAATGTAATAATTTACAAATATTAATGGTAATTTTTATAATAAAGGGTAAGTGTACAACTAATTTTAAGTCATTTTATTAATTTTAACTATTTCATAGTCAGTGGTGACTAATTGGTAGCTTGTTTCATGGCTATATTTTCTAGTTACTGGATAAGCACAATAAGAGAGGCCTGAGCATACCAACTTTGAACCTATTACACCAGGATAATTCAGCTGCTGTTTCTCCTAAAAGTGATGAATCAACGCGTCCACCCACAGATATTCCATTGACCACTATTCCTAGACTGGAAATCACAGAAGAGGACAATATACCACCTTTATATCCACGTCCATCAGAAGTTGTGCCAGAGAGAAAAATGAAAAAATTATCATTTCTGAAAGAAGAAAAATTGAAAGATAGACATCCAGGCATTTTAAAAACAGAATCATCTTCATCAGAGGTAAAGTTGAGAAGTAGCTGTATAAATTCAGAGAGAATAAGAAGGATGAACTTAAATTCATCTCCAACAGAAAATAGGTGGCAAAGCAACTCTGGAAACTTAGCTGAAAAGAAGAGCACACGCTTAGTTTCCCCAGATTCAAAAATAAAAGGTAGTTTTCAAAGGCAAGATCCAAAAGAAGACCTTGAAGTAAAGTGTCTGCCCTCACATCAGAACTATAAGGCTAGGAAAAATAATCTATTTTTTTAAAAAAATTAGAGTGAAATAAATTGAAAATGCATTCAAGTGTCTCGAAGTGGAAATGTGTCTTAAGTATATTAAATATTCCTATCTTATTTATACTGATTAAGTGGTGAGGATAAAAACATTTGAAGAAAAAGCAAAGTGATTTGAGATGCCAGTAATACAAATTAATCTCATAGGTTAGTATAAAATTCAGCTGAAGGTGTAACAACAATAACGAAATGTAAATTCAAAGATAATTTAAAAGCCTGAGAAGTTATTTCAGTGGAAATTTTTAATCAAACTTATAGGAAATATAGGAAATAGCATATGTTCTCCTTCTTACAAATAATTTTATAGTTTAAAACGAGAATGATCAGAATGTAAATTTAAAGGTATATCAGAGTAAAGACTTTCTTGAAATGACAGTTATTGTACCTAATTCTTTACATCTAATTTGAATCACTATTACAGGTACCTTCTTAAAGCAGTATAAAAAGATGTACCAGTCAGAGAGTAAAGAACTTGAGTTCCGAGAAAGGCTCTGCTTCTAAATACTTCAACTAGCTTAGACATCCAAATCTCTAGACCTATTTTCTTATCTTTTGAATGGTAGATCAGACTCGGTCATTTCTAAATTCTCTTCCACATTTAAAAAGATATAATTTTAGCTTGGAATTATTCTTGATTACCTAAGTCAATAGCTTAACCAATGTAACTTAAAAAGAAAAACATTCTGTTGAATGTGAAAGTAATACACAGTCACAGGAAATTTTGAAAATGGAGAAAAGCATAAAAAAGAAAAAAAAAGTAGTTATAATTCTACTGCCACATTTAAAAATTTTATTTCCTTTCAGTCTTTGTTATGCATATATAGATTATATCTTTTATGTGTTTTTAAAATTTGCATCTATATATATGTAATTTCATATTATGCCTTATTGCCTTAACGTTATTATAAGCTTGCTACCTGAATTTTCTTAAAAATTTGAAAGATGCAGAACATCCTCAAATATGGATATTCCATGATTTTTAAATAATTTTCATATTGGACATTAAGTTTTAAATTAACATTCTCTTAACTGTTTGGATCTGTGATTATCTCCTAATATATTTATAGAAATGGCATGTTGACAAATTGCTTTCCAGGATTATACTACTTTACGTTTTCACCAATCGTATTGAGTATTGTTGATCTTTTAAATGATGATTAAAACTTTTTCATGTTCATTAGACATTTTTATTTTCCCTGCCGTGAATAGACAGGTCATGTTGTTTGTCTCTTTTTCTCTTTTAAAGACATAGAGGTAGTCCATATTTAGAGATTAACTATCTCTAGCCCCAAGTAATTCATGTTCCTTCCACATGTAAAATATTACTCTCCTTCCAAGATCCTTAATCTCATACTATTACTGCATCAGGCTCAGACTTGAAGTACAGAATTTTATTTTCTAAATCAGGTCCATGTGGGTGAGTGTGGCTTGAGTATGGCTTCTCTCAATTTTAAAACCTATAAATTGAAGAGACCAGTTATCTGTCCCCTACGTACAGTGGTGAGTCAGGAACAGGAAAACTGGAATAGACACTTATATTTCAAAGGGGGAGGGAGGAAAGACGTGAGGCATGTACCAGTCAGTGGACCACAGTAATTCTGAAGTTCTTGGCTTTGCCCTCTGAATAATCCTTCTTTTTCCATAAGAAAGAGCTTATGTTTTTGGTTGAGTAGCTTTGCAGCCTATGTCCTGTCTATAGAAAATTGAGGGTTCAAATGTGTCTTTTCGTTTTAAACTATCCATGTTTCTTTTAGTCCAAGATGCTATGGCTCTCTGAAAGATTTTTTGTGCTTCCTGTGTATCAAATTAAGATCTTAATTAGCCAAATATTACACTTCCAAATATTTTCAAGACAGAACCTTATTTCCTTGGGCTGAGAGTCAGGGTGTTATGGCAAAATATCCTTAAGAATTTTAGAAGTGCTCCTGTCTAGCAGAGAGGGCCTAGATACCACCTAAGATTCTTAGAATATTTTTTGTCTAGCTGAGAAGGTCTGTGAGGCACCACCTTAAATCTTTTTGAGGTCTTAGCAACAGATCTTATAGCCACAACCTTGTCATCTTGACCCTAAAACTACATTCCAGTGAACCCACTCTTTTCAAGGTCCCAAGGACTTCCATATTACCAAATATGATTATCAGTTTTCAGACCTCATCTTCTTGACTGCTAAGTAGCATTTGACACAAATAATTGCACCTTTTTTTGAAAGTGATTTTTTTCGTTGGCCTTTTGTAATATCAAATTCTCCTGGTTCTCTGCCTTCCTCACTGTCTGATCTTTGCTGGGGAAGTCTCCTCTTCCAGATTATAAATGTAGGAGTGTCCCAGGCCAGTGCTTGTATTTTGTCTTCCTAACCTTTCTAGGTGATTCATTGAGTCCGTAGCTTTAAAATATTAATACCATGTATAAATGAATGACTCCAAAATCTCTGAGCTCTTCCTTGAACTCCAGATTATATATGTAACAATTTGCTCACTTAGATTTCTCATAGATGTCTTGTAGAAATGTCAAACTTAACATGACCCAAACTGATCTCTTAATTTCACCTCCATCAACTCTCCACTCCCAACTTAAATTCTCTCCTCTGAATGTTTTCTATGCATTTAATTTCTTCAGCATATAGACATTCCAGGCATTGTTTCTAGCTATATAGAATATGTTGAACAAAAAGGACAAAAATAAATGCATTTGTGGAGCTTATATTCTTATAAATGGCACTTCTAAATTTTTAAAACCAAAATTCTAGGAGTCAACCTTAGTTTCTTGGTTTCTCTCATCTCTTATATTCAATCTGCCATCAAGTCTTGTCGGTACTATATTCAACATATATCTAAAATCTACCACCTTCACTGCTATCACTTTAGACCAACCTACTCTCATCTCTCCCCTCTGCTATAAAAGCTGGTTTCTCTACTTCCCATTTTGCCTCTATCTAGTCTATTCTTATAGCAACCAGACTGATGTTGTAAAAATGTTAATCTAAATAATGTCAGTCCCCTGCTCAGTGTTCTTCAGTGGCATCTTTTCATGCGTGGAATAAAATAAAATCCAAACTATTCACCATCATATACAATGTCTCATTTAATCTGTATTCTGTGGATTTCTGTGTCCTTTTGTCTTACCATTATTCCCTTTGTTCACTCTGCTTCAGCCACATTAATCTTCTTGCTATTCCTTTAACAAACTAAACTTGCTCTAGCTTCAGGGTCTTTTTATAATACTATTCTCTCCAACGGGAATGCTATTCCCCCAGATCTTTCATTCACACCATTTAGGTCTTTGCTCAGATGTTACCTCCTTAAAGGGGCCCTCTCTGACCACTCTATGTAAGTTAATTATACACTTATCCACCCTATCCCATCCCTAGTATTCGTTCTTCATGTATCATATTATATGTTTGTTTACCTGGTATCACATTACATGTTTGTTTACTTGTTTGTTGTCTGTCACTTCCACTGGAGTTCAAATTCCAGATGGTAGGGACTTAGTCTTACTCATCACTGTATCTTACTATCTACAATAGTGATGAGTCCATGGTAAGCACTCAATATGTGTTGAATTATTTAATTAGTTAAAAATACTGCAGGGCTTTGAGGGATTTTCTTAGGAATCTCTGAATATAGTATAACTCCTGGGCCTCATTATATGTAGTTAATGAAAATCATTCACCTGGTTGTAGGAAACGCAAATCATTTTAATACCCTTAAGGGTATCTGGTCTGGCTGGATGAACCGCCTAGCTCTGACAAACCAATATCAGGTATAAGGCAGCAAGATTAATTCCACAGTCTACAGAGGGTAGTGGTAAGGGCTTTAATTATGTTTGAGTCTTTGTGTTTAAAGCCTCTAGGGCCTGCAGAAGATTAGGGTTAAGGAAGGCAGAGAATGATATATGTAATATCACTAACTTCATATCTTCTATTCATCCATTGAACTGCCTTCATTAAGCTATGAATTCCATTCACAAAATTTAAATCTCTGAATAATAACTGATGGTGCTAATGGGAAATATGCCATAATCTCCCAAGAGCATTGTCTTTGCTAGCTCTGTACTTTGAATCAACCAAAATCATGCATTGATTTGTAATTATTTTATCCATTGCAATTATTTTATCCATTGCCTTCTTAATTTTGTTTTTTATTTAAAAATTGATTTTTTTACATTTTAAAAATGTTTAATTGATAAATAATTACTATTTATAGGGTACAATGTGATGTTTTGATCTATGTATACATTATAGAGAGATTCAATCAAGATAATTAACATATTTATCACCTCACCAATTTATTAGTATTTTTTGTAGTGAGTGTGTTAAAAATGTATTTTAGCAATTTTAAATTATACATTATTAACTGCGGTCACCATGCAGTGCAATAGACAACTGGAACTTATTTCTACAATCTAACGGAAACTTTGTCCCCCTTGATCACCATCTTCCCTTTTTTCATCCCTCGTTCTTCACCTGCCCTCAGCCTCTGGTACCCACTTTTTTACTTTTTGTTTCTGAGATCAACTTTTATATATTTCACATAATAAGTGATATCAAACAGTATTTATCTTTTTCTACCTGGCTTATTTAACTTTGCTTAATGTCCTCCAGTTCCATCCATGTTGTAAATGACAGAATTTCCTTCTTTTTAAAGGCTGTATAGTATTCCATCGTGTATATAGACTACATTCTCTTTGTCTAATCATCTATTTAAGGACACTTAACTGGCTTCTATATCTTGGCTATTGTGAATCACTGCAATAAATATGTGGATGCAGATATCTCTTTGACAAAGCAATTTCAATTCAAAGCCAAACTGGAATTATGGGGGCAACGAGTGAACATTGGGGTTTTTGACTGTTTCAAACATTAGCAGAGATTTTGAAAGAGACTGAGCCAGGGCCTTCTTTCTCCCAGCTGGTGCATGATCACTTATCTCAGCTTTCAAAAGAGCTTGAGCATTATTTCCCAACCACAAAAGACCCCCAAACTGGGAAGGAATGGATCTGCGACCCATTTGTGAATAAGCCAGGTGAATCGACTTTGTGCTAGAAGAGGATCAACTGCTTGAGATTGCAAATGATGGTGGCCTTAAAAGTATGTTTGAGACAATTTCAAATATCCATACATTCTGGAGTAAAGTCAAGGCAGAATATCCTGAGATTGCCACAAAAGCACTGAAAGGCCTGCTTTCATTTCCAACATCTTGTCTTTGTGAAGCAGGGTTTTCTGCAGTAACAGCAACCAAAATGAGATTACGGAGTAGACTGGACATAAGCAACACACTTTGGCGTCCCAGATGGGACCGTCTAGTTGCAGGAAAACAAGCTCAGGGCTCCCACTGATTCTGCATTATGGTGAGTTATATAGTTATTTCATTAGATATTACAATATAATAATAATAGAAATAAAGTGCACAATAAGTATAATGCACTTTATTCATCCCAAAACCATCCTCCTCCTCTCCCCTCACCCCAATCCATGGAAAAATTATCTTCCGTGAAACTGGTCCCTGGTGCCAAAAAGATGGGGGACAGCTGCCATAACATACGACATATTGAGTGGCTTAAAACAGAAAGATATTGTCAGTTCTAGAGGCTAGAAATCTGACATTACAGTGTTGGCAGGGCCCGGCTCCCTCTGAAACCCATAGGGCAACATCCTTCCTTGCCTCTTCTAGCTTCTGGTGTTTGCGACATCCCTTGAAATTCTTTGGCTTGTAAATGAATCATGCCACTCTTTGCCTACCACGTTGCATAGCTACCTTCTCCCTGTGTGTCTCTCTCCTCTTATAAGGATTATAGTTTTGGATTAAGAGCCCAGCCTACTCCCGTATGACCTCATCTTAACTTATTATATCTGCTATGACCCTATTTCAAAGTAAGGACACATTCTAATGTGTTAGGTGTTAGGACTTGAACATAATGCAACCCATAATATAACATGAAATTTACCTAATTTTATGTGGACAGTTTGAGAAGTATGTATTTTGGTGTAACCATCACCCATTATCAAGATCTAGATTTCCTTCACTACACCGTTAAGTATAATGTTAGTTGTACAGTTTTCATTGATACCCTTCATTAGGTTGAAGAAGTTCTCTTCTAGTCTTAATTTGCTGAGGGATTTTATCAAGAATGGGTGCTGAGTTTTGGCAAACACTCTTTCTGAAACTATTGCAATGATACTTTTTTTCTTTTTTAGTATATTAATATGCTAAAATACATTGATTTTTGATGGTGAAATCAACTTAGCATTCCTAGGATCAACCTTACTTGGTCATAATGTATTAATATTATCCTTTTCATATATTGTGGGCTTCATTTGCTAAATTTTATAAAACAATTTTTTAATATATTTATGAGAAATACAGGTCTGTAACTTTCTTGTAATGTCATTATTGGTTTTAGTAGATCTGATATTGTAGAATGAGTTGAGTAATATTGTCTTCTCTTCAGTGTTCTAGAAGAATTTGTTCTTCTTTTACTGGTTTCTTAAGGTGAAGTCTGAGGTAAATGATTTATTTCTTTTTTTCTAATACATATATTATTGCTATAAATCTCCCTGTAAGTACTACTTTAGAGTCATCCCATAAATATTGACTTATGTTTTTATTTTCATCCAGTTTAAAACACATTCTAATTTCCCTTTTGATTTCTTCTTTGATACATAGGTTACTTTAGAAGTGTGTTACTTAGTTTCCTAACATTTGAAGATTTTCTGGAAATGTTTGTAATTTAATTCTATTTGTTTAGAGAACGTATTTTCTATGATTTGAATCTTTTTAAATTTGTTGAAACTTGTTTTATGCCCTATAATTTTGGATAACTTGGTGTCTTAGTCCATTTGTGCTTTTATAACCTGAGATTAGGTAATTTATAAATAATAGAAATTTATTTCTCAAAGTGCTAGAGGCTGGGAATTCTAAGATTAATGCACCAGCAGGTTCAGTGTCTGGTGAAGGGTCCCTCTCTGGTTCATAGCTAATGCCTTCTTGCTGTGTCTTCACATAGTGGAAATAAGTTTTTTCGTAATGATTCCACAATTTTCAAGGTAGATCTTTAGTAGGATTATGTATGGACATTTTGTATATTTTAAACCACTCTGATTGGTTCACCATTCTTGTCACCACAAACCACCTTTGTGACATTAGCAAGAACCTTATTTTCTTTTCTCTTTTTGATTTTGAGTTTAGCTGCTGTGTATGTACTATTGGACATAGCCTTTCTGGAATACATTCTAGATTGGGAATATCTTCCAATTCCTCTGGATAGAACTGGATTCTAACTGCTACAGGTCTTCATATCTTAGACATGTTGTTCTGGGGTCAGTATTAATCTTGCCACTGTAATCATCATTCTTAGCTTCAAGCTGCTGCTTCTTAGTGTTAAAGTTTTAGTTTTTTATGCCTACCATCCTGGAAGATAGTAGGAAAAGAGCAATATATATGTTTTCAAAGTACATATCTTAGATGTATCTAACTTAACTTCTTTCTTTCTTTTTTTTTTTTTTTGAGACAGAGTCTCGCTTTGTTGCCCGGGCTAGAGTGAGTGCCATGGCGTCAGCCTAGCTCACAGCAACCTTAAACTCCTGGGCTCAAGCAATCCTTCTGCCTCAGCCTCCCCAGTAGCTGGGACTACAGGCATGCGCCACTATGCCCAGCTAATTTTTTCTATATATTTTTAGTTGTCCAGCTAATTTATTTCTATTTTCAGTAGAGACGGGGTCTCACTTTTGCTCAGACTGGTCTCGAACTCCTGAGTTCAAACAATCTACTCGCCTCAGCCTCACAGAATGCTAGATTACAGGCGTGAGCCACCACACCTGGCCCACTCTATGTTTTTTGAATGGAGAATGTAATTCATTTACATTCAAAGCAATTATTAATAGATAAGAACTTACTGCTGCCATTTGTTTATTGTTTTCTGGTTGTTCTGTAGATTTTTCATTTCTATCTTCCTCTATTGCTGTCTTTCTTTGGGATTGGATGATTTTTTTGTAGTGTGTGCTTTGATTTCTTATTTTTTATGTTTTGTTTATCTACTATAGGTTTTGCTTTGAGGTTACCATGAGGCTTACATAAGTTATAGTTATATCAGGGTGTTTCAAGCTGATAACTTAGCTATCATTGCAAAAAAAAAAAAAAAAGGCCGGGCACGGTGGCTCACGCCTGTAATCCTAGCACTCTGGGAGGCCAGGGCGGGCAAATTATTTGAGCTCAGGAGTTTGAGACCAGCCTGAGCAAGAGCAAGACCCCGTCTCTACTAAAAATAGAAAGAAATTATATGAACAGCTAAAAATATATAGAAAAATTAGCCAGGCATGGTGGCGCATACCTGTAGTCCCAGCTACTCAGGAGGCTGGGGCAGGAGGATTGCTTGAGCCCAGGAGTTTGAGGTTGCTGTGAGCTAGGCTGATGCCATGGCACTCTAGCCCAGGCAACAGAGTGAGACTCTGTCTCAAAAAAAAAAAAAAAAAAAACACCCTTTAAAGTTTTACTCCATCCTCCCCCACCCCCATTTTCTAAAGTTCTTTATTTGTTAACATGGGTTCAAGTTATTGTCTAATGTCCTTTCTTTTCTGCCTGAAAAACTCCCTTAGCTTTTTTTGTAAGGCAGGTGTACTAGCAGCAAACTCCCTAGGTTTTTGTTAACCTGGGAATGTCTTAATTTCCTCTTCATTTTTGAAGGGTAGTTTTTTCTGGTTATAGAATTCTCGCTTGACAGATTTTTTTTTTTCTTTCAGCACTTTAAATATGTTATTCCACTGCTTTTTGACTTAAATGGTCTCATGAAAATCTGGCTATTAATCTTTTTGAGGATCACTTGTACATGATGAGTCACTTCTCTTGTTGCAATTCTCTCTTCATCTTTTGGTAATGTAGTTATAACATGCCTTGATGTGATGCATTTTGCATTTTGCCTCATTGGAGTTCTTTAAACTTCTTGGATTTGTAGATTTGTGACTTCCATCAAATTTGGGAAGTATTTGGCCATGATTTCTTCAAATAGTCTTTCTGACACTTTCTTTCTCCTTTCCTGTGACTCCGATAATGTGTATGTTGGTGTACTTGATTGTTGTCCCATAGATCTTTTAGGCTTTGTTCATTTTTCTTCATTCTCTTTTCTTTTTGCTCTTTATTCTGAATAATTTCAAATGTACTATTTTCACATTCACTGATTCTAATTTCTGCCTGCTTTAATCTGCAGTTGAACTCCTTGAATGAATCTTTCAGTTATTGCACTTTCCAATGCAGAATTTCTATTTCTTTTTATATTTTCTATTTCTTTATTGATAGTCTCATTTTAGTTCATGTATTATTTTCCTAGATTCATTTGTAATTTGTCCATGTTTACTTTTAGCTCTTTAAACATATTTAGGAAAGTTATTTTAAAATCTTAGTCTACCAGCCTGAGCAAGAGTGAGACCCCATCTGTACTAAAAATAGAAAGAAATTATATGGACAACTAAAAATATATCTACAAAAAATTAGCTGGGCATGGTGGTGCATGCCTGTAATCCCAGCTACTTGGGAGGCTGAGGCAGGAGGATTGCTTGAGCCTAGAAGTTAGAGGTTGCTGTGAGCTAGGCTGACACGACAGCACTCTAGCCTGGGCAACAGAGTGAGACTCTGTCTTAAAAAAAAAATCTTAGTCTAGTAAGTCAAAAGTCTTACCTTCCTCAGAGGCAGTTTCTGTCAATTGTTTTTTCCTGTGAATGGGCCATATTTTTTGTTTCTTAGTATGCCTTGTAATGTTTTGTTGAAAATTGGGCATTTTAAATATTATAATGTGGTAACTCTAGAAATCAATTCTCCTCTTTCTCCAGAGGTTGCTATTGTTGATTGTTGAGGACTGCAATCACCCATTTGTTTAATGACTTATCCAAACTATTTTTGCAAAGACTGTATTCCTTATTTGTGGTTGGTTTCTGATCTGTTCCATTATCTAAGCGGTCAGCCAGTGACCTAAAAGAATTTTCCTGAAACGACAAAATTTATCTACCCTTTTTTCATTAAACAGTTCACTGTTTGCTGCAAGTTTTGGATTATATATATATTAGAGATGGGGGTCTCTCTCTGTCACCCAGGCTGGAGTACAGTGGCATGATCATAGCTCACTGCAGCCTCGAACTCCTGGCCTCAAGCAATCCTTCTGCCTCACCCTCCTGAGTAGCTGGAACTACAGGTGAATGCCACCACACCCAGCTAATTTGAAAAACTTTGTGGGGGGGTAAGGACAATATACGTAACCTAAACTTTTGTACCCCCACAATATGCTGAAATAATAATTAAAAAAAAAAAAAAACTTTGTTAGAGACAGGGTCTTGCTATGTTTCCCAGCCTGGACTCAAACTTCTGGCCTCAAGTGATCCTCCCACCTCAGCCTCCCAAGTCACTGGGATTATAGGTATGAGCCACCACACCCAGCTGGATTATATTCCGAAGTTCTCAAACAGTTGATCTGTCAGTCATTGACAATTTGTTTATTTCAGTGGAGGGGCCAATTCTTTGAGTACCTTACTCCACCATTTTCTGTGGTGTCACTTCTATCTTCCTTTCTGATATTAATCTTGTTTTTATTTTATTTTAATTTATTCTTTAAATTATTATTTTTGTTTCCTGGGGCTTGGAGAATGAGAAGAGGTTAATGTATGCAAAGTAATATCATGTGTTTTCTTTTAATGCTTGGCATTCCCTACCTTAACATCCTACTAATACAATGTTTCAGCCATGCATGTATCTTACTATCTCCCAGTTGCACTGGTTAAATTGTAAATAAATTCTTTTCCTCATATAAGATAAGGCAACATGGTAACATTCAATCTCATTTTTGTTCTTTACAGCCATCAATCATGCTAAGTTGAAAAATTACATTGATATTTATTGTTTCTATTCATTTTCTCTTCCCTGTTTTTATTTCAGGGACCATGTTTTCCCTCTCACAAAATGAATGACCATGGAAATTTCCCTTCTTCTGCAGGTAATTTATTATTTGTATATAAAGTATCATAATTTTCAAACATTCAGTGAGATTAGGAACATGAACTCATATACCATAATTATTATCAAGACTTTCCTTCAAAAGGTAAATTACACTATGATTTTTCTTTATTTTTGGCATGAAAATCTGTGGAATTACAATATCAGTGGAAAATCAAGCAAAGCAAAATACAAGTGGCTTTACAATCTGGAAACCTAGATAATTTTTATTTTATATCTATTATTATAATATTAGTAAACCATTTATTACATTTATTTATCTGTGTTTCCAAACTTTTTTCTACCCTGTAGATCTATCTAGTGAAGAGGTTTTTCCAATTCAAGAAGCTGTTCAGTGATATCATTATGGAGACACATTCAACATATCACCCAAAGGTGATAATCAAAATATTTAACAACCAGTACACCATGATCCGGGAAAAACCAGATCACATAACTCTACTGCATTAGAGTTCTGGAAGCCCACTGCTGTGCTGTGTTGAGGTTGAGAGAAATGAGAAATTCCTAAGGGAATAAAGGTAGTCAGGGCAATGCATGTAAGGTGATACTTGGACATTTTGAGGCAGCAACTTTACCAATTAGTACAGAAGTATTTTAGTATTCTAACAATTGGAACAGTCATAGCTGTGTAGTGATTGCATATCCATTCAGAGCATACTGCAGTAATCTAATTAAAATGAAGAGAAAATAGGATCATAGCTAAAACACTTGCTATAGAAGGAAGATGAGCAAGTAGTCACATTTCTTTATAACATACAAGAATCCTTGAGTTGTAGAGGGTGCTCTCCAATTAAGGATTTATAGGAAAAAGAATCAGATGAAGACGTGATTGAGAAGTGTAGTTTTATTTTTTTATTTGAATAAATTTAGGGGGTACAAGGAGAGTTTTGTTACATGAATATATATATAGTGGTGAAGTCTGGCCTTTTAATGTACCCATCACCTGAATAGTGTACATTGTACCCAATAGATACATTTTCATCCCTCACCACCCTCCAAGCCTCCCCAGTTCTGAGTCTCCACTGTCCATTGTTTCACTCTGTATGACCATGTGTACCAATTCCTTAGTTCCTACTTTTCAGTGAAAACATGTAGTATTTGGTTTTCCATTCCTGAATTACTTCACTTAGGATAATGGCCTTTGGTTCTATTCAAGTTGCTGCAAATGACATTATTTCATTCTGTTTTATGGCTGAGTAGTAGTCCATGGTGGATATATACACCACATTTTCTTTATCCACTCATCGGATGATGGGCACTTAGGTTAATTCCATATCTTTGCTATTGTGAATTGTGCTGCAGTAAACATACAAATACAGGTGTCTTTTTGATATAATGACTTCTGTTCGTTTGGGTAGATACCCAGTAGTGGGATTGCTGAATTGAATGGTAGATCTACCTTCAGTTCTTTGAGAAGTTTTCATACTGTCTTCCATAGAGGTTATACTAATGTACATTCCCACCAACAGTGTATAAGTGTTCCCTTCTCACTACGTCTGTATGAATATCTTTTTTTTTTTACTTTTAAATAATGGCCATTATAACTGGAGTAAGATGGTATCTGATTGTGGTTTTAATTTGCATTTCTCTGGTGATTAATGATGTTGAGCATTTTTCCATGTTTGCTGGCCTTTTGTATATTGAAAGGTATAGTTTTTTTAAAAATCCCCCAAATGGGAAATTTAGCTTAGTTTGAATAGTAGAATGTGAAGAAATGAAGGATTTTAACATGATTAGAATTTAATACTTTAGCCTTATATGTATTCATACATCTGTTTCATACAATAATAAAAGTTTTAAGAACATATATTGGAATACAGAAAGCTATTTTCAAGCATAAGATGTTAGTTTCAGAAATTAATACTTTAAATGACAGGAAAAAATTAAGATACTTAATCCCCAATGCAACAGTGTTAGGAGGTGAGGCCTAATGAGATGATTAGGGATTAGGCCATGAGGGCAGAGTGAATGGATTAGTGCTATTATTGAGAGAGTGGGTTTGTTATCACAGGAATGGGTTGATTATAAACTGATTTTGGTCTCCTTTGTCTCTCTCTCTCTTGCCCTTCTGCCTTCCCCATGGGATGACACAGCACGAAGGCCCTCAAAAGATGCTGGGTCCTTGATCTTGGACTTCCCAGCCTCCATAACTGTCAGAAATAAACTTATGTTCCTTATAAATTATCTAGCCTCAGGTATTCTGTTATGGCAGCGCAAAATGGACTAAGACAGAAAACTGGTACTGAGAAGTGGGACTATTGTTATATCAAATATCTGAAAATGTAGAAATGGCTTTAGACTGGGTAATGAATGCGTAGAGGTTTGAAGAATTTGGAGGAGTAAGCTAGAAAAACCCTAAGTTTCCATAAATGGAGTATGTCTTAGCCCATTTTCCATTACTATAAAGGAATACCTGGGGCTAGATAATTTATAAAGTAAAGAGGTTTATTTGGCTTACAGTTCTTCAGGCTGTATAAGAACCATGGTGCCAGCATTTGCTTTTGGCGAGGGCTTCAGGGAACGTCCACTCATGGTGCAAGACAAAGGGGAGCAGGCATCACATGGTGAGAGGAAGGGGGGACAGGCTCTTTTTAACAATCAGATCTCACAGAAACTACTAGAGTGAGAATTCACTTGTTACTGTGAGGATAGCACCAAGCCATGACCTGCCTCCGTGACCCAAACAACTCCAACACTAGGGAAAAACTTTGAACATGAGATTTGGAGGGGGTAAATATCCAAACTATATCAGGGTGTTAAGGGTGATTCTGGTGAGGGCTCAGAAAAGGAGTAGAGCTATAGAGAAAGTCTGAAACTTCTTAGAGATTACATAAGTGGTTGTGATGAGAATATTTGTAGAAATACAGACAATAAAGGCAATTCTGCTGAGGTTTCAGGTGGAAATGAAATACAAGGTATTGGACACTGGAGTAAAGGTCATCCCTGTTATAAAGTGACAAAGAATTTAGCTGAATTGTGTCCATTCCTGAGAGCTTTATGGAAGGCAGAATTTAAGAGTGTTGAACTAGGATATCTGGTGGAAGAAATTTCTAAGCAAAATATTGCAGAAGTTTCATCGCTTCTTTTATCTGCATGTGGTAAAATGTGAGAGAAGAGAAATGATTTAAAAATAGAATTTATAATTAAAAGGGAAGTAGAAATGAAAGATTTTAAAAATTCCCATTCTCAGCCATGTAAAAAATGAAAAGGTGTATTTAGGAGAGCAAACCAAAGGTGTGGCCAAGAGACTATTTGCTAAGGAAATTATTAATAGTATGAATAGAAGGAAGCGAGATGCTCTTCATCAAGACAATGGAGAATGACCCTGAAGGCATTTCACGCTGGGACCTTGAAAGCAAGGTTTCCAGAGAGGTGCCCATGGGATCTCAGCATTCACTGCCCTGTGTCTCCTCGAGTGTCTGCCCCTACATTCTGGCACAGTGCTGCCCAGTTACCGCAGTCATGGCTGACACCAACCTGGTTGCAGCTCATGCTGTCACCCCATAGGACACAAGTAGGAAGCCTTGGCAGCATTCATGACATGCTAATTCTGCAGATGCACAGAGTTTTCAAGCTGTGGAGGGGCACCTCCATCTAGATTTGAAAGGATATTCCAGAGAGCCTGGGAGTTCTGGCAGAGATTTGTCACGGAGGAAGGAGGAGCTTCTGTAGGGAGCCCCAACTTGGGCAATGCCCAGCAGAACTGAGGGGTTGGAGCTGCCACAGAGACCCCAGAATTTTAGAGATACCAGCATGCAATGCCAGCCTGGAAGAGCTATAGGCACAAGACTCCAACCTGTGAGAGCTGCTATGTGGGCTAAGGCCAAAAAAGCTGTGTGGGCAGGGCTGCCAGAGGACTTGGGGGCCCAACCCCTGCCCTAGTATGCCCAGAAGGTGGGGCATAGAGTCAAGAAATATTATTCTGGAGCCTTAACATTTGATGTTGTTCATCTTGTTGAATTTTGGACTTACTTGGGACCAGTTACCCTATCTTCTTGTCTATTTCTCCCTTTAGAAATGAGAATGTCTCTTCTATGCCTGTCCCACCATTTTATTTTGGAAATAGATAACTTGTTTAATTTCCTCACAGCTGGAGGGAAATTTGGTAAGGATAAATTGTGCCTTGAGTCTCATGCGTATCTGATTTAGATGAGACTCTGGACTTTGGACTTTTGAGTTGGTACTAGAACAAGTTAAAACTTTGGGGCTATTGGGATGAAATGAATGTATCTTACATATGAGAAGGACATCAATTTTGGGGACTGGGGCAGAATGCTATGGTTTGAATGTATCCCCCAAAAGGTATGTGTTAGAAACTTAATCCCCAGTGCAACAGTGTTGGGAGATGGGACCTTTAAGAGGTGATTAGGCCATGAGGGCTTTACCCTCATGAACAGATTAATACTGTTGTCAGAGTGATCGGTTTGTTATCCACAAGAGGGGGTTTGTTTTAAAAGGGCAAGTTCAGCCATTGCTCCCTTTTGACTTCTCTGGCCCTCTTGCCTTACACCACGGGATGACGCTGTAGGAAGGCCCTGGCCAAATGTGGGCACCTTGATGTTGGACTTCCCAGCCTCCAAAACTGTAAGAAATAAAAGTGGCAGTACCATAGCCAATGAGGTTACTCTAAGGTGCAATTATTGCTAATTGAAAACTTTTCTCAATACTTCCTTTAATGACTTTCAAGATAGCAGGCATTGGCAATTTTTAACAGTTTCTATGGAGACTGAATTTTTTAAAAAGAGAGGAAAAAAATTAAAAAATTTCTGTTCCTTATAAATTACCCAGTCTCAGGTATTCTGTTATAGCAGCACAAAACAGACTAAAACAAGTACTTATGAAACTTTTCTTCTAATATCCTTTGAATTCTTCTAATCATAGACCGTCTTTTGGAGTAAATATGATAGAACAAGCTTCTTATTCTATTATTTCCAACTACTCATTGGAAAAGGCAAAAAGTATAAAGTAGATCCCATCCCTGCTTTACTACTAACTAGTTCTGTGACCTTAGCAATCATTTGTCTTATAAAAGCTTCAGTTTCCCCATTTTATAAATAAAAGAGTAGAACTAGATACTGAGAATAAATATGTCAATACTTCTTTGCAGAGGACTTATTTTGCTTTATTTGGTCTTTAGAACTTTATAAATACTTCACATATATTAAATTATTTAATCTTCATACAAGGTGCCTTAAGGTTGACACTATTACCCTAGTTTTACAGATGAGACTACTAAGGCATGGAAAGTCTGAGTAATTTGAAAATTCTATAAAAGAAGTCTATGAAACAAGCCAGTGGTCCAGTTTCCTCTGAAGAGGCTTTATAAGAAATGTCAAATTAAATCTATGGTGTATCTAAGAATAAAAGTAAATGCTTAGTGAGGAAAATAGAGATTGTTTTCTTATTGCCCACCACTATCTTGCTCTTGGGCAAGTCATTAACTTCTCTGTATTTTTCTTATCTTTAAAATGAGAGATTACTCTAAAAGTATATATTTCTAAAATTATATCTGAACAGAACCTTTTAAAAAACTATTTAAATAAGATTCCTGAATATATATTTAAAGTGTTTTTTGCTGTACTTTGCATTATACTTTTCAATTTACTCATGCAGATCAGACATATAATTAACCCAATAAATTATATATATTATATAAAGATATAGAAAATATACTTATGTTATATAAAATGAGATACAGTACATTAAAGAGTTTAGTAGTGCTCACTCTTGTTGTTTTCTTGACTCATCATTACCTATAAGCAGACTGGAGGTGTGTGCCAAGCCCAGTTACTTTGGAGCTACTGTCACAGAGACCTTCTGACTGCTGGTATTTATGCACATATATTTTAGCCTAGGCCCACAATTCACTGAAGATCATGATCTTTCCACTTCCTACTTTATAATTCTTTTAGTTTCTTACATAAGACTCCTCTCTAAGGTCTTAAATTGAATTTTTTAGGAAATACAGAATCATTCATGAAAAGTATCTAGAATATAGATTGTCTAAACAGTGTTATAGTGTTAGGTATGTATAGCAAATGTATGAAAGATTACCCAAATGACTACTGGAAGGATAGGCGAAAAATGAAGGATAAGTAAAAGCTGTTTTTATACTTCCAGTGATGCACACCTTTGAGTAATGTACATAATCTTTAGCAGCCACAGAAATGTTCAGAACCACCAGGAGTGCAATGATATGATCTTCAAAACTTTTTTTTACTTTATTTTTTGAACTGACAGTAAGAGCCAGAGTTAAAAACAGAAGTACTCAATACAAACATTTACTATAATCTGACTAAGAGACATTCCCTTGTGTACATAAAAGTATAGAGTATGGTGACATTTAACTTTAACCACTTAATGTATGTATTTCAAGTGGTCAGAGTTATTAGGTGACAGATCCAAGGGTGTAATGTGTCAGGGGTCAGAGGAAAGGGGTGGTAGTAACAATAGTAATGATAGCAGCAAAATTGACATTTATTTTGTGCTTCTTATATTGCTAACACAGTGTTAGATGCTTTAGCCCACTAAGTCACACAAAACCCTATGAGGGAGGATCTTCATCCTTTGACAAATGAAGAAATTGAGGCTGAGAGTGGCAAAATGACTTGTCCAAAGTTAGATGGTTAGTTAGTTGCAGAAACTATTTGCATTCAAGCAGTCTGCTCCAGAGACTTTACTCTGAACCACTGTGCTCTCACAATCACTAATTAGAAACACATTTGTCAAATGCCACAAGTGCCAGCTTGTTTACATAATCATTTTTTTCATTCTCTTTCAGATACATCAAGTCCCAATAAGCCTTATGGATATAAAAATACAAATAAAAAAGAAAAAATAGTGAGTAGATTGAGATATCCTTTAAAACCATTGTTAACATTTTACGGTTTTAAGTTAATATTTACTGAGTATTCTGTCATCAAGAAAGTATATACCCTATTATTATAAATATATGAATTTATTATAAATCAATTTTATCATTATTCATTTTATAGTTATTATAAATTTATAAGTTATTATAAAGCAATATAAACATAACATCAGCTTTAGCAGCTATACTATTTAATTTGTTGCTTCTGCCTCCTCCCAAATAGCTATTGCTTAACAGACAAACCACAAAGGCACCAGAAAAGTACAAACTATAACCATCCATTGTAATATGAGCAGTTTTAAAGAAGCCATTCTCCTCATTCCAATTTCCCATTAACACTTGAGATTAACTATCTTGTATTCCTTTCTTTGAATGCTGAAAATTTGTAATTGTTCAAGATTCAGTTATTGAAATGCCATACCACACTAACAGCAATAAGTATTTCAGAAATGGGACAGAAATTGTGTGGCTTGGGATGAGGATGAGGCAAGAAAGAAATACTGAGATCAAAGATGAGAAGAGGAAAAAAAAACTGGTCTACCTCATATTTTGCACTCAGAAGGCAAGAACCATGCTCACACAGGGGAGAAGATTCCAAGCCCTACCAGAAGTGTCAGTGTTTTTCCTTTCAAATTTTAATGTAAATTTTGGCTTATTGTTACCACTAATAGCTGCTGTCTGCCCCATTGTTGTCTACTCTGTAACTTTCCCCTAAAGGTGTTAGTAGTGTTAGGCAAGTGTTTGCAAGTATACTCTGAATATATTTTCCTACTCCCAAGTATACTACACTTTCCACCCCTTCTAAGATCACTAGCAGCCAAGGCTAGAGGCCACCTGTGAATGTGGGAAACTGCATGCCACAAGCCCCCAGGGCCTACAGTGGGGGCAGTCAAGGCCTAGCTGGGGTGTGGGTTATTCAACTCAGGTAAAACACTGCAAATGGTGGGTATATTTTTTTTTTGTTAAGAGGCCTCTCTATTTCAGAAAGACCACCTCTGCTACCAATATTAGTCCTAAAACATACTCAAACACACACACACACACAATATTCATACAATTTCTATACAAAGGTTCATCACTTCAAGGTACAGGGTGAAGAAGAAAAGAAAATACATGGAGGATAAATGAAAAAGAGAGATTTATCGTGGCATTAGGGAGAGGCACAATGGCTAATGAAAGAGAAAGGACAATTTTTATATATACCAATATAGTAGAAATCCAGATGAGATAAGGACATCCTAACTTATCTTCACAAATCTTTCATCTGGTACTGCTACTGTTTAAAGTATAAAGTTGTTACTGTAAGAGCATCAAGCAATTAAATAGCAGTGATAAAGGAACCTACACATATTCAGAAGTTTTATATTAAAATGAAGAGACTTCAGTTTTGCCAAGATGGAATAGTCCCATTCCTCCCAGGTCCTCCTCCTTACAACTAAAAAAATTATAGACATAACACAACAAACAACTACAAGAAGTCTCTGAAAGATGGAAAGAAGAAAGTGGGATGCCTGGCAATCTCAGTACTTGAGGAAGGACATGATGGTGAGTTCCGTAAGTTTCCTTATTGCCTCCCATATGTTCTGAGCAGAATGTTGCAGAAACTTCCAATCAGAAACTGCCTATGAGGATAGATAAAAAATCTCCAAGGAAAGCCCACTACCCCTAGCCAAACTATCTGGAAAAGAGTGGGCAACAGCAGAAAACCTTTTTGGCAATACCCATCCTACTGTAGTCAAACACCAATGGAAAAATCACACTCCTCCTCTCCCCCAACATGGTATCAGTGAGTCTAAGCAAGAAATTGATTCATCTCATTGTCCCACCCTCACCCCTGGAAAGAAGGTAGTCCACTCTAATTTCCCCACTGGGGAAATTTGCTTGTCCATGGGACTGAGCAGGCAGCCAATCTTCATCTCCATCCGGAGGATTAAGGCAGTGCTCCAATCCCCTGTGTAAATAGTGTTGGCAGACTAAGCTGGGAGTTGATCTTTCATTGCCTGCCCAGTGAAAGCAAGCAATGCTCTAGTTCGCCCACCAGGGCAGTGTCAATGGGGTCCAGTGGCAAGCTGAATCCCTATCTCCACATAGTTGCAGCAAGACTCACTGAGGCTATACAAGTGGCCCTAGTTACCACTAAACTTTACACTCCCTTCCATGTCAGCAAGATCCAGTGGGTAGCTGAGCCTTCACCCCTCCCTTGTATCAATGAGATAAAACTAAGGTGGTGGGAGGCAGACTACATGGCACTCTGGTTTTTCCCCTCCACTCCCTGGTGCTGGGAGGCCCAGTGGACAGATGATCTTACACTCACACTTGGAAGCAAGAGGTGGTGTGAGTTGCTGCCCTACTTTCGCTGGAAGAGTATCAGGAGGGCCAACAGAGAAGCTCAACTTCCACCCCACCTGCCTGCAACCAGACAGTGTAAGTCAGTGCCCCACTTTTGCTGTGGTTATGTCAGGGGGGCCCAGCAGGAAGTTGGACATGCATACCCACTGGCTGGCCCCCATGTTACACATCAACAGGGTGACTGCTCAAAAAAGACTTAATCCAGAGTCTCATAATATCTAAAATGTCAAGTATACAATTAAAAATTATTTATATCAAGGAAAATCATAACATGAATGAGAAAAGATAATTAATAAATGCCAAAACCAAGACGAATCAGATGTTAAAAATTACCTGACAAGAAGTTTAAGCAGCTCCCATAAAAATGTTTCATCAAGCAATTATAAATTCTCTAGAAATAAATGAAAAAATAAAAATTCTCTTCAGAGAAAAAGAAGTTATTAAAAAAGATCAAATAGAAATTATAGAACTGAAAAAGACAATAGCCAAAACAAAAATCTCACTGGCTGGGCTTAATGGTAAAGTAGAGATAACAGAGGACAGAAGCAGTGAACTTGAGGAAAGATCAATAGAATTTACTTAATTTGAGCAACAGAGATAAAGTAGACTAAAAAGAAAATAAACAGAGTTTCAGAGGCCTGTGGAACAATAACAAAAAAGTTAATGCTCATTAGAGTTTCAGAACAGAAGAAAGGTAGAGAAAGGATAGAGGGAGAGGGAGAGAGGAAAGGAGGGTGTATGTGTGTGTGTGTGTGTATGTGTGTGTGTGTTTGTGAGAGAGAGAGAGAGAGAGTGCACGCGAGCACATTTTTAAAATAATAGCCAAAAACTTCCCAAATTTGGTGGAAGACATACAGATTCAGGAAGCTAAGAAAATCCCAAACAGGATAAACTCAAAGAAATCTACACAAAGACACATCATTATTAAAATTCTAAAAACTATCAACAAGAAGAATCTTGAAAGTAGTCAGAAATAATGCATTACCTATGGGGAAATATCAATTTGAATGACAGTGATTTTCTTATCTAAAATCATGGAGGCCATAGGATGTGACATATTTTTCAAGTACTGGGGGAAAAAACTGTTTACCTGTGAATTCTATACCCAGCAAAAATATCCTTCATGAATAAAAGAGAAAGATATTCTCAAAGGAAACCTAAGATAATTTGTTGGTATCAAGCATACTCTTAAAGAATGGCTAAAAGAGGTCTTTAAACAGAAAGAAAATTATAATAGAAGAAGGCTTGGAATTTCAAAGAGAAAGTAACATCATAACGTACAACTATAATAGATTATTCTACTACTTTTGAGTTTTTAAATAATATGTGATGGTTGAAACAAACATTATAACACCACCTGATGTGATGCATAATGGAGTTTGAGGGAATACTTCAGAAGTCTATATTTTAAAAGTAGGGATGGTGAAGGGGCCTAAATAGAAGCATGATTTCTATACTTCACTTGAAGTGATGTAATATCTATACCAGTAGACTGTAATAAGTTATGTAAATATATTATAATACCTAGAACAACCACTAAGAAAACTATACAAAGTGATATGCTCGAAAACACTGTAAATAAATCAAGATGAAATCCTAAAAAAGTTCCAATAACCCATAGGAAGGTAAGAAAAAAGAAACAGAGGAATGAAAAGTAGAGGAAATAATTAGAAAAGAAGAAAATGGCAGACTTAAGCCTCAACATGTCAGTAATTATTAATACCTTAAATTTAAATGGTATAGAAATGTCATTTAAGAGACAGACTTGGCAGTGTGAATAAAAAACATGATTCAAAACAACAAAAAAAAACAGATTCAATAATATGCTGCATATGAGAAACTAACTTCAAATACAATGATATAGGTAGATTAAAAGTGAAAGAATGGGGAAAGATATGTCATGAAAATGTTAGTTATGAAAAGCAGGAATGGCTGTATTCATATCAGATAAACTAGACTTCAGTACAAAGAAAATTATTAATGACAAAGAGGTATGCTATATAATAAGTATCAATCTATAAGGAAGACCTAACAATCCTAAAGCAGCAGAATCTGAAAATAAAATACATGAGGCAAAATTCAATAGAAGTGAAACAGAAAATAAAATACACAGTTATAGTTGGGGGCACCAACACCCCACTCTCAGCAATTTATAGAACTGATAGGCAGAAAATCAACAAGAATGTAAGATCTGAACAATACAATCAACAAACAAGATCTGACACTCCATCCAGCAATATAGCAGAATATACATTGTTTACAAGTACCCATAGAACATTCACCAAAATAGACCACATCCTGGGCCATAAAACAAAATTCAGCAAATTTAGAATAATTAAAACCATATGAAGTATGTTTTCTGACCATAATGGAATATAGGGAGTTCAAGGGATTTGGGGGCTGATCAAGAGAAAAGATATGACCATGAAGTGGCAGTAGCACCCATAAGCTTTATTTGGGTGGTGCTTTGACAGGTCTGCATGCAGGGGGAGTCCCTTACAGCATGAGACTATCCAGAGGTTATAGCTTGGAGGTAAGGGAGCATTGCTCAGAAAAGAAAGTGGCAACGTAAGTCCTAGGGGATGGGGAAGGAAGGGGGATTACATGTCTACATGGTTTCACTTAGCAACCTGGCAGGGAGTCTCTAGGTCAGGGAGCTCCAATGGGCAGCAGGAGCTTGGGGTCTTTATATCCCTAGGTTTTATATTATCTATGGCTAGCAGAGGCTGGGCACAGTTTTGTGGGGTATGCAAAGCAGATAGGCTCTAAGTAGCTAAAAATATGCTTATCTGGATTATATTTAAAACAATTCAGTGTGTACAAATTTTAGTTTGGTACTGACAGACTTTTGAGATCATGGGTCTCAAACCTGCTGTGAAGAAGTAAACAACATAAGTGACAGGGTGTGGGGAGCAACATACAGAGACCGTCTTTGTCTCCTTTATATAACATGGAATCAAAATTGAAATAAATAATGGAATCATAACAGAAAATTTCCAAACAGTTGGATATTAAAAGTACGCAATTCTAAATAATTCTTGGGTCAAAGAGAAAGTCTCAAATGGAGTAAAAAACATAGAACTCAATAAAAAGGAAAACACCACATATCAAAATGTGTAGATCATAGCTAAAACAATGTTTAAAGAAATGTACAGCACTAAAAACATACATTGGAAAAAAATATTCTCAAATCAATAACCTAAGCTTCCACCTCAACTACTTAGAAAAAGAAGAGCAAATAAACTCAAAGCAAGCAGAAGGACGGAAATAATAAAGATAAGAGCAGAAATCAGTGAAACTGAAAATGGAAAAATATTAATACAGGGTGTCCCAAGTCTCCATACAAAGGAAAAATTTTATAAAATTTTGTAATGAATATTTTGTAAAAAAAGGGACATTTAGCTACAATTTCCCATTTTCCCCATGTATGGCAACTTTTGGGACACCCTGTAGATGAAATCAATAAAACAAATAATCTGATTTTTCAATATTATCAGTAAAATTGATAAACCTCTAGTGAGACTAACAAAGATAAAAAAGAGAAGATACAAATTACCAGTATCAGGAATAAAATATCACTACAGATCTCACAGTTATTGAAAAGATAATAAGTGAACACTATTAATATTAATAACTCTATGCTCATAAATATGACAATTTAGAGGAAATGGACCATGTCCTAGAAAACCACAAATTACCAAACTCAACCAGGATGAAGTAGACAACCTGAATGGTCCTATGGCCATTAAAGAAATTAAATTGGTCATTTAAAAGCTCCTGGAAAATAAATCTCCAGGCCCACATGGTTTCATAGGAAAATGTTACCAAACACATAAAAAAATTATCACCAATTTTACAGAATCTATTTCAAAAAATAGAAGAGGAAGGAACACTTCCCACTTCATTTCATGAAGCTGGTATTACTGTGTTATCAAAACCAGATGAAGACAGTACAAAAAAAGATAACTACAAATCAATAATCTCTCATGAACTTAGATGCAAAAATCCTCAACAAAATATAGCAATGTATAAAAAGTATTATACACTATGGCCAAATGAGATTTATTCTGGATATGCAAGGCTGGTTCAATATTTGAAAATCAATCTATATAATCTGTATCAATAGACTACTGTATCAATAGACTAAAGGAGTAAAATCATATGACAACATAAGTTGACACAAAGTTTTTAACAAAATTCAGCACTCAATCACAATATAAAAACTGTCAACAGACTAGTAATAAAAGGTCACTTTCTCACCTTGATAAAGAGCATCTACAAAACCCCATAGCTTACATTTATACTTAATGGTAAAAAACTGGATGTTTTCCTTCCAAGATCAGGAACAAGGCAAGGATTTATGCTCTTACTACCCTTTTTCAATATAGAAAGGAAATAAACATCATGCAGATTTGAATACAAGAAATAAAATGGTCTGTTTTCAGATGATATGATTGTCTATGCAGAAAACATCAAGGAATCTAAAACAAAACAAAACAAAACACTAGAACCAATAAGAGGATTCAGCAAGATTGAAGGATACCAATTCAACATGCACAAATCAGTAGCATTTCTATATACTAACAAGGAACATGTGGAAACAAAAATTTAAAGCACAATAACATTTAATATAACTCAAAGGAAATTAAATACTTATAAATCTAACAAAACATGTACAGAATCTGTATGATGAAAAGTATAAAATGCTGATGAAAGAAATCAACGACCTAAATAAATGAAGAGACATACCATGTTCTTGGATTGGAAGATTCAACAATTCTCCTCAAATTGATCTGTAGATTTAATGCCATTTATATTTATATTACAGCTTTTTGTGGACATAGACAAGATCATTCTAAAATGTATGTAGAAAGGCACAGACCTACAATAGCTACAACAGTCTTAAAGAAAGAATAAAGTGGGAGGAATGATGTTACTTGATTTTAAGCAATCAAAAATCAAGAGAGTATGGTATTGGAGGAGAGACAGACAAATAGCTCAGTGAAACAGAAATAGGCCCACAAAAATATACCCAACTGATTTTTGACAATGATGCAAAAGCAATTAAATGTAGGAAATACAGTCTTTTCAACAACTGGTGCTGGAGCAGTTGGACATCCGTGGACAAAAAAAATGAACCTTGACCTAAGTCTCATACCTAAAATTAAAAACACAAGGAAACTAAATATTGGTGATATGTGGAGAAATTGCTGGTGGAAGCTTAAGTTTTACAGCCACTCCTGAAAACAGTTTGGCAGTTTCTTAAAATATTAAATATACAACTGCCATATGACCCAGCAATTGCACTCTTGGGCATTTATCCCAGAAAAATTAAGACTTATATATTCACAAAAAAATACCTGTAAACAAATGTTCATAGCAGCCTTACTCATAATAGTTCCAAACTGGAAACAACCGATATCCTTCAGTTGGTGAATAAACAAATTATGGTACATCAATACCATGGAATAATACTCAGCAATAAAAAGGAACAGATTATTGATACAGTCAATAACCTGGATGAATTTTTAGAAAATTATGCTAGTGAAAAAAGGACAATCCCAAAGTGTTATACACTGTATGATTCCGTTTATATAACATTCTTGAGATGGTGAAATTGTAAAAATGGAGAACAGACTAGTTGATTAAGTAGGGAATTGGGACAGGAAGGAAATGGGTGTGACTATAAAAGGATGTTAGGAATCCTTGTGGAAAAATATTCTGCATCTTAACTGCATAATGTCAGTACTGTAGTTGTGAAATTGTACTACACTTTTTTGCAAGATGTTACTATCGAGGGAAACTGAATAAAGAAAGGTACATGAGGGCCAGCAATGGTGGCTCACACCTGTAATCCCAGCCCTTTGGGAGACTGAGACAGGAGGCTTAAGCCCAGGAGTTAAAGGTTACAGTGAGCTATGATCATGCCACTGCACTTAAGCCTGGGCAACAGAGCAAGACCCTATCTCTAAAAAAAAGAAGAAGAAAGAAGTAGAAGAAAGAAGAAGGAGGAGGAAGAAGAGGGGACATAGGTTCTTTGTTATTTTTTACAACTGCATGTGAATCTACAGTCATTTCAAAATAAAAAGTTTAACTTTTAAAAGAGTATAATTTTTTTAGGAAAAAAGAAAACTTACCTTAAATGTTTTTCTTAAGGGTGGTAGTCAGACACAATGAAATTAAACTGAACAAGATAAATTCAGTTGGTAACCCACAAAACATAGATTCCAGTATATACAGTCAATGAACTTAGAATATTCAAAGAATCTATCACCTAAGGCAACAGGCTTGTAAATTGAAGACATCTCAGAGTTCTAGAACAAATTCCAAAAAGTCTAAGCTAATTGCTTCACAAACAAGTCGCAAAATCTTCAGAATTCTATTGGAAAATAAACTCTAGAGTTGTTTGAAGTTAAAAGAAGAGTTTTTTATGAACCAAGGTAGACAGTGTGTTAAAGAAATGCAACATTTTGAGGCAAACTTCTGGAGTACTAATCTGAATTGGAAAGGACTGATAACTTCTCTTTCAACTCATAGCTGATTCAGGTGACAGTCTTTCAATAGTTCCTTCACATTTTTAGAGCCCTTTCATAAATTAAGATTTTCAAGATATAGCTTAATCAGCTTCTATTAAAACTCTGACATTGATTAGACCCTAAATCATTTCCCCAAAAATCAGGATACAAGAAAGGTGGGGAGGGATGGGGAATTTAATTGTACCCCTCAATGAAAAGCAGTATTTGGTGGTGGTAAGGGAACTAGTATGATATAGTAAAAAGAGCTTGGATTTTACAGGCAGAAATGTCTAGGTTTAAATCCAGATTCTTCCACTTCCATAGGCATATAACTTTGGGCAATTTACATCTGAGTTTCAGTTTTCTCACCTGCAAAATGAGTATACTATTACCTATTTCAAAGAATTTTAAAGGGCTTGGAACATAATAGACACTTGCTAAATGGTAAGTATTATCTTTATTCACCTGTGCATATTTAATTTTGATAGATACTACCAGATTGTCCTTTAAACTAGATGTACTAATTTGCATTTGCACCCAAAATGTAGGAAAATACCCATTATCCCATACCCACATTTTAGTTTCTGTTAATTTGATGCATAAAAATAATAATCCACTGATATTTTAATTTGCATTTTCCTAATTATTGAGTGAGAAATTTTCATGTGTTTATTATACATTTGTATTTCTGTTATTTGTTTATAATCACCACCCATATTTATACATTGGGTTGTATGTTTGCTTATTTGTATGTGAGAATGCTTTATATATTTTGGATAATGATACTTTGTTATCTATGCTGTTTTTTGTTTATGTATTTTAACTTCTTTGGGGTCATAGACATTTTCTGCACCTCATAAGTTTTGGCATATTGTGTTTTCATTTGTCTCAAGGTATTTTCTAATTTCCCTTATAATTTCTTCTATGGTTGTTTAAGACTTTTTATTTATACAAGATGATAGGTAGAAAAATAATTTTTTGTTTAATTTCTACATATTTGTGAGTTTTTCAGTTTTCTTCTATTACTAATGTCTAGCTTTATACCTGTGTAGAAGAATAAACTCGGTATGATTAGAAGTTGTTGGATCAATTAAGAATCATATTTAGCCATGAGTAACAAAAACTTAGAAACAGTGGCTTAAGTAGTGATACTGTGGTTTTATGATGTCATCAGGGACCCAGGTTCCCTTTGTTTTTGGACAGCCATCCTCAGCATGTGCATGTCGTGAGGTAATGCCAGATGAACTGTGTATCTCCAGGCATCACAATATACCCCAGGTAGAAAGAAGGAAAAGGACAAGGTCAATTAAATATCTGTCAGCTAAGTCTGCCTCTGTTTTAAGATACTCTCTCAGAAACTTCTCCCAACAACTTCCAAATATATCTAGTTGGCCAGAATCTTGTCACATGGCCACTCCTGTCTGCAAAGGAGGCTAGAAGATGTAGCTCTTTTAACTGGGGACATTTCTGCTCCCTTAAAAATTGAGGTTCTTAAAAAAATTGAGGTTCTTGAAAGAATATGTTTTGGGAAAGCAAACAGCAGTCTGTGTAACAGGGAGCAAGAGGATACTACTTAGGATACTATTGCTTGGGGAGATGACAGTGGCTTGTAGTGATAGTGAGGTTTATGGTGAAAAGTGATTGAATACGTGATATATTTTGCGGGTAGCAGCCACAGGACTTAATGCTGAATTAGTTGTAGAAAGGAGAAGGAAGAAAGGAATGAAGGATCACTCAGGTTTCTGGCCTAACAATTCAGTAGCTGGCAGCACCATCAACTGAGATGAGGAGAAAGAGAAAGACCAAGGATTTGTTTTTTAGGGGGTATGGGGTGGTGATAATCTAGGATTATGTTTTGTATACATTAAATTTGAGGTGATTATTATACTGCTAAGTGGAAATAAATATCCTCTTGAATATCTCTAAAGATACTATTTAGAACCTTGTCCAAGAGTCACCCTACCCCTACATTCCTCAGAAATATCTCTGTTTACTCTAGAGTTAGTTCTGTTTGTTCTTATTGATTCTTCACTTACATTCGTTGATTTTCCTCATATGTCTGGGGAACTTTGATCATGTTTGTAAATGGAGGAGTATGTCGATTGTGTAGATATGCTCTGTGTAAGCACCAGGCTTCCCTGAAGGGTGTGTGGGGATGGAAGAGGGCAGGAAGGACGGCTGGGGACCTTACGTTTCCGAAGAACCAGTGTGTTCCTCTCCTGGATGGAACTTCCTTTCCTCTCTTTCTATCCTCCTTCCGTTATCTGATGTGGAAGTGTGAGTTTCAGCAAGCTCTACTCTGCTTCTCTGTCAAGGCCCAAAACTCATTTGAGATCTCTACAGAGGCGGATGCCAGGTTTCCCTTAGAGAACAGTCATTTGGTGTTTGGGTGAGTGACTAGGGAAAGACAATGCCGGCAGCGGTGTATGCTCCATGTGCACAGAGAACGAGATGGTGATGAAGAAGGGCTCAAGTGACCCAGCTCTTCCAAACACAGCTCTTTTACCTAATAACTATGAAAATTACCCCCTGATAAGATTCTCTTTGTATATGCTGACTTTGAATTTATTGCTTCTCAGGCCCACCTGATTTCTGATGTTTAAAGCTGGTTTTCCTTATTGGGTTTTTCCATTAAGTCAATTCCGTCTACTTTAATGGTTTCTGAATTTTCTCAAACTTTCTAGATCCTGGTATCTCACCTTACTGATTTCCAGTATTGCCATGAGCTCCTCCTTTTTGAGATAATATTTTCTGTTAATATATTAGAACCTTGGAATGTAGGAGAGTAGACTCACACATGCAGTACTGCCTGAAGCTCCTGTATTGGTTTGTTGTGTTGTCTTTTCCTAGCTTCCTGAGATGAATACCTAGAGTATTTCCCCCCAGTATAACTTTACTGAAGTTTTTTTTTTTTTTTTTGAGACAGAGTCTCGCTCTGTCACCCTGGCCAGAGTGCCGTGGTGTCAGCCTAGCTCACAGCAACCTCAAACTCCTGGGCTCAGGCAATCCTTCTGCCTCAGCCTCCCGAGTAGCTGGGACTACAGGCATGTGCCACCATGCCTGGCTAATTTTTTTCTATATATATTATTAGATGTCCAGATAACTTCTTTCTATTTTTAGTAGAGACGGGGTCTCACTCTTGCTCAGGCTGGTCTCGAACTCCTGACCTCGAGCGATCCACCCGCCTGAGCCTCCCAGAGTTCTAGGATTACAGGCGTGAGCCACTGCGCCCGGCCTTACTGAAGTTTTTTATTTACAAAAGTTATTATATGGTTTTCTAATCAATAATACAGAGAATAAAAATTAATAGTGCCCTCCTTCCTCTCCAAAAGTACTCCCTTGAGAAAATAATGTTAGCATTTGGAATCCATTCACACATTTTTCCATGCTTATATTAGGGGGCAGTCTTTGTTTTGTTTTTTACAAAAATGAAATCATATTTTTCTACTATTGGTTCTCCTACTTTATCATATATGTTTCATTTATTTTTATTTTTTAGTAAATTTCTTTAAAGTAATGAAGTTTCGATATTAGAATTTAAACTATTTTTAAGGGAGATTTTGGGAAATTCAAGCAAAGAAAAACAAAATGAACACAAATATGTGTGGAAGTACAGGATGTATTTCAAGAATTCAGGCCGGGCACGGTGGCTCACGCCTATAATCCTAGCACTCTGGGAGGCCAAGTCGGGTGGATCGCTCGAGGTCAGGAGTTCGAGACCAGCCTGAGCAAGAGCGAGACCCCGTCTCTACTAAAAATAGAAACAAATTATACTGACAACTAAAAATATATATACAAAAAAATTAGCCGGGCATGGTGGTACATGCCTGTAGTCCCAGCTACTCGGGAGGCTGAGGCAGTAGGATCGCTTAAACCCAGGAGTTTGAGGTTGCTATGAGCTAGGCTGATGCCACGGTACTCACTCTAGCCCAGGCAACAAAGTGAGACTCTGTCTCAAAAAAAAAAAAAAAAAGAATTCAGAGTTAGACACATTTGGCTGGAGGAGAGAACTATACTGGGGAATGTTAAGAAACTTGCAGATAATTTAGTCAGTGTGTGAGTGCAATGAATAACAGCAAAAGTAGGAAGCCATTGAAGATTTAAGAATTAGGGTCATGTTATTAACTGCCTAATAATAATGAAACCTTGAAATAATCCAAAAGTATGTCTTTTAAAAATATCACTCATTGAGTCATTATTTTAATTAACTGGATATACAATGAACTCTCTACAGACTAAAGGACATAATGTATAGGAAAGTGGTTTGAAGTACTGAGTGTTCTATAAAGAGATGCTGTCGAGTTTTCCCTATATGAGCTGTTAGTGTGGATGCACATTATGATGCTTCGAAAGCCACTCAGTCTCCCTCATTGCTGTCTTGATTGTGTGGTGGAGTAAGCATCCGAGGAAAACTTAGGATAGCTAGGATTCAGGCTACTAATCTTCTGGGTTACTTGGAACAAGGAACTTTAGCTTCAGATTCTTGTGTAAATTAAGAACTAGGACTGGATTATCTCTAAACGTGCCTTCATGTCTAAAACTTCAATGATTCTTTGATTCTATAATTGTTCCTGTAATACATACCTTGATTTAGCACCAGTTTTTTTAGGCTTTTTTTTTTTTTTTTTTTTTTTGAGACAGAGTCTTGCTTTGTCACCCAGGCTAGAGTGCAGTGGCATCATCATAGCTCACTGAAACCTCCAACTTCTGGGCTCAAGCAATCCTCCTACCTCAGTTTCCCAAGTAGCTGGGACTACAGGCATGCACCACCATACTCGGCTAATTTCTCTATTTTTTGTAGAGACGGGGTCTCACTCTCACTCAGGCTGGTCTTGAACTCCTGGCCTCAAGCAATCCTCCCACCTTGGCCTCCCAAAATGCTAGGATTACAGACATGAGCCACAGCACCCAACCAGGCAGTTTTAAGTATTCATTTAACAATGACAGGTTCACAATCATTGAAAATGCTATTTCAGTATAACATTAGCTGCCATTTATTATCTAAAGGCATTTTACAACCTTTTAAAGTCAGATTATATTGGTTCTGACAATTCTATTTCATTTCTACTTTTGTTTCTGCTTGAAGTTGCTGTGTATTATTTTGACTCTACAAATTCAATAGGGTGAATATTAAAACACCAAGGAAGCTAATATTTATATATATATATACACATATTTCTTTGATAATTGGCAAAGTATAGTAGTTATGAGAAAAATATTTATTTAGGTTTTAAAATTTTTTACATGTTTAATAACTATTGAAAGAATAAAATGATCTTGGGAAATATCCTTGCATTATAAGTAGTCTAAAATTAAAACTTCTTCTTTTATAAGGTGGCTTTTTCACCAAAAGAATACGATTTACCAAATACCGGACCAGCATATATAGAATTGAAGCCAAACTTTCAGGTGAGTCCTGAGTTATCCTACCCCAGTATCAGTTATATTTAATTACTAGGTTTATTCAATACTTCATGTAATTTAATAGTTCCAAAACTAGGCTACTCATTAGAAACAAGTGGCTATCTGCAAAAAAAAAAAAAAATACATATTTCTAGGTCCACTTCCAACCTAATGAATCTCAACCTAAGTTGAAATAAAAGAAAACAAATATTGGGCTGATTTTTCCACATTTTTCTTTTTTCAGTTGGATAATCAGAAGTTCTATGAACAAAGGGTTTGATAAGAAACTTCATTTGGAAGGCTGATTCAATGATAGAATAGCCTGATCCCAGAGCTACAAAACTTCCCCTGGATATTACACTGAAATTTCATTCTAATCCAGGTTTTTAATACTGTTCTCTCCCCCTTAACCATTTCTGATGCATTAAATAGTGTGCATCAAAAAGCAGGATTCTACTGTGACATGTTAAGTCCTGGGTGGAGCTCATCACCATTGTTGAAACCCTCAGACTTAAAGGCAGATGATATATGCCCCTAAATCAGAGTTTAGAGAATATTTATGATATTTTTCATGGGATATATACTGTTTGCCTGCTATTTAAAAAAAAATTCTACATTGCTACTAAATGGTAAATATTTATATGGATAAGTTGTGAAAGGTAGGAGCATAAATAGATAAATTGACAGATTGCTCAAAGAAAATTAGACAATTTATTATAAATTCAAAATCAATGCTACACAATGTCTTACCTTTTCTTTAATATTGCAGTTTCAGAAATTCAACAAGGACTGTTTTGATCCTTTTCTAAGGAAGATAAACAAAAAAATGTCAGTCAGAAAAAGGAAAGACCAAGATATATACAAATGTAGAAACATTTTAAGTGCAGAGGTTATAGAGCATGAAGACCAAGATCCTCCTTATCCAGCACGTGCAAAAACTGCAGTACCTACTAGTAAAACCTGGACCTGTGATCCTGATAGCTTCGCAATAAAGACTTCAGATACTAAAAATAAGTTAGCTCACAATCCTACTATCAACACAATGAAGCCTTTAGAAACTAAGAATGAGTCAGCCCATGAACCTACTATCAACACAAGAAAAGCTTTAGACATAAAGAGTAAGTTAGCCCGTGATTCTCCTATCATCACAATAAAGCCTCTAGATTCTAAGAATAAATTAAAAGAAAACCTACCACATGGATCTTTACCATGCTTCAAAAGAGACTCATCAGTGACTGGAAATACAAATACATTGTGCCTTTCAAAGTCATTAAATCTTACCTCCCATATAGAAAATCTAAAACAATCAATGATACTCAAGTCAATTTTAAGTAAAAATCTGCAAGACCTTTCAGACAAATTGTTTTCTAAAGAAGTTGGTATGAACACTGAAGCAAGAAAGAAAAATAGTTCTGCACCTCTAAGCATTCGTGATAAACCATCAAGTAGTATGGAAGACAAAGTATTGGGAAAATTTCAAGATTTAAACGGCTGGTTTTCTGAAAAAGATATTTTAAATTCAAAGGCTCTTTTAAGTCAAATAATTAAAAATATTCCTGCAGATTCACTTTCAGAAGGTAGACCAGGAAGATCTCTAGAAGTAAAAGAACATGTCTCTGAAAAACACTTAGAGGCTGATAAGATAGATTTTCCAATGAAAAAAAAGAGTAGTTTCAAAAAGAAACATTTAATAAGTGAAGTATCTAGCCCCAGATCAGATTTAAGTGGCAGTGTACATGACTATGCTATAAAACAAATATTCACTGCACCAAACTTCTCACGATTGGAGATGGGAGTGAAAGAGTCAGGAGAAATACAGATGAACTTGCAGGATCAATTACTCACACCTTGGGAGAGAAGTTTATCATCATGTATTCTAGTTCCCTATGAAAACTTCGATGATGAAATAGAATTGCCACAGGCGAAATCTGTTGTAAGCCAGATAATCCAAGCATTTCCTCTAGACACTCTTTTAGGATCTGGGATAATCAAAGTGATAGAATTAGATAAAGAACACCAAGGGAGTTCTATGCTGAGTACAAAGATAGCCTTTCCTGAAGAAAATCTAAAGGATTCTACAAAGGATTATTCAGAAATCAAAAGCAAAATAGAACTTATTTCAGAGCAGAATATGCCCGTCATTTCTAAAGGTAACATTTCTTCCGTGAGTGGAGTTAAACTTCTAGAGGAAAGCCAAAATACACTCCCACAGGATTCAAGATACCATTCAACATCAGATAAAGAAACAGATTTGCCAAGTCATGGTCAGTGGTTTGATAGAGAAGAAAATGATCTAAGTTCTACTTTAGAAAATTTAGCTAAATCATTAATAGGTAAACTTAGTGAGTCAGATGAAATAATGTTAAAATCCTTTTTAAAAAATATCTTTAAGGCTTTTTTCAAATATCAGTCTGAAAGAAGAAAACAACCAGAAAAAGAATTAGAAAGTCTAATTCAACATTCTTTTCCAAATGATACGGAACATCTTAAAGAAATCCAAGGGAGTTTTGATAAAACAGACAAATTAGAAAGAAAACCTATTTTGAGTCCAAAACTGCGTGTGTTTCTAGAAGAACTCTCAGAGTCAGAAGTAAAAAATTTAAAATCTGAGTTAAGTAAACAAATTCAGCATTACCTTGTAGAAAGACTTTCAGAATCAGGACATATCACCAGGGAGGACTTACCAAAAATCTATCAAAATTTGTATTTGATGAATGAGAAAGCAGAACTGAAAGGACAAAACGTTTTTCAGGAGAAATATTCAGAAACTGTAAAAGAAATAATGTCTTTTGTAAATGATTCTAATCATAATTTCATAGATAAACATTTAGAAATAAAGCTAAGATCTTTTTTAAATGAAATTCTCCAAAACTATTTTCTAAAAAACCTTTCAGAAAGCAGTTTATTTAGAGAGACAGAATCTGAGTCTATACACTCAAACATATCTTCTCTAAGGACTAAATGTTCCTCAGTATCTTTTCATGAGTTAGGACAAGATATTTCAAAGGGGAGTTTTGGTAGAAGGCTTGAAATAAGCATGAAATATCCCTTAACTAAACCTCTACAAAACTATCTGATAGCTTTATCAGAAAATGAAGTATTAAATCTAAAAGACAATTTAAGTAAATGCCTCCAGAGCCTTTTGATAGAAAAACTTTCAAAATCAGGATTAATGACAGAAAGGCAATTAGAGGGGATCAAACAGTGTGTAAATAGTCTTCATTCTAGTTCTACACCATTAAAATATGTAAAGACAGATTTACCTTTTAGAGATGAAAATCACTTTATAGAGGAGCATTCAGGAAAGCAAAATAAATATCCAAAAATTGCTCAAAAAACCACTTTACAAAAGGGTCCTGAGAATAAACTTAGAGAAACAGAATTGATTAGAGAGGAAGAAAAAGAATGTTTTTCCTCGTACAATTTAAAAGAAAATTCATTAATAATTAAGGAACAGAAAAGTTATTACCCTAAAGAAGAAGTTAAAACATTAAGTTTCACAGAAGTACAACCTCTTTCCAACAAAAATACCCAGGCAATTCCATTAAACAAATCATCAGAAAGACGTACGGATATATTGCTTAAGAAACAAAGGAAAGAACATGGTTTCACGCGTCTTCCTCAAGCAGAAAATTCTATTGGTAAAACAGAGATTCAAGACTCATGTAATTGGGGTAGTAAATCAAAAGCTAGCTTTGAAAGGACACTGAAAATGACACCACTTGAAAAAAAGGATCATATTAACATCTGTAAGTTGACTGGTCAGGAAAAACCTGAAGCAGTATTATCATCGTATCTAGGAATTCCTAATTGCAAAATGCCAAGGGAAGATGAACCATGCTTAAACAGACTCACTTTCCCTTCTTGGAAGACTAACACTTTAACTCATTTCAATTCAGAGACTGGGGAGAAATCAAAACTAGAAGACCAGTATTGTCAGAGATGGAAAGGAAATAACAACAACAATAAAAAACATTTAGTAACATTTGCACAATACAGAAAAGAAATACAAACTCATGATATAAAAGCAGATGAAATTTACAATGAAAAACATGCCAAGTTCCCTGAATTACAATTGTTCAAATATAAAATTGTAGAAGATGAAAAAAACTCAAAACCATCCCTCCTCCCAGAAGTATTGAAGAGAGAATATCTGAAACCCAAGGTCAGAAAAGAAAGAGACTATGTTGCCAAACCAAAAAAGTCATTTAACAAGTTAGTTAGGATACTACCAACCACACTGCCTGCGACCAAAATTCATCTAAGGAAATCTGTTCCAAAGACATTGCTTCACTGGACTGCAAGAAAAACTATACATGTAATAATGTTTTTCTAAATGTTCTACTTCTGTATTTGGCAAAGTTCTGTAAATAATTTACTTTAGGGTATATAGGTCTGCATGCAAGTGTGTGTGTAGCTTTAATTGTCCCCAAGAAATACAGACCTCCAAATTTAAAAATTCTCCTGAAACTTAAATATCACTTCATCTGATTTAAAATACAATCACGAAATGGGGGTGGAGAAGAGAATGTTAACACACTTAGTACCGTTTTATGAAATAAATAAGGGCACTCCCTTTGGGGCATGAATTACAAAAAGGCACCCTTTCCTCTAACAGCCTTGAGCCAGAGCACACAGCCCTGCCTGTGGTAAAATGGCTGGATTTTAGCCCTCTATAAAATTAGCCAGAGACTATTGTAAGACACAACCTGTACAACCTCTGGCAGTGTTCATATTCTGTAGAAACATAGCTGAGATTTTCTTTTCACCGAGATACAACTATAAATATATAGGTGTTTTTCACATAGCTGAATTATCTTTGTTTCAGTAAATGAATATGAAGCTCCTACTATGTGCCAGTTATTTTGCTAAAAATTAGGGATATGCAAAATTTATAATCTTTTGGATTATGAATTCCACAATTTTAACTTCTTAGTCTTGTCTTCCTTCACCACTACCCCTCTGCTATATCAGATGCTGAGAAACGTGGGAATTCAAATTTATTTTTAATATTAACATAAAACAATTAGAAAGGTAAATATGCTGCTAGGTTTTATACAAAGCATTCTAAAGCAAAGTTAAAACTAGGAATGGAAGAGATTTATTATTTTTTAAACTATTGGTCTTCTTTATTAGTAGGCACAATAGGCATGACCTATATTGGGAAAACTCGTGAATTCTAAAACTGATATTAAATTGACAATTTGATGTTGTATAATTCTACCTTTAAATAGGAAAATAAATCTAATTTCAGAATAGTTGCTTTGAATTTGTTTTCCACAGTCAAGCAAATTGTTGGCTTTATAGTGGCAGAGTAAATATTATATAACTATATATTACATACACTATATATTAGGTAGATAAAATATTAGTTATATAGTGGCAGGATATAAATATCAATATAGCTTATCTCTCAATTTTGGAGTTTTCTAAATTCAGTAATTTAGTATTGAGCAAGTGTGTGTATGCACGCATGTATGTGTATACAATAGGAAAAAAGAGTAGAAGATGGATTCATAGTTTTTAGAGAGAACTTTCTAAAGTTCACTTAGACAAACGGAATCTTTAACATTGCTTTTCAAACAAAAGCAAAATAAGTATCCATTTATTTAAATAAATTATACAATCTAACATAAACACAAGAAAATTTTGTTTATGAACCTTAGAGAACAAGCCCAAGAAATTGTGTTTAGGTTAAATGGTAAAAGATCATGTAGGATCTCAGAACTCTTATCCCAAAAGTGGACAAGAGAGACAGAGTTCTCCTTATTTGCCTCTCTTAACCAACTGTTACTAAAGTTTTCTCTCTAATAAAGTTGACAGTGAATTGAGTGGTAAGAGGATGTTTGTCAAATGATCCAAAAGACTTACTCATCTGATTTTCTAAAATCCAGAAATCTCCCAGAGGAATCAAAACAGAAAAGAGAGAAATTGAGTTGTAGGAGCACCCAGAAAAGTAATCAGTGGGGTGGGTCTCCATGCCCTTCCATTGGCACTCCAGTAATCCCTTATATCAACTGTGAAGCAAAAATTATATGTTACTCACTAACGTAGCAGAAATTCTCTTAATGTGGCTTATCTATGTGCTCCACATACATAAGAGGGAAGAGGAACAATGTTTCTTTGCCTTCTCCAAACCCAGGCAAAAATGTAAAATAGGTAGAATTTGTCCTTAGACTCTTTATACCTTCTTTTTGGGAAATATTTTTCTGGCTGTCCTATTTATTCGTCCTGCCCAATGTTCCCTGAACACCCCCCCCCCCGATTATATTAATCCACTCCCATCTTGTCACAAAATCAAAGCAGCCCACTCCCTTGGTGTGGCTGTCTTTGCAAAGTGTTAAGGGATAAACTGCTCAAACTTCTGAGGAAATTAGTTTACACTAATTTAAGGATGACTAATAGAGCTATACCCTTTTAGGGGTACTTGTATGTTATTATATTTATAAAATATAGCCCTATTATAGAAAATTTAAAAAAAGAACATTTTTTATTATTTTGGTGTATATCTTTTCAATTATTTTTCTGAATGTTTTACTGGTTTACTCTTGGTGTGCACATGAAAATTAGTTATTTTTAATGTAAACATGACAACCATATTCTTGGATGCTGCACACACTCCCTCTCTCTCCATATATATATATACATATATATATGTATATATATATATGTATATATATGTAAAAGAAGATATTTATTAAATTTAAAAAAATCTTTTTGAGACAGAGTCTCACTCTGTCACTTGGGCTAGAGTATAGTAGCATCGTCATAGCTCACTGCAACCTCAAACTCCTGGCTCAAGCAATCCTCCTGCCTCAGCCTCCCAAGTATTTGGGACTACAGGTGCACGCCCCCCCAGCCAGATAGTTTTTTCTATTTTTAGTAGAGAGGGGGTCTCGCTGTTCTTCAGGCCGGTCTTGAACTCCTGTGCTCAAGTGATCCTCCTGCCTTGACCTACAAGAGTGCTAGGGGCATGAGCCCCTGTATCTGGCCTATATTTATTAAATTATTTTTTAAAGAATAAAAGATCAAAGCTTGGGTGATATAAAAAGTAAAATATAAGAGTTCATAATTTATGTTTGGAGTTAGGGGAGAGATATTTTGGTCGAGAGGAATTACTAAGTAGATTGGCCAGCTTTTGGTAGGAGTCTGACCCCTAAGGACAGCTCCCTTAAATTTTTCTGGTTTTCAGTTCCATAGCTTCCATCTCTTTTGAAATAACATACTTTGAGACAGTAAGACTTTTTAAAAGCATGGTTTTTAAGGAAGTATCTAGGGAGGCATTAGGTGTACAGTTTGAATTTGGGGACTGCCTAAGAAACGTGTTGTTTTCATTCTTTAACTGTTGATATTGCAAATTTTAGTCCTTATAAATTTAAAATCTACTTCTAAGAAACCTAACTTACCAATCTGATCTTTTAATATTTAGGATTGTTCGGATAAATTTGAGGATTTAAATGTGACTTCATTTAATCATCTTAAAAAAGTAAAATCAAGAACAAGGCTTTTAGGAAAGAGCCCAGATGATAGCCGTAATCATACAAAACGCTCTGCAAGACCATATACTGCACCGGAGGTTAAGAAACGACAAGAAAACTGCACTGGAAAATTTTCAAGTCCTCGAATGGTTTCAGCAGGCTTACTTCATATAAATGATACAACTCCAGATTATGAAATGCGTAAAATGCAGCCAAAAAAAAGATTAAAACAGGATATTGAAACATGTTGGCTCATTTGTGATATTATCCAAATGTTAAACAGGTCACACTGATACGCGAGGCCAACCATCAGAGCATCATTTCACCATTAACAAAATGGTTTGGAGATCTCTCTTTTTGTGTGATAGAAGTCAGCAACCAGACTTCATCTTGTTAGAACCATTTTGTTTTGATTAAAATGAAAAATAAACACACTCGATATAAATGTGTTTTTGTTTATGAACCTTAGAGAACAAGCCCAGAAATACATATGCAGTTTATATTCATTAGCAAAGTTTTGTTTCTCAGCTTTTACCTTTTTCACTATATCACTCCAATTCATATTTCTCTGGCTTCTCCAACCTTTGTCACACTCTGCATTATCCCTGTCTACCCAGTCTCCAGGTTCTCTATTTGTAGTTATCTATGTTTAGCGTTTTTGTTTTTGTTTTCTTTTTAGAAACAGGGTCTCACTCTGTTGCCCAGGCTAGAGTGCAGTGGGGTTCCCGAAGCTCACTGTAGCCTCAAACTCCTAGGCTCAAGTGATCCTCTTGCCTTGGCCTCCCAGAGCTCTGGGATTACAGGTGTCAGCCATGGAGCCTGGCCTGTTTAGCCTTTTGTTATAAATATATTTTTACTCTTCCGCTCTAGTTATATTTCTAGATTTAACAGTCTGCAATCCCCTAGGCCTTATGGAAATTTTATTAATTTTAACATCATCTGCTATTGCATCTTTTTACACAATAATAATAAATAACATCTTTAATATTAATTACTGAAGCATCTCCTACACTGTAGTGACTTTCTAAATTACTCAAAAAACTGTGAAAAAGGTTTCTTTAGTAACACCAAACTCGGGAAACTGCATAAAATTATAGAAATTGCATAAAATATAACCTAGCTAGCTAAATCAACATAGGATTTAAACCAGAGATTTCTGAGAATTGGTTCTGTTTATATAAAGTACAGTATTTGATTCTCAAATCCTTTTGCCTCATTAAATTTTTCATGGCAATATTGCGACAAGCAAAGAATTAAAAATTTCCTATCATGGAAATCTCTCAAATTTTCTTTCCAAAAGTTTTTTAACTCATATACTTCAAAGAAGAATTCCTTATTTATTAAACATCTACAATATGCTAGACACTTTTGCTAAACATTAGGAATATACTTAGTGAATAAAACAATATTCTCAAAGAGTACACAATCTATAACAGAAGTAATTAGAATTGTGTAAGTGCTGTTTAGGGAGTACTATAGAAGCTCATAGGAGGGCATTTTTAGCTAAAGTGACTGTGCTAGTTTGAGTCCTTCAAAAAGTAGACACCAAAATGAGATTAGACACATGTGGTAGTTCGAATGGTCCCCAAATGTGTCCACATCCTAATCCCAGGAACCTGTGAATGTTACCTTATGTGATGAAACAGTATTTTGCAACTGTGATTGAATTAAGGATCTTGAGGTAAGGAGATTATCCTGGGTTATCTAGAAGGGCATAATGTAATCACAAGGGTCAGAGTCAGAGGAGACATGAGCAGGAGACAGAGAAGCAGAGGTTGGAGTAATGCTGTGCCAAGAGGCACAGGAAGGCAGGAAGCCTCTAAAATCTGTAAATCAGATTCTCCCCTACATTCTCCAGAAGGAACATAGCCCTGCCAACCCATTTTAAACTTCTGACCTCCAGAAGTACAAGATAATAAACTTATGTTGTTTTAAGCCACTAAATTTGTGGTAATTTGTTTCAGCAGTGATAGGAAATTAATACTACATGCAAAAGATTTTGGGGGGGAGAAAATCCTGTGAGGGAAAATGGGAAGGGAGTTGGAGATGGCTTGGAGAGCTGTCAACCATGATGTAGGGCTGACCACTGTGGAAAAGAGGGAGGAAGAAAAGAAAGTGGAATAGGAATGTCTTAGGCTGCTATACCATTCTAAGTAAATTACAGCAGGGCTGATGGGGAGTGCTCCATCCTAAGCCATTAATCACAAAAGGCCATTGTCTCCCAGAAATGGGCCCGACTTGCTATCCCTGCTGCCAAGGGTAGGGACTAGGACAAGGGTGAGGTAGGCATGGTAGGCAGAATAATGTCCCCACTTCTCCCAAAGATGCCTACATCCTATGCCCCAGAACCTGTGAAAACGTTAGGTTACATGGCTATGAGGAATTAAGGTTGTTCTCAACTGACTACAGATGGGGAGATTACCCTAGTTTATCTGGCTGTGCCTGATGTAATCACAAGGCTCGGTGAAAAATAAAAGAGGGAATTGGAAGAGAGAACCAGAGAAATGGCAGCGTGAGGACTCAGTCTAACATTGCTGACTTTGAAGGTGGATAAAGAGGGTCACGAGCCAAGGAGCGTGAATAACCCCTGATGGATTGGAAGGCCAGGGAAATGGATTCCCCTCTAGAGTCTCCAAAAGGAAAACACCCCTGCCAACACTTTGATTTTAGCCCAGTGAGAACCATTTTGAATATCTGAACTAGAAATGCAAAATAATAAGTTTGTGTTAAGCCACTTAATTTGTGGCAATTTGTTACAGCAGCCATAGAAAACTAGCATGGCAAGCAGGGTGCCTAAGGTACAAAATTTAAGAAAGCACTCACTCAAAGGGTGAGGCTATCAGTCAATCACAATACCCACCGTGGGGGTTAATTTTAGTCAACTGTACTGGGCCACAGTTGACCCAGATACTTGGTCAAACATTAGCGAGTGTTTCTGTGAGGGTGTTTCTGGATGAGACTAACGTAAATCGGTAGGCTGGGTAAAGCAGATTGCCCTCCCAAATGTGGGTGGGCCTCATCCGATCAGTTGAAGATATGAAAAGAACAAAACGCTAAACCTTCCCCAAGAAAGAGAATTCCTCCTGCCTACCTTTGCACTGGGACACTGGCTTTTCCCTGCCTTTTGACTCAAAGTGAAATGTAGACTTTTCCTGGATCTCGAGCCTGATAGCCCGTGGACTACAACTACACTTTCAGCTCTCCTGGGTCTCCAGCTTGCTGACTCACCTGGCAGGTCTTCAGACTTATCAGCCTCCACAATATCATGAGCCAATTCCTGATAATAAATCTGTTTGTATTAGATTCATATATGCACGTGCACATACATTCTATTGGTTGTTTCTCTGGAGCACCCTAATACACCCACAGTAGGAAATCTGAGAAGCACCATTTCCTGGCCTCCATGGTCCACACCTTTTGCACCACACATATTCAGGAGAACCTCTAAGGTCCCTGTGGGCCTCTCTCGCTGAGGGGAAATTCAGAAGGGGGAGGTGAGTGGGATGAACACAGCCTCCACCACCGCACCTGCTCTCAGGGCCTCATCCTCTCCCTCCTCCACTGTCCATTCCAAATTCTTTCACCTTCAGCTTTCAGCTTGGTGGGTCTTGGTGCCTTAAATGCTGGGGTAAGCCAAACATTCATTCTTGAGGGGGTCTAGCCACAAAAAATAAAAAGAATTGTTTAAAATTGCCTATTTGTGTATTGTCTTTTTGGTTTTAATTTTTTAGTCAAGATAATAATTTTAAGATAATTTTTAATGTATTGTAAATAAGATTGTATAGATTAAGAAAATCAACTGAGGTCCCAATTTACCACAGCTCAAACTACATACTCTTTTTGAGACACAGCATCTCTCTTTTGCTAGTAAGGAAATACCATTAATTAAGACCTCTATGTCCTCATATGTTATCCCCCCTACAGGAGCAGTAACCATATCACGGGCCAGAAGGCCTTCTGCCTCCATTGACTCAAATACCTGGTTGTGTCCAATTCACTAGGTTATGTAAATAAATCTGTTTGAGAAAGGACTTTTCTTGGCAGAACTAATTAGAATCTGTATTTTAGCTTTCTCAAGCAACACAAAATAAAAGCATAAACTCAATTCAATAAATCTTTATTGAGCTCCCACAGGGTGCATGAATTTAGGATCTATAATTTACATAGGTAGAAAAGTGTTACTTTAGCCCCTCCTTTTTTTAAGAAAAAAGGCAAATTACAACTTCTCTATATATTTCAAGTGAATCATTTAATGAGGCTTGGTTTGCTGTTACCATAAGTATTAACAGAAGAAAAAGGGAAAGTATAAACATTTTCCCTTCTACCAAAAAAGAGTCTGGTGCCAGGATAAACTAGCCCACTGTTTGAATAATAGCTGATCAAATAGGCTAGAGAATCTGGAAGAAAAAGATGTACTTGGAAGTACTGTCCTCTGACGGCTCATCCCAAGAGGACAGCAAAACGCTAAAAATATTAACTGGCTCAAAAATTATATTGAGAGATCAAGAGAGGTGTTAGTCACATCTCGGGGGAAAAAAAAGTCAAGAACAGATAACATTAACTGTTGCTAGATCAATAAATCTAATGTTTCCCTGGAGTTCTGATAGCACTCTGAGCTAAATGGAGGGGCTATAAACTCATGCCCCTTTAAACAGAGTGGTTTTAGATAATTCTCCAGTGCACCAACTGTATTTTCAAGTATAATTCTGGTATCTGTACCTAACAATACAGCAGAAAACGCAGCAAGGAGAAAGTGTCAAGTATATAGGACATAAAATGATTTGGCAGCCCTAGAATTCCCAGACTGAGTCTTTTTCATCAGGAAAATCGCATTCTGGTTCAGTCCAAGGTAACACTGGAGGCAGTGATACTGATGGCTTGTTATAAGCAGGAGGCAACAGTGAGAGTATTGAATCCTGGCTTTCTTCTTTCATCTGTTAAAGAAACTCAAAATAAGGCTGTTGGTACATAAATTCAATGCATCAGTTTTGTCTGCGATAAATAATTTTTAAAGAAATCATGTTAAAAGTGTTTAAGATTGTTTTTGGCTATTTTCCCTAAAAATGCCTTTCATTATGGTCATCTGAAAACAGGAAGAGCCAAATGAACTGACTTTTATCAGAATTATTTTGTTCTTTCACCATTTCTAGTCAATATAGAAAATGTCTCTAAATTAATCAACATACACTGAGCATATATAGTAACATGACGATAGTCGTATTTGTCTTTATTCATTTTGTTTTACAGAATGAAAATATTTTAGAGAGTTTATAATTAGACTACTAGAAAAGTTTTTTTTGTTTTTCACTTTATTTTGTAAGAAAGTTTTAGTAAGAATCTTGGTAACCAAAGTATCCCATCAAGCCAACAAAATGAAGTGACTTTTTAATCGTACTTAAAAACATCTAGACAACAGATGATAGATCTGCTCACCTGTTTGAAGAACACATGAGACAATAAACTGCTTGCTGAGGGCCTGAAATTTTTTTTAAAAAGTTATAAAAAAGAATCTCATATTAGAATGTAGGTTTTAGGTATATAAATATATTAGAAATTAGGTTTAGAGCTATAAATCCCAGTATTAAAAAATTAAAAAGAATATATGTCAGAAGCCCAATTCTTAGCCCCCACCTTGACTAATGGGAAGAATTAATTCTAGAGGTATCTTTCAAATAACTCAAACTTAACATTTACTGGACACATTCTATTTATAAGGAACTACGCTAGGCAATAAGGGGCTAAAAAATAAATAAGTTATACACATCTTGTTTCCAAAATACTAATGGTAAAATATTGTTACCTATGACAATAACTTGTAGTAGTATGATAGCAGCAACTTACATTTTTATACTACTTGGAAGTTTCCAAAATGTCTTAACATAGAGGCAGTTATTAATGTCCAGAAAGAGTAACTGATTTTTACAAGGTGACTTGGCTAGGAAATGGCACAGCTCAGACTGGAGCCCATCTCTTCTGACTTTGAATCCAGGATTCTTCCCATTAGCTTATTGCCTCTACTTGTTCTTAGCATTGATATTTTCTAGATTAGACTGTAATTTTTGATCAAAATATTGATAAAAGACTTGAATTTTATGGGAAAGGCAGTCTCACAAAAATCATACCTTTTCTCAGGATCTTGTTGCAAACAGAGCTGTACCAAGCTAAAGAAGGCAGGAGAGAAGGTTTTTGAGGATGGCGTATGTAATCGGTCACTATTTACTGTGTGAGTTCCACTGGAGACAAGTACACTTTCCCCAATCCCAGAGTCTACACCCGATCGGGAACTTTTCATTCTGGATTCTGATTGAGGGAAAATACTGATATCCAATGGGCTGTAAGGAGGACCTTTCAGTTTCTGTAACAGCATCTAAAAGAAAGAAAAATTTCCTTTAACCCCTTTTAGGCAAAACATTAAAATAACAGTAATAACAATAAAGCTCCTAAGAGTCTACAGCAAACATGTTTAACAGAAATTATACAGAACGTAAGAGAGCTTATGAAAGGCAAGTAGTTCAGGGATTTCAGTGGCCCTTACCTGAGTACTGTGCATGTTCTGGAACGGTACCTTCCCACTGGCTAATTCACATGCTGTAATGCCAACACTGTAAATATCTGACTTCACATTATACCCATGTAAATCCTGTAGAACACAATTAATTTGAAGTCCTTTAGTGCAAATAACTTAACAAAAAGTTACATACATGTGCTCTTTTGATAAAGCATGGTAAACAATAATGGGAAAAAAACCTATAAGCAAGAAATCAAGGTATACCTGATATATAGTATATACTTTTAAATTCCTAACATAATTTTGACAAGAATGAGGAAAAAAAAGTCTTGCAGTAGGCCATTCACCAATCCAAATATTAAGGATACAAATATCTTTTAGTCAAACTCAGAAGACACAGACAACCCAATGAAACGGCCACACCTGACCTGTCTCAGTAGTTCTGGACTCAGCCACGGCTGCACTGATGTGCTGAACTGTGGGAAATCATACACAGCCCTATGCCTCTCTCCGTGCTTAATCAAACTATGCAGATGGGAAAGGCCAGACAGGGTCACCAGGCCATCACCAGAAATGAGGATATGGCTGGCTTTAAAATTCCTAGAACAAAAAGAAACAATCCTAAGTACTAGGAAACTGGCCGATGAAGAAAGAGTAAAAATCTGGTCAGAACAAATCCAAGTATTCTCTTGGAAATTGAATACACTTTATAGAAGAGCAGTATATGATATATACTACTATATATACAGGAAATGTTCAGGGAATTAGGAATTCTTCCAGCTACTTAATATAGCACTAGAATAAGGAAAGATATAAATGATAGCTACATATTTGGAATTGACAATATTTTTTTCAAACAAGGAATGGAATCAAATTATTAATTTCACTATTTTAGGATGCTATTATAAAACACCTAAGGAAAATCTAAAAACATCAATTATAACATTTGAAGCATAAGGTCATAATTTAAAGTTAAGTGCAGGCCAGGCACAGTGGCTTATGTTTGTAATCCCAGAGCTTTGGGAAGCTGAGGCAGGAGGATCACTTGAGGCCAGGAGTTCAAGACCAGCCTGGGCAACACAGCAAGATCCCTCTATAAAAAACAGAAAAATTAGCCAGGCATGATGGTGCATACCGGTAGACCCAGCTACTCAGTAGGCTGAGGCAGGAGGAGTGCTTGAGCCCAGGAGTTGAAGGTTAGAGTGAGCTATGATGATGCCACTGCACTTTAGCCTGGGTGACAGAGCAAGACCCTGTCTCAAAACTAAAATAAAATAAATAAAATAAAAAACTTTCACAGTTTAACATCATTTATAAACATGACATATAATAATTTCCTTTAACTGTCAGATAAATTATAAAAGTGCATTGTTTTGTCATCTAAAACACTGAATTTGGAAACTAACAAAGTAGGATGGCCAATAGTCTGATAGGTGTAATAAAACCTCAATTAATTGGAATACAGCGTGTTAGAATCCTTAGTTAACAAGAATGCTGCTAAAAAAACAACAAATAGTACAAAATGCTTTAAGGGGTTTGAAACAAACAATAAGAAAGCAAATTTATTTAAAAGTAACTTAATTAAAAAGCAAAACAAAGTCCCAGTATATCTCAGAACAGCACTGTTTTTAGCATTCAGTCAATTATTTTTGCATCTACTGTTTGATAACAAGAGAACTGATATTTAGTATGATCATCTGAAGGTGCTGCAAAATATTTAAGAAATCAAAGAAACGTTTAATTATAAGTTGTACATGACATAAATGTGATATAAGCTAAAAGCAGATAAAGAAGCTCTTTGTTTGCTTTGAAAAAAACCTCAAAAACCAAAAAAACCCCAGTCAACTAGGATCCCACTCCTTACAGTTTATCCCCCAAACATATAGGTTCTAATGTCCCTCTTCAGATTGAGACTGTGAGCTCCATGAGGGCAGGCGCTCAGACCACGTTCAGGTGGTCAGGACATGTTTGGTAAACGGTTGTAAGATGTAAGCCTCCACTGCATCTATTAGCCCCTTCCTCCCTCAAATTTCATTTATAAGTTTCCTATCCCTACTTTCTAACACTTAACTGCTCTTCCTAAAAGCTACCTAACAAATTTCTTCCATTAAATTTCTTTTATTTTGTAAAATACAAATAAGTAAATACCTATGAATACAGCCATTTTGATGCAGATAGTTCAACCCTCTCACTGCTCCAAAGAGAATATTTCTTATTAAAGTTTCACTCATTCCTTCAGGAAAGTAGGTCCTCAAGAGCTGACTTGCTGAACCTGAAAGAAAATCCTGAAATCCTTAGATGAACGCTGAAAGTGATTTTACTCCCAGTTACATTTTAATGTTCTTTTCAACCATGAATACAAAGACATCTGTCACTTGGAGTCTAACCCTTTTCCATGCAAATGTGATTTTCCTTCCAGAATCTTTAAAAGATTTTTTTCTAATGCTACTCTAGAGATTAGAAAAGAGAATTAAAACAATTTTTCAATATTATTGGATAAAAATACATACTGTATATTTTTTAATCCAGAAGTAATTCACAAAAGCTGTCCTAAAAATCAAAGCTCTAGAATCCATTCATTTATTTATTCAACACACTTATTGAACACTACTTTGTGCTAAGTACTATGTGAGCACCCGGGGACACCAAAATGAAAAATATATGAATGATCCTTGACCTGAAGAAGCACAAGTCCAGTGAGGGAGATGGGCACACACAAAGATGTTCACAACACAGTGAAATAAGTTCACAATGCATTGAAGCAGCGACAGGGATTGTGTGCATAAGTGGGAAAATGACTTCTTCCTGCAAAGTAACAGTTGCTCTCCATTCAGAGAGGGGAGTGAAACTTAAAAGAAGAATCAGCTTGTGCAAAGGCATGGAAATCTTGGAGAAGCAATGGTGGTGTCATTGATCATCAAACCCATTCTACTTTTTCATAAACACAAAAATTCAACATGAACCAGATATAGAAATACATCATGAAATCTAGAATCAGCTGTTAGATTTACAAATTAAAAGTAGTGTATCATAAATCTAAGATCCTAATTATCTTTATAAGTATGGTATGTACACTAAATGATGAGTTATTTGTTAAAAACCAGTTTTCTTACCATAGGCCATAAATGGAGAAATAACCCAAAGCCAGCTGCCAACAGTGAAAACTGTCCAGTAAGTTGTAATATTGGTATGCTGGAAAAAGTGGGATAGAATCACCGCTTTCTAGGATAAACACACAAGAGACAAGACATTTACAATCTTTTTTTCCTTATGATGAAGATAGCAGTAGTGGTAGCTAATACTCAAGGAAGCTTGTTAGCACTAAGCACTGTTCTTAGTGCTTTTACCTCTTTAAATCTCACAAAACACTCCATGAAGTATGTGATATTATGATTCCCACTTTACAGAAGACACTTAGGGATAAGTTAGAAAACGTGTCCAAAAGCACATAATCAGTAAAAAGAAGTGGAAGTGGAATATGAACTTAGAATGTCTGACTCCAGAGGTCATTATAGAAACATTTAAAAACACATAAAAATATGAAAATAAAAGTTTCTTCTAACACCATATCATGGAGAGAACCAGAGTGAACATTTCAGTGCAGTTTCTCCCAGTCTTATTTTTCTGTGCAATATACATAAGTATTTTAAAAATTGGGACACTATTAAAACAAAATCCTTTCATCCTTTATATCAAAAATGATTAGTGATAATGAAAATGGTATTATACCTGAAATGCAATTCTGTCAAAGTTTACCAATTCAGAAATTAATTTTGCTTAACTGGATGGAAAGGAAACTGTTTGCTTTTGATTTTTTTTATTTCCCTATATGACTATTTGTGATTGGACTGACTAGGGGTGTTATAAATTTCCCGACTAGTATTTTGAATATGATACTCATTTGAAGGAACAGCAGTTACCAAATCTTGAATATATTTGTTCTTTCATGTAATGGATCTGGCTTCCAAGTATTCTTTCCAATTCTGTAACTGCATGCTAATTAGAACTTAATTCACCTTTCCCTAACAGGAAGAACTATTAATTTGGGGAAAAACATTTTTATAGATGTAACCTCAAACAGACATTACATTACATACAGTTGTCCCTTGGTATCCATGGAGGATTGGTTCCAGGACCCCCCAAGGATACCAAAATCCAAGAATGCTCAAGCCCCTTATATAAAATGGTATAGTCTTTGTACATAACCTATACACATCCTCTTACATGCTTTAAATCATCTCTAGGTTACTTATAATACCTAATACAATACAAATGCTATGTAAACAGTTGTTATACTAATTTTAGTTTATATTCTTGTATTGTTATGTATATATATATTTTAAATACTTCCTATTAGTGGTTGGTTGAATCCATAGCTGTGGAACTCGTAGCTACAAAGGGCCAACTGTGTATCTTTTTCTTCATATGGTTACCTGCAAAGCTTTCAGGCGTTCTTCATTGCAGTTTTCCAGATTTGTAATTTTTATAGTTACCAGTGTTCCTGTAGGAGTATGCCGTGCGAGATGGACAGAAGTCAAGTTGTCAAATCCTCTTCCTATAATCAGACATAAAATTCAAGTTAGCAACCAAAGATGAAGAAAACTGACAATTTGGACTTCATCAAAATTGCTCTTCAAAAACTGTTAAAAAAAAGCAAACTATTGATTGAAAGTATTAACAATATTTATATCTGTCAAGACTTCCATCCAGAATATATAAAGAACTCTTACTATTGTATAATAAGATATAAGCAATCCAATAAAAAAAAGGCAGAGGATTAAATAGGCAATCCACAAAATAAGATATAGGAACAGTTAATAAAGATGCTCAAGATAGATGCAAATTAAAACAACACACTATCACATAATAACTAAAATTGTGACTTGACAAATTGTGACATATTCAAACAATGGAATGTTATTCAGCGATCCCCTACCCCAACTCCCAGTCCCTGGCAACCACTGATCTGATTTTTGTCATACAAATGGTATCAAAAAAATATAGTCTTTTGTGGTTAGCTTCTTTCACTTAGCATAATTTTTTTGAGATTCATCCATGTTGTTGTATCTATCAGTAGTTAATTTCTATTGCCAAATAATAATCCATAATATGGATATACCACAATTCATTTATCCATTCATAACGTTGATGGATAATTGGGTTGTTGTCAGTTTTTGGCCACCATAAATAAAGCTTCCAAAAACATTCCTGTATAGGTCTTTAAGTAGGCATATGTTTTCATTTTTCTTTAGCAAATATGTGAGAGTGAGATTGCTGGGTCATGTGGTATGGGTATGTTTAACCATACAAGAAGCTGCCAAACTGCTCCCAAAAGTGGCTGAACCATTTTGCATTCCCATAAACAATGTAAGAGAGCTGCAGTTGCTTGACATACTGTCCAGCATTTGGTATTGTCAGTTTTTTAAACATAAAACACCTACTCCAGAGCGGCACCTATTAATAGGTATCTTTCTTCTTTCCATAGTCACCAAATTTTGTCAGTTTTATCTTTCAAATGAAGTTAATCTCAAATTCACCTTCTCCTCCTCAGTGTCAGTGTCACTACTTTAGTTCTAGTCCTGTCCTCCCTCTCCCTGGATATATGTAGTGACTTCCTTACTATGCCCTGCATTATCAACCAGGGCACACACCAGAATTACCAAAGGAACTACTTCAAAATACTTATGCCTAGGCCCCATTCCTATGAAATTTTGATTAAGTAGCTCCATGATGGAATATAGGCACTGCAGTTTTTAAAAAGACACAGGTAATAAAGGTGATACTTCTGGTTGTGAATCACTAATCTACTATATCTTCCAGACTGCTGCCAGAATTGTTCTAAATTTGGCATTTTTATCAATAGGAAGGTCCCACAGGGCAGCAGCTGAAAGCTTAGACCTTACAGTCAAGAAAGTCTGGTTTCAAAGCATAAGCTGAATGAGTGTCTCAGAGCCTCAGTATCCTCATCTGCAAAATGGAAGTGGTAAAGGGTTAAATGAAAAAAATACATATTAATTGTTCAGCATAAAGCCTATTAGATGCTATTAATACCACCATCAAACAATAATCCATGACACGGCTATACCACAATTTATCCATTCATAAAGCTGATGGATATTCCACAATGTCTCTCCAGCATAAGGATAATAAATCCCAAACTTCTGTCTTAAATCATTAGAGCAATAAAGTAGATAAGGAGTGGGAGCCAACAGAGGCAAATACACCATACAAAGTCCTTCACAATGTGTTCCAAACCTAGCTTTCCAGATTTATCTCCTATCACTGCCTACTCTCCTCTTAGCCCCACTTGAAGTCACAGAGGAACTATACGGTATTCTCCCTCTAACCATCCTTCCTCAGTCATTTACTGATGTAAACATTTTTTACCTTTCTGGATTGGCACTTCCTTTCTAATTTTGGAGAATTTGCCACCACGTGCTGTTTTAAGAAAAGGTCAGGTCCTTATTCTGCATTGGTCTCCTTGACCCTAGCATGTGATCTAAGATTGGCCAATTAGAAGATAGATTGAGTGACATAAAGGAGCAGGGGCAGTCAGAACTCCCTGTAATGGGTCCAATGTCTGGTGGCAGGAGGCCCCTACCAGGTAGGACACTAACTGGGCTGCTCCTATTCCACAGTTCTGGTTCCAGTCACCAGTCACTCAGCTTCTCTTCGTTTCTTCCAAACTCATTTCTCTAGCCAATAACTTTGTGAGTTAGCAATATTGTTCAAAAGTTCTTTTTTGCTTTAGTCAACCAGGATTGTCTTCTGTTGTTTGTAACAAAAACTCTGATGAGAATATTCGGAAACTTTTCTTCATTCTTCAAAATTTAGCCCGTTTTTGCCAACTTTCTTGACTCCCAAAGGTGGTTGGTTGGATGCTCCATCTTCTCAGTTCCCATGACACTTAGCACACATCTTTACTAGAGTAACCTCTGGTGCATAAAACAAAGCTATCTTATGTGTTCATCTTCCCGGAGAGCATGTGAACTCCTCAGGTGTTTTACATGGCTTTGTATCCCTAGCATCTAACATAGTAACTGTTTTGTAGTATTTAATAGATGTTTCTGAATATTCAGAGCAAATGTTTCACATATATAAAGCTATAAATAGTAACCCATCCTGTTCCACACTTAAAAACCTTTCTACTACAAATGGGGTTTTAGGTAAAATTTTAAATTAAAAAGTAATTTGGTTAAAGTACTATAACTGAAAAGATTTACATGATTTGATTTTACTTCATACCCCATATAAATTATACTCATAAAATCAGAAGCTTTCCACAATACAGACACAAATAATAAATATTTAGAGTCTTCCACCTCTAATTATACTTTGGTAGAAAAGTAAAAACTCTAAACAGTAATCCTGAAAACAATCTGGACCATTATTTTAAGACAGACATAAAATTAATTAAATCCATTTGATTGACACAATTTGTATTTATTTTTATGCTGTAGGTGACAATAGCAAAACAGTTGCCTACAAAATAATCTTTTGTCATCAATTTCATTTCTAGTAATGAAGGGTCAATTATGTGAAATCCGGAATTATTACCTATTTCCACTTGGAGCTCATAGTGAGAAACATTGGTGGAACATATCACTTCACTAGCTCTAGTGGATGGAGGTGACCAGGAAACGGTTGGTTCATCAACCTGCATTTTTTTTAAAAGATAGAAACAAAATAGGTATAAACCATTTTGGCCTCTCACCCCAATATAAAATACTGATATTGTATTTCAAACACATAGATGTGTGTTAGTCTGAAAATGGCTGGGGCTGTTTTAAGATCTAAAAGGAATTTACCAATTGCTAAGTGATGCTAGTTAGAAAGCTATCAGCCTATACAGGATGAAAGGGCAGGAAAAGCAGACTTATAGATAGCAAAGAATACTTTGCAGTGCAATGTCCAGTAAAATTTTTATGATTTTCTAAGAATGGCTGCTAATTCTTTAGGGTAGCTAGTAAATGTGTTGAGGGAAGATTGCAGGGACCTGTGAGGGATACTCTATGCTTGTGCTCTTGCTTCAGGTGGTTGCCAGCTGTGTCCATTTCTCATACAGGGGACATGTTCTGCTAGTGGAGGTGTTAACAGTAACAGTCAAGGAATAATTTCTACACTGCAGCCTAATAAAATTGCTGTTGAAGTGTTTTTTTAATAAGATGGAATGAATCAGAAAGTCAGTCAGAAAGAAAACTAAACCTAAGGAGATAGGAGAATAGGGTATAGACCTCCTGAGTGAATGACTATGTACTGAAATGAGGTCTTATGGGGAGCTTTGGAGTGAGAGTCTTAGGTTTGCACCTGAATATAGTGGTAGTAAAATAGCATGCATGCATGAGTAAGAAGAGGGTAATGTACTGGCTTCATATGATAGTCATGAGGGTCTCTCAAAGCGCACTAGCACCCCAAAGGACACTTAGGAGCTTTTATAGGTATCAGAAGGTGGCAGGAATCTTGTTACTGCCTCCAAGGTGGAGAGAAGGAGGAAGGGGGAAAAATGACATTACTAGGTGTTAGGAATTATGCTTAACTACTTTTCACGTCCTTGACTCTTTTTAATCAGGACAAAGACATATAGAGTTTAAAACAGTGACAGAAGGGAACATATTCATTCTGTTTTATGGAATGAAGTGTTATCTGATTCTAGAATTGCAAATAAAGCCAGTGAAGACCTTTAAACTGAAAAAAAAGAAAAAGAAATAGTGACAAAAGGATTATATATTCCCTAAGCTTTTAAGAGAGCAGAAAAAAAATAATTGTAAGTCCACGGCTAAGGATGAATAAACGTGAATATTGTTCAAGAGGAATGAAAGATTATAAAAAGAAATTCTATTATACAACTGGAAATAATCCTAATGAGAAAAGAAATCTACATAAATCAATTTAGTTTCTTTATAAAACAAGTCTTCAGATAAACTCAGATTTAAAGAACACATGTAAGAGAGAGAGTATATGACAATTTTTTACAATTTTAAAGTGGTTTTAACTTGTAAGCTGTTAGGAAGGCTAGAGACATAAACTGAGGCTACCATTCACTGCTTGAAAACACAGCATAATGTTACTGAAATCAGATCTAATCAGCCTCTATTTTGCTTCTATCTACTCCACTAGGGAAATAGTCTTCTTTAAACTAGAAGGGGCACATATGTTATAAATAAGTATTCAAAGCCCCAAACAGGTTGTTTTAAATAGGTTCAAATCTCTAGGCCAAGGGCAATTACATTTAGGATATCAAATTTATAGATATAGTAGAACTCAGATAAGAAACTAGAATGGAAATGCTCAAACATTGACCTAATTTTCAAAAAGGAGAAAACTACAAAGGGGCAAGCTTGATGCTGCTGCCTAGTAAAGTCCAAGACCAAATTATTAGACAGATGGATTATGGGCATTTAAGAAAACAACATGGCAATCACAAGAAGACAATACAGGTTTACTTGGAGTAAATCCCAAACTAACCTCACTTCTCTTTTTGATTTGATGACTAGTTAGAGAATTAGATGGAGGTATGACTACATAGTGAGTGCCAGGCGCACTGTCCGGGGTATGGACACGCTTGAGGCTCTGACTCAGGGGGATGGACGGGACATGGGCAATATATATAACCTGAGCTTTTGTACCCCCATAATAAGCTGAAATATAAAAAAAAAGAAAGCAAAAATTATGGCAGCGTCCTTGTCCTTGTTCTGTTAAACTTTTTAATGACTTCCTGAAAATTCAAATGGCCTGTTTTTAAAAAAGCATGGATTATGTATTGCTAGGCATAGTTAATTCATGAAAGAACAAATCAGGACTCACAATCATCTTGAGCAACTGAAAGAATAAGCCTAGATCAGTAAAATTTTATAGGGATAAATGCAAAATCTTACACTTAAGTTAAAAAAAAAATCAATGGCCTAAATACAAAATTGAGAATACCAGGTTTATGACCTTGAGATTTCAGTCAATAGTATGACAAGGATGGTTAAATAAAAGCACAGTATCGAGTTACATTTACAGAAGCAAAATGAGCAGACTGAACGAGACGAGTCTCACTATATTCTGAAATGATTAGTTAGTAACTGGAGTACCATGGATAATTGAGACACCACAATTTAACAGGGACAGTGCAAAATGGTGAGGTCTAGAGAAAACCAAACATCTTGGTGAAGGTTCTGGCAACACTGAAGGAATTGGGAATACTTGATCTCGAAAAGATAATATTAAGTATATAGTTGCCATTTTCAAGTAACTAGAGGACTAATGTAGAAGGGTAAATATAATTGTTCAGAGAGCAGAGCTGAGCTTAGGAGATAGAAGCTACAGGAAGCATATTTCAGTTCAGTGTAAGAAATTTGCAGTAACTGGTGCCATCCAACAGTGGGTCAGGCACCAAGCTGCTTCCTCTTATTATCCTCTCTCCACTGACATATTCAAATTGGGGCTGGATGACCACCATTGACAGTACTTTATGTACAAGGAGGTACACCCAAGAACTAGAAGTGAGGATGGAATGGTCAGCAAATGGAAGGCTAGCAAAAGAAAGGATTTGATGCCTACAAATGTCTGCTTACAGCAGAAGAAAATACTGTGATATGAATTTCAAGTACTTTTGACACCTGACATTAGTTCTCCCTTATAAATTAAACTGTTTCTAATTATGATCTGGTTTCTGATGGAACTTTACTATAAAGAAAGAGTGGACTGATGATGCAATGTAAGGGTACCGTTTCCTCTGACACTAGGAGACTGGGTTTATAAATCACTCTAATTGCTTGGTTAATGTGGGTCTGAGGCTAAAATATGGATTCACTCTAAGTTAGCTGACTAAATCCAGTTTCTGATTCCAAGAGACTGAGGAACAGACCTCGTATCATGGTTCAATAACTAAGCCAGTGAACGTGACGCTGAAGTGGTTTTGGAAAGATTCTGCCAGACTTTCACTTACGGTGAAACATATCTTTCCATTTTACTTTATTTTCTCATTATGAGGGACTTCTTTTTATTTAAATTTCTGAATTAACTCTCAGAGATGTTGTAGAGAACACTCCCTGGATAGGTTGAAAATTGGACTAGGTGGCCTTTCATGAATCACTGAAATGCTAAAATTGCATTATTTTAAAAAGCAGCATCTCAACTCAAACATCACAGCCTTTCATTTGCAAAAGTCAACTATAGAAAATGGGCTTTTCTACAGATAGAGGGCTTTCCACAGTTATAGGAGACTGTCCTCCAAACATGACATTGTACCATAAAATTTAATCCTGTCTATAGGGTCCAGGCCAAGGGAGAAAGAACTACAAGTTGCCCAAACAAAAGACAACAGATGGTGTTTTTAAGCATGACTCAGGGAGAGCCCAGAAAGGTTCTTCTAATCATCAGGCATGAGTTTCCAGCTGGTGTCAACTTACATTACACAACTGCTCCACAAAAGACTTCAGAGAGAATTTGCTTCTGCTTCCCTCACTAAGAATTTTAGTCTAACTCCAATAACAGAGATGCGAGATTTAGCTCCTTAAAATATAAAATGGCTTTGACCTGGAGCTTTGAAGGATCCAAGTAGCACCTGAGAAGTTTCCTGAGTTATAGGCCTCTCTCTCAGTAACAACATGGAGACAACAACAGTCACTTTACTTTCTACCTCAACACAACCTCAACCTGAAGGGTATTACTTGAATTAAAACTCAGGTTGGATACTACATTCTATTGTACTAAAAGGCAAGCAACTGGAAGACCTTGGGTTTTAGTGAAGAAAAAGTGAAATGACAAAAATAAAGACAGTTGAAGATAGGACTATATTAAATTATAAGCATGATTAACTGAGATTATCTTACTTTGTAGCAAATAAGGCATTTGCAAGACAGCTTCCATTTTGTAGTAAAAGCTGTAGTATAAAATATGGATTAAGGGAGAAAAAGATCCCAGAGAAATATAGCATTTTCCTTTAATATATCAGGCATTGCCTATAGAAGATAAAGATGAGTAAGACATGATGCCTACTTTTATGGGGATTACATTATAACTGGGGAGACATAGATACTAATCATCATGAGATAATATCCCAAGTACTATTTTATGGCAATGTCTAAGATATACGGGAGAATAACGGAGCAAAAGTGTAAGTGGAAAGGTTTCACAGATGTGATATTTGAACCAATTCTATATGGATGGGGAGAAATTTCAGAGGGAGAAAAGTATTTCAAGGAGAGAGGACAGAATGTGCTAAGACTCAGTAGCAAGAAATGAAACTCAAATGGCAGACATATTCTACACCATTAAGAGTCCTTATATCATGCTAGGAAGTTTGGCCTTTATCCCATAGGCTTTAGGAAGCCAGTGGAAGTTTTAAAGCTGGAAAGGGACACAAGCAGGCCTGTATTAGTAGCAGTACTGACCACTGAAATGAGTGGTGGGAGAAGACTATGGGGGTGTCTAGGAGACTAGAGGCAATGAGTCCCCTGCAACAGCCCAGATGAGAGACAATGAGTCTTGAATTCCAGCAGTGCTCATGGGAAGAAGGGGACAGATGCAAGGGCATTTCAGAAATAAACTCACTTCAGAGAAAGACTCATAAGACTTGGTGTGTAATAAATACGGGGTCAGAGGTAGAGTCAGTGTGAGGATAATCAGAAAGCTTCTAGTTAGGATGACACAGTAGATGGGTTTTCATTAGCTAAAGCAGTTGGTGAAGTTGGAGAGAAGATCAAGGTTTTACTCAAACTGAGTAGAGATGCCTTTGAAAAACCCAACCAGAAGTATTCTATAGACACTTTTGGTGGCCAAGAAAGAGTCCGGGATTGCTAGTAAAAATCTGAGAATCATCGGTTCTGCTTGATGCCAGCATCCCCTCAGGAAACCTGAGGTAACTCCAGGACAATCTGAAATCTGAGCAACTGAAGCCATAGGAATAGGTGAAACTGTTAGGGAGAGCCAGTTTAGGAAGAAGGGAAGAGGCTAATTATAGACTCTTGGAGAACAGCAAGAGGAAGAAGAAAAAGACACTGGAAAGAAAAAGAGATATAGGGAAACCAGGTGTGAATGGTATTACAGAAGGCCAAGGAGTATTAATTGTACTCAACCATTTTCTTACCAAGTATTGATGGATACTGGTTTCAGACTGTTTTTCAGGTCTGAGTGATTCAACTTGTGTTCTTGAAGTGCAGAAACAATCCTGGAAGTCAGAAATACATTAAATAAGTGAAAGATAAGTCAGAGGATAAGCAGGGGTGTTGTGCAGACACAAAACGGTCAACTGGCATGGGCAGCAGAGACAAAGGGCAGCATGCAGGAAACTGGAATTGAAGTCAGGATCCAAAGCATGGAGGTACTCAGTATGGGAGAAAAGGGAGAGTAGATGGGTGTGCAGAAGACAAACTTCATATCTGCCAGAATTTTACTTGGCACTATCTCTGATCCTTGCCCTCTCTTCTCTTCAGGTCTTAATATCAATTCATTTTAAAAGTTGGTGTTAATTTTTAACTCTTTCATTACCATTGAGGTTTTCTTCTGAATATTTAGCTAAAGATTATTCTGCTGTATTCATTATAATTTTTACTTTCATCCTCAGACATTTTTCTTAAGTGTAAGAACCATGTTTATCCACATTCAAACATGTATTGAGTGTATTTGGAACCAATTTTGTTTCTTAAGGTGACAAACATCTCTAATATCAACTCAAAGCAAATTAAGAGACTTACTTCTATTATCACAATTTACATTTTCCTTCATATTAAGCAATGGTTCTGTTCTAATATATTGCCAATAAGGAATGTAACACCTATAGGTGATTTATCACATCATCAATAAGTGGGGTTAAGCCAACTTTATACTATTTAGGGAGAAAAGGTATATCAAAAGAAAAGTATAAACACATCGTATGAGAGACTTTTGTAATATTTTCAAGCATTTCATGAACATTCATTATTATATGAACATTAACATGTAATATCAAATGAGTCTCTTAAGTTCATCCAGTCTACTTAACACTTTGTAGTCAGTTACTTAAAAGTAATCAAATTTCCTTTCTTTTAAAATACGCCAAATTTCTCACTAATCAAACCAGTCATTTTCCCAGATAGCCTATATTACTGATTATTTTCAGTTGAATTCCTACAGTCTGTATACTTTGTCAATCTATCACAATAATTTGGTACATATTCTCACTGATGTATAACTCAGCCTGAAGAACAGAAGCTAACAATGTCAAAATAGCTGTAGAATTGATTCCTCTGCAAAGTTTCTATTGGTTTTCAATGGTGAATAACATTTATAATAAAATAGGTTTGAAGATACATTATTACTGTTGTTCACATTGAAAATAATCACCAGTTAGGTCATGTATATCTTATATTTGGTATTTATTTTTTGCAGTATTTACCCTGAATTTTTCCAACAATGATTAACACCATTGTGTAAAAAAGAGTTAACATAGGCAGGCCTAGAACTGCTATCCTTAGAAAACGCCTGCTTACAAGGTTGACCCTTGGCTGGTACCTGGGAATTTGGATTTGGGGAGGGTTCCCATCATTCCCTGATAAGAATGGCTCACTATGCCTACACTGTTTGTGCAAATAATATGGTTTATGCTTTCTCTTTTTTCTGGAAGACTAGAATTTTGTTACCTATGACCAAAGGGTACCTACTTGACAATCCCCAACAAAAGCCCTGAGTGTGAGTCTCTAATGAGCTTCCCTGGTAGGCAACATTTCACATGTCTCAACTCTAGGGGAATCAAGCTCATCCTATGTGACTCCACTGAGAGAAGAGTCTTTTTTTTTTTTTTTTTTTGAGACAGAGTCTTGCTCTGTCACCTGGGCTAGAGTGAAGTGGCATCATCATAGCTCACTGCAATCTTCAACTCCTGGGCTCCAGCGATCCTCCTGCCTCAGCCTCCCAAGTAGCTGGGACTATGGGTGTACACCACAGTGCCTGGCTAATTTTTCTATTTTTAGTAGAGACTGGGTCTCGCTCTTGCTCAGGCTGGTCTTGAACTCCTGAGCTCAAGTGATCCTTCTGCTTCGGCTTCCCAGAGTGCTAGGATTAATTACAGGCATGAGCCACCACGCCCAGCCTGAGAGAAGACTCTTGAAAGTTTGAGCCTGGTTTCCTCCGAACTTTGTCCCACATACCTTTTCCCTTTGCTGATTTTGCTTTGTATCCTTTTGCTAATAAATCTTAGCTGTGAGTATGAGTATATGCTAAGTACTTTGATATGAGTATTTGCCCCCACTGGCAAATCATCAAACCTGGGGGCATTTTGGGAGAACCCTGACACAAACATCAAAATATACTGAAGCATATTAAAAGATCCATTCTCTCTAAAAAATGCCTATCACTTTTTTTGATATTAATAAAAGTTAATTTAAGACATTTTGGGCATTTTTAAAAAATTTAAATTGATCCCAATTTATTTTCAAAATAAGAGTTGTGATCCATGTTGTCAGTTTATGAAAATATAGAAAGCATTTCTATATTTTATATAAAATATTTAAAAAATAGATATTTTATACATTTTATAAAATATGGCAGACTTCTATTTCATCTTTATATAAAATTTTCATAGCCCAAGAAAGTAATCACTATTAGATATGAACACAGGTAAAACCATCCCATATTATAAAACAGAATATTCTTGCTCTCTCCTCCTAAAAAAATGTTAGCATATTCATTAGCTGCCCAGGTTATAAAATCACTACATAACCATAACTTATCCTTCAAATCATTTTTATATCCACACTGTATCAATCAGATGCTGGTGAATATAATAGCTCATGAAGAATCTATACATTAATCTCTTTCAGGCAGCACAATGATTTTATATTATCCAGAAGAAAGCTCCCTCAAAATATTTTTGAATAGAATTTCTTTATCCATTATCATAATAGTGAAGTATAATAAAAATCAGTTGGAACTTATAAAGAATCTAAAAGAAAATATTTTACATATGCTGCTCCTTTGGAAAGACCGTTTCTTAGTTCTCAAATAGAGGGTAAAACTTGAATGGGGAGGAAATCCTCCATAAATAAAAATATCAACTTTATCAGTTGTACAAATTTCTCATTTAGGAAAACAAAGTGAATATTTTGAGCCAAAAGATCCTAAAATATTTCATCACTGCTGATAAAATGTATTAATAACATAAAGTTAAAATTAACAAAGGGAACTAATAGAAATCACCCCATTAATCCACATATCACATTTTTCACAAAATCCATTGTTATGGAATAATAGATTAAGATATCCTTTTTCCAAAATTTGGAAGCCCTAAGCAACCACACAGCCCCCTGAATCTCAGAATCCTCTTCTCTCAAATGAGAGGACTATACTAAATGCCCTTTTGTATCTTCTCCAACTTACAAATTGATATAAAATTGTAAATCTTAATCCTTTAACCAAATCTGACCCACCCTCTGTTTTTGTGAATAAAGTTTTACTGGAATATTTTCATTCCTTTACATATTGCCTATGGCCACTTTCACACTACAACAGCAGAAGAGTAGTTGTAACAGAGATCATATGGCATGCAAATACTGTGGCCTTTACAGGAAGTTGTTGATCCCTGCTTTAGAAGAGGTACTCCACCGCAATGTATTTTCCAGATATATAAAGCTTCCTTTTTAAGTGGTAAAGCTTTACTTTAAAGTAATGTGTGATGTATTTTCATAAAAACTAACATTACAGTCTTCTAACTTCATAGTTCTGCCTCTCAACCTTGGCAACAGATGGGGCAGTTCGGCAGATACAAGTCTGAGACCTGGTTCAAATTCTCTGCAATCTTGGGCCAACTCAAAATGAGGATGATATCACCTGTTCTGCCAATTGCTCACAATTTTAAAGAATGAAAGAAATATATGAAAATATCTGTAAACTATAAATCATCACATAAATATACTCATCACTTTTTAAAAGATCACTGTCAATATAAAAATTCCCTATTCAAATACTATATTGTATATAAGAAAGAATGAAAGTCCTCAAGCTAATTAATCTAAAGTAGATATCATGGATCTAATATAAATAGAAAACCAGTTGGCATCCACATCTCGTATTATACATGGAACCAAATGTTTTTTGTCTGATTGTTAAGTCAAAGCACTAATTTTTAATACTATTTTGCTTGCCTTTAGTCAGATAGGAATTTATAAAAGAGATTTTTGAAAGATTTAAAGAATAAAACATAACTAACTGGATGGGAAAGCCAGATCTAAGTACAACATATGAATGAGAAAAAGTAGATACGGGATAAAGGATTAGAATAATGAATATAATAAGATAGTATAAAAGTTCTTTCTGAAAGAGACAAAAACTCAATGATAATTTAATTCATTTCTAAAAACCAGAAGTTGTGCAGGTTAAAATAATATCTGAGAGTTTTTTTTAAATCTTTAAATTTTTTTTTAAAAATTTGGTGATGTCTCACCAAGCTGGTCTCAAACTCCTGGCCTCAAGCAATCCTTCTACCTCAGGCTCCCAAACTGCTGGGATTACAGGCCTGAGCGACCACACCCAGCCAGAATATGCCTTTTGTTATGGCTCTGCATTAATGCATTAATGTCTAACTACTATGACAGCCCCAAATCAGATCTATGTTAACAAAAACTTACCAAAAGAGACATTGAATCGCTTTAGTTCACAGAAAGTGACAAAAATCCATCTATTCCAAAGATTTTTGTTTTACCTTCAAGATGCAGAAATACCCTCCTATAAAAAACAAAAGCAAAATAATTCAGATTCACATTAAAGTTCCTTGAACAACTAATTGCCATAAACCCACCTGATATTTAGGCAGCTATTCCTTGACACAAGGATTAGAGATATTCCTAAAAAGTGTCTTTAAAGACCATTTCTTTTTACTGAACACTGTTTGGGATCTGACATCACAACAAGAAAAGCAGAGTGAAAATGAAGGGAGGTTCTGAATATTTCCAAAGCCTCAATATACTTACATCTCTCCTTCCCTATCTTTTCTATTGTTTTTTTTTTTTTAAAAAGAACTGAGCAATATGGAAAACCAAATTTGGACCCAATTTTGATACCAACGGTGTCACTTATAAATAAACTCCAAGAACTTCCAATGGTTCTACCTATAAATAAACTCTGAGGAATTCCAAAGCTTTCTTATTGGATTAATTACCCATTAAGATATCTGGGATCCCTGACCAGCAAATATGGGAAAGAATCAGGATTAGTAACACACTAGGAACTAATGTGTTCTTATTGCCACACGTTTAGAAAAAAAGAGAATATTTTTAGTTTTCATGTGAAAATAACATTTTTGTAGGCTAAAATTTTTTTACCTTATGATTTTTAGTTCTCAATTTTATTCTTGAAATTTGTTGACAGATATCAGAGATATGCAGATTATAATGCAAATAATTCCTGTCCACTTTCCCTAACAGAGTATTGATCTCAATACTTTGTGAAGATTCTGCAACAGAGGTTTAAAATATTAACAGTAACTTCTTCAGATTCAAGGAATATAAAAGCACCATCAAAGGTTTCCAGATCTTTACTAATAGAAAGGGTGGCAACGTACTGTTTGCTAATGCAGGGTATTCCCTTACATCTAACCAATATCTCTTTCATCTGAATTGTGCTTCATATTTCATTTTAATGATGTTCCCAAATTTGATGAAGGCATCTACAAATATCTGAGCAAAATGAGAAAAGGAAGATTTTGTAAACCATAAATATTATAGAGCAGTATCCAATTTTACTGCTAAGGAAAGAAATGAATTTATTCAGGATGTTCACTACGAACCAAAGGTAGAGAATGGGAGGAAGAACCTGAAAGGTTATAATTATGTTGTCACCTGTCTTCATTACCATCAATTTAAGGCCCTGGAGTTTGCTGTGCTATAAAAGAGGGAAGCAATGCCTACCCTGCCTACCTTACAAGGTGATGGACATCAAATGAGACACATCTGAAAGTGCTCATAACTACCAAGCACTGGATCAATATAAAAGTGTGGGTGGATTCTCTGAAAGGTATACTCAAATATACTGATGGCAGTGCAAAATGGTTAAGGCTCATTTGGAAAGCAAGTTGGCAATGTTTCAATACCCATGAAAATATTCATACCTCCTGACCTAGTAAAATTCCCACTTCTAGTAATCTCTTCTAAGGAGATATCCAAATACATGAAGAAACTATACACACACAGAAAGTCATTACCCTGTTATTTGTCATAGCCAAGTATTCATTCCACAAGTGTTTAATGAACAGCTAGCTACCAGCTACTGGGCACTGGGGACACACATTGATAATCAAGGCAGACAAGGTCCTGACCACCTGTAGCTGACTTTCCCACAATTAGAAAAGTTAGGGATGTCAGGATTAACTGAATTTTCTGGTTATCATGATTTTGTATCCTGCTTTTTTCAGCAGCATACAAAAGTGAAAAAAGTAAAATTATTAAAATCAGCAAGTTGTTACTGATTTTATTGTCTTGAACAACAAAACAATTTGAAACTCTATTATATTATCTAATTTCAGAAAAGCTCAGAAGAAGCTGACACAATCTGTGAGAATTGTTAGTATTAAAAGAATTGTCCCAATGGAGTGGTTTAATCCCAGAGGTTTTTGCCTTAGATACACCAGACTGTTAAGAGATAATTTTACAAGACATTTTGAGGTCAAGGCAGCAGCTGCACCTTCCAAGGGCATGGGGGTGGGGGATTTGCTGCTAATTTTCTACTGCATGCTCTTTAACTAGATATGAATATAAATCCTTTTTAAAAAATCATACTTGAGACATATTTTTAAGTATATTCACAAGTACATCAGTGTAGTCCCTTGCACTTGTATCCAAAAAGCTAATTATGATAAAGCTTTATAAATAATTTTAATTTGTTCCATAATAGAATGGTTCATCCGAAGGCTTTAATCTGAAAGATTAACATTTTCTGTGGAAACCAAAGGGCACGTCTACTTACAGAACACGGGTTTTGAGTTAGGTATCCAACAGAGGCCACTGTTACAAGGAATGCAAAAAAAAAAAAAGAAAAAATACCGATTCAAGTCTCCGTTCAACTTTAAAATTACTGTAATTTTCAAAGTGATCTTGGGAACCCGTAAAATCTTAACAAAGATCATAGCGACGCACAGCTCGATAGACTTTTCCAAACTTAGTATCGTGACTCAAGCCTTCCACAAATATTTACTGAGCCCTTATGTGTCAGGCACTGTGCTGGGCCGGCGCTGTGTCCCAAATCCTGATCAAGTTTTGAGGAGAAGGGTACTTGACCCAACAAATCCACGAGGAGAAAACACAACGATGAACTTAATACTGAGGACAAAACGGCGCTTGAGCTTCGAAGCGACTTTGTAGCGAACTCGCAGAAGGTGGCAGATAGGGCCGGGGCCAAAGGGTGCCTTCTGTTTGGAAACGCGCCAGGCCCGCGAGCCCGGCCAAAGGTGAAAGCCGCGGGGAGAGGGCACCACGGGCGGCTCGGGCCCCAAGCACCTGACGGCCAACCCAGCAGGCGCCACCGTGCGGGCTGAGGACCGGCGGCCGCGCTCCTCGATGAGCCCGAGCCGCGCCGCTCGCCAAGCCGAACGCCCTGCGGCCACGGCTCCGCCAGCACCGGTTCGAGGCGGGGCGGCCCGCTCCGGCCCCGGGCTTCCCGGGGCGTGCGCCGAGCGAGCTGCACTGCCCCCGTCCCCCTCCAGCCCCCAAACCTTCCCCCCCGGCCCGCCTCCCCTCATTACCCCAGCGGCCACCACGCCAGCGACTCTCTTCAGGGTGCCAGCAGTGCGGGGCGGAGGCGGAGGCCGGAGCCGGGGAATCCTGGAGCCCGGCTCGAGGAGGGGCGAGGCGAGCGCGCTAGGCCCGCTCCCAGCGCGGGTCGCAGGAGGGCGGTGCTGCCGGGATCCGCACAGTCCGCTCGCACTTCGGCCCCAGACCCGGGACACCCGCGGGGACCGCATTCACCCAACCCGGGCCGGGTCGCCGCGGCCCCGCCCCGGGTCTGGGCAGTGAAAGGCGGGGCCGTCGGGATTGGGGCGGGGCGGTCGGGAAACCACAAGTCCCGGCAGGTAGTGCGCTGGGGCCGTGGAGGCTGTCGGGAGACTGGGTTTGATTCGAGCTTCCCCAGCTGTGCCGGGGGTTGCCATTGACCCGGCGTCGCTGCAGAACTGAGGTCGCCAAATGATGATGTTGTGAAGTCGGCTTCCCGTCCCTGCCACGCCCGGGCGGTTACTGGCAGCGGCGGCAGCTTAGGCTGCTGCTCTCGGCCGCCGCTCTCAGGCTGCCGCAGCTCCAGAGGCTTCTCTCCGAGGGAGCGCTGGCGGACGACGCAGGACGCCGGGCCACTCTGGTGAGTGACCTTCCCGCGCACGACTCGCACTTGCCCTTGCCAACTTCCCCGGAAGGCGGAGGAGGCTCTCCGCCCAGCGCTCCTCCGATCCTCGGGGGTCACGCGCAGACCACAGAGCTGGAGGCTGGGTACGGGAGGGCTGGATCCCCGCCCGGTTGTGAGAAGTGGGTTTCCCAAGTGCGGGTGCAAAGTGATAGGCGCTGGGCTCTGGCCTCACCCCAGCTGTACCTCCGAGGATTGGCAGCCTCTCATCCTTTGCCGGACAGCATCCATCTGGAGCCCCATCTTTTACGATGAGTGGCTTTAGTGCCTGGGCATTAATCCTTAAGCCTCGGTCGCCATCTGTGATGTAACCGGGAGGAGAGAGCTCTTTCTGTGTTGAATCGAGTTGGGCTTTCCTTGGAATTGATTTTGAGCCAGACGCCACATATCTTTGAAAAGAAAAACGGTTGACTTTAGTTTGAAGCCTGAATAATGGATATTGGCAGATGTCCTTTGTCGTACCAGCATAAAAATAACCTCCCAAACAATTTAAACATTTTCTGGGTCCATAATAATAGGGGTGAACTTAGTTGCTCATGCACCATTTACTTAGACCTGCTGTTTCTGCACCGGAAAAAGAAAAAAAGTAACTTTTTACCGGAAATTCATCATGAATTGCAAGTCTGAGCTACAGTGATCTCCAAATAGCATGTTAATGGTGGCAATGTGACACTTCAAAACAAATTGTGAAGGACTTCTGGTGGTGAGAAAGGGCAGGGATGAAGATACTTTATCATCGCAGCAGTTATTCCAGCTTCCTATTTTTAAAATCAAGTGATGTCCAATAAGTCAGCAAGCACATACCATGTGAAAGACAGTGTTTGGTTATCTTACAGACTTAAATTCATATAATGGAAGAGGTCAGCGAGAACCAACATTTGAATACTTGCAATCTGCTAGGCATTCCAGCTCTACATACATTAGCTCACCCAATCACTTTAGCAAACCTATTGCGCTAACCTGAAGCTTATGTAACAAGTGGGAATTTAAATTGAGATCTGCCTTGTTTCAAAGTTACAGGTCAGGTAACATATTTGCTTCACCAATTACAGTTGTTAAGGGTCAAATGGTTAAAAAGGCTTTGCCAGTGTTATTTCCGAAGACTGGTTCCTGCACACTTTGGGCATCTAAAATAAGTGCTGAGCCCCTGCTTTGTGCTTTTGAACAAGTTCTCTCTGTCTACAGTTCCCATCCCTCACAGAGCTGCTCAGTAAGACCTTAAAAACCCATTGCAAATCCATCTCAGTTTACTTATGTAAGAAATGATACAATTAGACTTTCATCACAAGGGTCTTTTCCAGTTCACAGGTTTTGAGTCTACAGTTGAAAGTATGAGCCAATGAGTGTTATTCCGTACTGCAAATAGTTAGCATCTATATTCACAAAGTAGAAAAACTTGTTTCTTAAAAATTTTATTTCCGTGCCCAAAACATGTTAAACACCAATATAAGAAATGAGACAGATGATAATATATTGTTCATGTTTATTTTGAGCTCTGATTACATCATCTGTACCAGTTTTTGAACCTCTTTAGTTACCATCCTGTTTAATTGGTAAGAAATCTGAGGCATTAAGGTAATAGTTACATTTAAATGACTTAGTAATTAGAGGAACTAAATTATTCATGGTTTACAGTCATATCTGTTCAGACCTGTAGTTTTCTTATAATAGAAAACATTTATATAGTACCGTGTTCTAGATACTCATCTAAATGTTTTACCTATGTTAACATCCTCACAACAGCACTATGAGGTGTTTTTATAGACAGGCAATTAAAGCAAAGAGAGGGTAGTAAACATACTCAAGGTCATGTAGTTACTAAGTTTAGAACTGAGTATCAAACCCGGCAAGATTAGAATCTTTAACATTTATTGAGCACCTGCTGTGTACCAAGCCCACAACTGTGGGCTTTTATTATAGTTAAGTCATTTATCTTTATGACTGCCTTATTTAGAATGGAAGTTCAGCATTTAGTGCCCAGTCACAAGATAAGTAAATGGTGGAGCCAGGATTTGAACCCTGCTTATCTTACTTCAAGGTCTATGTTCTTTCCTTCACTTCCCCTCAATAATCAAATCTTTATTAAATACCTTCTGTGGCCCAAACAGTGTGTGCCAGTGCTAGGGATATAGTCTTTGCTCTAAGGAATACAGTCTGAAGAGGGAAAGGGACATTTATGATAGCATGTTGAGCAATAGGATAGCAGCATGCAGAGAGCAGTGTAGAAGTACTATGGGAGCACAGAGAAAGGGCACTGACATCAGCCTGGAGTGGAAAGGCTTGGGCCAGTCTTGGAAAAACAAATGGAAATTATTAGCCTGGGCAGAGAAAAGGGGAAGGAGTTGTTATGGGCTGAATTGTATCTTCCCAAAATTCTTACGTTGAAGCCCTAACTCCCATAACCTCAGAATGTGACTGTATTTGGAGATAGGACTTTGGGGGTAATTAAGTTAAGGTCATTAGAGTGGGCCCTAATCCAGTCTGACAAGTGTCCTTATAAGAAGAGGAAATTTGGACACAAGAAGAGTCACCAGAGATGCACACACAGAGGAAAGACCACGTGAGGATATATCAAGGAGACCAAGGAGAAAGGTCCAGAGAAACCAAACCTGCTAACACCTTCATCTTGGACTTCTACCCTCCAGAATTGTGAGAAAATAAAATTCTGTTGTTTAAGCCACTCAGTCTGTTATTTTGTATGGAAGCCTTAGTAAACTTACAAGCAGGTATTCTAGGCAACAGGAATGACATATAAAAAGCCTTTGAGCTGTAGCAGGTGATTTAGGTTTCATGGAGAGGAGAGAAGTGTTGCAAAATGAAGCTGGAGTCTAGGCTGAGGCCAGATTAGGAAGATTTTATATGAAATACTAAGGGGTTTAAACTTTATCCTGGCCAGGCGAGGTGGCTCACGCCTGTAATCCTAGCACTCTGGGAGGCCAAGGCAGGAGGGGAGGATCACTTGAGGTTAGTAGTTCCAGACCAGTCTGAGGAAGAGCAAGACCCCATCTCTACTAAAAATAGAAAAAAATGAACTGAGCGTGGTAGTGCTCTCCTGTAGTCCCCACTGCTCAGGAGGCTGAGGCACGAGGAACCCAGGAGTTTGAGGTTGTTGTGAGCTAGGCTGACACCATGGCACTCTAGCCCCGGCAACAGAGTGAGACTCTTGTCTCAAAAAGTAAATAAATAAATAAACTTTATCCTAAGGAAGATGGAATGGAGCAGATTTGTAGCAGTGGCAAAACATTAGATTTGCATTTTAGAAAGACTAGGCCTAGACTTGTGGAGAATAGATTAAAGGCAAGGAGACCAATTAGGTGGCTGTTCAGGAAGCTGAACTAAAGATTTTCTCAGAATATTGAAATGTCAAACTAAAACAGAATCATTGTTAATATCAGGAAGACTGTAAAGGGCACAGCTAATCCTTACCGCATACATAAGAAGATTTAGAAAAAAAATTGTATATGGCTGTTCATACCTGAAGACTGGCTTTGCTTTTGACATTTTGCTTTTCCTTACATAGATTATAAGGCTTTACACAGCTATCATAGAATATTCAGTATTTTTCCATTCTAAAGAGTGATTTTATGTATTTAATAGATGCTTTTATGGTGTTTACACTGTTTTAAGCCAAATTTGACAACCTTGGAAATACTACTGTTATCTCCATTTTATACATAAAGAAACTGAAGTACAGAGAGGTTAAGTAACTTGTCCAAGGTCATATAGCTAATAAACAACAGAGTTAAGATTCAAACTCAATCCTTCTTCAAGGTCTATGTTCTTAGCCATACACTATGCTGTTGCCATATTGTTATTTATCAAGATCTTTACTTGTGAAAAAAAGGTGGGGGAGTACAAAAATAAATTGAGTATGTTTGCTGTAAGGGGTCAGCTATCATAGAATATTCAGTATTTTTCCATTCTAAAGAGTGATTTTATGTATTTAATAGATGCTTTTATGGTGTTTACACTGTTTTAAGCCAAATTTGACAACCTTGGAAATACTACTGTTATCTCCATTTTATACATAAAGAAACTGAAGTACAGAGAGGTTAAGTAACTTGTCCAAGGTCATATAGCTAATAAACAACAGAGTTAAGATTCAAACTCAATCCTTCTTCAAGGTCTATGTTCTTAGCCATACACTATGCTGTTGCCATATTGTTATTTATCAAGATCTTTACTTGTGAAAAAAAGGTGGGGGAGTACAAAAATAAATTGAGTATGTTTGCTGTAAGGGGTATATAGGTTATCAGAGGAACAACTATAATATAAAGTTTAAAAAAGGTGTTTTTAGAGAAAAGTGGAAAATGTTGGGAAGCAATACTTACTTCGAGTTGGTGTTTCTGAAAGGCTTGGTGGAAAAAGTGGCAGGAAAACCTGTGGCTGTTTTTCCCCAATCTACATTTTACATAAGATAAGGCAAATGTTAAAAGAGAAAAGAGAAGTGAAAGAAGCATCAATAATGTGGATATCCCTGGGTAGGTGGAAGAATGTCTGATCCTATCTTATCTCTGTCCTGCACTTGTGAACATAAACTTGTAATACATTTAGTGTAGAATCAGAACAGATTTTAGTATTAGGAGCTAGAAGTAGCCTGCTGACCTGAGGTTACAGTTTGCATTTGTTTTCTTGTGGGAGGCCAGCAGGGACTTTCCTTAATCAATGGTCTGTGGGGCCAGTCCTTTCTATGTGCCTGAGGCCTTTATTTCTCTTTTGCATAAGGAGTTGGGGGGAGGGGGTGCTGAGATTTTTATTTTCCTTTACACCCCTCTTCTCACCTATGCAAATGTTTTCAAACTTAAGGAGCCCATTTAAATCTTACCTCCTTTGTGAAGCCAAGCCATTTCAGCTAGAAAAGAGCTCTCCTCCCACTGACTGTCTATGGGACAGTTCTGTTGTAATACTCATTAAATATTTATTATCTGGTGGTATCTTAGTTTCTTAGATTTCTTAGCTCATTAGATATTAGATCTAATCTAGATCGTGGAGATCATTAAATCCTTTTGGATCTTAGATCGTCTTAAATCTTTAACTTCCCTTTGGGCAGAGATGGTTGTATACTACTGTTTATCTTTTGTATTTTTAGTTCAAGTAGCATTTATTGAAAACTATCTAATAAATAGCTGATTGACCAGTTAATTGAGGTCATTTTATTGACCCTTCTTTTGTAACTGGCTGCTTAATATGTAATGTTCTGACTTTATTCCTACCTTTACTACTGACTCACATAACCTTGGGAATATCCTGTTTAAGTAATTAGGCCCTATTTTATCTTAACTATGCCTTTTTTGTGACTTGTCAAAAACCTTTCTAAAGAGAAAGAACTCAAAGTTTGGCAAACATTGACAGATAAATATAGACAAGTTTCAAAGACCTTAATGATCTTTACAAAATGAATTAGTTCCACCTCTACACCAGCAGACTTTGTATGCTCATTTTCTAGCATGGATAAAGCACAATGCCAGGTACACTTGCAGGAAGTAAATTGTAATATATGTGTAAAAGAAACAAATTAGATGCTGAGTTAGAGAACAAAGGTGGGCTACTTTAGATCAAGTGGACTGATAACTTCTCCCTGAGGATGACTTGAAGTAGTTACCATATAAAGAATAACAGGGAAGTGTTATAGTCCCGTGAGCGAGAAAAGACCACGTAGTCCAAATTAGTGAGTCTTTATTAGCTGGCCAGCGACCACCCCTGTTCTGGGAAAGTCCAGACACAGAGAATGGCCCCAATCTTAAAGTGGGCAGGGGCTATATACCTTCACCACATGTGTGACAATATGCATACAGCTCAGAACATGTTGCAATAATTTTTCCATCACCTGGGGGGGATCTATGACTTGTTATAATTACAATCCATAAGCAAGCGACCTTACAGAAGCAGATAGCATCAGTTAAATCAAGGAACATTTCTCAAGCATAGTACAATTTAACTATACACACCTAATGATTGTAAACAATCAATTATTAGTTAATCGCTTTATTTTTTCCTGTTATTCATATATTTTTCTCTCAGCTCATAGGTCATGGGCCTATGAATCACACAGCAGTGAGTCTGTACACAGGATGGCTTCCCTTAAGCTCATAAAGCTATAATAAGTACTGTGCCTTCACAGGAAGAGTATTCCAGGTGCAGTGAACAACACTTATAAAGGCCCAGAGATAGGAGAGAGTGTGATGAGAAAGTGAAGGAAGTGACAAAAGCCTGTGGCTGAGTATGCTCAAGGAGGAGAGTGGTGCAAGATGAGAGAGGACACATAGGCAGGGGCCAGACTGGGGCAGACCTCATAGACTGTGATTAGAGGTGTGGATTTTATTCTAGATATTATGTGAAACTTTGAATTTTAAAAAAAGGAATTTAATTTTAAAAACATTATTCTTGCTGCCTTATAGAGAATGGAGAGGAGCAAGAGATTAAGTAAGCATGAAGCTCTGTTAGGAAGTTGGTTTATAGTCCAAGAGATGATAATAGTTTGAACTAGTTTGGTTGAAGAGGGAATGGAGAGAGTGGGTAGATTGGAGGTATGTATTGGTAGTAGACTGTACAGGATTTGTTAATGGATTGGTTGGGGCAGGGTGAGGGAAGGGAGGACTCTAGTATTCAGCGGATGATGATCAGCCTGTGGGAAATTTAAGTGGAGCTCAGGAAGAAGTCTGTCTGAAGAGCCAGATTGGGAGTTATTAACACCGAAGAGGTAGTTTAATCTGTGGTAGTGGTTGGGTGGCAAAAGGATAAATGAAAACACACACACACGCACACACACACAAGCAACAACAATAAATGTGGTCACAATCAGAACTCTGGAAAACACCAACATTTAAGGATCAAGGGAAGGAAACTGGGTGATCCAGTGAGGGGTTTGAGAATGAACATTGTGAGACGAAGGCTCCAGGAGAGCCAAGGAAGGAGAGCTGAAGTAGGGAATAGTCAACATTGTGGACCAGAGGTGACATAAGAGAACAACTAAGAAGGTGTGTTTGGATTGGTTAGCAGGACCTGTCAATGACCAAAGGGAGACTGGTTTCAGGAGAAATCTGGTCATAGTGGGTTGAGGTAAGAATGAAATGGGAAAGAGAAAATAAGAGTAAATATTCTTTGGAGAGGCTTTGGTGAGGACAGAGGGCAAGGAAACCCAAAGTCTTGGGGAAGAGAGATTTTTTTTTAATTTTATCTATTTTTAATGAAAGATTTTGAGCATGTTGAATAAGCCAAGGAAGAGGATGAAGCTGGGGATGACAGGGATAACCAGTGGAGCAAGGTTTGAAGTCAGGCATAGAGACTGTTAAGTAACTTAAATTCCATTCCTTTTTAACTGGGTGTACACGTACACATGGTAGAAAAATGAGAGGTATATGATGAAAAATAAGTTTCTCTCCCTTTCTGTCTTCCAGCCACCCCAGTTTCTTTTCTAAGAGAATTACCAATTTACACTCCCATCAACAAACGTGCAAGTGCATGGTTGAGATTATGTTTGTACTTAGTTTGGAGAGAAAGCTGGCTATAGACTACATGGATTTATCAGTGGGAGGAATGAGAATAAGAGAAATGGAGAATGCATAGAGGGGTCAGAGATGAGTGAGGAAAGATGTGGTGTGGAATTGTCTCAGAAGAGAAAGGGGCATGTAAGAGGATAATGGGAGAGCATGTCTGTGGTGTGAGGCCCGTGGTTGATGACTGAATTTGCAGCAGTGTCATTCCACATGGTTTTGTGACCTTTTCATGAGAACTTAACTGCATTATATTTAACATGCAAGTCACCTTAGAAAATGGACTGCTCAAAAATTCATCACTTTTGTAAATAGATGTTGGGGATCCAAGCACCAAAGCTCTGCCCTCTGCTCTTATTGCTTTCTAGCCATAGGCATATTGTGTCCAGTGCTTTGGGGGGTATTCAGGCCAGTGGTATAAGCCAAAACAAAGGGAAGCTTGTTGATTGAGAAAGAGCACTCTGTCTGGAGGAGAGGAGGAGGAGGAGGAGACTAGAAACCAACTAATATATCTGTCTCTGAGCTGCTACTACTGTTCCTAAAGCAAGTAATTTAACAACTTTAAAAAAAAAAACATTTCTTTTCAATCATTCTTATCTGTCTCTGCTAGTACTAGGCTAGGCCACTGAATTTGCCTTTGTTTTATTTTTAGTCACAAAATTGAAAGGCTACAGATGAGGCTTATTCAAAAAGAAGATATCTGATTCTTTCTCATTTGATATGGGGCTTATTTTAAATGCATTCATAATCAGCTGCAAATGCTCTTAGTGAAGAACGTGCTAAAACTAAGCAATGAGCCAAAGAAAGGTACAGTTTTAGCTTTCCTGTGAGACTGACAACTAGTTCTTTTTAGTTATTACAAGAAAAATGGGTACTGTATTATTGCTATAAAAATGATAAATCACCCTTTTAACACCAAACTCTTTCATGCAGAGTTTTTTATGAAGCAAATACAGTGTTTTCTTTAGAATGTTCAATCTTAGCTTGATTTTATTTTTCCAGGCATTCATTTAGTTGATGTTAGACTGAAAATGGATTAATAATCAACTTTGTTCATTAAATTACTTCTGTAATTTAGTGTATTGCCATTTTTAATCATTGAACTTATAAGGTAGTTGGCATGTATTGCAAGCCTACTATGTGTCATTTGCTGTTAGGTTTTGGACATAGGAAAATAAGATACCTTCCTTTACAGAGTGTAGTGAGGAAGAAATGACTTATCTTCTGGGATCAGCCAACAAAGGGAATTTAGTAAAACTGATTAAGAGCAAAGTCATGATGAGAAAGTTTAAGATTTCCTAGACCATTGTTTCCACATTTGTAATGCACTCTATATTTCCCTGCAGTGAGTAACAATAAAATTCTCACAAAAGAAGAGAGAAGGACTTAGCTTTTCTTGGGAGATATTAAAGAAAGGACAGAGTATATTCATAGCCAGCCTAGGAAAAAGAACACCAGGTGAGAAAAGCACTTGGCGACAGTGCCAAAGGAAGAGAAGAAAGCCAACTAAATCCCTGGTGCTGGAGGGATGAAAGAAAGAGGTACTTGGGAAATCAGCCAAGGGCAGAAAAACAGGTCCCTGGGCTGGGTCTCAGACAGACACCTTATGCCTTCTCTGATAACTGTGGTTATCTTGTTTCTTGGCCAGCAGCAGGTTAGAAAGGGTGAGGCACAGTAGCCACAGTAAAGTGTAATGGTTGATAGCCTCACAGTAAGCAAGTAAACAAAATTAGAAGTAGACTTAAAATTTCCCCAAAATTAGCAACTTGGTACCATTTGGTGTAGAGAGAAAGAGATCTCTAACTTGGATGGGTCCAGAATTCTTGTCATGACGGGCATAGGGGTGGGTTGCCTTCTATTGTCCTGTCTTGGTGAGGTCACCCAGAAGGAGCCCCTTAAAAGTTTATAATGCTGAAGGATATCGCTGTAGTCATTATAATACAGTAATTGCTATGCATAGTAATGAACCTGGGTCATTACATTATTTTTACTCTTTTCTATGTAAGGACTTTTTTTTCCTTTGATGGCAGTTTATTGGACTTTCCTCATTACCATGTCTTAACTTTAGGGAGAAAACATTTTATCATCAATGTTTTTAAAATAAGAAAACTATGGAAAACAAACAAAAAGTATTAAAGATTTTGTGTTTTTAGTCACAGGGTTGTCAATCCTATCTCTAGGGAATGTTTGCAACTTTAGTATAACTGATGGGCTTAATTGGTATAGCCCTGCACATATACAAACATCTCTTACTGAAGCCCATGAAAGACCTATTTAGATTTTTGTAAATTAGGCTAAGAAAGCCTTCAATTTTCATTTGCATTCTAACAGTCTCATGTTTCTCATGTAGTTCATTTTTCTCCCCACTATAGACTACAAGGATGTAACTTGACTATGGCCTGATTCATTCACTTAACAGATAGTTGTCTTATTAAAGAGGCATATGATGTACATAAAAACACACAGAATATTCTGCCTCGTAAATACACCCAACTTTGGGACCAGGTAACTTATTTCATTTTTTTTTTCTTTTGAATAAGTGTTGGTAGAACAGATAACTCATTTCTAAAAGCAAATATAAACCACTTAAGAACAAATTGGAGGCTTGTTTTTGTTATTCTTCTTTATTCGGTAATCAATATGTGTTTTTAAAAGGTGGAGTGGAGAGCACTGTGGGAGGCCGAGGCGGGTGGATCGCTCGAGGTCGGGAGTTCGAGACCAGCCTGAGCGAGACCCCATCTCTACTGAAAAAAAAAAAAAAATAGAAATAAATTATCTGGACAACTAGAAATATATATAGAAAAAATTAGCCGGGCATGGTGGCGCATGCCGGTAGTCCCAGCTACTTGGGAGGCTGAGGCAGGAGGATCGCTTAAGCCCAGGAGTTTGAGGTTGCTGTGAGCTAGGCTGACGCCACAGCACTTACTCTAACGCGGGGCAACAAAGTGAGACTCTGTCTCAAAAAAAAAAAAAAAAGGTGGAGTGGAGAGATAGGATTGTATTAGAATTATCTCTGAGGCATTTTCAAACTACATGTAAATTCCCTGTCCCCATACTCCCGTCTTTTGCCAGTAGAGCTCAGAGGTTAGAGGACCCAGGTTTGGAAAAACACAGGCTTGGGTTTGATTCCTGGCTCTTACTATATAGTTTGGACAAGGTAGTTAACCTCTAAGCTTCAGTATTCTTATCTATAAAATGGTGGCTATAATAACATCCATGTCATGGGGTTGTGAGGATTAAAGGGAATTATCATACAGAAGGCATTTAACACAATGCCTAACAGATAGTAAGTGTAGTTGGGAATTAAGACCTTTGAAGTAGGTGAGATTCCTGAGGAAATAAAGGAGAGGACCCATGAGAGAACCCTGAAGAACTAGGGATACTAGCCATTAAAGGCAGGTGGAGGAAGAGAATTTCTAAATTTCTTCAGCCACCTAGTTACTGTAGCCTTCAAGCTCAGAATCTAATTGTCTCCTGAGTTACAGATATCCAGTAGCTATATCTCAAAAAATTATCTGTTCTCATTTGGTTCCTGAATTTCATTGCCAAACCAAAATTATCTGTTACATGTCAATTCTCCCTCAAAAAATAACGTTTTGAAGTCCTAGAATTGGTTGTGACAACTGGTTTTGAAAAATAATGTGTCTTATGTCTAAACATACTATAATTAGAAAGTCTCTTGCCTAGAATTACATTACTAAAATAGTTATGTCTTGGATATGCAGATAATTCTAGAATAAATCTAGAATTACAGATGTTTGTAAGTATGATTGTAGTATTCCTCCATCATGACCATCACCTACCTCCCATTTTAAGCTACTCTTTTTCCTGTCTGTAATTTTATTGCATGTCCTGATGTCACTGGTTCCTTTATTACATTTTATTTTTTTCTTTGCTTTTTTTGTTTCTGTAGACCTGTGGTCATCACTAATTACTTCGTTGATTTGGAGATCCATATTTCCTATAGTATTGCTTTTGGCACCAATCATATGGAAACTTCTTAAGGCTTTAAGAAGTGTAATTTTTAAATAACTGAAGAATTTAGGATCATCTTAAGCCACCAAAAGCAAATTTACATTTTATTGTTAGAGGGGACAAAGAGAAATCAGAATACAGATTTTCTACTTCTTCTTGACTTGTTGCTGTTTTTAAAATTTATATTTTCCTTTCTGCCATGTGAAAGTGCTGTTTCAAGGAGTCTTAGCTATTTGATTTGAAGATAAATCCTGAAAAGCAGCTTATACAGTAATACTCTTAAATCTCCCAGCACAATTATATCTGTTGTTCAGTCTGTTTCTTAATCTTCTGTGAAGTGTTTCCAGATTTTCAGGTGATGGTGATGGTGTCTTTTGATTTAAACTATTAATAGTACCTAAATTTTGCCAGTGAGCATTGAAAGAAAATGCTTTCTGACTTATTAAGGAACGATTTATTTGATTCTGGAAGTATAGTATTTATTTCAATATCCACAGAGTCTATTAGATAAAATGCTTCTGCGTGAGATGTTTCCCCCCAATTTTGGTTAAGAGAACAGGAAATCCACAAACTCTGTAACACCATTTACTCTGCGTCGCTCATTTCTGTTTTTATTTTATTTTTATTTCTATATTTAGAGACGGGTTCTCACTCTTGCTCAGGCTGGTCTCGAACTCCTGACCTCGAGCGATCCACCCGCCTCGGCCTCCCAGAGTGCTTGGATTACAGACGTGAGCCTAGCCTGCATCACTTTTTTTTGAAGACCTATCCTTTTTTTTTTCTTTTTTAACCATTACTTTAGTCAAAAAGGCATAATTTTTTATGTTTTAAAAAAATAAAAATATAACTGATATTTTATTAATATTCTGGACTATAAATTTGTGACAGCAACTTCCCATTTGACGTTTATATTTAATATTATCTTTGAGCTCTTATTTCCTTTGACTAAACTACCATATAATCATTACTAAATTATTTTTGACTGCTAAATAATAATTTGCTTTTTCATAATTCTAAGCCCATCATGACTTTATAGAAACATTGAGTTTGAAAAAAATGGATGATGGCAGAGAGCCATAAAACTAGGGATATATAAATATTTAATAGCAATCAATGCTATTTTAAGCATTTTTATATATCTACTATCTCCTTTGATACTGTTACTCTGGGACATTAAGCAAAAGATAGAATTCCTGTCCAGAAGTATAGTTTTGAAAATATATTGATGTTGCTTATTCAGTTGCTTAATGCATTTTCTGTAAGAATTTGTTGGAAATAATCAACAGAGCAAATAGACAACCTGTAGAATGGGAGAAAATATTTGCAAGCCATATATCTGATAAAGGGCTAATAACCAGAATCTGTAAAGAACTCAAGCAAATCAGCAAGAAGAAACCAAATAACCCCATTAAAAAGTGGGCAAAAGACACGAACAGAAGCTTTTCAAAAGAAGATAAACAAATGACCAATAAACATATGAAAAATGCTCAGTGTCACTAATCATCAGGGGAATGCCAATTAAAACCACAATGAGATATCATTTTACCCCTGTGAGAATGATTTTTATTAAAAGGTCCAAAAACAATAGATGCTGGCATGGATGCAGAGAGAAAAGAATGCTTATACCCTGTTGGTGGGACTGCAAATCAGTACCAACCTCTACAGAAAACAGTATGGAGATTCCTCAAAAAACTAAAAGTAGACCTACCATTCGATGCAGCAATCCCACTACTGGGTGTCTACCCAAAGAAAAAGAAGTCATTTCATTGAAAAGACACCTGCACTCGAATGTTTATTGCAGCACAATTCACAATTGCAAAGATCTGGAATCAATCCAAATGCCCATCAGTTCATGAGTGGATTAACAAAATGGGGGGGGGTTGTCTATGTGTGTATATATACACACACACACATATACACCATAGAGTAATACTCAGCCATAAAAAAGGACAAATTATAGTGCCTTTTGCAAGAATTTGGATGGAACTGGAGACTATTCTCCTAAGTGAAGTATCCCAAGAATGGAAAAACAAACACCATGTGTGCTTACTATTAAATTGGAGCTAACCGATGAGCACACACGTGCACAGAGGGCAGTGAGGGGCAAAAACCTACCTAATGGGTACAATGAAAACTATTTGGGTGATGGGCAGACCTATAGCCGTGACTCAAGCATTACAAAAGTGATCGATGTAACCAAAAACATTTGTACCACCTTAATATTTTGAAATTAAAAAAAAAAAGAATTTGGTGTCCTTGTAGTCTTTTATTCTGTGGTGCAAAATTATGATTTAGGGTTAGATCAGAGTTCAACAGGTGATAGCGTATTGGCTAAATCTGACCAATTTTATAAGCTAAGAATGGTTTTTACATTTTTAAAGGGTAAAAAAAGAGATCAACAAAGATAATATGCGACAGAAACTGTATGTGGCTTCAGAGCCTAAAATATTTAGAATCTGGCTTTTTACAAAAGTTTGCTGACCCTTGTTATTGATTCTTGAATTTTATAGTAGATAAATAACCTATTAATTGATAGAAAGCCACTGATGGAAACAATCATTTTATATCCTGAATACTTTGTAGTCATTGAAATGATGATACAGATCAAAGATATGTTGACATGAAAGATAAATGAGTGGGCTGTTAAACAGCATGTTAACATTCTGTCTCCTGGTGAAAGATGGTAAAAAATTACAAGTAGCTTACATTTGATTCTTCATATTTATGCACTGCCTGAATTTTTAAAAATGAATATATTGCTTTATTTATGAGAAACAAAAGTGCACACATGCATATGTGCATGTTGTGTTTTGTTTGTGTGTTTTAAAGGGAAAGAGAAACTGGAGATTTCCAGTGTAGCTTGTGGCTGCTTTTCATCAGATAAGAAGTTTGTTTGAGGAATATAGCTTATTATGCACCACTTTGAAAACTCTTGTCATCTTTGCATTTAAACACCTTTCTTTTCAAAGTTTTTACCAAGTAACCAAATATCTGAAAATGTCTACATAAAGGCTTAATCTCACTTGTTTTTACCATTTCATTACTTGAAATCTGATCACACTGCTTTAGAGCAGCTAGGTAGTAATATAAAAACAATGTGGGCTTTTAAGAAATTGGAGGGGCTGTGCCCACATAGTTTACATTGCAGAGATTGCTTGTTCTACTGCATATGTTGCCTTTAGCAAACATTTACTTGTCCAAGCACACGTTTGGATTTTTAAGTATCGAAGGGATGCAATAATAATTATATGGTAAGCAGACTGCCGAAAGGCAGTAGGGCTTTCATAGGTTTTTAAAAATTTCCATTTTATCCCTGTACCTTTCTCCAAATTCCCTTCATTTTCCTCCCCTCAAAGGTAAGAATTTTAATATGTTTACAAGTACAATACAGAAAATATTTAGTTTAAATAGATGGTGTTGTGGTCTCATTTTACTTCTTGCTTTGTTCACTCGGCACTGTATTTCTAGTGCTATGTTACCCCGTTGTGTGTATCTACCACGTTTTACTTATGTACTTTCCAGGGAGCAGTGCTTCAAGAAACTGTTTTATACATGTCTCTTTATAGGCTAATATGAGCATTTCTTTGAGTTACATAAAACCCAGGAGCAGAATTGCTGGGTCCTAAAATACATCTATAACTTGATTAAGTAGTTTTGGATGGTTCTTTTGAATGGCTGCACTAGTCTGCACTCCACCATCGGCTTTTTATTTGGGGAATTTTTTGTAAGAGTTTCTCTTAAAACCAGTACTTAAGTTACAAGAAATGATTACCTTAGGTAAAAATAACTCTTAGAACTCCTGAATTATTGCTAGTTGGAAGTTCCAGAGGAGATTATGAGGCCATGTGCTTCTCGAGAACCAGAGCTGTTAGCAGTGTGGAAGAGTAAGAACTGATATGAATCACCTATCTTCTAAGTCTATGTCTAGATGACCTGGTACCATGAAATGGTATTGTTTGTAATGTATAATTCTACCTCCTTACCTATTTAACTTATTAATTATATTTGACACATAAGTAATGCTTACTGTGTCCTAAGTACTGTTATATACATTTTATAAATATGAACTCATATAATCCACATGACAGCCCTATAAAATAGGTACCGTTATTGTCCACATTTCTATAAATGAGGAAACAGGCTCAGAGGGATTTAAGTTATCTAAGTATAGATCTCTCAGTTTTAATATTTCTCATTAGGGAATATGGAGAACTAATGAAAAATCATTGAAAATAAAATTATGTAGTATGTATTATTTCATAGTCCATTATAAATACAGAGATGCTATTTAACTTTTCTGACTTTAACTTTTGAATACCAGTATGTGTAACTCATTGTGAGGCCAAATAGGAAAGGGAAGCACGTATACTAACATGTTTTGTTTAACATTATAGTACTAAGAATTTGAAAATGAAATCCAAGGATGGTGACAACCTTTATTAGGTGCCATATTTGGAACTCCAGCACACTGGATTTGCGAATTTTCTGGATGGGTAAAGTTTAATTATTTCAACACCATAAAATACTTTCTTTTAACATTTTACATGAAAGCCCTGCTTTGCTAACTTATTAAAGAGTAGGTATTAAACATGATTTAACATTTTCGTCAAGGTTGATGTTGTATTTTGATAACTCCCATGTGCTTTGATAAGGATATAGTTGTAAAATATGAAACAGAATGGTTTCTGATAATGACTAGACTTTGCTTTCTTGAAAAAGTCCATTAATATCCTTTGCTTTTGGATTATTTGTCTAATTCTTATAAAAGGTAAAGTGTGGAATGTGCACCAAGGTTGTACAATGTGCTGCTTTTCTGTAAAGTTAATCATTGACTTACAAGTGGGTCCTTGCCTAGAAAACCTTTAGTGTTGTTCTGGTGATTTTGACTCCTCAATAGAATTTTTAGCTCTTAGTAACTGAAGGCCCTAATGAATCACAGGTACTCATCAGCAATCACCTGTTTTCTTCTCATGGCATTCATTGTTGAGGAAAGTATAGAGAAACAACATCCCTTTCCACTTTAGTAGTTTGGGTGGATTACTTCAAAGAATATGAATTCATTATCTTTTGCAAACAAGGTATTAGGCTAAACTTTTCTTCAAACCTTCTTTAATATTTGGTTTGGAACCAAATGCCAAGCATAAGCAGCATTTAAAATTATATCTATAGGACAGAAAGCCCGGTCCTTGCATGGTAGATTAACTTTCTTATAAATCTTTTTAAACAAACTCTTCCACTTAAAACTTATAATTTATGAACTTTATGGGTAGGGACAAAGTAAGTACACTCCAGAGCAAGGGATTCAGTTCTGCTGATCACCAGCAGATGGTAATTTTCAACTCTGCCATTATTTATAACATGCTATTATTATTTATAGCACATTTGTTTTATTAAGTGTATATTTTTGAAGTATTTTATATTGCAAATCCCATGTTGTCCCTAAAAGCAATGCTAGTGATAGATTAATGGACACAAAAATAGAAATAGTATAAAAAATTAAAAGTGAGAAAATTACACTTATGAAGTATATCATTGGACAATAAGAATGATTATGAAGGGCAGTCCCATGATGTGTGAAGATAGATGTACCTGTGCAGTTGACAATCAGCCAGAGCTCTGAAATGTTTTGACAGAGGATCATTGCTAAAGTGGAATGCCTGTTTTAGTCAAAGGTTAATTCAGGTCAAGGTTAGGAGTTCAAGAACTTAAAGGCCAAGCATGGTGAATGAAAAGTATGGCTTTGGAAACTTACCAAAAACCACAGATGGTACTGTGGGTTCAAGGCCTTTTCTGATGTGTAGGTGAGGCTCTAGTGTGGATTCCTTGGCTGCCAGAGGTTACCTCCCTTCTGCTGTTGGTGAAGATTGTGGCAGGGAGGGGTTGCCTGCCTCAGCAGATATTCATTGTAAACAAAATAGGGCAGTTTTTAAAAAGCCCAAAATATATCAAATTAGAAGGAAGTGCTGACCCCATAAGCCTAAATCTCACTCATGGTTTTGGACATTTAAAGGAATGGATTTAATAGCCTTTTGGAATCCAGCCTGTTTGTAAGTAGAGCTGCTTCCACATATTCCATATTCTGAAAACTCCACTGATCTTTCAGTTAAATGGCAGTAAAAAAAATGGACAAAATATTTGCTGGTCACAGATCCTATTTCCTCAAGGTGGATTTTACAATAGCTGATAAAATAGCTGTGCTGAGTGTAGCCCATGTAGTTTTACAGTGGTCATCCGTGCAGCTGGACTTGGTATGTGGCAGTATGTGCTTTCTGCCTTCATGAGGTCTGCTGCTCACCGTCCAGGTTGGATTTTGGTGGTGACCCCCCTCTCCCACTTTTTTTCCCAGCTCTTAGCACTGAAGCCAGGGTTGTTTATGTGGTTTAATCTCTGGTTTTTAAATTACTGTGGTTTTTTTGTGAATTTTATCTGTGGTGTAGCCAGATATGTTAAAATTAATGAGTGTTTGTCTTTATCAAAAATCTATTATTTTATGTAGGAACATGGTAAATTTTCATGTTTTAAATTACACAGCATATCTTTTGTCTGAGTTAGGTCACCACTTCTAGGAGAGCTGCTGCTGAGTTGGTGATTGGCACTGTTCCCACTCCTCCATGCAGATCAGCAACCAACATGTGTTTTAAATTAATCCCCAAAGTATTGTCTGTAAAATAAAATTTTTAAATATGTTTCCAATGTAAACATTTCATTAAATGATTACATTTATTGTAATTCAAGACTCTGCACTCCAGCATAGGTGAAATTTCCCAGGATTGTTTTAGCCTTCTCAGTAAGGCTATTTTGGCCAGAGTATCCATTTTAAGGAAGTAGTAAGATTTTTTTTAAAGGCAAGGGCCTATATTTAGGCACTCACTGTTGACCACTTAGTTCCATGGCTGGGCTAAACTATCTAAGTCCTTAGCCATGTTGTTTTCTGCCAGCAATATTTATATCAATGACACGTTTTGATGGTTCTTTTTAAGTCTCATGCTTATTAAAATAAGTTAGTTATTTTTCTTTATTTTCCCTTAATGTATATGTATTACAAAAGCTTGCTTCTTGTTAAATAATGTGTGTTTGATTGGTTGTTTTATAAAGAAAAGCAGTGAAGTTGTTCCTAAAATGATTGAGTAAAGATAAAGTAGATGGCACTAAAAGAAGTACTAAAAATATGTGTGTACACACTAGGAAAGGCACAGAAAATGCGGTCGGTGTTTGTGCTTGCCATAGTTTAGTTTCTACCACATTTAGGACTCTCTGCAAGCTTTCTGTTTATTCATACATCAGAGAGAGAGAAAGAAAATGACTAATGGCACCAAACTAACATCACTCGTCAGAGGGTAGGAAGTAAATGTGACTTCTTATGTTGAGAGAAGATGCCATCAAGCAGTTGGTAGGCCTTACATTGTGCCCAACATTGTGTAAGGTACAATAATAATGATAAAATAGTACTTTGGCAATAGAAATAATATTAGTAATAACTAATACTTGCATTTACTGTATTCTAAGGCTTTATTCTAAGGCCTTTATGTGTATTAACATATAAGCCCCCCAGTGACCCTCTGAGATAGGTGCTACTATTATCCTGTCATAATTCACTTAATCCCCATAACAACCCCATAAAGTAGATCCTATTATTAGGCCTATTTAACAGATGAAGAAATGAGGTTAAATAATTTGTCCAAGGTCATATAACCAGTAAGTGGTGGAGCTGGAATTCAAATTTAGGCACTCCAGCTCCAGAATCCATGTTCTTAACCACTGGGGTAGGCTGAATAATGGTCTTCAAACATATCCACACCCTGATCCCCAGAACCTATGAGTATTACTTTATATGACAAAAGGGACTTTGTAGTCACGAGTAAATAAAGGATTTTAAAATGGGAGATTATCATGGATTATCCAGTTGGGCCTTAATTGTAATCACAGGTGTCCTTATAAGAGGAAGGTAGAGGGAGATTTGGCAGCAGCAGAAGACAATGTGATAATGGAAGCAAAGAGAAAGATTTGAAGATGATATGCTGCTGTCTTTAAAGATGGTAGGAGAGACCCTGAGCCAAGGAATACAGCTCTAGAAGCTAGAAAAGGCTCTAGTTGTTTCCCTAGAGCCTCCAGAGGGAAGGAGCACAACACCTTAGTTTTGATCCATTGAAACCATTTCATCTTTCTTGCCTCCAGAACTGTAAGGTAGTAAATTGATGTTGTTTAAAGCCACTAAATTTGTAGTAATTTGTTGTAGCAGCAACAGGAAACTAATACAGCCACTATGCTATGAAGAAAGGTACTAGGTAGAGTTAAGACTTTTTACTATAAGCAAACCTTCCTCAAAATCCACAAAGGAAAGACCTTTAGTAATAATCCCTCAATAGTCCCAGCTTTATGGTACTTGTCATTTTATTACCAGGAGCACAATTTCTTAGTCCTTATCTCTTTCTGTATGAAGATTACTCAGAGGTAATCTTCAGACTGCATCTACTTCATACTCAAACATGGAACTGATTTTGGGTACAGAGTTGGCTGTTAAACCAGAAACTTAAGAAATATTAGGCAGAAGATATCATCTGTTCCTCAGGCCTGAAGAGATGGGGAAACCTGAGGGGAATGAGCATTTGAGTGTCTACAGTATGTCAGGTACCAAACTAGGAATTTTTATTTTTTTGTTTAATCCTCCTATCTGACCCTTCTTATAAAGGGTAGTTATTAATACCCCCATCTTGACAGTGAGGAGTGAGACTCAAAAATTTTAAATACTGGGCTCAAGGTCAGAAAAGCAGTAAATAAGATTAAAATTCAGACTTGTCTAATGTCAAAGTACATGCATACATTATACTGTACTGAGTACTGTTACTCCAAACTGATCTTTCTTAGGAGCTCAGATTTAGGCTAGAGCATGTTCAAAGGGTTTATTTAGTCCCAGCTAGTCTCCAGAAGAACATACCATTGCCAAATAACCCCTGACCTGGCACAGGCTAGGCAGGTTCCTGGATTGCCCTGGAAATCAACATCCTTCCTGCGTGACTCTTAAGATGGACTTAGTTCTGTGTTCAATTTGGTTTTTGTTTTCCTGTATGTAAGAGTTAAGACCAAACCATAATAAGTGTGGCTGTGTTCCAATAAAACTTCATTTATGGACACTAAAAGTTGAATCTTATAATTTTCACATCATGTAATGGTATTGTTTTTCTTCCAGTCATTTAAAGTTGCAAAAATCATTCTTAGCTCACAGGTTATATAAAAACAGGTAGCAGGGCATATTTGGCTGTGGGCTAGATGGCCTGTTATACACTAGCACGTTTATTCTTATATTTGCATTGCCATTCTATTTTTTAAAATATAAAATATAAATCTAGGTCGGGAATATCATAATTTTAAAAACCTTGGTAAAGATTATATGTGATTTATGTAGCTGGTTGCCTACCAAAAAATCATTATTTAACTTCTTTGTTGGCAGAACTTCTGGTTCAGATTTTGTTCAGGTACCCAGTGGTCGTGTACTTAGAGGAAGATTGCTTCTTATTCCTCCCAAGATCAAGAGGTGAATCTTTATTGGTTTAATCCAAGTTTAATACTACTCCTCTTGCAGTGATTGATTTAGATGGATAAAAAGTCCAGCGTGAGGAAGTAACCACTTGAGCTAATGCCAACCCATAGTGATTGATTTAGGAATTGCAGTTCTGGACAGTAAAATTCATGGGGAAGAATTCAGTTGCATACAGTTAACTGATCCTGGAATAATGAATTTTTGACAACTGGAATAAAAATTAGCATTCCTAAACAGATGCATTTAAACTATACTTTGTTTTGCATTGGCCACTACAGATTACTATATTGGCAAACATATTTCAAAAAAATAGTTATATATATATAATAGAATCTTAAAATATTTATTAAAATTTTTGAGTTCCAATATAGAAAAATTTTTTGTTCTAATGTAAAATTATAAACTTTTGGGAAGGACTGGTGTTTATTATGTCTTTTTTTCCTTGTAAAATGTTTTTTCATTTACAAAGTAATAGAAATGGTAAGAAATGGAAACCCCATGTCAATAACCACAAAAGTGTTTGAAATTTAACTGATCTATTGAAATCTGAAAGCCTGCTCCATACTCACAAAACTGCATTCTTACCATCTCACTATTGACACCTTGCAGCCTAGCTTTGGATCTAACCTCTTGGCTGAACTGGTTTCTAGAAATCACCAGTGATTTTATGGTCCCTTGCTCCTTTTTTTAAACCAAATTTCCCCTTTGATTTTTTTATAATGTTTAATTCTGTTGCCCATTCTGTCTCTGAAACTCTCTTTCCTAGGATTTGCTGAGAGTGCTTCTCTATTCTTCTGCCTCAGTAGCAATTTTGTACTCTCCTTTACTTTGTTACTTTTTACTTCTTGAGGGTAACTCTCTTGAAAAACATTGAATATTTATGATGCCTGGAAATAGTAGGTATGAGAATAAATTAGCCATAAGTAGATACTACAAGTTGCTAAGCAGAGACTATTTATTAATAGTAGAGACCATCTTTTGATATAAAGCAAGGCTTATAAGTAGAATTGAATAATTTTCCTAACTGATAATTTTTGAAAGTATGCACATATATTTAGTGCATTGTATTCCTTTGTATATACCATTATTAAACCATTTCTTTTTGGACATTTGGTTCCAGTTGTGTGTGTATACTGTTTTTTTTTTTTTTTTTAATTTTTCAAACGAATACCATATGGGCATCCTTATCCTGACATCTTGGCATACTTTGTGAATATATCCATAGTATAAATTCCTAGTGGTAGAATTGTTGAGTTACAGTATATGCACATTTTACAGTTTGGTAGACATTGCCAAATAGGCTTTCTGAAAGCTGATACCAGTTTGTGCATTTATCAACAGGGTATAAGAGTGTCCCTTTCTCCACATCCTCTCCAACAATGAATATAATACTTAATGTTTGGTAATCTAGTGAGTGAAAATAATTTTTGTTTATATTTTTATTTATTTTAATTATGAATGAGGTTGAGCACCTATTATATCAGTGGTTCACACCTGAGGGAAATTTTGCCCTTCAGGGGGCATTTGGCAATGTCTGGAAACATTTTTGGTTTCTTCTCACAACTGGAGAGTGTCTGGGGAAGGAATTCTACTAACACCTAGTGGGTAAAGGGCAGAGATGCTCCTAAACATCCTGCAAGGTACATGACAGAGTGTTATCTGGTCCAAATGTCAATTGTGTCAGGGTTGAGAAACCCTGTTTTGTATTATTCCATTTCATCTCCTTTGTTGGTTTATTATCTATAATTCTTATAGTTGCTTTTGGGTTAATACTATACCTCTTTAACTTATCACAGTCTACCTTCAACCAATATTTTACTATATCATGCATAGTATAATAACAGTATATTTCCATTTTTCCCTCCATTTTTCCCCTCCTGGCCTGTGTGCTGTTGTAATACATTTTACTTTTACATATGTTATAGACCCTACAATTTGTTGTTATTACGTTACTTTAAACAGTTAATTATCTTAAACTTTTTTTAAAAACAGCTATATTGAAATATAAGTAACATGTAGCAAATTGCATATTTCAAGTGTATAGTTTAGTCCCTTTTGACATATAGACTTGTAAAACCATCTCTACAATCAAAATAAGGAACATATTTATCCTCACCAAAACTTTTCTCATGCCCTTTAGTCATTCCTCCCTCAACCCCAGGTAGCCACTGATGTCCTTTCCACCACTATAGATAAACTGGCATTTTCTAGAATTTTATATAAATGGAATCATAAGTTATGTACTCTTTTTTTTTTGTCTGACTTCTTCCAGCATAATTATTTTGAGGTTTATCCATGTTGTTATGTGCATCATTAGGGAAATATTTTTAATGACAAACATTCCAAGTAATTAGATTATAGTTATTAAAGAGCATACTGAATTCTAGTCACTTGATATGTTTTTTGTTTTAGGTCATGACTGTCCAAGGTATGATAATCACATGAGAGCACCCATTGCTACAGATGTCATTTGACTCATCAGAGAAAATCTATCTAAAAGAAAATATCCATATGACCAAATCCATTTCTTTATTGAATGGCTTGATGGATTTTCTTTACTCTGATTCATACCAAAGCTGTCCTCCTCAACCAAAGCAAGAAAGGATCCTGCATGAATCAGTCCCAGAATGCCATTTTTATGTCACCAACAGGTGAAGAAAACCTCATGAATAGCAATCACAGAGACTCGGAAAGCATCACTGGTGAGTCCAGCTTGATAAATATTGAAGTGTTGTTGCTTACAGGATGAAATACAGATGCCTCAGTCAGGCATATACGACCTGCCATGATGAAACCCTAGCTTCCCTGTACAGCCTGGGCTTCTCAGAGACAAACTAAATTAATCTCTCCATTCCCTGGTCTGCTATTGCATTATCACAATCTGCCTTGTATCCTGTTCCTTGTCTGTGTCTCACTCCCCTATACTCTGTATGCCCCTAGTGAGTAGGAACTGTCATGCTCATCTTCTTATCTTCACAAGGCAGGGGCAGAGTTGTTTGTGTTCATGTACCCTGCAAGCAGCTGACAACACAAGAGGCTCCTGGGGATTACGGGGTATATAAACACAGGTCCAGGCCCATGACACCATATCTGCAAGGCTAAATTTTAAAAACTGTGAACACTCAAAGTTATACTAAACTTTGGTTCTAAAACTCATTTGCCCATAAAACCTGACTTGTGTGACTATTTCTAGACTTAACTCATTTGATAAAGATATATTAATATATTTAAATAATGGGGTACTGCTACAAAACCAGTTGGGAATGTTATGTAACATAGAGTTAATGCATAGCACCACTTTTCTAAAAACCTGAAAAATTCTGAAACCCATCTAAACTCAAAGTTTTTTTTAATTCAGCTTTATTAAGATACAATAACATACTCTTATTTTAAGTGTATAGTTTGAATTTTGACAAACATACACATATGTAAAGAGCAGTACAACCAAGTTATAGAACTTATTATCTTTTTGTAGTTTTAATTTATATTTTCCTGATGGCTCATGATGTTGATCATCTTTTCATGTGCTTATTAGCCATATATAAAACTTATTTTGAGTTGTTTATTCAAATCATTTGTCCATTTTTTAACTTGTCTTACTATTGAATAGTAATCGTTGTATTATAAGTGTTCTTTATATATTCTAGATGTAAATCCTTTGTTAGATAAATGAATTGTGAGTATTTTCTTCCAGACTGTGGCTTGCCTTTTCATCTTCTTAATGGTGTCTTTCGAAGAGCAAGAAGTTTAAAATTTTGATGGAGTCTAGTTTATCAATTTTTGCTGTTACAATTCACTTTTTGGGTCATTTCTAAAAAATAATTGTATATCTCAAGATCACAAAGATTTTCTTCTCTGTTTTCTGTAAAAGTTTTAGTATTTGCTTCTATAGTTAAGTCAGTGGTTCATTTTATAGTTAATTTTGAGTATGGAATGAGGCTGGGCCCAGGTTTTTTGTTTTTTGCTCTGCAACTGAATATCCTATATTGTTTGTTAAAAATACTATCTTTACCCCTATTGAAAATTGCCTTGATAATTTCATTGATAATCATTTATTCATGTATGTGAGGTCTATTTCTGGACTCTATCCTGTTCCTTTAATCCTTAAATCTGTCTTTACAGAAATACCACATTATCTTGTTTACTGTAACTCTTGTAAATCTTGAAATCAGGTAATATAAATTTTCCAACTTTGTTCTTGCTTTATAAAAATGATTTTGGCCATTCTAGATTTTTTATATTTCTGTATAAATTTTAGAATCAGCTTATCCATTTCTATGAAAAAAGAATGCTGGAATTTTCAATGGAATTACATAGACTCTATAGGGAATTGACATCTGAAGAAATCCATGAACTTAATATATCTGTCCATTTTTTAGGTCTTTAATTTCTCTTAGCAGTATTTTATGATTTTTATTGTGTAGGTCTTGAATATATTTTATTAAATTTAATCTTAAGCATTTTTGTTTTTAAATGGCATTATTTAATTTCATTCTCCAACTGTTACTACTGTATAGAAGTTAAATTGATTTTTTAATGTAAACCTTATATTCTGCAACTTTTCTTAGTAGTTTATTAACCTTCTGGTAGATTTATCAGAATTTTCTACATATCCTATAATGTCTGCAAATAGAGACAGTCTTACATATTCCTTTTCAATCTGAATGCCTTTTATTTCTTTTTCTTGTCTTATCAAATGGGACAGGATCGGAGTATAGTGTTGAATAAAAGTGGTAAGAGCAAACATCCTTGCCATATTTCCAATCTTAGGAGAAAAGTTACAGTCTTTCACCATTTAGTCTCTTGAGAATGCACATTATCAAATTGAAAAGATGTCCTCCTCTTCCACGTTGCATGAGAGGTTTTTAATCATGAATATGTCTTGAGTTTTCTCAGATACATATTCCGCAACTGTTGAAATGTTCATATGGTTTTTCTTTCTTAGTCTGTTAGTATGGTAAATTCTGTTGGCTTATTAATAGTTTTGAATTTTAAACCAAACTTATATTCCTAGAAAAAATTCCACTTGGGCATGACGTATTATCTTTTTTATATATTGCAGGTTTGATTTACAAGTGTTTTGTTAGGGAGAGTGTGTGTCCCAGTCCCATTTTTGAGCACTGTGGGTTTGTACTTTTTTTGCAGTGTCTTTGCTTGATTTTGATATTGAGGTAATGCTGGCCTCAAAATGAGATGTGAAGTGTTCCCTCTGTGTTTGTAAAACTTTGGGTAGAATTGATATCGCAGCATTTTCTATCCTTTTACTTTTAACTTATGTGAATCTTTACATTTAAAGGACATCTACGGATAACTTACAGTTAGGTCTGTTTTTTAAAATCCAGTGTGACAATATATATTTTCTAATTGGAGCATTTACACCATTTACTTTTAAAGTAATTATGACTTTAGTTGAGCCAACTGTGCCCCTATATGTTTTCTGTGTGTTCCTTTTGTTCTTTCTTCCTTTTTTCCCCATTTTCTTTCTTTTTTTAAATTTTTTTTAGGATTCCATTTTAATTCCACTATTGGCTTATTAGTTATACCTCTTAATTTTCTCAGTGGTTGCTCTAGGTTGCAATACATACCTTTCACTTATCACAGCCTATCTTCAAATAGCATTATACTGTTTCATAAAGTGAAACTCTTAAAGCAGCATTCTTTCATTTCCCCTTACCATCCCTTATAATTATTATTGCCATGCCTTTTACATCTACATATTATATACATAACACATTGTTATTATTTTTGCTTTAAACAATCAATTATAAATTAAATAAATTACAAAAATAAAAGACATATATTACCCACAGATTTACCATTTCTGTCACTTTTTGTTTCTTTTTATAGATTGAAGTTTCTGTCTGGTATCCTTTTGGCCTGAATAACTTTAACATTTTCTGTAATATAGATTAGAAGTCACACAGTTTTCTACTTACCTGAAAAAAAAAAATCTCTATTTTATCTTTTTTGAAAGACCTTTTCACTGGTATGGAATCTTCAGTTGACTTTTTTTTTCATGTGTTTTAATGATGCTATTCCATTGTCATCTACCTTGCATTGCTTTCAATGAATATTTCAAGTTCATTTTTTATTCCCTTAAATGTAATGTGTCTTTTTCTCTCTGCTTTTAAGATTTTCGCTTTATCACTGCTTTTTAGCAATTTTGCTTTGGTGTGTTTTTCTTTGTATTTATCCTGCCTGGAATTGTTGAGCTTCTTTGAACTATGAATTTATTGTTTTAATTAAATTTGAAGGATTTTGGCCATTATTTTTTCAAATATAGTTTTTCCTCCTGCCTTTGTTCTCTTCTTCTGGGATGCCAGTTGCATGTATGTTAGACTGCTTCATATCATGACACAGTTGCTGATGATCTTTCACTTTTTTTCCTCTGACCTTTTTTTCTCTGATTCATTTTTGATATTTTCCATTGCTGTGCCTTCAAGTTTACTGTTCTTTTCTTCTGGAGAATGTGTAATCTGCTAATCTTATCCAGTGAATTTCTCATTTTAGATATTGTACTCTAATATATCATTTTAGGTATTGTACTCTAATTTTATTTGAGTTCTATCAATACAGCTATATCTTCTGTTTCTCTTTTCATTAAGTTCATGTTTTTCTTTTAAGTCTTTCAGCACATTATCAATAATAAGAGCTGTTTTTAAATTGTTGCTTACTAATTCTATTATCTCTGTCATTACTGAGTCTGTTTCTGTTGATTCATATTCCTCCTGGTTTTGGATTATAATTTCTTTATTTGTTTATTATTTATCTAGTAATTTTTACAGAATGCAGAACATTATGAATGTTACATTGTTAGGTGTTTGGATTTTGTTGTCTTCCTTGGAAGAGTGTTAAAATTTGTTTTGGCAGGTCTTTAAGTTATTTGCTGATTAAGGTTGATCTTTTTGAGGCTTGTTTTTAATCTTTGTTATGTGGGTCTACAGATCATATTCTAGACCATATGCTAGTATACTTTATTCTAGTGTTAATTTAATTCTGCTAACAGTAGGCCTGACCCTTCTGAGAACTTTACTAATTGTCCCAAGTGTTGAATGATGTTTTTCTTCTCTGACTAGATGAATTTCAGACCTCTCTCTTAGCTTTATATAAGTGATATGATGTGATGTGATGTGACGAAGATGTGAAGATGTGGAGAATGATTTGAGTGTCATAAGGACAGACCAATTTTGAGGCCACATTGAAGAGAAATAAGAGGAGCCAATATGACTAGAAAGAAACGGGCATATGAAGAAGACATTTGAAGGATGAAATGATAGAGAGGGGGCTGTCAAGCCTGAGCAATCAGGAGAGTAATAAATAGTACATTATCAGATATGTGGGAGCAGGTAGGAGGAACTAGTCTAAAGAATATTTAGCTCAATTTATTCATACTAAACCTGTATTGTACACTCATTTTTAAAATTACTTTTTGGAAGTAGGGAATTGATCTTGAACTTCACAGGACTTCATTAATACTTACTAAAAGAAAACTTCTAGGGACCAGTAGCTCTTTTAATGAATGTCACTTTTTTTTTTTCATTTCCATTATGCCCTTGAGTGCCTAACAGTCTACTTTTAGCCCTGCATGTATTTATAGTCAACTTCTCTTCCTGCGTGTATTATAATGACTGTCTGTATGTAGTATATGTGTGGCGGAAAAGCTTTGGATAATCACATGGAATTTGTAGTAATAGATTTTGAATGTATTTTCAAGGCTCTTAAAGAGATTTGCCCCAGCCTGAGCAAGAGCGAGACCCCGTCTCTACTAAAAATAGAAAGAAATTATCTGGCCAACTAAAAATATATATATAGAAAAAATTAGCCGGGCATGGTGGCACATGCCTGTAGTCCCAGCTACTGGGGAGGCTGAGGCAGTAGGATCGCTTAAGCCCAGGAGTTTGAGGTTGCTGTGAGCTAGGCCAACGCCACAGCACTCTAGCCCGGGCAACAAAGCGAGACTCTGTCTTAAAAAAAAAAAAGAGATTTGCCAAGGATTGAAATCTTTAGAACCATATTTAAGATTTTAAATGTACCTCGTCTCTATCTCTTTGTGATTATGAAGCAACTGCTTGTCCTTCTGAGTAAATAGGGATGTCTGATATTGCCAGCCTCCTTATATTTGACTTATTAAAATGTCATTAAGTCAAGGTCAAGTAGTAGAAATTTACCCTTGTTAGGTTTGTTTTCTTAAACTGTACTTTGTTGTTCTTTGCCAGAGTTAGAACATGTTTCTTTATACAACCCACAAAGGAAATACCAGATCTCATGAGAGGGTTGATAAGGCATCCTATATTTTCTCTAGTATTTTAAACATGTTAAAAGGGATAACTTTTTCTTTTTTGTAAACTGCTAAATGTGGGAGGTGTTAAATGATGGGCAATATTGGGAACAGGAAGCCAGTAGCAGGCACATAAAGACAGAAAAGCCCAGCTGTGTTCAGAGATGGGTTAGAGTAGTAAATGATTGTCTTTATTTTACAAATGAGGGAAATTAAGGCTCAGGTAGGATAAATCATGTGTCTAACTTCCCATAGCTCATGAGTAGAGGAGTCAGAGTTAGAAGCTAGGTCTAATTGAAATTTTTTTTAAAAAAAAAGAATAAAAATATAAAGAAAAAAAAAGCTAGATCTGATGGCAAATCCCATGTTCTTTCTAATATTAAGAATGAAAAATGGGACAATAAGCAGCCTAAACACCTGGAGGTATTAGGAGATATGTAGGACTAATATGGTATGTTAGAGAGAGATGTGATATATATGAACTTGCCTTCTAGAACAAATGGTCAGCCTTTGTCCTATAAATATTAATAAATGAGCATATAGCAATAAGAGATGGCCCTAAGGTCACGTGGGCACAGTGCTGGATAGGAAATTGAGACAAACGTCCAGTGGTCCTCAGCAAGTCACTCACCTTTAAGTCTCAGTTCCCTTGTCTAGGAGGCAGGATTAGATGATTTCTCAAAATACCTTCTATTTTTAATACTCTGTAATTATTTAGATGCTATAGCAACCTTAGACTTGATTTCATCTCTAGGTCTAAAAACTTAATAGTAAAACAATAATAAAAATGGCGAACATTTAGAGAGTTCCTTCATGGTGTGCCAGGCATTGCACTAAATACAAGTATTTTTTCATGTGTTTATCTCACTTAATTCCTACATTGACCACGGAGGGAGGTACCAGATACAAGGCAATGTTCTTTATAACCATATCATACTAAATTTATATTATGTGAAGGCTGGGGAAGATTTTTAGGAGGAAACTCTTTTTCCCTCCTCCCCTTTCAGATTATCTTCTCCTCATATATTTAAGGCTTTAAATGTACCATATCTTTAAAATGATAAAGTACTTATTCCAGTACCAGTGCTGAATAACTTTTAATGTTTTGTTTTTTTTTAAATTTAGCTAATGTGAGAATATACTAAAATGTAATTTTTCCAGAGTTTGAAGAATTCAAATTTTGATATTGAAGAACATTTAATTTTATCTCTGTTGAACTGGCTATTTTCTGCTGGTTGTTTTGCATCAGTTTTTTTCTCCCAAGCATATAAGTAGAGATCGGACCACTTTTAAACAGTACTAAATAGATTGATAGGGAGAAAAATAAGAAATTAGTCTGAATTCACATTGAATTTTAAAAACATAGTTACATTCACTAACTAATCTATTTTTAGATACTATGTAATTAAAACTTATGGTATCTTCATGTTCTCATGTAAAAGCTAGAAAAATTGATCTCATAAAAGTGGAGAATAGAATAATGGTTACTAGAGGCTGGAAAGAGGACAGAAAGGGAGATAGGGAGAGATTGGTTAATGGATACAAAATTACAGCTAGGTAGGAGGAATAAGTTCTAGTGTTCTATAGCACTGTAGGGTGACTATAGTTAATAATTTATAATATATTTTCAAATAGCTAAAAGAGGATTTTCAATGTTCCCAATGCAAAGAAGCCATAAATGTGATGGATGGGCCAGTTACCCTGATTGTATCATTACATATTTTGTACATGTATCAATATCACTCTACCCCATAAATATGTCCAATTAATTAAAAATAAGTTTTAAAAATTACTACCAAAAAATTCATGTTATTTTTACTTTACAAGTTCTTATTAAAGAAACCTAGAGAAAGACCAATTATAGTACCATGATATATTAATAAAAATCAGTGGAAAATGATCTTATTTAATGTTTTTTTGGTTGTCCTACTTTTGCCAAACTAATTTTTCACTGATTTTCTCCGTAGCCTAGTAAATTGAAATATATTGGATTCATTTACATGGACTCTCCTCTTTAGATGTCTGCTCCAATGAAGATCTCCCTGAAGTTGAGCTGGTGAATCTGCTGGAAGAACAGCTACCACAGTATAGGCTAAAAGTAGACTCTCTATTTCTGTATGAAAATCAAGACTGGACTCAGTCCCCACACCAGCAGCAACATGCATCTGATGCCCTCTCTCCAGTCCTCGCTGAAGAGACTTTCCATTATATGAGTGAGTATTTTTTACCCTTTTAGAGTTTGTGCATTGAAATAAAGATTATGGATATCTTGATATTGACTTTTAAAACATTTGACATCTATTAATAGTAGCTACTGTTCAGTATAGGTCTTCTTTAGCTTGAACTGATTTAACAGGAAGAGATAATTCTAACTGTGTTATGTCTGAATGCGGGAAGTTTGTCATCCTTGTGACTCTGAGTGTCTAGTGTTGCAAGCATACTAGATGTTTCTATTTCTTTCATCTTTTTGATATTTTCCTCAGACTAAGTAGAAAAGGGAACTTTTTTAAAAGTACTGAAATTATTTGAAATTTTATATCCTAATAGTTTGATATCCTGAGCCATCAGCTTCTTGACTTTTATCTTCCCTATTAAACACAGTTACAGGAATTATATCAGTCATTAAGAGGCATGATTCTTAAATGCATAAGTAGTTCTACTGATGCCAAAGAGGAATAAATATACACTGTATAGTAATTTCATTATTTACTTAAGGGTTCCTAGAGAATATTTCAGTGAGAGGCTGAGCCAGATTTGTCCTGAAAATAGGTCTGTTTTACACCAACCTGTTAGAAATGACAAAATTAAATAGAGTAATTTTTAAGCTTTGAAGTATGGACACCTTTTTGCATCTGACCTCACTCCAAAAAACTACCGAAAGGCTAAGCTTACTTTTAAAAAACAATTCATTTGGTATAAAAATGTGTGCATAATAGCTGTTAAAATATATAATAAAAGCCTGTAAGTTCAACATTAATATGTTTGTGAAATGCTTTTAATTAGGATGAGATATGAGATTGCATCAGGTCCTAAACATTTTCCCAGTGAGTACTTCAATGTTTTTAATGTCAGACTGTCACTGGAGAATTATTGTTGTGATATATTCATTTTCATAGTAATTAACTTGCTTTTAGCAGTAGTTTCCTAAAACTTAACTGCTCAGGAGAAAAACTATAAATATTGTTTAAACTTGAATTGAAATATCAAGAAGCCCAAATAAAACTGTGTTTTAGTTTGAGAAATTACTTGCTTGAAATTTTCTAGAAACTGATTTTTAGAAGCAACAGTATTTTTTATTTTCATTTCCCTTTGTTCCTTGAGTTTTTAACTTTGTGAAAAGAACTTTCAAATTGAAATTTCATCAGGATAAATTTATAATAGTTTGTCGTTATTTTGATAAAGTGTCACAGAAAGTGCTTCTTAGTTTACTTGTTCTTTGTCCTATAGGCCACTGGGAGGTGAAACTATAGCTAGAAAGATGTCTCAGATCGTGATTTAAGGGAGTTACTTTTAGGATGAATTTTAAATAAAAATACTAGAAAACAAAAGGTAAACATAGCTAGGTGTGTGGTGGTACATGCCTGTAGTCCCAGCTACTTGGCAGGCTGAGGCAGGAGGATCGCTTGAGCCCAGGAGTTCGAGGTTGCAGTGAGCTATAGTTGTGCCATGCCACTCTAGGCTGGGTGACCAAGCAAGACTCTGTCTCTTAAAAAAAAAAAAAAAAAGGCCAGGCGCGGTGGCTCACGCTTGTAATCCTAGCACTTGGGAGGCCGAGGCGGGTGGATCGTTTGAGCTCAGGAGTTCAAGACCAGCCTGAGCAAGAGTGAGACCCTGTCTCTACTAAAAATAGAGAGAAATTATATGGACAACTAAATATATATAGAAAAAATTAGCCGGGCATGGTGGCACATGCCTGTAGTCCCAGCTACTCGGGAGGCTGAGACAGTAGGATCACTTGAGCCCAGGAGTTTGAGGTTGCTGTGAGCTAGGATGATGCCACGGCACTCACTCTAGCCCAGGCAACAGAACAAGACTCTGTCTAAAAAAAAAAAAGTAAATTCTAAAATTATGACTTTATGGCAAACAAACCATAATGCTCAAGGGAGCAATTTAAAACTTGAGATTGTAGGATGATATAGATTTATACTTCTTGGTTCTGGAAAACTATTCTATTTCTTTAGTCTTAATAGGACTATTTTCACTATAATTGGACTATATATGATATACCTAAAATTATGAAGCAAATAAGCTAGAATTAAAATTGGTCCACTAATACTTTATTTCTGCACTGTACTTTAATTTCACTGTTATTTTAAAGGTATCAATTCTCTGGGTTAATAGTTCAATCAAATGTAAATAAATTTCATTATGAATTTGCATCTTATGAATGTAAAAGATAAGTGGTTTATTTTATTTAGCAAACTGACCAAAGTTTACAAAACAAGAAACAAAACATTCTCTCCCTTTCCCACAGTTTTCTATCCCCTTGAGACTTCAAGATTTGTGGTTTTGAATAATTAGGCCATCCTAGGTTCAGCTCCCTAATATTACTTCAGCCCCTTCTTATCCCTGCCTCTCTCTCATGCCAGTGGATACTTGTGTTCATTAAAATGGATTTTAGCAACTAGTAAAGAGAGGTGGCACAGTCAGGGGCACTCTCTTTATTACACAACACAAAGAAATTGAAACCGCTGTGACTTGGTAGGAAACATGGATAGCATTTGGGGTCGTGAGCTGTGCCTGCGTACTTTTGGAATCATCCCAAGCAGCATGTCTTTATCAGGAGTGTTGTGTTAAGGAAGAGAAGGCAGAACTGATTAGGCTGCAGAGAGGAATCCATTATGTTCCTATCTGTTTTGCAGCTGACTGATATTTCTGTAGCCCAGCCTTCAGGGCTTGTTGGTATATAGGCTGTTTCACATAAAACATAAGAATTGTGAATTGCACTGCCATAAACATTTGAGTGCAGATGTCTTTATTATAGAATGTCTTTTTTTCCTTTGGGTAGATGCCCAGTAGTGGGATTGCTGGATCAAATGGTGCAAAGGCAATATATGTAACCTAAACTTTTGTACCCCCATAATATTCTGGCGGAAAAAAAAAAAAAGAATTGTGGAGAATTCTGGTTGCACTGACCTCTTTGCCATAATAAATATATAAGCATTTTAAAAATCACTTTTGCTTTTTGAAACATCTTAGGAGTTGCCCTTTTTTCTGATTCCAAAGGTAACATTTGTCCTTCATGGAAAATTAGCAAAAAACTGAAAAGAAAACAGATCAGTCATAATCCTTACCCACAAATAACCACTATTAACATTTTAATATATATCCGTCCAGCCTCTCTTGAATATAGATATGTTTAGATACGGTTATACTTTAAAAAGCAAAATTGGGATTTCTAACATGCATTCACAGATGTTTACTCTGGAATTTCATTAGATAAGGGCTTTGTTTTTCTTTTTTTAGATAGGGTCTTGCCCTGTCACCCTGGGGCCACTCCTGACCTCAAGCAATCCTCCTGCCTTGGCCGGGCCTCCCAGAATGCTAGGATTACAGACATGAGCCACAGGGCCTGGCCAGATAAGGGCTTTTTGATGTTCTCAGTGGGGCTGTGGTAGAAACAGCAGCATGGTAGAAAGAGCTCATTACTCAGCTCGTACATCAACTGCATTTTTTCTGAAGACCTTGTGAAATGAGCCCTAGTTACCACCTCCATGTTAAAATCCCATCACATCCTTAACTTAACTGGTTTTACTTCATCTTCAACTCTGGGCAATCATGTAATATGAGTCATGTCATATATTTTTAAAATTTTGTATAAAAACTGGTTTTAACAGAATCTCTAGAATTCCTTCTTGTTTTGGGTGTTAACCCTAGACTGCTGGTTTTCATCCCTGGCTCCACATCGGAACACCTGGGAATCTTCTACATACTACCCAGTGCACTAGGGCTCCTCCAAATCAATCAAATCAGAATCTGGAGTTGAGAATCACTGTTCTAGATTACATTTAGTTTTGCAACCATTACCTGGTTTTCTGTGATTAGTTTAGAGCATAGATATGTTGATTTGATTTTTTTTTTTCTCCTAATTTTGTTACTGAGACCAGGAGTAAATGAGACCACTTGCTGTAAGCATCTGCCTTAATTTTTTAATCCTTTGCTCCTGCTATGCAGCCAACTTAAATTGTATCTATTCCTTAGAACCAAAAGACTGTTTCCCTTAACTAGGAGTAAGACCGTTATTAATAATTAAGCTAGATTCCCACATTCATCGTAGGCAGTGGTGCTAGGAAGAAAAATAAAAAGCTCAGGTAAAATCAGAGCATATCGAATGGTATCCCTACATGCATACCTAGTCTTTTGGGTACTCTAAAGTGCCAGGACAAGACTAAGGAACTACAAGTGACTTAAATCATGGTATCTACTGCCAACACAGAGAATTTAGAATCAGGGCTATTTCATACATACCAGTTTTGATTAAGTAGGAACTGTAAATAATTCTATAATACTTAGCAGTTTACTGAATACTGTATTGCTCAAAGATTATCATATTTGATCCTCCTAATGACCTTGTGAGATGAATGTTATCACCTCCATATTATAAACATGAATCTGAATCTCAGAAGGGCTAGTGACTTGTTCCAGCTCACTAAAATTCGTGAATCCAGCTTTTCTGCTCCAAAGCCCCTGTCCTTTTCACACTTCAAGACAAACTAATTATAAAATTACTCTAACATCTCATGTAATGCTTTCAAAGTCAAAGGATCCCTCTTTCATTATACATCATTAACTTTAAGATACTGCTTAGTGTAACTGTGGAATCATTGGAGTCATATTTGCCTTTCTTCTCTTTTGAGCTAAATTATCCAAGTGCATTGACAATTCCTGATTTATAAAATGTAGAAATACTGGGCTTGAATTATATAAGTAATAGTACAGAATATAATTTATTTCATAGCATAGACCTAGATATGATGATTATCATACAGATAAAGGATTTTTAATTAAGCTTAAAAGGATTATGTTCATAGCAGAACTATAAAAGTATTACAGGTCCTGTTCCATATTTACATTAGCTCACATGGTAGATGATCACAGATGGTCAAGATAATCACAACAGAATTCTAATTAAATTCCTTTATAACAGCATAACCCCCCACTAACTCACCCCTGAAATTTAATTTGGATTAGAATATAATGCAGTTGGTGACTGGGGTGGCACCTGTGATCCCAGCAACTGGGGAGGCTGAGGCAGGAGGATCGCTTGAGGCCAAAAGTTCAAGCCTAGCCTGGACAACATAGCGAGACCCACATCTCTAAAATAAATTTTAAAAAAATTAGCCAGGCATGGTTATGCACACCTGCAGTCTCAGCTACTCAGGAGGCTGAGACAGGAGGATTGCTTGAGCCCAGGAGTTTGAGGCTACAGTGAGCTACAGTCACGCCAGTACTGCATGCCAGCCTGGGCAATAGAGCCAGACCCCATCTCTTTAAAAAAAAAAAAAGGCATTTGACAGCCAAATCCATTCTCCCAGCCAACATTCTCAAATGTGAGTGGGCCAAACTTCCTGTTTTACTGGGGGTGGATGAAATGGTCAAGAAATGACTGCCTTGTGATCATTTGATATTTTCTTAATTATTGTATGGTATACACTTTGGTTGTAATGATTGGTCTATTTCTTAAGTGTCTAATACATGAAACATTTCTTCCCTTTTCTTTTTTCACATATATTTTTATTCTCCTGAATGACTTTTTGTAAAAGCCGGGGGCGGGGGGGTTGTTGTTGTTATCTTTCAATTCTTATGAATATTTTAAATTTTCTGTTTGTCCAAAGTCTATAAATAGTTACTTTTAACAATCTTAGTTCTAGGCACAGACAGGGTGGAGCAGATGACCAAAACTTACAATGACATCGACATGGTTACACATCTCCTGGCAGAGGTAGGACTGTATCTTTTCTTTCTACAGTACAAAAAGCTAAAACTTGAGAATCATTTGGAATCTATCACATTTGCATATCAAATGAAAAATGGTGATATCTGTGCTCTGGATTATTTTGTATAAGATTGTTACTACTGGAACACCAGGCATTCCAAAGTAGAATGGTTCCTGAAGTTTACTATTGTGAAGTCTTAGAGGATGGATGGATGGACGGATAGATTTAAATGGTGCTGCCTGGCCTTCCTGTCCAAGAAAAGTATTAATTAATTTTAAAAAAATCCCTTTTTAAATAATCCCTGCTGTTACTCATCTTAGAACAGAGCTACTCATTCACAAGGCAGCTCGTTGCAAATCAGCACTTGCAGTTTGGAGCATCATGCCCTTTTTCTTTCAGTTTGGGCTATTATTTGAGCTCACTTTGTGGCATTTTTAATATGTACTATGTATCTTTTCCAATCGGCAGTCAATAGAGGTCTCCCTTTGTACCTCAGTTTCAGACGATGTAATAAAAGACTGTCTTTCTCTAACATACCCTCCCCTTCTCCCTTCAGCTCTCCAGAATGATTTCTGTGTATGCCACTTAACCTATATTTAAAATAAAATAAGTGAGCCTTAAAATTTTGGAGATAATCCATTCATTTTCATGTGCTAGGGAGTGGAAGAATAGAAGTTTAATGTTATTTATATAGTGATTAATGTAAGTGGAACCCATACTCATATGTAATGCAGTTAGATGTATATTGGTGGTTTTCCATCCTACATGATACAATCCTCACCACCACCACACAGATGGGATTCCTATGCCCTTGCTAAATGTCACTATCTGCCCAGGAAGAATAGCTCTGGGTGGAAGTCTGTTGCTTGGCTTTCCCACAGGCCTCCCTGCATCATTACCACCAACTTCTTTAGACTTCTTTCTTTATACTCTAGGCAGAACCCATTAGCCTCAAATTTTTCAGTCTTTATTCGCTATTTTATTTCATAGCATCGTTCTTGTACCAGTTGGCAACAGGACTCTTAGATGCACTTTGCTCTAAGCCGCTGGCTCTGAATGCATATAAGCTTTGCCCTAAATGGAAGTGTTTGCAACATACCTGCCTGATCTCCCTATCTTAAATAGCCGATTCTATATCATTACCATGCTGGATACACAGTTGCATTCAGCAAATACTTGTTGGGCTTCTACTGTACAGGCCCCATCCTCATTTTCAATGACTTGATTTTCTAATTCCCCAAAATTGTAAGTTTAAAGGGTTGGGTTGCTGGGTCCTAATTTACTAAATCATCAATAAATCTTACGTGATATCAAGAAAAGAGATGTCTTCTTGCATTTAGAACTACAGTGATTATGCATTTGATCAACATTTATTAAACACTACTTGTGTGCCAGGCCCTCTGTTTATTTGTGGTGTCTCGGCATTCAAAGGAATCTTGATGCCTTCTAGGACATTGCTTTTGAGTTTAACAAAATTGACTGCAGAATTTTTAAACCACTATGTAATTTTATTTGCACTCAAAGAAAAAGTATATTTTGGTATTTTAACAGAGAGATCGTGATCTGGAACTCGCTGCTCGAATTGGACAAGCTCTCTTAAAACGAAACCATATCTTATCTGAGCAGAATGAAGCCCTGGAGGAGCAGTTGGGACAAGCCTTTGATCAAGTAAGCATTTGGTCAAATATTTGCAGCATGAAATAATTAGGTCTTGTGCAATGGAGAAATTTATTTTCCTGGTTGTCCCTGAAATGATGGCAATAGGTAAATAAATAACACCACAGTACCTGTTGACTTTATTGGCAACTATTGAACTACTCAGTAGAGAAACGAAATGTTAGTTGTGTAGAGGGGCAGTTATGACTACCTTTGTCAATCTAAAGCCTGTATTCTGTATCTGTTGTACCTGTGACACCCTGGTTAGACTCTAAGACTATCCTCACCCCTTTGTGTAGACTTTGTGTGTGATCTTATCTTAAATTTATTTTTAAAAGATAGCTACCCAAATATATAGATATCTTTATTCAAACACCAAAATGAAGGAAGAAAGGAAAAAATTTTTGAAAATATATTTATTCCATAGGAATAAACTTATAGTGAGAACTGATTTATTATTAACTTGAATGGTTAAATTTCAAATTTTCTATAACTTGTTTTTATCTGGTGTCTTTTATATTTTATAAATGCATTATGGATGATAACATTTGAGCCTTTAGGTTGAAACTACTTACTCCCTATAACTAAAATCAGTTCTCTTAGGAAGACATGCACAGTGATACACAGCTTAAAAATATACACCCTTTGGATAAGAATTTGACATAGGAGTCTATTCTGATACTTTGAAGGTTCTTCAGTTTTGTTTTGTTTTCAACTATGAATGTATCATTATTTTAGATGAAATTTTCCTCTTGTATTTCTATTATATAGGATATGAAAACTGATTTTTATTCTCATCTACTATGGAAAAAGCTGTATTTGTTAATACCCTAAAACTGTAGCTTAGAAAGTATCCGGGGTTTGTTATTCTTTTTTTGGTACTTGCTGTTTTAGTCAGTAAAATCCAGCAGCTGATTTTGTGATTTTGTTTTATGATGAAAAGAAGTTGTTCCATGAATCAGAAGCTGTAGTGCATGTAAATAATACAAGATAAAGAACATGTAAATCAAGCATTTTGTATGTGCAGGTTAATCAGTTGCAGCATGAGCTATCCAAGAAAGATGAGTTACTTCGAATTGTCTCCATCGCTTCTGAAGAAAGTGAAACAGATTCCAGCTGTTCTACACCTCTTCGGTTCAATGAATCCTTTAGCTTATCTCAAGGTTTACTGCAATTGGACATGCTGCAGGAAAAGCTCAAGGAACTGGAAGAAGAGAATATGGCTCTTCGATCAAAGGTACATTCAACCTAATTCTCATTTGCTTTTACTTTAAAGGCTATAAAGTTCAGGTCCAGGTGGTATTGAGGTGAAATGTGGCATAACTATGGATTTGTTTTTGGTATTGAATTTAGGGGCTAGCAGACAAGGAACTATATTCGCCTTCCACTGTTACTTAGATCCCACTGAAAAGTGGATAAATAGCAGGTTAACAGATAAAATAGTGAAAGTCAAAGCATAAAATATATATCTTGTGGAGTTTATGCAAGTAACTAAATAATTACAAGTATGATAAGTGCTTTGTTGGAAAATTACAAAGTTCTGTGAGCTTATATGGTGGGGGAATCAAGAAAGTCCTACTTCAGCAAATGCCATTTTAGCTGAGGCCAGGGAGCAGCCAGTCAGAGCTGTAGGTGACAGGAGAGACATGAATAGAAACGTAAAAGGCCCAGAGAGGAATGAGGGCAAGATGTTTGTTTTGTCCTTTTCCATACCTTTGTTACATACTAGATAAATCTTGACAGGTTGCTGGTTTTTTTGCTTTGTTAAGTGATGGACTTTAATACTCAAATGTACAAATTAAAGGTTTTTATAGTTATTTCTATAAGGTCATTAGAAGTTATCATCAACATACTGATTTTTATATTGAAGGCTTGTCACATAAAGACAGAAACTATTACCTATGAAGAGAAGGAACAACAGCTTGTCAATGACTGTGTTAAAGAACTCCGTGAGTATTAACATATTCTGTTTCATAGCCTTTGGACAATTCTTTGGTACAGTATCTCCACCTGGGAAATTAGATCAGTGGTTTCAGTAGAATCATCTCAAGAAACAATTTTAAATCGTTACTGAAAATCTTAGAATATCACATTGAGCCCACAACCCTAAATAAAATACCATAAGTATTTTTAAGAAATATATTTGTTTCAAATTGCCATCATCATTAAAGAAAGACATATGTTTCTATGAATAAGTTATAGCATGTTATAGTGAAAGGAACTAAAGCTCTCATTTTGTTGATGAGGAAATATTCCTATAGAGGATACAATTTGAAAACTGGTAGGTGGCAGAGCCAGGGCTTAAATGATGGCATAGAACCAAACTTTCCACAAGTATTTGTCAAGTGCCAATTATATTTCTTTAAAGGAATATATTTTGGTGTGAGATAATGTTAACTAAAATAATTTTTTAAAATAAATCAGTTAGAAAAAGATTGGCTTCACTAGAGAAAGATATTTAATTTTTGTATAAATACAATAGTTGCCTTTAGCTGCGGTTTCGCTTTCTGCAGTTTCAGTTACCCATGGTCAACCACGGTCCAAAAATATTAAATAAAAAATTCCAGAAATAAACAATATGTTTTAAATTGCATGCCTTTCTGAGTAGCATGATGAAATTTCATGCCATCCTGCTTCATCCCACCTGGAGTGTGCATCATCCCTTTGTCCAGCCCATCCACGCTATAGACACTACCCACCCCTTAGTCACTTAGTAGTTGTCTCGATTATCAGATCGACTGTCAAAGTATCATGGTGCTTATGTTTAGTAACCGTTATTTTATTTAGTAATGGCCCCAAAGCATAAGAGTAGTGATGTTGGCATATTGTTATAATTGTTTTGTTATTAGTTATTGTTAATTTCTTACTGTGCCTAATTTATAAATTAAACTCTATTGTAGGTACGTATGTTTAGGAAAAAACTATTATAGTATATACAGCATATGGTTCAGTACTATCCACAGTTTCAGGCATCCACTGGGGGTCCTGGAACATATCCCCCTCAAATAAGAAGGGACTACTGTATATAGCCTTTTATGTTGGAAGAATGGTATAATCATATCACATCCATTCATTTGGGTTGTGAGCCTCAAAATGTGATACCTTAGAATAGCAGAATAGTAAAGAACCAGAAGTAACATAAATTGAATGTTCTCTTCCACCAGCACTACCCTTACCCACCTTTTACACTTTAAAAGACAAAGAAGAAATGACTTGCTCAAGAGCTCAGATCCTGGTCTCCTGCCTCCATATCGCCATCTTTTGGAATATTAGAGGCTTTCTGTCAATTTAAAAATAGTTTTATATAACACTGAGTAATAGTTTTTCTGCTTGCGTCTAGATATCAAATTTTTTTATATGCAGTAAAGGTTTATTTCCCCACTAGAATTCTAAAGGTTCTGTTTCATGTGCGTGCAAGAATGCTAGCTAGGCTGTAAGAATTGCTCTGGAGGCCCTACTCAGTTTGCTGTTATCCCAGAAAGTCTCTGTCCTACAGAAGCATCTCCATAGCTTTATCACACTGTGTTATAGATTGCAGATTATGACAGTCCATCCTGGAAATGTTCCCCTGTTAGGGTCGGGGTTTTTTGTTTGTTTGTGTGTGTGAGTGTGTGTGTGATTCTTGGTTTTGATTTTGGGTTTTTTGTTGTGTTTTGTTTTTTGTTTGTTTGTTTTTTGATACAGGGTCTCCTCTGTTGCCCAGGCTAGAGTGCAGTGGCATCATTATAGTTCACTGCAACCTTAAACTCCAGGGCTCAAGTTATCCTCCTGCTTCAGTATCCCAAGTAACTGAGACTATGAACACGTGCCACCACGCCTGGCTAATTTTTCTATTTTTTGTACAGAAGGGGTCTCACTATGTTGCTCAGGCTTAGATTTATTAAGATTAATTTTCATTGCTTATGGGATTTTATTGATATCCCTGAAGAGTTCTCAAAGACATAAATGAGATTGCCATTAGCGCTGGCAGAGATACATAATTCACCTAGCTCTCCTTTCAGCCTTCTTGTCCTTCATAAAGAAAAAGATTGGAGCAAATATTGTTTTCATTAAAAAAAAGATTAAAGCAAAGTCTTTAGTCTGCTAGCCTTTACGACTCATCTCTCTTTTTAGCTTCATCATCTCCTGTTCAATTCCCAGCCTTAGTCTGTCTTAGAAGTACCTTTATTTTTCTCCGTTGGTTTCTCTGGGTTTTTTTAAAAATTTATGTTAAAGAAAAATCTATTCATGATAGTCTACTGCTTGTTATAAAACAGGATTTGACCCACAGGCCACAGTTCGCTAACCCATGCCCTACTTTTATATTAATTTTTAAATTTTTACTTTGCTTCCCAGGTGAAACAAATGCTCAGATGTCCAGAATGACTGAAGAATTGTCAGGGAAGAGTGATGAACTGATTAAATACCAAGAAGAGATCTCTTCTCTCTTGTCTCAGATTGTAGATCTTCAGCACAAACTTAAAGAAGTAGGTTTATTCATTCATTCAACAGACATTTGTCAAACACTGACCTAGTACCGTGCTTTCTGCTAAGTGCTAGATACATTAAGCAAAATAAACACGGTCCCTGCTCTTTTAAAATGCCTTAGTGTCATTTCTGCTTTAATCATCTTTATGTTATATAATATCATAAATAACTACTTTCTAGTCATTGTTTCTCTTTATAAAACGGGGTTAGATTTTACTCAGAAAGTTGTGGTATGATTATTGACTTATGCTCATTGTCATCTGGACACCTTCATGAATTTTTATTCTGACTATTTTATTGCTCTTATTTGTCTTTTGAAAGGTTAGTTTTTTATAGGCCTTGAGACTATATCCCAGAGAGGAATTTTTAATATGTCTTTAAAAGAAAGAGAATAGCTATTTTATATGGGAAGGCTTCACATTTCTTTTAATATGTTGTTAGCATGTGATTGAGAAGGAAGAACTAAGACTTCACCTACAAGCTTCCAAAGATGCCCAACGACAACTGACAATGGAGGTAATGAAATCTTTCCTTTGTCTATGTAATTTGGGAGGGAAGGAATGAGTAGTTTCTTTCATCTTTGTGAATAGAAATTACTAAAGGGACATTACCAGATTTAAAAAGCAACAATAATAACAAAAGAGTAAGAAGAAATTCTGAGATCTGATAAGTAAAGCATTTTAAAATCCTGTCTCTAAAACTAATAGCATGGCAGCACCCTTCTTGATTAATAGGCAAAAGCTCAACTTATGTAGAATTCTTTAGGAGTATATGACCCTTTTACCAGTTAACCTTAGCCAGCCCAACAGTTTTTAAAATAAGATAATTTCTAATAGTGTTTTTGCAGGTATGTCAGGAGCAATAGCAAAAATCTCTTAATTTCTATCTACATAAAATTTTATTTATTAAATATAACTTAGTGGTTCTTTAGCATGCATAAGAATCAACTGGGAGAGCAGGTTTTAAATGGAGATGCCCAAGCACCATCCCAAGAGTTTTTACTTCAGATGGTTTAGAGTGAGGACCTGGAATCTGCATTTTTAATAAGAATCCTCTGCCCTGGTGATTCTGATAAGCTGGTGCACATAATACACTTGAAGAAATTTTGCAGTTAAAATATACTCTGAAATTTATGTACTCTTTAGCCAGACATGTGTGTCTATCTGTAAAAAAGGTTCTAAAACAGACGGAAAAAACTTCTTGTTTAGGATAACTGAGCACCTGATGTTGTGTATAATACTTTATAGATTCTTGATCTTGTCACTTAACAGACTTCAGACCTATGCTTTAAATGATTAGCATTATGCTAAACCTAACTTGACCATAACTATTATACCTCCTCTATAAGTTTTTTAGGATATGAAACATAAAATGTTGAATTGACAGTTCTAGTAGTCTCGGCTATATTTCAGATTTTCAGGAAGTCACACTTGTGTAATTTTGGCCCAGACACCCTTAATTCTGGCAGCTTGAAATACATATGCTCTCCTTGTTTGGTTTGTTTCAGAGTCTTTATATTGAAACGATATTTATAAAGTTAGCTAACCCTCTGGATAAAATTAATACTTACCCAAGGGGTTTTGGGGTTTTTTTTCCAGTGTTGTTTTAAGATGATATAAAGTACACTACCATCCTTTCTTTCAGCTACATGAGTTACAAGACAGGAATATGGAGTGCCTGGGAATGTTACATGAATCCCAAGAAGAAATAAAGGAACTTCGTAGTAAATCTGGCCCTACTGCTCATCTCTACTTATCCCAGTCATATGGAGCTTTTACTGGAGTAAGAAACTGAGAACGATGCTATGTATTTAAAGAAACTTTTTTAAGATCAGATTGTTCTAAAAATGATAAGGTTTATGATGGTATAAAGCACCCTGAGAACAGATAACATGGTTTTTCCTTATTTCTGGAATCTAATTATTGATTTAGGCCTTAATTTGTATATGTACATCTTCCTTAATACGCTTATTTATTCTAACAGATGACCTTCCAGACTTATTGTAATATGTGAGATGGACTCTAAGGAAATTAGGTTTAGGGCTGTGTACTGTAAAACTACTTAAACTTGGGTCATCCTACCCTAAGCCCACCATTTGTCACTTTTTAAATGGTGCTGTGATCTTCTAAGACTTCTTTTAATAAATCTTGAGTTTCTTGGTATGTTTAACTCCAGTTAGGATGTAAGCTCCATGAAAACAGGAATCATGTTTGTTTAATTCATTAACAAACAGTATTTCAGGTATTAAAGAAATTAATAAAAACTTCTGAATTTATGCCAAAATTTGTAATGTTGGTTCAAAGAGTTACTTTAACAATCTGATTCTTAAACACTCATGTGCAATCCTGTGAAATTTTTTAAAAGACTGAAACTGTAAATTTTAGATTTCCTTAAGGATATGGGGGCAGAATTTTTGTTTTTTGCTTTTTTTTAATTTTTTATTTTGAAATAAATTTTAAACTTAGAATAAAGTTCCAAAAATAGTATAAAGAACTTTCATATGTCCTTCACCTAGATTCTTCAGTTTTTAACATATTACTGCTTTTGCCATATCATTCTCTTATTTTTTTTCTGGACCATTTATCAGTAAGTTGCAGATACGTCCTGTTACCCTTTAGTACTTAAGTAGTATTTACTAAAAACAAGGACACTCTTGAGTTCGCTCTCCTACATAACCACACTAGAACCATCAACATCAGGAAGGTGATATTGACACAGTACTATCATCTAATCCAGAGAGCCCATTTGAATTTTGCTAATTGTCCCAGTAATGTCCTTTAACGCAGCAGTCCCCAACCTTTTTGGCACCAGGGACTGGTTTCATGGAAGACAATTTTTCCACGGACAAGAATCGGTGGGGCAGGTGGAGTTCTGTGGCCAAGGGGTTGGGGACCATAGCTTTAAAGGATATGTTGAATTTAGTTGTTTCATCTGGGACAATTTTTCTGTGTCTATTTCTCTTTCATGACCTTTGTAGAATGTCCTCGGTTAGGTTTGTCTGTTGTGTCCTTGTGATTAGATTTAGAGAATGCATTCTTGGCTGAAATAAGGCCATGTTCTTCTCAGGGCATCATGTCAGAAGGCACACAATGTCTATTTAACCCATTATGAATGATGTTAATTAACTTCGATCTCTTAGTTAAGGTAGTTATCTGCCAGTTTTTTTCATCATAAATTAATGATAATAGTTAATTAAATTAACACTACTAATTCAGTATATAGTGATGAAAATCAACAGATACTACTTTAACCAAGTGATCAAAGTTAATACCTTGTGGGGAGATACTTTGAGGCTAAATATCCTGTTGCTCATCAAACTTTTACCCACTAGTTATAGTGCCCATTGATGGTTCTTATCTGACTCAGATATTACTATGATGATTGCCAAATAGTGATTTTCTAAGTAATTTTTTCAATATTTATTAATTGTCATTCTTCTGTAAATTAGAGCTTTTCTGTCCTGTTTATTCATTTAGGTGTGTCAGTGTGGACTTATGGACTCCTATTTTAATCAGTGTATTATTATTGCTTATTTTGATACTCAAATTGTCCCAGATATGGCCAGTGGGATCTCCTTTAAGTTCATCTTGTACTTTTTGTCACAGCCCTGGAAGCAGCCATGTCTCCAGAGAACTCTTGTTACCTTTATTGAGGAATGGTATTTAGAATCCAAGATCTTGGGTGCTAGTTGTGCCCATTGATTGCCACTACAGAGTATCATGGTTTGGCCTTCTCAGCAGATAGAACTAAGAAATATATGTGTTTCATGCATATACCCACACAATACATGTATCTATCTTTCCCTTTACATTTGTATTCATCTGTCTGCATATATTAAAACTCAGGAATTCACACCAGTGCCTCCAAATCCAGCCATCCTCAGCTCAGCCCCACTGAGCTTGCCACTCATGGTAGTTGAATCCTCATCCCTGACCAAGGGAAAAAGAAGCTTGCTTATTTAAAAAAAAAAAAAAAAAATATGTTATAAAAGCTATATATGTTTATTTATAGAAAAGTTAGAAATTACAGAAAAGCAAAAAGAAATAGTTAAATACTATTAAATCCCACCCTTCCCAGAGTCAGTATTAACATTTGGTTTATGGCCTTTCAGACCTTTTGTTTTTGTGTGTCTACACATGTAATATTTTCTGTTTATCATGTTGGGTTTTTCCACTGCTTTCCTATAAAAATAAATCACAAATTGATAGTTGGTTCTTGTTTAAAAGTTATATTAAAACTTATATGATGTCTCATTTTCCTCCTGAATTTTAGTCTGTGACTGTTTTTTTATATTTTATTATGACACCAAGAGTATAGGGTTGTAGAGATTCTGTTAATTAATTTAAGAGCAATGGTCACTAGAAATGAATCTCAAACTCTTCTTCTTAGGAATCGTTGGCAGCTGAGATTGAGGGGACCATGCGTAAAAAGTTGAATTTGGATGAGGAATCTTCTCTCTTTAAACAAAAGTGAGTGCAGATCATATGTGTTGTTACTCAACCATGGGAATGGAAATTAATGAGAAGCCACAGCCCAAAGTGATAAGTATTATGAGATTCAGTAGCAATCTGCTTACTATTGAGTTTTTTCCTCACAGTATCCATATTTGTGAGAGAGTGCTCTTGTTCTAAAGTTTATTTCTAATGATTTCTCCTAAACTTTAGAGGCTACTCAGGATGGCTTTATTTCTAATGAACTGCGCATAGGTGTCTCTTTCCTAAAGCACTGTAGTGGCTGGCAGTGATGGTAATGAACATTTCCTTTTTTGACAGAGCCCAACAGAAACGGGTATTTGATACTGTCAAAGTTGCCAATGACACAAGAGGCCGCTCTGTCTCATTCCCAGCTCTGCTGCCCATCCCAGGCTCCAACCGTTCAAGTGTCATCATGACAGCAAAACCCTTTGAGTCTGGTTTACAGCAAACAGAGGACGAAACACTCCCCAACCAGGGGAGCAACTCGGAGGAGGTTCCAAGGTAGGGAATGCCATCATGGCGGTGTTCTGCATTTCTGTGGTGCTGACATACCAGATTCATGTACGCAAATTCCAGTATTAGTTTATAATGTCCCAAGAAGTTTCTTAAACTGTTGGTTTTTATTCAGTTATAAAGTCCTATATCATTATTTGTAAGGTGGATCATTGATTTCATAAAAGTTTTGAGTGAAAAAGCTACATTTAATTAAGTTTATTTAAGATGGAGCTTGCATTTAACTCTAAAATATTTTTGCTACTTTTTTAGTGTTGCAAAGTTTGAATCTAAATCTTCTGTTCAGAGTCAAATTTGAGTCCTTTTGGTCGTTAGCATAAATGCATCAAGATGATACTTTCTCATAATCCATGCTCATAGTCTCAACCACTTTGGTGCCTTTAAAATAAACAGTAAGTTGGCCGGGCGCGGTGGCTCACGCCTGTAATCCTAGCACTCTGGGAGGCCGAGGCGGGCGATTGCTCGAGCTCAGGAGTTCGAGACCAGCCTGAGCAAGAGCGAGACCCCGTCTCTACTAAAAATAGAAAGAAATTATCTGGCCAACTAAAAAATATATATAGAAAAAAAAAAAATTAGCCGGGCATAGTGGCGCATGCCTGTAGTCCCAGCTACTTGGGAGGCTGAGGCAGTAGGATCGTTTCAGCCCAGGAGTCTGAGGTTGCTGTGAGCTAGGCTGATGCCACGGCACTCACTCTAGCCCGGGCAACAAAGCGAGACTCTGTCTCAAAAAAAAATAAAATAAAATAAACAGTAAGTTTGAATACCTATTGAAGACAACCAAGTTGCTCTTAATTTTCTCTTTGTTTCAACTTAGATTTTTTTTCCTTCTTTTCGTTAATTCATTACATTGAATTACAAAAACTAGAAGTTAAACAGCTTTACTAAAAATTGGCTGAAAGCCTTTGAAAGATGGTTGCTTGGCACCTCAGGGAAATCTTTCCTTGTGCAGACATCCATCACACTAGTTGTGGATCACCATCCAACACTTCAGTTGTGTTGCCTGGTCTGTCATGGGCAGAGTTACACCAGCAGTAGCTTTAGGTGTTAATACTTCCTGACTATTACACAGTTTTCTCTAAAACAGATCTGTGTGAATTCATACACGGTACCCAGGAGCAACCCTAACTTGGCTTGCTAGTTTTCTTTTTCGTATCAATTATAAGATACCTTCCAATTTCAAAAATGTTAAAGTGAAAAACTGAGCACCAGAGAGCTATGAAAATGCAATATTATGCAAATCTTGTTTTCTTTTAAATGTTCTACAATATTTATGGGGGATTCTATGGCCTCAAGCAAGTTTTTTCACATTTTAGTATTTTTTACATTGTTATGTTTTACATCTAATGTTATGTCATAGTTTTTAATGGGTAGAATTTTTTCTTTCTTCATAGAACATGAAATAATGGTACCTCTTATAATCAATGATATCACAAATTCAGTGAAATATGGTAATATCTACTTTTGTGACTACCTAATCTGAATTTATAGGTGGTCATATCCGTGGTTTCATAAATTAAATGAAATCAGAAAGTTATTGAACACAATATATCAATAAAGCAGTTGCTTGCCTCTCTGAAGTCATTTGAGATGATCTATAAAAATGATACAAAGTATTGTTGGTGATTTTGGTTTGTTATTATTTCTATATTCTGGATATCTAAGAAAACACAATGTTTTTAAGATCAGTCTCTTAAATGTTCACCATTATAGAAAGGAGAGGTCAGAGTCGGGTGCCATAGCTCACACACAACTACTCAGGAGGCAGGAAAATCACTTGAGGCCAGGAGTTCAAGACCAACCTGGGCAATATAGCAAGACCTTGTCTCAAAACAAAAAAAGAGAGAAAGAAAAAAAAGGAGAGGTCTAGGTTGTGCGTATGACCTTAAGATTTAAGTAGTGAATGTGATTTTCCCATAGGAACTCCCAGAAGACGGACCAGCCAGGACCTTCTGGAGAGAGTGATTTGGCCACAGCACTGCATCGCCTTAGCCTGCGTCGACAGAACTATTTAAGTGAGAAGCAGTTCTTTGCTGAAGAATGGGAGCGGAAGATCCAGGTTCTGGCTGACCAGAAGGAAAGGGCTAGTGGCTGCATCACCCCCACAGAGAGCCTTGCCTCTCTCTGCACCAACCAGTCAGAGTTCACAGATTTCAGCAGTGCCAGTTGCCTTCGAGGTTTTATGCCAGAAAAATTACAAATTGTCAAGCCCCTGGAAGGTAATAAATCAGTAAGGGCCCTTTCCAAGCCATGTGGCTTATTGGGCTTTCCTTTCCCTGGAATTGAGATTTGTGTTGTAATTACAAGAGCACTACATACAGAAGATACTTTTTTTATCCCTTAATTTTGCTGTTTGGGTGACAGTGCATTATAGAACTTTGTAGAAAATTAATGAATGAAAAGCTCTGTATTCTCTAAATCATCAGCCATCAACTATTTTCTACTGATGTTTTTTAATATAAATGTGAAGAGAAGGAGGAATAATCTTTTCCTATCTTGTGTTAAGGAATATGATTGACAGCAGGTTCCATGGTAAGGTAAATGGGATATGATAAATGAAAATGATCTAGGGGTAATACCTTATCTTACTTTCCTTTTCAAAAGAGTTCTTTACCCAAAAGTATAATTGACTTAGAAGTGTGTTTGCCTGTATTTTTTTTTTTTCAGTTTAGTTTCTCTTCTCTCCTAAGATACAGAATTTGAATTCAAAATAAATTTTGTTTTATGAAAAATTGACAATCATTGGCTGATTCTCTGACATTATCATAAAATAGTTTTACATTAAACAACATTTTGAGTAGATAACTTATAAGGACCCCTCAGACTCAAAGATTCTATAACTTAGTTTTATTCATTAATACTCAGTTCAGGTATTTGTCAGAGTTGCCTTTTTTTTTTTCTTTCCTTCTTTTTTTTTTGGAGACAGGGTCTCGCTCTGTTGCCCTGGCTAGAGTGCAGTGGCACGATCATAGCAACCACAAACTCCAACCAAAAATGTGAATATCTTCCTTCTCATCACTGCCTCAGCATCCTAGTTCCTATTAAGGGTGTCATCTTGTTTTTTTCCACCCCTTCTCTGGATGTCCTGCTTAAAGTTATTATTATACCTTCAACATCTTGTCAGTCTTCCACAGAAAACTTTAATTTGCAGCTTTTACCAAAATATTAACACTAAATAAGTAGTTTTATTGCTGTCATTATTATTATTACACATATAATTTTAGCTTCTGTTTCAAGATTTAAGATTTGTGGGAAATGTAAAACATGCCTTTTTTTTCCTTTGTCCTGCATATTCAGGATCACAGACTCTGCATCACTGGCAGCAGCTTGCTCAACCAAACTTGGGAACAATTCTTGATCCCCGACCAGGTGTCATTACTAAAGGCTTTACCCAGTTGCCCAAGGATGCCATCTATCACATTTCAGATTTAGAAGAGGATGAAGAGGAGGGTATAACTTTTGAGGTTCAGCAGCCTCTTCAAGTGGAACAGAAACCTTCAATATCCAAGCCAGTAACAGGGATCTTCCTACCGTCCATTACTTCAGCAGGTGGACCGGTTACAGGTGAGAAGAGTGCTTAGTTGAATATGGTCTAGTAACCAGAAGTACTTGGCATCCTGACTTACTGTGTGGTCAGCTGGCTATCTCTGCTCACTGGAGTGTATTCGGTCTTAGGTACTGGATAATGAAAATCTATAGCATTAGTAGCATTCCTAATTCTCTCCACTTTATCTTAGCCAGCCTGCATAAATAGATTGGGCAGAGAAATAGATCAATTCACTCAGTGCTTTGCAAACCTTTTAGGCTCAGGATCTCTTTACACTCTTAAAAATCATTGAGAATTCCAGAGGGCTTATCTATATGGGTTATGTCTATTCATATTTACAATATCAGAAATCAAAACTGAAAATTATAATTAACTCATTTAAAATAATAATTACATGTTACACAAGTAATGTTTTATGAAAATAGCTATTTTTTTAAGAGGTAAGAAAAATGGTTTGTTTCATAATTTGTTCAAGTCTCTAATTTAGGGCTTAATATAAGATAGCTGGATTCTTGTTATCAGGTTCTACATTCAGTCTATTGCAATATGTTGTTTTAGTTAAACAACAATATGAGGAAAATGCAGCCTCACACAAACATGTAGTTGGAAAAGGAAAGCATATCTTAATAGTCTTTTCAGGTATTTATAGATATTCTTTGATATTACACAAAAACTTGGTAAGTAGTAGTTTCTTGAACGTGTATATGTGGAACGTGGAACCCTGGCGATGAACTTTTCATACTTTGGTACGTTAAAATGCATACACTTTGAATATCTCTTTTACCCATGCATGATTTTTATAACATGCATTGGTCATTTGGAAAATATTGGTTCCCTGAGTTATGTAGATGTTCCAAATGTTCATTGTATAATACACGAAAATCATATTAATGTTACCACATAGCTCAACAAAAAAGGCTTTAAGTGTTAGGAACCTTTCAAGTTTCACAGGTGGATACAAGTTTTCCAAAACACAAATTTTGACTTGAAAGCTCAAATTTTGTCACTGACAAAAAATACTGTCACTTGTTTTTCTTGAAGGGACAGGCTCATTTCATTCATTTTCAGGAAAGTGTCTGTCAAATATCCAAGCCTGAATAACTATAGTTTGTCTGTTGTACTTTCAAGTAAAAATGATGTTCCATGATAAAATTTCAACTCATTTGCACAAGTGCTTTTCCTCTAGATAACCACCGTATCTCAGTATGGAGCAGCACTTAATGCGTACTTCCCTTTTCATCACACAGAATAGTAAAAAGATTTAAGGGCTAAGATTCAGGATTTAATAGATAATTTTTACTGTTTCATCAAGGACATTCTTAAGTGAATCTGTTTTTTTTTTTTAATACTGTGAGTGCATGACAATGAAAAATAGTAGTACAACTTGATGACATTGCCTTGATTTGTGCTAAGGAACCAGCAGTTTTACCCACCATGGCCTTTGCACCAACAGTGCCAACTGTCAACCCAGCCAAAAAGAAAAGGCCTTCATCTTAGCATCACTCTGAAAGTAGTTTTGACCTGTGGACTCCCACAAAGTCTACAGGCCACACTTTGAGAACCACTAAAGTATTAGATAGTTTGGGTAGATAGTTTAGATGAATACCTCTTGATTTTTAGTGTTTTTTTCCCCTCATTTCTAAGCTTTTTTTTATTCCTTTTGATTTACAGTTTTAAAGGATTCAGTTATATACTAACCAGTTGATGCTATTACAATCTTTATGTATATTTTATTTCCAGATTTGGAGATTTTTAGTCCAAAAGGCACTTTATAAATGCTGTATTAATAAATAATAATTTATTTTACATTATTACAATATTAACATTTACATTATTACAGTTTTACATTATTAACCTAGTCTTTTGATTTTGTGTTTGCTCCCTAAAAATCTCTATTTCAGTTGCAACCTCAAACCCAGGAAAGTGTCTATCATGCACGAACTCGACATTCACCTTCACCACTTGTAGGATATTGCATCCCTCTGACATCACTCAGGTTACCCCCAGGTAAGAGTGTCTGAGAGATCTAGGGCCTCACTTCTTTCTTCATCTATGTTTTCTTGAATTTCTTTTTTTTAATTACCTTCATTTTAATTCCTAGAATTTTAATTAATGTTCTGTGATAATTTGTCTTTAGAATATTTGCACATTATATTTTCTCATTTGATCATTATAACTCTTTGAAGTAGGCAGGGCAAGTGAATATGTATTATGTAAAATAAAGAAACTGAGGCATAGAAAGTTGAGGTGATTGGTCCAAGGATAGACAGCTAATAAATGACCCAGCTGGAGCTATACCCAGAGTTGACCAAACTGCGGGGTTTTCAGAACCAGTGCTCTGCATAAGCTCACCCTCACTACTGACACTACCTGCAAGTTCAAGGGGTTCCCAAAACCACTTCCAGGTTCAGTAATTTTCTAGAAAGATTCACAGAATTTGTTTGAGTTTTGCTTCTTTTATATAAGTTGGTATCCTAGAAAGTTTATTTATTAATTTTAAACTTGCCTTCCCCAAACCACTTTTAGGTTCAGTAATTTGCTAGAAGGATTCACAGAACTCACAGGAAGCCATTATACTCATGGCTATGACTTAATTACAAGGAAAGGATACAGGTTAAAATTATCCAAAGGAAAAAATGTGTAAAGGAGAGTCTTGGAGAGTTCCATACTTGAAGCTTCCCTTGTCCTTAGGATTCATTACTCTACTGGCATCAGTGTGTGACAGTGCACACAGAGTATTGCCAACCAGGGAAGTTCACCCAAGCACTGTGTTCAGAGTTTTTATTGGGGCTTTAGTGTGTAGGCACGACTGATTGATTATTCACGGGGTTGAACTCAGCCTCCCAGCTAACTGATATTGCATGACCCACAGCCCATACTCTAAATCACATGCTTGGTCTTTCTGGTATGGCCAGTTCTTACCCTAAGATGATTGGGTGTGGCCAGGCCCACCCTAAGATTTAGTGTGACCAGCCTCTACCCTAACCAAAGGCATGCCTATCAGTTATGACAGATTGCCTCCTAGAAGCAAAGGCCAGATGTCTCCGAGCAAGGCCGTATCATTTACTACACAGGCTAGAACATGGATATGCTAACACATCGTCCCTTATAAAGCCATGCTGATGTGTTTTTATCCTACCAATTCCTAGAATTCTAAAGTAGTTTTCAAAGATATGTAGAGCATTGTAGGGATAATTTTAACTAGAAGTAGAGAAGAAAGATGTTGCAAAGGGGAATCAAGAGTAAGGATATAAAATGGCTAGAATAGTAAAACTGGTGTACAAATTGTACCATAAAGTCTTATATACTTGCTAAGGTGAACTATGTATTTGAGTCTTAACTTTGTAGCTAGCAGTGTGGAGGGAAATAAGATTCTGATTCACAATGTCTACAAGATAGAAGCAAATCAATTGTTTAGGGAAGCGTTTGGATGATAACCAGTAAAGTCTGTACTAAACAAGCACATCTGCAATTTTTCTGCATTGCTCTTATAGTCATCAAGATAACCAGTTTTACAAAATTGGTTCTTGAGGGACTCTTAATAAAGGTTGATACCATCATATGAAGTATACAATTTAGGTAAACACAGGCAATTCTACAGTAAAGTAGGAATGGGAAGGTTAGAGACTGGGAATACAGTTTATAGACTGTTCCAGATCAGAGGTTCTTAGTTGGACTGGTTTGGCCAAGGAATCAAACTTGTTTGAGTTTTACTTCTTTTATACAAGTTGATATGCTAGAAAATTTATTTAGTAATCTTAAACTTGCATTTTGTTCATAATCTTTAGAAATCTTGATATCTTGATATACTGAATATTTTATGTTGAAGTGAAAGTTTTATTAAGTACTGGTAAAATTTGTTCTTGGGGGAAATCAGCTAAAGAAGTGCGCTCTCTATTTCATCACCATTTCCTTAAGTACATGCTTTCCTTGAAGCATACAATAAGAAGAAAGATTCTATAGCAGTCAAAGCTTTTAATTATTTTTAATTTCTTAGAAACACATGTTCCACGTCAAAGTTGAGGAAAAAATCATTCCATAAGTATCCTTTTACTATTATTGTTGGGAATTAACATTTTTTGAGAAAATGAAATTTAAGAATTAGAAATTTATTATTTCTCAGTGATATAAAATTGAAAGATTGAAAAGAATAAATTTCTCCTTAGAAGAGCATTTTATGTTTAATTATGAAAGATTGCGTTTTCTAAAAAGTTGAATAATTATTTACCCATGGATTATTGTCTCAGTGTATTTCACTGTTTGGAATGGATATATTAATAAAAATTTCTAAAGATTACATTCCTTAATCTTTAAATTTCTTTGATTCCTATGATAAAATTTAGTTGTATTTCTACAAATACACATTTTAGAGTTAAAATTTAAGAGTAGGCCGGGCGTGGTGGCTCATGCCTGTAATCCTAGCACTCTGGGAGGCCGAGGCAGGAGGATTGCTCAAGGTCAGGAGTCAAGACCAGCCTGAGCAAGAGTGAGACCCTGTCTTTACTAAAAATAGAAAGAAATTAGCTGGACAACTAAAAATATATAGAAAAAATTATCCGGGCATGGTGGCACATACCTGTAGTCCCAGTTACATGGGAGGCTGAGGCAGAAGGATTATTTGAGCCCAGGAGTTTGAGGTTGCTATGAGCTAGCCTGATGCCACGGTACTCTAGCCTAGGCAACAGCAAGATTCTGTCTCAAAAAAATAAAAAATGTAAGAGTGACATTATCTAAGAGCACAGCAACCTTTTCATATCCTGTTGGAAAGAAATATGTTTTAATAAGTTAATGACTAAGTTACAAATTACAAATAATTAAGCAATGATTGAAGTGTGGTCAAAATTTTCATTCCTCAGATCTATTCCACAGGCACAATTACTGATGTGTTGGCTGTTACTAAGGATAATTACTACAGTGACTTCAAATGGCAGTTTAAGGATTGCTTTTTATTCTTAAACACTCTCTCCCACTTGTTTTCTCTCAGCTCTGGGTTCCCTTCGTTATCCTGTGGAAGTAGTGGTAGCAGTTCATCAAACACGGCTGTGAATTCTCCTGCCATGTCCTATAGACTCAGCATTGGTGAATCCATCACCAACCGACGAGATTCTACCATAACCTTCAGTAGCACCATGAGTTTGGCCAAACTTCTACAAGAGCGAGGCATCTCTGCCAAAGTGTACCACAGCCCAATTTCAGAGAACCCCCTCTTCCAGCCACTCCCTAAATCCCTAGCCATCCCTTCCACACCACCAAATTCACCGTCTCACTCACCTTGCCCTTCTCCTTTGCCCTTTGAGCCTCGAGTACATCTCTCTGAAAACTTTTTGGCCTCCCGACCAGCTGAAACATTCCTCCAGGAGATGTACGGCTTGAGGCCCTCCCGAAGCCCTCTTGACATTGGCCAGTTGAAGATGAATTTAGTGGACAGGCTGAAGAGACTGGGGATAGCCAGAGTGGTCAAGGCCCCTGATGCCAAGGAGAATGGAAGAAACCAAGAGGCAGAAACTGGGCTTCAAAAACCAGATTCTGCTGTTTATTTGAATGCACGTAGCAATTTATTGGGTGGACTCAGGAGGAATCAGAGTCTTCCAGTCATGATGGGTAGCTTTGGCGCCCCAGTTTGCACATCCTCACCCAAAATGGGTCTCCTGAAGGAGGACTGAGGTCAGCAGTTAGCTGAGCTCCTGCACGGATCAGCACATGAAGGGTAGATATGCACTGATGCATGTGGTCTGGCCTGACTTGAGAGAAAAGGAATGTTGCAGAAAGGCTGTGAATGTGGGAAGGGGGACGTGGAGGAATGGAAACAAAATTGGGATGAGGCCCTAATGGATGAAGTCTCATAAATCGAAAGTATAAATGAATGGGCCGTGAGTATTTGGAGGCAGAAAAGGAAGAAAGGTTTAATACACTCCTTCAGTTGAGTTTTCTTGCCTTGAAAATAAAAAGTGAATAAAAAATAAATTCAGTAATACTGAAACATACCAGAGATACTGAACTTGCTGGCACATTTACTTCTGGTGAGCATGGACAAGGGGAACCCAGGTTAGAAAGATGGGAGGAGAAAAAGGAGTGACTGTTGCTTATAGAAAGCTGTTCTGAAGCGTCGGTGGGGTAAGCTCAGTCTGTTATCTGAGATAACAGTGACATGGCTTATATGTTTCCCCTGCTAGTGTTGGATTAAATTACGCATCCATCAAATAGGATGCTCACAGCATTAGCAAAATAAAGAATTTTATCTTTTTCATTAGATCAGAAGTGGAGACTCCCTTTTTCCTTTCTGTGTTCAGGCCTTTGAGCTACTGGCAGCCCAAACACCACTCAAATTCCTTTGTATTTATCATTAATAAAAGTTCATTTTTTTAAATTTGTATTTTTATACAACCTCCAAAAAGAACCCAACATAGGTAAGGGGTGGGAGGGATTTACTTTTAAGAAGGAAAATATGGGTATATTGGAACCAAGGAAACTGGTTTTTAGAATATTTCTTCAGGATAAACGCAGTAGTGAAGGAATACAAACATAATTGCATGTCTTTCAGATTTCCTTAGAGGTGGGACAGGGTTAAACCAAAAGTGCAATCATAGGAATTAGGGAATGTTGTATATTTATGTATGTAAAATTTTTTGTGAGGAAAGTTGGTTGCAAGTAAACCAACTTTTTCCAAAGTGTGCTATGCATATTTTTAATGAAAAGTGACATGTATTTGCACAAAAATTCTCAGGCATATTAAATTATAAACTGAGGTAAAACCCAGGTGCTTGCTTTGAGATTGTGTTTTCTTCCTAATATAAAATAAAATTAAAATACATCTGCCTTGTTCTTGATATCTGTAGAGTTAGAGAATGAACTTTTTAATGGGTGAGTCAAGCCTTTTTTTCTCTGAGGTCTTCTCTTTCTTTTTCTTTCTTTTTTTTTTTTTTTTTTTTTTTTTTCACAAACTATGTGAAATGGCAGAGTGAGACTCTGGGATTAGGTTTCAGTGTTCAGCAGTGTGACGCAAGGCTGTGAATTGGAAAGAAACAGATCTGTCCTCGGAGTGTTGCTGATCCAGTCTGCTTCTCATCAGATAACCTGTTTTTGGCTGGGCGCGGTGGCTCACGCCTGTAATCCTAGCCCTCTGGGAGGCCGAGGCGGGTGGATCTCTCGAGGTCAGGAGTTCGAGACCAGCCTGAGCAAGAGCGAGACCCCGTCTCTACTAAAAATAGAAAGAAATTATCTGGCCAACTAAAAATATATATAGCAAAAAATTAGCCAGGCATGGTGGTGCATGCCTGTAGTCCCAGCTACTCGGGAGGCTGAGGCAGTAGGATCGCTTAAGCCCAGGAGTTTGAGGTTGCTGTGAGCTAGGCTGACACCACGGCACTCACTCTAGCCCGGGCAACAAAGTGAGACTCTGTCTCAAAAAAAAAAAAAAAAAAAAAAGATAACCTGTTTTTGTCTAAGCAGGGCAGGTCAGAAAGAAATGCCACTATATGAAAGACATGATGAAGGGAAGGGGAGGGAGGGAGGGGGCTAATAATTTTGTTTATGAAAATGTGAAGCATATTACTTCATCGTTTTGGTGTTTTATTTGCAAATGTTTTGCTCCTTTGTCCCAACTTAAAAGCAATTTTCTGAAGAATTCTTGACTCTTGCTCATATGGTTCCCACTGGCACCCCTTTTCCCAGGCCAGGGAGGATCCATCCTCTCTGCTTTTGAGGTGCCTCCCCTACATGAAGAGCTGTGTGCTCAAAAGGGTAGAAAAACCACACATGCAATGGTAAGAATGTGTGTTTTCCATGCTTTTTAGAATCTTTTAATAAAACTTATCTAAATAACTTTCTCAAAAACAAAGGGTGAAGCTGTCCTCTCCCTTTCTCTCGCTTTCACTCAGGCATGCTGAGGTCAACAGAGTGTGCACGTAAACTCAGAAAGAATTCCAGCAGGTTCATAAGGGAATGTGAGTGTCCCTGAGTGCAGTGGGCATTAAATAGAAGAATTCCTGATGTTTATATTTCCTAAATATTCAGTTCACTTTTCTTAAAATGCATTTGAATATCTATTTCATAAAGTAACTCTGGTATGCTTACTTTTAGCCAACTCTTACAACTTTTTATTTGTTCCCTAAGAAAATAATCTCCCTGTTGCCTGGACATTTACAGTTTCCAAGAAACATCAGGAAGTAGGAAAATGTGGGGCCAGAGAGTAGTACAAAGTTAAATTATCCGATTTATGTGCATTATATGAATAGCTATAAATTAAACTAGATTTTTAGTGTTCTGTATTGAGTATAATTTGTATACTTTTTTATAATCAATGACTAAGTGATCACTTTGGAGGCAAAGTCGGGGCATATTAGCAACCAAATAAGCACATCTGATTTAAGACAACCAGGCTGAGGTTTTTGAAATATGTCAATATTCCCCCAGAAACACAGTTGCATACTGGTGCATTCATGTCTCTAGAAATGAATCCTGTCTTAAAACTGGGTTTTGCTGTTTTTCAGATTTCCACCTAAAATCATTTTTAGTATATCCTGAGACTCTATTACAACAGAATTGTCTGCAAAGTATAGTAAGAAGAACTGGAGCCTTATAGCAAGTTCCTCCCAATTAACCTGTTATGTTTTGGTACTATTCACATTTTAGTTTTTTCTGTAATATCAACTGTATGTGTACTTTCATGCCAGTATAGGAAACCTCAATCTTTTTTTTTTTTCTCTTCAAGGTTTTCAGTGATTATACCTCAGGTATTTCTGAGTATCCTATTATCTAGTAGGAGAGATATTTTCTTGAGCTCAGAATTAAAAGTTCTCCTAAATTATGAAGATCCCAAATCTTATGTAAATAGCTTTAGATGTGGATCTTTAGGGAGAAGTTAATGACCATTAACTTTTTAGAAAGTTTTATATGTTAATTGATTTGACATAAATGAACACATGTTGACAAGGGAGGAAATAAGTTAGAAAAAGCAGCTCACAACAAGAGCCTATTATCTGTGAAAGGTATATTTTACACAGTATTCAAAGCTTTTTATTATTTTTCTGATCAGTACATAATTAGTACTTGGTTGTTGCTAAATTAACTTTTGACATCTGGAACTAGGGCTCTTAGTGTTTAGTGGGGCCACTTCTCTGATGTCAGATGCATCCAGACCTGTCCTCCGTGTGCAACACAACCGCAGCACAGTGCGGTAACCGCGTGGTCGCACTGCAGAGCACAGTCCCCTAGGAGTGGGCACAAGTGCCCTCTGGGACAGCCAGGGAAATGCTGTTGTTTGATATCTTAGATTTGAGTTTGTCAGACAGCTCTTTGTACACCTACCTTTGTTTTGTCAAATGTAAATCAGTTAATAAACATGAGTAGCTTCTTAAATTTTCATTTGTCTGTGTTTTTTATCCCAGCTGTTTGCACAGATGATCCTGCACTAAGTCTTTTCTTTCCATTATGTTGTTTTTGGTCAGAAAACAACCTTTATGTGTCAAACCAACACACAGAAAACAAACCACTGATAGTTGTAAGTAGTAAATAGATCTTATTGTATTTTCTTAGTTTTTAAAGAATAGTGTCTATATATACCATAATATTTCCTTGACAGAACAAAAACAGCAACAAAAAATAAAGTTTAAAGTCATTGATACGCAAATATTAAGTTTGAGAAGATTCAGAAAGTGAAGCAATTCTTTTCCTATAGTCCACAATTTTCTGTTGACTCTCTTATCTATTTAGAAATGTCAGTAGATGTGTGTTTAAGTCCAAAAACCTGACGAAAGTTAAGATCTGGGGCTTTGATCATCCTGTTGACCTCCATCTCTGTTTTCACTATATTGAGTTTGAGTTATGCTAACGTCAAGTTTTGTTTTCTACTTTTTTTATTACTTTTTATGAATCAAGGGCCAAAATGCCACAAAATTTTCAAATGAACAAATGTTACTGTGCAAGTTGGGCAAAGATGCCAAAATACAACTGTTGCCTGCAAAAGCATGAAGTGTTTTTGTTCTTTAGTTCAAGAAGGTATGAGTAAAGCACCCCAAAGGTTTTATGACATGTTTGTGAAAAATAAAACCCAAATATATTAAAATCAAAGTGTTATTTCACAAAATTTAATTTTCTGGCCTTCTCAGCAAAATCACTAAGTTGTTAAAAAGCAAGATTTTCACATCACATTCAAATATTATAGGTCAGAAAATTTTATGAAGTATTTCAATTGCATATAATTCACTACAATTTATATGGCTATTTTCACCAACTCTCAAACAATCTCTAGATCCATCCAGTAATATGAAGAGTTAGTACCATGCTTCTTCATTCATGTTCCATTTAGACCTTCATATTTATAAACTTAAGGGTATCAGAATTCATGTTGCAAAGCGTTCTTCAGCCACCACATGCAGTCCTTGCAAACACCACTCCAATATATGAGTACCTATGGAATACAAATTAAAGCATTAAAAGAAGCAAGAAATGGATGTTCAACACCACTGGAAAACAGTATTTTCCTTTATGCACGAATCTTGCATTCATGGTCTCTGAGAGGTTTTGGAAAGTTACCTTTACACTTTCCACTGCTGCCCTCCTGCATTCCAAAGCAGTCTGTCTCCGACCTTAGCAGCAGCACGACCCGACCCACAAACCTTAGCACTTGAACACAGTCATCTTTTTTTGGAGGTAAAGAGCAAGAGATGTGGAGAAGCGTTTCCTGAGACCTGAGTGGTGTCAGTGATGAGAGCAGATGTTCAGGGTTATGGATCCTGCTGTTCCAGAGCTGTGCCCATGTGCTCTTTAATAAACTCAGGCTTTTGTGTGCGCCTGGGCCATGCAGACCCCTCTAAAGCCCAGGGCTCACAACAGCGGCCCCTCTCTAGGAGCAAGGGTAGCACTGCAGGCTTTCACGATTCCTGTGGCTTCCTGGTTGGGGCTGTTCAGGAGCAGCTGAATGAGTCCATGGGCATTGGCATAGCACCACTCTAAAGCCAGATCTTGAAAAATAAGAAATGATCAAAGGGAATTGGGCAAGTTGAAGATAATTACAAGCTCCTTAAGAGAACGCTGTGTTTTCTACACTGGGAGTGTTCCCATGGCGCCACAGATAGGGCTACACAGATGGAAAGCTGCTAAATGCTCCCAGCTGACCACATTTGCCACCTCATGAGGGTGGCAGCATCGCACAGATGGCATCCCTTTCCCCCACCCATGCGCACACTAATTTTGATAATATAACTAACTGTCTGGATTAAGCCACAGTTTCTCTCTTTCACTCACTCAACTTACACTTTGTCACAGTATTGGTATTCTGCCCCCAGCCCCGTCCCAAATACTAAGGCACATGGCTTTGGGGAAAGATACTGAGAATGGTACTTCGCTAAATTCAATCAAAGAGAAGAGCAGCTAATGCTTAGCCCCTAAAAGCCTTCATTTCCTTCGCCTCGGTTGTTTTGGAGCTGGCAAAGCTACACTCATGTCCAAAAAGAGGAAAGGGGGAGAATCCCAAAGCAGGGGCAGTTAGTGCTCAGCCCCGCCAAGCCGAGCGGCTGAGGTTTTCCTTCAGCACCTGCTTCCTTCGTCTCTTCATTTTTAGCCACTCTTCACCTGACATCCATATCCTGGTTTCTTTTACATCATAAGAAAGGACTTAGGTATAAAATTTACACAATAGACTCAAAGTAAATATCCCATCTCTAGATGGAGATAGATTTCACTAGACGACTAGTCAAATTTATCAGCTGTTGTCTTTGTAATTTCTTTCCCTCTTTGTAAGCTGTGAAGTACGTCTCCGGCTAGTCTGGGCGTGGTGCTTGGGGACGCGGCAGCCACAGTGCAACCGCAAGGCCTCCCTCGGTCAACACGCTGGGGCCGCCATGAGGAGAGTGGGGAAGAGCCCGGTTCTCCAAGGACATTGCTGAATCTTGGCACCAACTCTCCAGACTTTGAATTTCACAAAGTCAATAAACCTCTTTGATATGTGTCACTTACAGCCAAGTAACAGCTCTATGCATTTTAACTAACACAGGGCCGCACTATGAGCAACACTGTCATAAAAAATACCGGAGTCCTCAGGGCTCTGTTCTAGACACTCTCCTCTTCCTACTCAATACTGTCTCCCTGTGTGATCTCACCCACCCCTGGGCTTAAAATAGCATCTACTCTGCAGTCTCCTAGATCTGTTTCTAGCCCAGACTCTTCTTTTGAACTTCTGAAATCCATAACAAACTCTAATAGACATCACCACTTGGCTATCTCCCCGACATGTCAAAAACTGAACTCATGATCTGCACCCCCTGAACCTGTTTATCCCCCAGACTTTCCCGTCTCAATAAATGGCCCCACCGTTGATGCAATAGCTCGAGCTAGAAACCCAGGAATCACTATTGCCTTGTCCTTTTCCCTTACCTTGATGTCCAATCAGTCACCAAGTCCTGTGGTGTCTTCTCTCCATCGCCCTGCTGCTCCCTGGGGGGGTGGGCATCACTAGATCTCGTCTGGACCACCGCCACACCTCCTCACTGCGATTCCTTCCTCCCCTCCAATTGTTTCTCCACATTGCAGTCAGAATGATCGTTCTGATGTGCAGATCTAGTCAGATCACTTCTCTGATTAAAACTGTTGCCTGACTCCTCTGTACTAGAAGAGTAATCCCTGCTATAAACTCCCCCTGCATCTGGTGAGTCTCTTTAATATAAGATTCACTGTGCTTTTGTTGAGCTTTTTTCCCTCCTGCTTTTTTGAGACAAGGTCTCACTCTGTTGCCCAGGCTGGAGTGCAGTGGCATGATCACAGCTCACTGCAACCTCCAACCCCTGGGCCTAAGCGACACTCCTGCCTCACCCTCCCAAGTAGCTGGGACTACAGGTGTGCACCACCATGCCCAGCTAATTTTTCTTATATTTTATAGAGACAGAGTCCTGCTAGGTTTGTTGCTCAGGCTAGTCTCAAACTCCTGGCCTCAAGTGATCCTCCTACCTCGGCCTCCCAAAGTGCTATGATTATAGGCTTGACCCACTGCACCTGGCCTGTTGAATTTATTTATTGTTTTCCCATCAGTCTCTAAGCTCTATTGAGCACAGGAACTAAGGTATATCCCCACACGGAACAGCAGTGCCTGGCACACAATAGACAATAAATGTGGAGTTGAATGAACAGATGAATTTATAACAATGTTTTGTAAACTGTGGGTTGTCACCCATCAGTGGATCATGAAGTCACTCTTGTGGATTACAATCAGTTTTCATTTTAAAAAGAAAAAGAAATAGAAGAGAATAGCAAGCAATAAGAGTATTATTTCACAAAATTGTTATTATAAAATGTATACAATATATTTCTTATAATGAGTTGCAGTAAAATAAAAATGAAAGCCATTGGGCTATAATAAGTAAACACTTTTTTCTATAGTGAGAAAAAGCAGATTTATTTAGATTTAAAAAAAAAACAAAACCAAAAAAACCTGAAACCCTAAGTACCTGAAAAAGACTCCTGCCCTGGGAAATTTGTACTTTTACAGATTTCAAAGCTTTAAATTCAAGGAATAATGTGCCTACTTTAGAGTTTTAGGTTTCTGTGAGCAAATAACAGAGGAATTTAAAATCCTTCTCAGATCCTGCCTGACAACTATTGCCATAGGCCAATTAAGCCCAGGAATGCTGTTTAATTCTGTTTCCTCTGAAAATGTATCTTAAGCTTTTGTCTCATGGTTGATGATGAAAGCAGAAACCCAGAGTTAGGAGTGTGGATTCCTTGCTGCTGAGTGTGGGCACTGACTGGGGTCTTGGAGAATTTAACTGGCTGTTTCTCCAACCTTCTCTCTTTAAGAACAGAGCTCTGAGCCAATGAGGAGCTGCCGTTCTGTTTCCATAGCAACAGAAGAAACAAACCTTGGCCTGCCATCTCCTAAGGACAAACCTCACAGCTCAGGCCCATGTCAAGGGACTCTGAAGGGAGGGGTGACCTTTTCCTCTACTTCGACTTTCATTGCAATACCAGGAAATTTGAACTGGATTGTCTGTAGGAGGGAAGTTCATGTTCATGCCAGTTCAGCCCACTGGGAATCTCTCTTTCTGCACGCTATACACTGTGGATGTCCTGCTTTGGCGTTTCAGCCACTTGGAACGACCACTAAAGTCTTGAGTTCTGGAACCTCTGGATTCGATCTAAAATGACCACTGATTTTGTGTTGATGGACAACTGTTTCTCTGCAAGATCGTGGTTTCTTTAAGACTCTTGACTTGGGAAAGAACCACATGAGAAAAGCAAATCTTTGGGCAGTCTGAGGTAAGCTCTTTAGAAAAGATGTTTTACGTAATTTTTTCTGCTGATTATTAATACTAATCTGTGACCTCTCTGAAGAAGGCTCTGCTGGCCTTCTGGTGACTACAGCTAGGGAGGGCCTCAGGTAAAATCTTCAGGGAGAAATACAGGAAAGGAAAAGAAGAGGGAGAAAGAATCTTTACACACACACACACACACACACACACACACACACACACAGTCCTCTATTCTTAGAGCTATACAATGTAACATCGAGCCACTGCAAATGCAGATCTATCTATGGAAATATTAATATCTCCTAGATATCCTATTACATAAAAAGAGCAAGGTGCAGCATAGTGTGCAAAGTATGTTCTCATTTATGTAAAAAATTTAAAAGTTATATATATTCACAACATTTCTGGAAGGATACCCAAAAAACTGTTAACAGTGGCTCTCTCTTGGTAGGGGACTAGAAATCAAGGGCTGATGTTTAGCTGGCATGCAGTTACTGAGATATTGAAATACTGGTTAGTAAATGACCATTGCCCAGGTGCCTTGAATGTCCTCCTTGTTACCTTGGTTGCCCCAACTCCTCCCCTGGAGCCCCCAGACCTCTTCATGATTCAGCAACCAAAGGGTTAATTCCTGGCATGGGCGTGGGAGTGGGTCCTCCAGAACCCTGTTCCAACTCTGGTTGATTGTTCAATAGCCTTGTCTGATTGGTTGTTAAATATTTAAGTATCACCCCCGTGGGTGTTCAGAGGGAGAAGCCTTTACTTTTCAAGAGCAAAAGAACAACCATTCATCAATGATCATCTAAAATCTCCACAGAGTGATTGCACCACCCATGCAATTTACCTGTGCATTCTGGTTTTTGAACTCTAATATTTAGTATAATCTATAACATGGTAATTATGATAACACTTTGGCAGTTTCATCTGTACATCTCTTCTCCTTGTTGAGCCAGTCATTGTGGTTACAACCACCCAGTTTACTAGTCTGGTAACAAATATTCATCAAACACCCATTGTGGACAAGTTGCTTTGGCAGGTTTGGTGGGGCCATGGATGGTGCCATGGTGGAGGCCTGGCCTTCAAGAACCACGTAGTCCACTGGGCAGGCAAGACATGGAACAGAGAAGGCAGTTGCCAGGAGAAGGCCTGCCTGGGCCTCTCAATTCCTGCCCCAGGACTCCTGCTAAACCTCCCAAGTTCAGGGTGAGCCCCTTTCCTCACAGGAAGCAGATACAAGGTCCTAAGCAGAAGCAAAGCTGCGTTCTTGCTGCTGCCGCAGGCTCCTTTCAGATTCTCACCTCCGTTCTAGCCCTTGTGGCACCATCTTCCCTCCTGGGCCACTCAACCCATCTGCTGCCCTGACCTTGTCTCCTTGGCTCGCCCTGACACAGGAGCTCTCCTGACAGGGCCCCCAAGCACAGCGGAGCATGGACAGTCATCCACGGCGGCCCTGCCACCTGCTCTTTAGGCTTTGCTCTTTATCTAGTCTTTTGGTCTCCTGTCCAGCCCTGTCCTCCACTCCACCAGGCCCCCTGGCCCCAGACATCTGGCCCAGCTGACCCCTGCACCCACCTCCACCTGCACACTCTGCCTTTCTTCCAAGGCCAGGCCTCCTGCCCTTGCTCCACAGCCCACTCAGCTCTCTCTGCTGACTCCCCTACTGACTGCAGGTTCCCTGAGGACAAGGTCCAAGTCTCCAGCATGCAGCTGGCATGTAGCCCAGGATGCATGGCATGAGCCTGTACGGATCTGCGCTGTGAAACAGCATTCACAAGTGGGTGAGCAGTCGCTCCATTTCTTTGAGTCTCAGTAGCATCATCCGTAAAGCAGATTCAATCTTAAGGTCCCCTCTAGCTCTCAAGGTCATTAGACCCATAACTGTGCTTCTCAAGCATCAGTCATGTTATAGAAAAAGATTGATTTCATTTTTTAGCTGATTCTTAAGCAAATTCATTCCAGTATAATATTGAAAACCAGTTGTTGACTTAGAAATTTGAGTTAAATTTTCTATCATTGTAATGTTTCTGTTGACCTATAGGTTCTCATAACTTTTTTGGCATTTGTTTTTAATTTTTATGAACTATCCGCTGGCATCATTTTCAAAATTAAATAGTGTTAAAAATTCATTAAGGAAAAGTCATAACATCTGCACCATCCTCCTTACCATGTCTGCTCTACTCCTCAGCATGCTACCTACCGGCAATTAGTTTCAATTCTGTTAGCTGTTTCTTTGGGAATTTAACCTCATACTTCTAAATAATTTTTGTCTACTCCATTCGTTAACTTTTCAGTCTTAGACCTTCTCTATCAACTTCCTGGTGTCGTAGATGCGGGTTTGGCTCATGTGCTTCCTCCCTCTGTTCTCCCCACACTCTTCCAGTGTCTTCACAATCCACGTTTTGCTTAAATCAATTTGAAGTGTTTACACTGATTCTTGAGTGTGTACCATACTGTGATGATGTTTACTTTCTCACACAATATTTTTTACCTGAAGTATTAAGAATTGCACATTTTATTTTCTTAGGTTTCTACGTTCTATTGCCAATTCCCCACCCCCACTCCCACCCCCACCCCCACCAAATGTCTGATTCCTATTACTTGTAACAAATTACCACAAATTCAGTGGCTCAAAATGGCACCAATTTGTTATCTTACAGCTCTGAAGGTCAAAGTCCGGGATGGGTCTCACTGGGCTAAATCAAGGTGTTGGCAGGGCCGCGTTCCTTTTGGAGGCTCTTGGGGAGAATCCATTTCCTTGCCTTTTCCAGCTTCTAGAGGCTGCCTGAATCCCTTGGCTCATGGCCCCTTCCTCGATCACGCCCACCGCTTCTTCCATCATTACATCTTCTCTGACTCTGACTCTGGTAATCCAGGATAATGTCCTCATTTTAACATCTTTAATTTAATGACAGCTGCAAAATCCCTTTTGCCATGTGAGGTAATGTATTCAGTTTCCAGGGATTAGGACATGGACATGTTTGGGGGGCAGGGACGGAAGGGGACACTAGTCACCTTACCACTTGCTCCAGCAGATCTGTCAGCCGCCATCAGTATCACCAGATAATCTACCAGCTCCAAGTCCTGAGTCTTTGGGGGCCTTTGATGTGCAGATTGGCACCTTCTTGTTCAAACCCCCTTTGCAGGCACATAGGCCACAGCGCACTGTGGTGAGGGCCCCACTTACATCAAACATGTGCTGACGTCCCTTGTGCAATGTTGTCTCCTCTCCCATTTTGTTGTTCTTATGGAATTAAACCTCTTTTAATCCTGTGCTCTCATTTTAGTGGGGTCTGGAAAAGAAAGAAGATAAACAAGTGTGGTCATGTTTATCTGACAGTTGCCTGTCTTTCATATAGACCCTCACAATAGGGATTTTATTTCTATGGAGCCCTGGAAGAAGGCTTTCCACTCTGTAATTCAGACAGGTGACCAGGAATAAGAAACTGGGAGATTCCTTTGCACTGTAGTTTGAGTAAATGAGCTCATTTTCTAGAAAGTTCTGTGCAGGGCCTGCTGTGGGGATTTCTCTTCCCTTCAGCGAGAGTTGGCATGGCCTGCTGGTAGGGCCGGGGCTTGGGAGTCAGGGAGATGTGTTTGTTCCCAACTCTGCAACTTGCTACCCCTGTGACTTCTCTGAGTCTTACTATCCCCATCCATAAAATTGGGATACTAATAAGTGAGCACTTGTTGTGTATCTGGCTCACAGTAAGCACTCAATTATGGCAAATTTTAAATTGCTTTCAACTCAAGTCTACTGAGTAGCAAGAGGTGAGTTGTTATTCTATAGTCAAGACCCTGAACCAGGTAAATAGCTTCTGGAATCTACTATTGATTTTTCTTTGGGCCTTCCTTGGGTTCTTCCCAGTTTGCTTCTAAGTATTTTTGCTTTGATTCTAAATGGTTTAACTCTCTGCTATTGTTTTCCCATTTCAGCAAGTGCCCCCTGACTTAGCAGCCAAAACTGCCCTTTGACCTTGAGCCATGAACCCCAACCCTCTCATCTATTGCACCTGCTTGGACCCCTGGAACTTGGGACCACGGAAGCTAATCAAGACCCCTCGGCCACCAAATAAGGCCCCCACAGGGAGGTCCAAGTAAGAATTATCTGGGATGGGGTCGGTGCAGGGGGGCATGGTTTCCATTTGAAACTTTTCTTCTTTCACAAGATTTCCAAAACAGTAAGCTTGGCAGCAAAATCCCAAGTGGGCCAGAAGGCCTAGCTTTCCCCAGCTTTCCCTGCCAGCCTGTGGGCTGCACATTCATCATGCCAGTCCTGCTGGGCTTAGCGGCATGTTAAATGTGAAAGACTCAGCGCTGGTGCAATAGGGAAAGTGCAGCTTCCAACCAAACGGCCTTGACGGCAGCTGCCCCTCCATGTGGGACAAAGAGCTTTGGGAACTGGAGGACAAGCTGTGCTGCCAGTCTGGGGACTCCCTGGGACAGTGAACAAACACCAAGGCCTTGGGCCTGAGGGTTTAAAGGCATCAGATTTTAACGATTCCAGGTATCAGACCATATATTTTAATTTTGAGTCGCTGTGGGGTTGTACTTAATCTGAGAGTGTTAAAATAAGTTTCTGAATTTCCAATTTTCTAATTTTATTAAATAGTTATTTATTTTTCATTTTCAGGCTAGCTCCTCTTCTACCTCCCTCAAAACAACACAATTACCTCCAACCAACAAATCCTGTTGTTGCCCCAAAGTAAGTATTTTATGTCCCTGAGGCAGGAATGGTTTGAGGCATGTGAATAACGTAACCCCAACCCCTTAGCCTTTGCAGTCCTGCCTGACTTGAACTAATTGCTGGCAGGGTCGTTAGAGAATGGCCAGAATCTACTATGACTTCCCTCAAACTTCAGACCCTACACATAGATTCCGGGATCCTCTGCACCTACAGCTTCCACAGTCGCTGCAAGTGGACTCTCAGCTGGATGTCCCCAGTAACTGTTTCCGGCCCTACAAGAGCCCAGCGCCTGGCACCGGCATTAGCGCAAAGCCCTGGCAATCCTCTCGTGTGGTTATGGTGGCGGCTCAGCCTTTAGCTGATTACTGTCCTGTGTCTAAGATTTTCTGCAGATTGCATCTTGGTTTTAATCACAAATTAAAATTTTACCCACATTTTACAAGCTTAGAAATGTACCTCAGATTTAGGTTTTTGCATTTTTTTGTTTGGAGTGTATTTATTGAGCACCTATTATTCCTTAGGCACTGTTCTAATGCAGAGGAAACAGCCAGAAACACAATTAAGTCTTCGCTATCCTGGAGCTGACATTGGCAGGGCGGGGACGGGCGAGGACCCTGAACAAGTTATCGCACCTGAGGTTGGGGAGTGCGGTATAGAAAAGCAGTGCAGGCACAGAGGGTAGGGGCTGAGAGGGTGGGGCTGTGATTTTATTTAGGAGACGAGGGCATGTCCCTGTGTGAAGGAGACAGTGGGGAGCCACACGGATCCTGCCAGAGGGGGCAGCAGGTACAAAGGCCCCTGAGTGGGGACTTGCAGAGTGTCTGGCCTGCCTGGGAAGGCAGAGGCCAGGGTGGCAAGAGGGGAGGGAGCAAAGAGGGAGGGGGCAGATGGGTTCAGAGAGAGGGTAACAAGGTGACAGATATGGGGCAGGACACTGCCCCCTCAAAGATGCCCTCACCCTAATCCCTGGAAACTGCGAATAGGGCATGTGACTTGCCAAAGAGGAATTAGGGTTGCAGATGGAATTAAGGTTGCTATTCAGCCGACCTTGAGTTAAAGAGATTATCCTGGGCCCAGTGTAATCACAAAGGTCCTTCCTTGTGTGTGAAAGAGGAAGTCAGAGTGTCAGAGTCAGAGAAGGAGATGTGACAACAGAAGCAGAGGTCTGAGCGATAGGACTTCCTGGCTTTGAAGATGGAGGAAAAGGCCACTCTGAACACAAACATATATATGGTATTCATTTTATATGTAGCATATATAAAGCCTTGCATGGAAAACAAGTTAAACAAATGGCTCGTAATGAAACACATTTCATGATCTGGAACATTTGTTTATGAAGAATGTTTCATTCCCCAACGAAGAGAGCTACACACCGTTCTCTGAATTGAGTGTGCATGTGTGTACGGCAGTGTCACCGGACTCACAGAGCCTTGCTGTAGGGAGTGTGTAAGGGCCCCTCTGGCTGGTTTATAATCCTCCAAAACAGAAATTGACCCAACATCACAAGACAACTCTTTTGCCTCCCTGGGCCCTCAGGGCCCTGCCTCAGGGAGTTCCCAGCTACCCGGGGATCCCCTAAGAAGGTCAGGTGACCAGAGCTCAGAGAACAGAAGTCAGAAGACGGAAGCATCAGGGCGAATCTCTTAAGCTTTCATCTTGTCTTTGCTTTCTGGTTGCTTTCTGAGCATGTCTTTCTCTTGCAGAGCGAAATTCCATTTAGCAAGGCAAGAGGAGAGCAAGAAATCATCTTACGTGAGTAAAAATGGGAAGAGGGCAGGGGAACTAAGATTCATTGAGCACCCGCCATGTGCAAACATGGCTCTTTGCACATACTTCCTTGTTGCGTCTTCACAGTGACCCTAGGGGGTGGTGCTGTTGCTATTGCACATTATGCCCATCACATGTGGCTGGTAAGTGAAGAGCCGTGACTTGAACTCCGCTCAGACTCTAGAGTGCGTTTAATTGCCACCCCCCATGGCCTTGGGCAGGATGAAGACAGTATCCCAGGAAAGCCAGTGAGAACTAGTCCAGACCAGGGTACAGCTCGAGCCCAGATGCAGGAAACCCTCTGCCACACCTGGGAAGCCACCAATGCTGAGGGAGGGGCTGTCAGGGCCCCTGAGGGGCGCAGGGACAGAAGAAAGAGCTGGGGACCAGACCCAGAATGATCTTGACACCACCTGATCTTTCTTGTGCCCGGGAGCCTTTACTGGTCTGACACAGGCATAGGACAAGGTAAGATTCACATTTTATTACAGGAAAACCACCCCCTGCTGGGGTTTCATTGGTACTTTTTACTATTTTCTATCTAGTTTCTTCTCATACAAGAATCACGCAGTCGTTTAGTGGTGAGGTAAAAAAATAAACAAAAATATAACTGCCCCCCCAGGTGGAGAGGAGGATGAGCTCTGGGGGAGCCGGGCTGTAGGCGGAGAGCCCAGTCAGGAGGTGGCCCCTGATGGGGGCCGTGGGCCGTGCCAGGCAGGGGTGAGCAGAGGCAGGCAGGAGACGTCAGGCCGTGACGGTGGCGGAGTCCCGTGCTGCGGGTGGCAGGGGAGCCGTGCAGCTCTCCAAGCTGCAGCCTCACCCTGGTCGGGCCAGCCGTGGCCCTGCCCCGGCTTCCCACCTGGCGCCTAGTGGGGGAAGGAGAAGAAACTTGCTATATTTGGGGGGTTTTTTGTAACTGTGCTAGTCATTTCTCATATGCTATTTTGTTTTTTCCTCACAAAAGCCCTTTGAGGAAGAGCTATTATCCCCATTTCTGATGAGGAAACTGAGGCATGGAGATGTTGAATAGTGACTGGTTGGTGGCAGGGCCACGATTTAAACTCAGGCCTAAACTCAGGCCTGATTCCAAAACCCGAGCGGTTTCCATGGGCCACTGGGGGGCGCGGGCGGGAGTGGGGCAGTGCAAGGGACCAGGATGCTTTGAGCTTTCCAGGCCCCTGGGGACACCCTGGGGCCAGCCAAGTGCTGGGACTGAATCTCAGAGAAGAGAGGGTGAGAGGTGATGGAGGGAGGGCACGAGCAGGACTAGGGCCCTGGAGTCTCATCTCAGGTCTCTGATTTTAAGCGAAGATGTGAGTGAGGCGATAGGAGAAGATTTGGAGGAATCTCAGCACCCTAAGACTGCAATTGTATCCTCCCTTCCCTGGATGCCCAGGAAGTGATCAACGTGTCACCTGGCTATCAACTCTTTCGGAGTCGGGAGCAGATTTCCGTCACCTTGGGGGATGAGATGTTCAATAGGAAAAAGCAGCTGGAATCAGAGGTCATGGACAGAGTCAAATTTTCCAGGTAATGTCTTTGGAGCAACATCCAGCTCCGTGGAGCCATACGCACCCTGCTTGGCCCAGCCTCAAGGACAAGCCACTGAGGTCAACGCTGGGCCATGGGCGCCCTGCCCTCCTCAGCCCTGCTTCTCCACGGCCCTCTCCACACCCACCTCATTTTGCTCCGATCCCATCTGGGGGCAGATCCGAGGGGGGGGATGAAGGTCAAGGCAGGCAGCTGACCTGGAAAAATGATGAAGTTGTGAGTTATCTTGGAGGAGAGCAATTGTTCCTGGGGGTGAGGAGCAGATAAAATATTCAAAAAACAATCTGAATTTGGGATGTGTGAATTAAGAGTGAAGTGAGGGCTTCAGGGAGGCTGGCATACACATCTCTTTCTTCATTATGTCCAAAGATACCACTCAGTTCCTGCCCCTACTGGATTCGGTGTGGAAGGTTCCAGCCAGACTCCATCTCACTGGGCACACACAGCCATCCTCTCTGTCGTTCAAGCCCCACCGTGTCCTCCTATGCCATGTCAAGTATGTCTCCACACCTTTAATTCCACCTCTGAATCTCTCATTTGTATCTTTGCCCCACCGTCCTACCCGAGCTCAGGCATCTTACTTCCTACCTGCACTACTGAATGGCTCTCCAAGTGTCTCTTCCTAAAGGCATATTTTGCTGTGAGAATTATTTTTCAAGGACACAAGTCTAAAAACCAGCAACAACTGAAAACACACACACACACACAAACACACACACTCACCCCCCCACACACTCTCACACAACCTGCTACCGTATAGAAAGGTACAACCAGACTGCCGGCAGTGCTACCTCCAGCAAGGGATTCAGATTGCGGCTGAGGCCGAAGGACCGTGCTGTGGAGCTGCCCTGATGTGACCTGGCCCAGAGAAGTCAGACCCCAGGCCCTGTCTTCCCATCCACTTTTCTTTTCCCTGCTTATCCATGAGCCCCTGCAGGAGGAGAGTGGGTCGTGCACCCATAGTCAAACTGGCACCCTCTGTTACCTCTTGGCCTCATCAGAGAGTTGTCACCCATGTGACACATTAAAACATAATGGCCCATGCTTCTTGTATTTCGTGATAAAGCTGTGAGTATTGTTTACATAGAAGAATGTGTTCAAAAGACGGGGGTCCCCGTTATTCAACTTTCTCAGGCCCTTTCTTCTTTCCTCTACCCCCATGTGCTCTCTCGTGTTTTCCCGCCCCACATTCTCCCTGTGCTCATTAGACATGAAGGATAATTGACCGAATGGGTCAAAGCCTCTTGAATTGAGGACCTCCTCTTGGCTCCATGGCACATAGCACTACCTGCCACCCTGTCTACTCCAGCTCAACCAGACAGAGCTGAATAATTCACAGATGACACGGAGGCCTCCTTAGACCCCAAAACACAGAAGACTATCACCTGTTCTGAAAACCACTCTCTTAATCCCCTCTTAGTCCCATGTCTGGCCCATTCCTCGTCTATGATTCACTGTCAGCATCAATCCTATCCCCCACCTTCTAATTTCCTAATCCTCAGAACTCCCCCCTCTGTTTTAACCATCATTACAAAATCAAGGTCAAGCCCTGATACATTTCTCACGTATTCCTGCTCCCCTTCTGCTCAACAGGGCACCAAACCACCCTGCTCACATCTGGTTCACTTACCTAAAAGAGCCAGATCTGAGGCTCAGCCACCCTCCTGCCAAATGCCTTCTGCAAGGTCACCCCCTTCCCTCCATCTCATCCCCAAATCATGGAGCAGGGGCAGAACGTGGGCAGCTCACACCAGGCCAGAGCCAGCCACGCTCAGGGGCCTGTCATGGAAAGGTAAGCTCTGTGGATGACAGAAGAATTATTTGTCCTACAGGACTGATATTGTTTCTGATCTAGAAGAGCAGATCTCGGAGCTAACAGCAATAATAGAACAAATGAACAGAGACCACCAGTCTGCCCAGAAATTGGTGAGTGATCCTTATGTTAGCTGTCATCTTCATGGGTAGGATAAGACTAGTATTTCCAGATCACCTATGTGCCTGGCAAGATGCCAAGCACTTTACTCATGTGAGGCACGTTGTCCAGGTGACAGGACTCTGAAGATAGGACCACATCACCCAGTAGTATTTCTCTGACTCCTCGTTATCCGTAATCGCAAGAACTCAAGTGCCTTCTCAAGGCTTAACTCATTCATTTCCAGGAGTTTTTCGGGTGCGTCTGCTCGCTAGGGGGCGCTGGTCATTTTCCGTCTGGCCCTTGCGGTGCGTCAAGCTTCAGGTTTGTCCGGCTCTCACGAGGGGAACAGTGCTGCCCCAAAGCTTCCTGGAAGCCTCCAGGGCTTACTCGCTGGGACTGTTTAAACTGCCAATACCACATGTCAGAACCCGCTGTCATTTCACACTCTTAGTGCTTCCTGGGGATTTTAGTGACACATCTTTAGATCTTACCATCTGTTTGATCACAGCAACTTCCTCCCCACCTCAAGCACGTGTGCCTGGTGGCCTGGGCTGGGGTGACAGCCAGTGCTATGCTCAGAAACACCCTCCCTAGTGTGACTGAAACCCTTTTGTGAGGCTCCACACCCCAGCAGGCAGCCTCTCCCCGTGTGATATGTCCCAGACCACTCTGAATCCTGCAATGACCCAGCTTATGACTCAGGCTGAGACCTCCCCTGCTACTGACTCATTACTTTATTTGTCAGAAAATCCTGCCAGGTTTATGGTCTCCTTCTATAGAAAAGAAGTCAAGGCTCAGGGAAGTTAACTAATCCAGCTCAATAGTGATGAGTTACTGGGCAAAATGCGCATTTTGACTCAGGAGCACAGGCCCTGCTGGTAATGTTTAGAGACTGTTTCCGTGGAGGGAGCCTAGGTGGTGATCCTAAGAATACTCCCACTTATGAAGACCAGTTTGTTGCCCGGCCCTGTGGAACAGAGGTGTGCCACCATGCCAGCCTCCGTCAGAGTGGCGGGGCCGGCCTCTGGGTTGTGCCAGGCACTCTTGGCTCCTCCCCAGTAGTCAGAGAGAGACAAGGACAAGCCCCAAGCCCTTGTCTTAGCTGACAGGGAGCACTGACGGTTTAAATTGTCCGTTTCTCCTGAGACACTGGCCAGGGGAACTGACATGTTAGAATGGAGTGTCCCCTGAAGGTGAGCTAGTCCTGTCTGCTAGAACTCCACCGTGCTGTAACAAGGATGGATTAGCACCGGATTTTAAGTTCCTTGAAGACAGGGTCTGAATCTTAGTCCTTTTTGGTTCTTCCAGGCCAGGCCTTTTGCTTGATAAATGATTGCTCTGTTCAATTTAATTACATATCCAAGAATCCCGAAACCATGATCTTACAAAGAGAAGACAGTCTAGCAGAGGAGACCAGACCCACCCATAAAAACCAGTCAGTGGAAGAGATGCACCGATATTATGAACTAAGTACAAAACAACATAGAGCAAGGCAAGAATTGTTCCATTCTGTCAGTAACAGGGTGCTCTCTGGCACTGCAGAACACAATGGGAGAGGCTTGGGAAGGGGGGTATCCCCCATGAATTGGAGGGCTTCTCAGTAGGTAGAGATCAGAGTGGGTTTGGGGTCACCAATCCTGTGTTGTTAATGTCAGTTTTGTTTCTAGCTCTCTAATGAAATGGATCTGCGCTGTGCTGAGATGAAACAGAACTTTGAAAACAAGAACAGGTACACTTTCTGGCCAGAGCCCTTATGTGCTGAGGGCCCTAAGGCTCCTGCATCCTTTGCAGGGTTTCAGTTCGCTGGGACTTCAGACAGTGCCAAATGGAGTTGGGTGGCGAGGGGTGGGGGAGATGAGTGAGGCATGTGTCTTTGAAAAGTAGGATGGATTGGCCGGGCGCGGTGGCTCACGCCTGTAATCCTAGCTCTGGGAGGCCGAGGCGGGTGGATCTCTCGAGGTCAGGAGTTCGAGACCAGCCTGAGCAAGAGTGAGACCCCGTCTCTACTAAAAACAGAAAGAAATTATCTGGCCAACTAAAAATATATATACAAAAAATTAGCCGGGCATGGTGGCTCATGCCTGTAGTCCCAGCTACTCGGGAGGCTGAGGCAGTAGGATCGCTTAAGCCCAGGAGTCTGAGGTTGCTGTGAGCCAGGCTGATGCCACGGCACTCACTCTAGCCCGGGCAACAGAGCGAGACTCTGTCTCAAAAAAAAAAAAAAAAAAAGAAAAGAAAAGTAGGATGGATTGATTTGAGGCCATTAAAATGAAGCACAAAGAAAGTTATTCCTGCTTTTGCACTTTATCATCCAATTATTTCAATTATAATCTTTTTTGTTAGTTGCTGAGAAGAGCCATTGTTTGTTCTCTATGAGATTTCTGTGATAAATAACTATTGTTCTCAGCCAAGCCTCTTCTTCCTCTTCCTAGGCCTCCTCTTCCTCCTCATCCTCCTCTACCTCCTCTTCTTCCTCTTTTTCCTCCTCTCACCTCTACTCTCTCTAGCCGCTAGGTCAGGGCTTGAGCAAAATAGGAAGAAGGTATGGGAGGGGTAGGAGCAAAGTCAAATCAAGGGAAAATTAAAAGGAGGTGTTCAAAGATAGAGAGATAGAGAATAACACAGTGGCTACCAGAGTCAGGATAGAGGGAAGGAAATGAGCAGATGTAGGTCAAAGGATACAAATATACAAACATGCAAGATATCAAAAACACATCACATACAAAGGAGTGCCAATATGACTATAATTTCTTGGCAGAAACCCAGCAGGCCAAGAGAGAATGGTATGATACGTTTACAATACTGAAGGAAAAAAATAGCCAATCAAGGGTATTTTATCTAGCAAAGCTGTTTTTCTGAAATGAAGGAGAAATGGAGAATTGTTTCAGGGAATTCTTTAAACTGAAACAAAAAGCTGCTAATAAATAACATGAAACATACAAAAGCATAAAACTCAATGGTATAAGTAAAACATAACCATATTCAGAACACCCTAAGACTGCAATGATAGTGTGTAAGATAATGTTATCCCTAGTAAAAAGCTTGAAAGACAAAACTATTAATAACAACTATAGCTAAAATAAATTGTCAAAGATACACATTACAAAATGATGTAAATTCTGACATCATACAACAAAATAAGGAAGAAAATAAAAGTGTACACTTGTAGGCAATCAAATTAAGTTGTTATTAGCTTGAAATAAGCTGTTATAAGTACAAGATGTTCTGTGTAAGCCTCATGGTAACCACAAGGCGAAATCTTTAGCAGAAGCACAAAACAAAAATAGAAAGGCTTTGAAGTTTTGAAGCATAACACTTCAGAAAGCCATCAAACTGCAAAGGAAGACAGCAAAAGAGGAAGAAAAAAACAAAGTATCTACATAACTACTAGACAACAATTAACAAAATGGCAGTAAGTCCTTACCTGTAAATAATCCCCTTGAATGTAAATGGATTAAACTATCTGATAAAAAAACAGAGTGGCTGAATGGATTAAAAAACATTTAAAAAGACTCCGCTATATGCCGTCTACAAGAGACTCACTTACCTGTAAGGACACACAGAGTCTGACAGGGATGGATGGAAAAAGATATTCCACACAAATGGAAACCAAGAGAGAGCAGGAATAACTACACTTACATTAGAAAAAATAGACTTTAGGTTAAAACTATAAAAAGAGACAAAGGAGGACATTATATAATGATGAAGGAGTCAATTCATCAAGAGAATATAACAATTGTAAATATATATGCATCCAATCAGAGCACTTAAATATATATTAAAAAAATATGGATGTGAAGGGAGAGATAGATATCAATACACTAATAGTAAGGGATTTCAATACCCCACTTTCAACAATGGACAGATCATCCAGACAGAAAATTAATAAGGAAACATTAGCTTGAACAACACTTTCAACCAAATGGACCTAATAGACACATACAGAACATTCCACCCAATAGTAACAAAATACGCATTCTTCTCAACTGCACACGGAACATTCTCCAGGAGCAATCACATGTTAGGGCACAAAACAAACCTCCTAAAATTTAAGAAGACTGAAATTATATCAAATATCTTTTCTGGGCAACAATGGTATGAAACTAGAAATCAATAATAAGAGGAGTTTTGGAAAATTCACAAATATGTGAAAATTAAACAACATGCTACTGAACAACCAATGGGTCAATAAAGAAATTAAAAGGGAAATTTAAGAATATCTTAGATACTAGCAAACCAAATTCAACAGCACATTAAAAAGCTCATTCACTATGATCAAGTGGAATTCATCCAGGGATGCAAAGATGATTCAGCATGTGCAAATCAATAAAGGTGATACACCACATTAACAGAAAGAAAGACAAAAACCATATGATCATTTCAATAGACACAGAAAAACCATTTGACAAAATGCAACATCCCTTCATAATAAAAACTCTCAACAAATTAGGTACAGAAGGTATATACCTCAACAGAATAAAGGCCATATAGACAAACCCACAGCTAACATACTGAACAGGAGATCAGAACATAAGATCAGGAACAAGACAAGGATGCCCACTTTTACCACTTCAGTTCACATGGTACTGTAAGTCCTTGCCAGAGCAGTTAAACAAGAGAAATAAATAAAAGGTATCCAAGTTAGAAAAGAAAAAGTTACATTGTCCCTGCATTGTTTGCAGACCACATGATCTTATATATAGAAAACCCTTAAGACTTCACACAAAAACTGTTAGAACCAATAAACGAATTCAGTAAAGTTGCAGGATACAAAATTGACATACAAAAATCAGTAATGTTTCTATACACTAATAGTTAAATATCTTTAAAAATCAAGACAACATGCTGATGTAGATGCAGAGAGAAAGGAACACTGATACACTGTTGGTGGGACTGCAAATTAGTACAACCTCTGTGGAAAACAGTACGGAGACTTCTCAAATAACTAAAAGTAGATACCCAGTAGTGGGTATCTACCCGAAGGAAAAGAAGTCATTTTACCAAAAAGACACCTGCACTCGAATGTTTATTGCAGCACAATTCACAATTGCAAAGATCTGGAATCAGCCCAAGTACCCGTGATTCATGAGTGGATTAACAAAATGCGGTATATGTGTACCATGGAGTACTACTCAGCCATAAAAAGGGTGAATTAATGCCTTTTGCAGTAATTTGGAAGGAATTGGAGACCGTTATCCCAGGCAAAGTATCTCAAGAATGGAAAAACAAACACCTGTACTCTCTAATAAATTGGAACTAACCAATACACACACAAGGGCACAGAGGGAAGTAAAAGTCACTGGAAATCAAATGAGGGGAGAGGGGAGGAGGAAGGGGCAAAAACCTACCTAACGGGTACAATGAACAGTATTCAGGTAATGGGCACATTTATAGCCCTGACTCAAGCCATGTAACAAAAACATTTGTATGCCCTTAATATTTTTTTTTTAAAAAGGATGAAGTGCTGATACATACCGTGATGTGGATGAACCTCAAAAACATCATGCTAAGTGAAAGAAACCAGATACAAATGGCCACACATTGCATAAATCCATTTACATACAATGTCCAAAATAGGCAAATCCATAGAAAAAGAGAAGTAAATTGGTGTTTCTTAGGGACTGAGAATAGGGAGAGTCACAGCTAATGGGTATGAGGTTTCTTTTGAGGGTGATGAAAGTGTTCTAGAATTAGTGATGACAGTTGTACAACATTGTAAACATACTGAAAAGTACCGAATTGTGCACTTTAAAATGACAGATTTTATGTCATGTAAATTATATCTCAGTAAAACAATGTAAAAAACAAAAGGTTTGAGAATATATAAAATGACAACATTAAGTTTTATTTTGTGATTCTAAAAAAAATCAAGACAATTCCATGAACAATAGCTAATAAATAAATAAATAAATCACCTGAGAATGAGCTTAACCAAGGAGGTGAAAGAATTAGAATAATTAATGTTGTTAAAATGGCCATACTACCCAAAGCAATCTACAGATTTAATGCAATCTTTCTCTAAACATCAATTTAAATCATGCAAACTTCTCCCCCAGCCTCCCCACCTGGACAGCCTTGCAGCATTATTTCTGTTTGCCCATAGCCATCTCAAAATATGTCAAAGAAATGTATTTTGGGGTAAAATATTTATTTTCTTCAGCCCTAAAAAAAACCCTTCAAAATATATAGCCTCTATAAAATGAGTGCACGTCAATTATAGCCTTAGAACTTAGCCTAAATAAATCCTTAAATGTCGATTACAAGTTTATCTCCACAGGTGCAAACCAAGGAAGCGATATCACTCTTCTACCCACCCTGAGAAGATCACAACATTGACTATCTCCTCTACCCTCTTTTTTAATTGCTCATTTTATCTTATGTAGATTTACTAGGCACCAAACAGAATTTCACAAGAATACCATCAATTACCTCACTGCTCATCTCCTTCACCCCTGCCCTTTTTCTGGGTACCCTTTTTTTCCTTTAAATGTAAAGTTCTCAAACCCTTCTACAGAGAGCCCAGTCCATAACGGATACTTTATGGGCTGTGCTTTTCCTGAGTGCCTCCTCAAAATCTTGGCTTAATAAACCTCAATTGAGTATGACTCTCATTTTCTGTCACATATTATTTATGTTAACAATACTAAAGCCAAACAAGAACAATGCAAAGACTATGCTGACTATTAGGGAAGAGCCTGTGGCCCCACTGGCTCTATTCAAAACAGTGATTGTAGAAAAGAGGGGTCTTCTCACCCTCTAGATAGATGCCGGGAGGGTGCTTCAGGAAGTGAGGGCCCTACTTCCTGTGTGAGGGCAAAGGGGTAGGGTCAGGTCAGTGTCAAAGCTCAGCCCTGGACTGCTTTTCACTGATGATTGTGGCCTTCACCTGGGGTCCCACAGGGAGCTCAAAGAGGCTCACAAAGCGGAGGTCAGTGAGTTGGAGAACAACTACAGAGCAACCTTGAAGGAGGAGAAGTTGGCTGCCCAAAAGAAGCTAGGTACTGTTGGGACCTGGGAGAATGACCCTGGGTGAAGGGACAAGAGGCTACTCTGTGGGTTTAGGGCCAAGGAACTCCCGTGGCCACGGATGGGCTGTGGAAGAGGAAGAAAGTGACTAAAAATGAAACTGAAAAGAGGAAAAACCATGTCTACCAATGTCCTTCCTTTTCCTGGAAGATCTGAACAAAGTTCCTTCCTATTTCCCCGTCTGGGAATTGAGGACAAAAATATCTGCCCTTAACAGTGTGATGAGAGTGTGAGAGTATTTTTTTTAAGTATATTTTAAAGTTCAACAAATATAATACTATTTCAATTCAGCAAGTTTCCTCACCTTTAAATGATAGTATTTCATTAAATTCTCATTGACAACTTTGATTTTATCCCCTTATAATGCATAAGGGTTGTACTGGCCAGATATCTCATTTGTTTATGCTGTCGTTGGAAAGGGCCAAGTGTGTATCCTTCAGAATTCCAGGTGGGTAGACTAATCTCCACAGAGAAAAGGAGAAATTCTGTAAACTTCTTCCTTAATTTTGCCTTAAATATTTTTAAAGATGGTGTCTTATTTATACTTTATATTTTCCTAATTTTCCAATGTAGTATTTTAATAATCAGCCCAAAATGGAAATGTTTTTTAAAAAAGAAGCAAAGGCATGCCACTAGGTTTTGTTCCTCTTTTTCCACAGATGTTGGTTTACCCCTGGGGATTAGTTCTCAGACGTGATGTGTATCAAAATCCAGCAAATACTGGGCCCCTCTCCTGACACTCCAATTCAGTGGGTTTAGGGTGGGGTCCAGGCATTTGCATTTCTAATAAGTTTTCAGGGTGATTTCTGGGGCACACAAAGGTTTCACTGTCTGGGGGATGAGTTTGGGGTGGGGAAGGTATGCAGGAGAGCTCACGGTGGAATTTGAAAACTTGCAAATAATCATGACCTTGTTGTTGTTTTCCTTTTGTCCAGACGAGATGGAAAAGGAAATTAAGTATTTGAAGAATATATTTCATCTGTATCAGGTGAGACACAGAGCTCCTTGCTGGATTATGAGAGTGAGAGAAGCAAGGCTCGTTCCTGGCTGATAGTGCTGGGATGAATCCGGAGCTCTTGTCCAGAGAATAATGTCCTGAAACTCCCAGTATCCTTGGACCTAAGTGGCACTAACTGCACCCAGGGAGAGGTGTAAGCCCGATGGCTTCTGTGCATGACAAATCAGTCACCCAAGTCCCTAAAGAGGCCCATCAAAAAATATGTTTGTGATTACAAAAGTGATAGCTGCTCGTTGTTTTTTAAAAAATGGAAATACAAAACCAACAACAGCAATGACAAAAAGAAATACCACCACCCAAAGACAACCACTGTTAATATTTGTATTTTGTTAAAATTCTGTGGGTTTAGGGCCAAGGAAGTTGAGATCACACTATATAAAAATCCATATACATTTTTGTATCTTCTTTTCATCAGGCATTTCAGAAGCTTTCCCCTCCTTTTTAATGACTAGATATTATGCTAATGCAACAGCCATTGGGCATTCACTGTTTCCCTACTACTGGCCATTTGAGTTATTTCCAATTGCTTGCTATAATGGTAATATAACTTTGAATATCTTTGATTCTAGAAGTAGAGTGCTGGGTCAAAAGGAATAAATTATTTTAAAGGCTTTTAATAGATTTGGCCAAATGGCCCTCCACAAAGACTGAATCACTTTGCACCCCCACAAGCAGACCATGGAGTGCTCCAGCCATCTCAGAACATCTCAGGAGATCCCTCAGTGTCAGGCAAACAAGGATGGCTGGTCATTCTACCAAAGGTTAAACACCACCACTCACAGTTTCACTTTTGAACTTATATCCAAAACTCCTTTTTCAAGATATTCCTTGATGCAGTCAGGGAAAACATCACAGATCAGAGCTTAAGAAGTGTGAGTGGTGAATAGAATCGGCTGGGTGTGAATCCTACTTCTAACCTGACAAGGAAGGGAGTCAGTGTCATTGGATCCTGCTAGCAGCACCCAGAGCTGGGCTGTCCCCAAGCTCATGAAGTCGGAGCCAACCAACAGGACTGGCATTGGGTCAGGCTTATTTAACCTCAACCACAGAAGGAAGTTAGATTTGCTGAGAAAAAAATGGACACTGAAAAAGATCCCATTGTTTTCTGTGTGTTCAAATTAACTACTAGGCATCGTTTGCTGTGCATCGTTTGCCCTTGACCATGAGGGTCCCACAAGCTCTCTGCTGGGCCTGGCTGGAATTTGCTTCCCACCAGTCACCTGGGAGGGGTCCCTCAGTGATGGAAGCTGCCCGGGGCCCAGTGCTACAGCCCAGTGCTGCCCGGGGCCCAGTGCTGTGGCCAGTGTGCAGCGCTGGGCAAGGCCCACCCTAGGGCGAGTTTGCAGCTTCTCCAGGTCTCCCTTGTCTGGGACAATTCTCTTCATGGCAGCTTTGTGCCTCCACAGGATAGCATTTATGATGAAATGGAAGACAAATGGTCAAAGCGGAAGGCAGAATGGGAGAAAGATGAGAAGTTAGAGCGGGAAAAGATGCTGCTACAGCAAAGTGAGTACAGAAACTTCTGGTTTTTTGAGGACAAGTGTATCAAAAAACGACCATGAAGCTTGGTCTTCACTTGAGGAAAGTATTTACTGTGGGTGATGGGCCACATGCTAGATTCCTGAATGGAAGGTGCCCCAGAGTTTTCAACAAGGCAAAGTGACAAGGGCAGGGTCTTTTTTGAAGTTCAAATACCTGCTTTAAGGGGAGGGGATCTAAGCCTATGCCTTTCCAAAACTCACCGGGTCCAAGTTTGCTCATGATGGGCTGGAACAAATGTCGGACTTGCTACAGGGACTACAGGCTTTGTTGTCTAGATACAGGGAACCCCAAGGTTCCAAGAATTCTGGAATTAGAACGTGAAATATTCATTTGTACGTGGAGGGAGGAACAATACAATCCATTATACAAAGAGCTTCTATACCCCCACATCTCCCACAAAGGAACGTGTTTGGTAAATATTTTTAATAGTCCCAGCACTTAACACAGAGCCTGGATCATATGAAGTATCCTACAGGTGCACCTCCCCCTCACTGAGCACCTTCATAAATGGGAAAAAGCAGTGAGGGATGTGTGGGACTGCCCCAGGCCTAGGAGACTAGATGAGGCAGGAGTGGGGCCTCTACAGACCAATTCTGCATCCTACTCCAACCCCATTCGTCTTGCATTTAGTTGATTTTAACAGGTCACCCAATTAAATGCAGATACTCCGTGGGAAAGTTAATTTACATTCAGGTGGGGACTCTGGAGCTCCAGAGGTAACATAAAGCCCCTGTAGTGAAGGCTGGGGAAGGGGACCCGGAGCTACTCCTGTTTGAGGCTTTACCTAGAAGCTGGGTGCAACAACACCCAGGTCACCTCCCAGATTTCTAGCTACTCATACGACACTTGTCCCATGTTGTCAAAGTCTAGGGTGCAAGCACTCATTTGGAAGACCAGATGCCAGCTGCTCACCATGCCACTCAGTCCAGAAGCTTCCCCTGTCACCCGGAGACTCCCTGTCCATCCCCAGAATTGCAACACTGAGGAAATCTGTGTTTCCCCTCGCCACCTCCTAACCTTCATCTCATTTGATATTGGGGCTCTGCTGGCAGGTTTCTCTGCCTGGGAAAACAGTTTAAGTCTACCTCTACACCAGGGTTAAGTACAGATGAATGTTACTTCTGGCAAAGTCACAGTAGCCAAGAGCTTTATTTTAAGACAAGGATATCCAAGAAAGCATAGTGGTTGCTCCGGCAAAGTGAATGCACAAAATAATAAGCAACAGATCCAAAACAAACTACACACAAAAAACCAGCGATGGTGGTGGCAAATCCCTACGACTAACGCGATTGAGGACAACCACCACGCTCACCTCACACTCAAGCATCTCGGCTGGGTGTCAGAGGCTGGACAGCAGGCTGAAAGGACCTTGAGTTTGACCCAGTCTGGAACTACTTTTATCTTCAGATATTCTGGGTTTCTCTCTGCACCAGCTTTTCCCACATTTACACATACGTGTGTTTTCCTCTCACCTCCACAGAAAATAAAATGACAAAAAAGTTTGAGTTAGAGTCAGAAGAAGAAAAGAAGAAAATAAATGAATCCTACAGTGCTGTCTTTGAGAACTTCATTCAAGAGAAGGAGGTAACTCAGCCCAAAGCACATCAGTGGTTGAATGTGTAGCCCAGGCAGTATATCCGAGTTCCCAGGTGTGCTCTGTAGTTAGGTGATCTTTCTGTCTTTATGGGAATATTCCTCTTTTCCCAGGTTGCCTGGAAACATATACAAGTAGACTGACAGTCTTGCTGTCCTTTAGCTAGACACTCTTATCACAGGCTAGGCAGTCTTACCACTGGGTTATTGAACGGTCTTACCACAGGCTAGACAGACCTACCATAGAGATATTGGACAGTCCTACCATGGGCTAGACAATCTTGCCACAGTTATTGGACAGTCCTACCACAGGCTAGACAATCTTACCACTGGGTCATTGGACAGTCTTACCACAGGCTAGACAGACCTACCATAGAGATATTGGACAGTCCTACCATGGGCTAGACAATCTTGCCACAGTTATAGGACAGTCTTACCACTAGGTTATTGGATTGTCTTACCACAGGCCAGACAGTCCTAACACAGAGTTATCAGACAATCTTACAATGGGCTAGACGATCTTACCACTGCATTACTGGATAGTCTTACCACAGGCTAGACAGTCCTACCACAGAGCTATTGGATCATCTTACCACATACTAGACACAGTTATTGGCAGTCTTACCACAGACTAGATAGTCTTACACAGAGTTGTTGGAAAGTCTTATCACAGACTAGACAGTCTTACCACAGGGCTATTGGGATGAAAATTGCGATTAACAGAAAACAACAGAATGCTAAATGTGCAGAACCTGAAATTTTCTATTTTGCCCAAATCCCGTCTCCGAATGTCCTTCTTATCCTTGCCTATAGCTGCTATAGCTGTAGTGCCATTACTGGGCTCTAGGGCAGTAGAGGTTTAACTTTACAAGAAATTGCCAAATTATTTTCCAAAGTAGTTGCACCATTTAACTCTTGCATCTTAAATATATGAGGATTCTAGTTGCTCTACACCCTCCACAACAATTAGTCCTGCTAATCTTTTCATTTTGGCCATACCAGTGGGTATGAAGTGATACTTCATTATGGTTTCAGTTTCCCTGATGACTGACTATGTTAGGCAATTTTTCATGTGCTTACTGGACCATTCATATGTCTTCTTTTGTAAAGTGTCTGTTCGAGTCTCTTGTCATTTGAAAAAATTAGAGTTGCTGTAGTACATTGTATGGTATGTGAATTATATTTCAGTAAAACTTTTTTTAAAAAAATTAGAGTTGCTTGTCTTTTTGTTATTGTCATGTAGGAGCACTTTTCATATTGTGGATACAAGTTTTTGTCAGACATATATGTTGCAAGTATTGTCTCCCAGTCTGTGGTTTGCCTTTTTGTTTTATTAATGATGTCTTTCAATGTGCAGTTTTTAATTTTGATCAAAGGCAAATTATCAATCTTTTTATTTTTATGGTTACAGTTTTTTGTGTCTTCTCTGCAAAATCTTTGCTTATTCCAAGATCAGAAAGATATTCTAATTTTTTAGAAGCTTTATAATTTTAGCTTCGGTGATTCTGTGACCCATTTTGAATAATTTTTGTGCATAGAGTGGAGGTCATAGGTCATTTTTTTTCCATATGAATATCCAGTTGTTCCAGCACCATTTTTTGAAAAAATTTCCTTTCCCTGTTGAGTCGCTTTGCTGTCTTTGTCTCATTTTGGAGGTGGGGGGGTCAGACTCTTCATTCTGTTCCATTTGACTGTTTGTCTATACTTCTGTCAACAACACATCTTAATTACTGAAGCTAGAGTAGTAGTAAAGATCGTTTAACTTTCCTAGTGTTTTTCAAGATTATTTTACCTTTCTACATCCTTTGATTTTTATATAAATTTTAGACCTAGCTTGTCAATTTGGAGTTAGTTTGCCAAGACGGCCTGCTGCTATTTTGACTGGGAATGCATTGAGTCTAAAGATTAATCTGCGGATTATTGAATTTTTTTTTTTTTTTTTTTTTTTTGAGACAGAGTCTCGCTTTGTTGCCCAGGCTAGAATGAGTGCCGTGGCATCAGCCTAGCTCACAGTAACCTCAGACTCCTCGGCTTAAGCAATCCTACTGCCTCAGCCTCCCGAGTAGCTGGGACTACAGGCAGGCGCCACTATGCCCGGCTAATTTTTTCTATATATATTTTTAGTTGGCCATATAATTTCTTTCTATTTTTAGTAGAGACGGGGTCTCACTCTTGCTGAGGCTGGTCTCGAACTCCTGACCTCGAGCAATCCACCCGCCTCGGCCTCCCAGAGTGCTAGGATTACAGGCGTGAGCCACTGCGCCCAGCCTGAATTTTTAACAGTACTGAATATGTACACTGACTTTTAAAAAGCTTTTGATGAAAACTTTCTTTTAATATTTGTCAATGTGATAAAGTTGCACGTACATAAGATTTTCATTAACTTCAATATGTCATGTCTTTAGTTTATAATGTGTGCTTCATTATACCAATGTCTAACCTTTGGTGAATATTATATTTCTGAATCTTATTCTGGCTTTCTTAACTTCCTGAAAAAAGTGTCAGAACCACGGTGCTGACCTTTTCCAAATAAAATTGTTTTTAGGAGCTCTTGAAACAACATGACAGTGACACCTTGCAAATAGAGGAGCTGAGAAAGAGCAAGGCGGTAAGCTTTGTCATCCTTCCCTGTGCACTTGGCATCTTACAAATGCATCTGTAAAATGATAGACTCTCAATAAAATGGAATCTAGGATAATTTTTCTAAAACCAATAAAGAATGGAAGACCTAAAGCTGAATTTACTGAACTCAGTAAGTCAAGAAGGATTTTTGAAACAGTCTGTAAAACAAAGCCAGTGGTCTTTTTAGAGTCAGATTTGAGCAAATGTATTAGCAATATACTGTGCGATCTTCAATTGTGAATGCTTTTCCTTTCTAGCAAGCTTCAAACCACAAGAGGACTTTGAATTATAAAATGCCAAATCCTTCCCTTTGAACTCTGAAAAGTATAAAACTGTCCCCCGTGGCACTCTGTCTCCAAGCTTCTCCTTAAAACTCTTGAGTTGTACCCCACAGTTGACAGCTTCCTCAAGGAACTCTATGCTTTTGGGACAAATTGTGGCACTTTGTGGGAGCCAGCTGCAGAGAACAGCTGTTCAAACCCCCAAAATGACTCGTGGTTCTTTCTTCCCTGGGAATTTAATTTGGATCCAGAATGGGTGTTTGGGGAAAGATTAGTCGTTATGAAGGCATTATAAAGGAATGATGTCTTAGGGTCCAGGCGGGACTTCTGTTTGAGGGGCAAACAGACCAGGATGTCCTACAAGCTAAAGAAATGGGTTTTGGAGCCAGGTAGACCCAGTATAGTGCGATAATTGTTTCAATGAGCTTGTCTACTAATTCTACCTGGGTCTGTTTCTATTTATTGATTTTTCTCCTCATTATGGCCATATTTTCTTGTTTACGTGGCTGGCAGTTTTTTTTATTGGATGCCAGCCATTGTGAAGTTCACCTTATTGGGTGCTGAATATTTTTATATTCATTTAAATATTCTTGAGCTTTACCCTAGGATGCAGTTAAGTAACTTGGAAACAGTTTGATCCTTTCGAGGCTTGCTTTTAAGCTTTGTTAGGCAAAATTAAAGCAGTCTTTCAAGTAAAACTAATTTGTCCGACTACTGAGGTAACGCTCTTCTGAGTACTCTATGCAATGCCCTTAGTATTAGGTTTCTCTACTCTGGCTGGTGGGAATATGGAACTATTCCAGTCCTGTGCTGGCTCCAGGCATTGTTCCATCTTCTCTTTGCTGGTGGTTCTCTCCCCCAACCTCTTCTTCTCTTTCTTCCCCCCATCACTCTGCCCCGGAAGCACTGGCCTCCTTGCTGTTTCTTTAACAGGCCAGGATGTGCTGCCTAGGGTGTCTGTGTTCTAGATATTCTCTCTTCCTGGAAAGCTCTTTCCCAGAAATCTACATGACTGACTAACGTCTTTTCCTCCTTCTGGTCTTTACTCAAATGCCGCCTGCTCAGGAGCCACTCTACGTAAGGGCTCAGCTCCTGCCCCAACACTGCCTTTCCTCTGTTTTATTTTTTTGCACAGATTTATTATCTTCTAAGCTGATAAACTCAATGAAGCCAGGGATATTTTTCTGTTTTCTTTGCTATTAATCCCCAGTTCCTAGAACAGTGCCTGGCACATCACAGGCATTCAGTAAATAGTAATTGATTTTTGAATGAATAAATGAAAGAATGCAAAATAACCTGGTATAGTGCTTTGCATAATGCAACTGCAGTACATGATGGCATCTCCCAAGTTCATATGGCTTAGGAGGGTGCTCATTACCTGGGAAGAGCTCTAGGGCTCTGAGGACATGCAGCAGTTATGTGGGGCTAACACCTGGAAGCAGAGACTTACCTAGTTTATTCTTTTAGCCTCTTCTGCACCTAACAGAATGCATATGGAGCTTACTAGGTGCTGATTATGAGGTACTACAGAGATCATAAATAGGGAAAAACAGACATATTTACGATAAAATATAAGCACAATATAATTCCTTTGGAGGAAAGAAACGCTAGTTGGTGGAGTGGGCGATAGGGTCGGGAAGGTTACCGTATGGCCTTTCAGCTGGTTTTGACAGGTGAGGAGTGTTTCTGAATCTCAGAATGTGGAGAGGGTGAGGGTGGAGGTCCAACCTGAAAGACGAATGTAAGCGAAAGGACCTGGTATATGAAAAGAACAGCAAGGCAGATCAGGAAAGGTACCAAGGGCCAGCGGCTGAGAGGCTTTTAGTTCCAGCTGGGATCTCTCACTCGCATGGCACCACGGGCCACCCTTTGCTGGATTCACTTAGAAGCCTAAGGGGGAAGGAAGCACAGCCTGCCAGGAGGGCAGAATCGGGGGATTCCTCTTCTGCGGGAGCCTCGTAACAGCTCTCACAGTGGTCCAGGGCTAGTCTCATGCGGCCCCAGAGGAAACAGCTCAGGCGAGGAGAAATGAGACTCACATAGGTGGGTGCAGGAGCTATCCTGGCTTAGAAGCCTCTTGTCCAGTATCTTTGTCACAGATCCACGGGCATATCTTCCAGGTCATGCCCAGTTACAAGAGTCCCTGCCCCCAGGGAAGCCCAAAGTCGTGGCCTCCTACCAGGTGCTGGTATCCCCCGCAGGCCTCCCAGGGCAGATGCAGTTCACCAACCTGGGATCGGTTCACTCTAAGCGATGTTGCCCACTGGCATTCCACCTTTACCATAGCTTTCCAGAACAGAACAGAAAGTGAACCCAACGTCCAGTTTGCCCATAGACAAAGACAAAGAGGTTTTTTTGTTTGTTTGTTTTTGTTTAATGCTGCATGCATAGGAACTTCAGTAGCCCCATTCATCATCACAAGAAGTCTGGATTTAATTCTGTCATTAGTGAGAGCCACTGGAGTTTTGCGAGGAAGATAGTATCACTTGGGAAAAGAACTCTGGCAGCAATGCAGAGGACAGAGTCTGAAGAGGGAAAATGAGGGGAGGCAGGACCTGTTAGAAGGGTCACCTCCCTTTTCCCCTCAATCTGGCTTCTGCTCCCACTGCATCCACGGAAACCGCTCTTGTTAAAATCACCAGTAACTTCCAAGTTGCCAAATCCGAGGAATGCCTCCCTCACTTGACATTGGCAGTAGCAGGTGCGGTTGATCACTCCTTCCTTGAAACACTCACCTCTCTTGGCTTCCATAGACTTCTGGGGTCTGGGGTTTCCTTTACCTCCTTGGCCACTTCTTCTCAATCTCCTTGGCTAGGTCCTCCCATCCACCTAACCCCAAGTCCTGGAATGTTTCAGGGCTTGGTACTGGACCCCACTTCTTTATCTCCTCTTTCTCCTTAGGTGTGCTCATCTGTCCACATAGATGGAAAAGCTGTCTCTGTGCCACCAGAGGTTGATACCTCCAGCCTCACCCCTCCTCTGAGCCCCAGGCCTGCACATCCAGCTGCTCTCTTGACATTTCCACATAAGTAACTTACAGACACCTCAAAATTCACGTGTTAATGCCAGTCTTGATTTTCCATCAGAGATTTGAGCCCCCAAATTGTCAATTATCTCAGCTGTTCAAGCCTAGACCTAAAATCATCCCTGATTCTTCCTTTCTGTCACTCGCCCACATCCAACCCATCAGCGTCAGCCGGTCCTCTATAGCATATCCCCAATTCATCCCCTGCTCTCCAACTCTGTTGCCACCGTACCCTCATCCATCGTTCCTCACCTGCACCACAGTAGCACCCCCTCCTGAGCCCCCTCTCCCTTGCCCCTCTAATTCATTCTCCACAGAGTGGTGACATGCGTGCAGGCACCCTTCGATGATGTGCCATTGTTCTCAGGTGACCTGGCCTCTCAGGTATGACCTGGCTCCTCTGGATCTCCTCACCTTGGCCCATGCTCCTGCCTGCTGTCTCTATTCTGGCCACGCTGGTGTTCCTTCAGGTCCTCAGATGCACTAAGCATTTGCCTTCTAAGGACCTTTGCCCAGGCTCCTATTCATTCTTTAGTAGAGGGTTTTTGTAATTGATAGACTATTTTTAGAGCACTTTTAAGTTCATAGAGAAACTAAGTAGAAAGTACAGAGAGTTTCCATATACTCCCCAACCCCACATCACAATTTCCCCAATTACTAACATCTTGGATCAGGGTGGTACCTTAGTTACAATTGATGAGCCAATACTGATGCATTATTATTAAACATAGTCCATAGTTTACATTGGGGTTCACTGTTTGTGTTGTCCATTCTATGGGTTTTGCTTAATGCATCACGTCATATATACACCACTGCAGTATCATACAGAATAGTTTTGCTGCTCTAAAAATACCCTCTCCCCCCCCCCCGCCCCCCACTTTCATCCCTCACTTCCCTTCCCAACCCCCTGGCAGCCACTAATCCTTTTACTATCTCTACAGTTTTGCCTTTTCCAGGGTGTCATATAGTTGGGATCAGTAGTAGGTATTTAATAAAGACTTGTGCAGTGGATGAATGGTTGAGAGCCATTGTAACATTGCCTGTGGGCTCTGGTGGGGCTTGCTCTGCAGCAGTGACAGTGAGGCTGAAGACAAGGGTACAGATGGGCACGACAGAGAGCGGGTAGAATTAACAGGGTGTGGTGACTGGCTGGCTGTGAGTGGTGCAGGAGAAGTGGCTAAAGTCACTGCTTTGCATTCTAGTCCAAGTGTCCTGGAGAAGAAAATAAATAGGTAGACACCAGTATGACGTCTTGAAACAATTTCTTCTGCAGGTCATAGAGGAAGAGTTGCAGGCACAAGCTCTTATCTTAGAGTCACTTAACACAAACCTCTACCATACCCAGCTGGAACTCCAGAGAGAGGTGAGTCCTGGCTGGAGTGGGGATGGGGGTTGGGGGAGGACCTCGAGTCTCTGTACCACTCTGTCATATGGCTCTGCCCTGGATAGCTCTGGGTTTGAAAAGATAGTTATTACAATGTATGTCTTTCAGAAAGCTGCGGTGGGAAATCTGGAAAAAATGCTGCAGACCAAGCTTGCCGAAGCTGAGGACAAGTATAATTATACCATACAGAGCCTGACACAGGAAAACAATCATCTAAGGTGTGGATGCTGCTGCTCAAAAACACGCGGCTGATTCTTTTGAGGAGTGGGAAGGAGTGTGAGTGAGGAGTAGGTTAGGAAGATGAGCCAGGTACTCCCTGGTGATGTCAAGGCAGAGGCACTTTCCAGAGGAGGGTATGTCGCTCTGACCTGGGCACAGAGTAAACTGCAGAGGCCAGACGGTTCATCCGAGGTGAAGCGGGGCTGTGTCTAGACTTCTCTCCTTTACCTGTGTCTCCATCTATATGCAAAACAACACAGGAAATTTATCTGCCAGTTTCTGAGTTTATTTAGTTCTGTAGCTGAGGGTCATTTTCAAATCCTCTGAGTTTGGTGGTTTAGCCTTAGATCCAGCTGCTTCTGGTGCCTGTGGAAATCAACTGCTCATCAGAAATTATACCCTTACTTGATGCATCTTAAATCATCAAAAGAAATTTTGGTCTGTACTTTAATAAAGGAAAGGTATTCATTGCAGTGATTTAGTAGAAAGTTCCTCACATGGGAATTTGGTCACTAAATTCAAAACCACTGCAAGTAATGAGTGAGACTGCCCCTGATGAAGGAGTAAAGCCACATTTCTCCCCCGCTCCCCAAATATCCTATACCCTTTTTACCTTTTGAGTCTGTGGTGATACATGTTCCCTTTCCTTTTACAGGCAAAATATAATTGCCAAGAATGAAGAAATTTTTGAAGGACGTTCTAGGAGATTGGCTTCTAGTCCTGCTTATGAAGATGATTCTGATACCTTAGAAGATGATAATAGCAAAGGACAAGAATGAGAAACAAAAAGTTGCTCTCTGTAGCTGAAGATGGTAGGCACCCCATCCTGTAGGCCTAGGGAACTCCTGTGAGGTTTTCTTGAGAAATGCATATAATGTTTGGTTCCTGGGTTGCTCTGACTATTTTTGTCTCTTCACAATTTGCTTTCTTCTGAGCGGCTGGGAATGTTTGACTTCTCATCTCAGCTGCACAGCTTATCACAACTCTTCATTGCAAAGCGATGTTCTCTGTACCTGGAACTTTGCTTTCTCTGGGCTTTGTACCATTTCCCCCCACCCCCCCCCTTTTCATATTTCATTAGAAAGAGATGGATTTGGAGGCCTTGTTCCTATTGAACGTTGATTGTGCTTTGGCATGTATCATGTGACCCCTGGGGACTTTTGCTAGCCAAAAAGATAATTTATTGATTTGATTTGGAAATCTTTTTCTTTTATGCACGTACCCCTCCATTTCTCGCCTCTCAACCATGTTCCCTAACCTATGACTTAGGAGGAATTTCTGATGATTCTTGCCACCTTCCCTAAACCATCACTAGAATCCAAATGCCCCCAGGGCAGGCAACGTGCGTAAGTGAAGTGGGCTGAACAGGAGGAAAAACAATCCTCCAGGGAGGAGGCGGGGCGGGGCTGGGGCCGAGCGGGCGGGGCTTGTTGCACCGCAGGGCGCGCGCCCGTCGGAAGGGGGCGCTCCTCGGACCCGTCGCAGACAGGAGCATGGAGTCAATGTTGAGAAATATTCTGATTTTTTAAAAGAAGGTATTCTGGATTTCGTGTGACAGCTCCCATTTTTTAAATGCTGACAACAAATTGTAAAAAGACAACTATATGAGCCCGTAGTGGGAGGCACAAGGGAAACATGCCTGTGATGCAAACGTGTTCCACCTGTGAGACGCCATTGGCAAAAAACAAAAAGTAAACGAACACAATCAATCACAAAAAATCTCCAAGGAACAGTAAAATAAGATTATATTTTATTCTATTAAAATATTTTTGAAAAAAAAATTCTAGAAAAATAATGCCGTTTTAAAGCTGGCTAAAGCTGTAGAATAAGCTGATCGCAGGTAGAAAGAGCAGTGCAAATGCATGAAAGGAGGAGTGCAACATTAGCATGAAGCAACATGTTGTTAATATGCAGCAATTTACACATTATCAGCTAAAAGGAGAGCTTGGCAATAGATTATTAAAAAGCTTGCAAAATAATCATAATTTTAAAAGAATTAAATCAAATTTTTAATTAAAAAATATTTACATAGTGTAAAAGTTAGCTTGTGGCATAAAAGTTAATATCATATTAACTTTAACCCGACGATTGTGCAAAATGCCATAAAAAAAAGCAGCAAGAAACAACTATAGTGTTATGCAGGTAAACATAGCATCAATTAAGGGGAAAGAAAAGTTTTTTCCTCAGAGTGAAGGAAGGCTGTGGCATCTGTTTCCCCATGTGTTTCCTGTCATCCTTGTTGCTCACTTCATAGTTCACTTCAGTCAGGATGGTGAGAATATCGTCACCTCTGAAAAACATCACATAACACCGTGACCATCCATGAGGGAAAAATAGCTGATGAACTGACTCATCTGCTGTGCTCAGTGATAGTTCTGTCATTCTTTCTCTCAAAACATCAGTCATTTGAAATAATAAGTTGCTACACTAAGACCTACCCCCAGCTTTCCAGGTAAATGAGTTTTCCCAGAGCTTAATAACTTACCTTTGGTTTGTGCGGGATCTCTGCTGACCGTCAGAAACCTCAGTGTCAGTGTTAGATTTGGTTTCTTTCCCTGCTGACCTGTGTGTATGTCACACTGCTCCATGTACTATGTTATTTGGCCCCACCAATCACCTCAATGTCCCCAGTACTTTCTGGTTCACATTGACATTGCCTCTGTAGATTCGTCTTTGATGCAATCAAGGTTTGGGCAAGTGAAAGTTGAATGCCTTCTGCAGCTGCCCCCACTTTCTTCTCACCAAGGTCTCTTGGCAGTTTTGTCTTGCAACCTCTTCGTCCACCTCAAGAGCTAGCAGCTAGCACCCGAAACCTGGCAGGACTCGTGGTTTGAGTTACAAAATGAAAACATCAAAATGATGTTATGGTTCACTCTTTTATATACCATGGGAAATTCTCGCTCTTCATATGCTTAAAACATAATGAGATACAGGGCTGGAAGGAACCTGCAGAAGATTCCTTGCTATTCATCTGTCAGTTGTTTGTGCATTTTGGGTGAACTGTGACACATGAAACCATAATCTAACTAAGGGAAGCAGATGATATAATAAATGAGGGAAGGATATTTTCCCACATTTTGTGGCTTCAAAACAGGCCAAATTAGTGGAAATATTAATATAAAAACGTTCCTACTCTTTGCTATTTATCTCCCACAATGCACCAAGAGGGTTTGAGCTTGGTTAGCTATTATAGAACTTTTGGCCAGGTGTGGTGGTTCAAGCCTGTAATCCTGGCACTTTGGGAGGCTGAGATGGGACGATCGCTTGAGCCCAGGAGTTTGAGGTTGCAGTGAGTTATGATGATGCCACTGCACTCTAGCCCAGGTGACAAAGCAAGACCCTCCCTTAAAAAAGAAAAGGAACTTTCTACAGAGTTGGAGGATGTTAAACATTGACATGGGTTGCTGCCTTCTTGGAAGACTTCCAAAACTAGTTGAGTTGGCTCAGTCACGTTTCTACCTAAAGAGAGAGCTGGACTATATGACTTTATAATCCTTTCCAGCTCTGTGATATCCTAATTGTATTTTGAGGTGCTTGAATAAAGAAAGAAGTATCTCAGTTTTTCCATCTACAGACTTGAACTGTTAACACTTGCCATTCTCCCATTTTCCAACTGACCTGGGAAGCATAGCTATGTGATCCACAGCTAGATATTTACAGATGAATGGAAACCACTCCCCCGGACATTTCTCTGATCTGTCAATATTGCCTCAACCATGACACCCTTTCTAATGGGCTCTGAACATGGATATGCAGTAGTAGTGATGGAGAAGGGGCCACATGGTATAACACTGAGGAGAGGTAGGTAGGCAAGACTTACCGAGGACATCTTTCTCTCAGGCTCTGGCAAAGTGACTGGATATACCAGGTCCCCTCTGCAGGGTTTCGGTAGGAAACACAGTTGTTCACAGTAGCCATCCCCAGCAGAAAGTCAGCCTCATCTGGGATATATCTCTTTTGAAGTGATACGTCCATTTCTAAATAGGCTTCCTTCTGCTCTGAGTCAGTCTCAACTGGTATTCCTTTCTGGTAATTATCCCCTTGACAAGCCTGAATAAAAAAGACTTTGGGTTTTCCAGCAAGAGAAGGGCAGTTCGAACCAGTGAAATAAGATGTCAGCTCATAGATGGAGACCTCCTCTCCATCAGTGCCATAGATGATGCCCTTGTCTCCGTGGGAGAGGATGCAGCAGATGAAGCAGTCTTTGTTATTGTGGTCCATGCCTTGGTAGACCTTCAGAACCTCATGGATTTCTTTTGCTGTGGAGTCTTCAAAATGTACTACCTCAAAATGAAGCTCATTAAAGGTCTTGCTTAAAGCATCTGAAAAGTGAAATAAAAAAAGTCAGTTATACCACAATAATTCCCAGACCATGGCCCTGAGCTGGAGAGGACGGTGGTCTTATCATTGATAGATGATAATTTGAACCAGAGGCCCGGGGTGCTGGCTCATGCCTGTAATCCCAGCACTTCAGGAGGCGGGAGGATTACTTGAGGCCAGGAGTTCCAGAACAGCCTGGGCAACATATCGAGACCTTGTCTCCACAAAAAATAAAAAAAATTAGCCAGTCACAGTGGCATATGCCTGTAGTCCCAGCTACTAAGGAGGCTGAGGCAGGAGGATTGCTTGAGCCCAGGAGTTCAAGGCTGCAGTGAGCTATGATCCTGCCACTGTACTCCAGCCTGGGCAACAGAGCAAGACCCTGTCTCAAAAAAAAAAAAAAAAAAAGATTGAACCAAAACTTAATGAACAAGACCCTGTATATTATTATAGTAGCTGGATTCTACAGGCTTCTAATATTTATTGGCACCAGCTGAAAACATTCCCAAACCCTGAGGCAAATGACGAAGGGGAGAGTATTGAGTGTTATTAAACTAGTTTACAAGATGGGTAAACTATGACTGAGGCTTACTATCAAACCAATTTAACAGATGACTGTATTACTTACATAATCATAAAAAATATTTTTAATAAAAGATTGATATTTTATGCTGAATCTTCTCAAAGTTATTTCTATCTATCAAAATAAAAGATATGAATTTAAAAAAAAAACTAAAAGACCTATTACAAAAACAGTATCCTCTATCTCTCCCTATTACCCAGTCAAGTTCCATGAAGGCCACAACTTTCAGCTTTTAAGTACTTTTTTTGTAATGAATTTGAGTACACTGGTATTTATTCATTTATAAATTTTATATTGAGTTCTTATTATGGAAGACAAGCATTTGGTGCTCTTACAAAATTATTTACAATTTTTGGTTGCATCTACCATAATATTTCTACTGTTAACAGTATGTAAGTATTAAGTTCTTTAATTACGTTTCCTTTCTTATTAAACTTTTTTGTCTTTCCTGGAATTATGATAGTAACTGCAATACTTTTACATTTGCTTTGTTTCCTATATGCCTAACATTTTTTTTCTCCAAATGCTCTAACAGATCTGGTCAAAGTTTTTCAACTTTTCCAGGCTGCTTGTCTGACTCATTTTTATGTTTTCCTAGAGAACTTAGTCCTGGACTGTAAATAACATAGTCATCTTTTACATTGGTTTGATAGTAAGCCTAAATAATAGCTTACCCATCTGGTTAACTAGTTCAGAAGAGAAAACAGCCCAACAATAACACTCTCCCCTTTCTCATCTTGAACATTACATCCTTCTCCTCCAACCCCAACTGGCTGCTCCTTAAGCCTGGTTGAATTTTTCTTTTCCTGGCACATCTCTGTATCTCTTCCATAGTAGATCCCCTGGTTCCTCCACCTATGGCTTCCTCCTTAGTTTACTAGCTTGTTTTGCTGGAGTCTATCTGCTAGAGCATGAGGAAGAAAATTTTTGAGCCCATGCATGAGTCTCTATTTCTACTTTTATAGTTTTTGATAGTTTAGCTAGATACAGAATTCTATTTCCAAAAGCATTTTTGCTTAGAATTTTGAAGGCATTTCTTCACTGTCTTTTCCAGTGTTGCTATTGAGAAATCCAATGACCTTTTGATTTCTGATACTTTATATATTTTACTTATTTTTTTTTTCCTTTTTAGAAGCTTCTGGAATGTGATATGGTTTGGTATGACTCTTTCTCAATTCATTAGGCCCCTTCAGTCTGGAGGTGACTATGTCATTCAATTTTTGGAAAATTCCATTTCCCCCATTTTCTCTGTCCTCTCTTTCTGGAACTCTCACTGTCAGAGGTTGGATATCCTTGACTTATCTGTAAATTATCTTGTCCTTTTGCTTTTAGTTTGGATTTCTTTTGTCTTCTTGTCCTACTTTTTGAGACTTTATCTTCTACACTATTGAATTTTTCATTTTGTTGCTCATTTTTTAAATTTTCAAGGATTTTTTCTTATTTGTTCCTTTTTCATAACATCCAGTTCTTTTATCAACCTCTTACTACCTCTTTAAGAATACTAAATATAGCCTTTTTAAAGACTGCTTTTTTCCTCAACATTATCTTTGTTTCATTCACATTCTGTTTCATTTTTTTCTTGTTTGTATTGCCTCTTTCTTTTCTATTAGAGGCTTTCTTCATATGACTGATGATCTTTGGCTGTCCATTCATAAATTGACTAGTCAGTTAAAAAGTTGACTGACAGCTCTGTCTTCATGAACGTGGTTTGTTCACTGGTGGACTTCATAACAGGGTGATTGGTTGGGGACCTGACCATTTCATGGTCCCCCAGGTGTCATTATCTGTAGGTCTTTTAGCTGGGGCTTTCAGCTTCTCAAGAGGAGAATCCACATCTACCAGTGTTCTTGGAACCAAGTTGGGATAGATATATAACTTCATGCCACCAGTGGGTTGAATTTTCTTTAATCTTTCTGTCTTCAATAAGATGCTTCACTGCTTCCAGTGCTGGGCCTGGTATCCCCAAGTGTTGAGACTCTCTGGTTCAATTTTATCAAAAATAAAGTTCCTGTTCCTTACTATGTCCCTAGAATAGGGACAGTTCTTGGCTCTATGAGATAAGGGTATGGATCTGGGGGTATCACTGTGCCTTATATAGGCTTTCAAAGAATCCTCCTGTTTTCAGCTCATTGCCTCACCTCCACTTTGTACTTCCAATTCCTAATTTTCTCCAGGATTCTGTGGGGTAAGTGAGTCTGCCTCTTTTCTGTGTTCCCTTATGTAATCACTTCGGTTGTAGCTTTCTCTGTTCTGCTAAGTCTGTTACGTCTCCTCCTTTATTTTAACTCCTCAAAATTGTTTGAAACCTTTCATTAGCTGTCATCTCCATTCCTGTGGTATAATTCCTGTATTATGTTTTGTAGTCCTTCTCTAGTATTTTGTCCCTGTTAGCACATCAGAGCTAAACATAAATCAGTCCAGAGACAGTCTAGCATTAGAAATAGAGAAATATAACTGAGCTGCAATGTATCCTTGTTGATTTGGAACAACTTTGGCAAGACTAATATGGTGCCTTGGTTCTGTGGAAAAATTCTGATTCCTTTGGAAGTACGCTGTGTTAATGAAAAATGGCTGTAAAGCAGGTCGCAAGGTACTGCAGTAGAACAGGGGTTGGGGGAGAACGTCTCAGAAGAAATGACTCACAAAGCTGGGTCTCCTACTTTTACTCGTTCAGCATGGAACGTAAGAACAGGAATAGAAAAAGCAGGACATGCAAACTCAAATGCCAACCAGAGACCAGTCCATCATGGACCAGATATAAGAAAATGAATTGCCCAAAATAGAATCAAATGTTATTTAACTGAAATTTCTAAATATTTAATGAATAGAAATCAAAGGCCTGAAACTTTTTCAATACCAAGTGCATGATGACAAATGATGTCATTGATGACCTTAAGCTCTGTGGCTTTTTAAAACCTTAGAATAGATATGCTTGAATAAACAAATCAAATGTTAACAGGAACCATTACAAAGTCCTGATAATTATAATCTATCTGCATTAATTTTCTAAACTTTACTTCATTTACAAAATAACTCAATAACTGATGCTATGAGTCATGAACACTATTTTCAAAAATTCTTTGACCAAATCAAAATCATTATAAGTATATATCAATGGTTGGGTTAGATGATTTTCATTATTATTTTTAGTTGAAGTCATTTTTTATATTCACACACCACAAGTTCTTTTTTTACTTAACTTGTAAGTTCTCAATCTTAGCTTAAATAGGCTAAGCAAAAGAATTTCTAAATAGATTAATATTTGAAAATGCTATTTCTGTTAAGAACCCACAATTTCTGCTGCACTCAATAGCCCAATTCATATAAATCCAGCCTTTATAAGAGTGTTGATACCAAGACAATTTTTTCACCTAATGCACTCCACAGACACACTATTCATTTAGTTGAATTAAAAGCAAACTTTGTTGCTAGTTTTCATTATAAGTCTTTTGGTAAGATTTAATATTTTACTCTTATACATACATTGATTTTATTTAAAAAAACCAATTTAAAATATAAAAAGCAGAAAGCTAACAAATACATAAGAATGTTCTTCACCTCCACAGGAAAATAGGTTTAAATCCACTTTCTTGAAACATGTGGCCCTTTTAGTATAGCTTTTGTTCTCTCCCTTTTGATTAAAAAAAAAAAACTATAAGAAATATTCCACTTCTCTCTTTTGGATTCTACTGTACCTTTATCCAAGTGGGTGCCATTCCTATCCCTAATTCTTTGAAGTTTGTCCACTGCCTTCCGTGCTGTGCTAAAATCATAGTTGTTGAAGATCAAACAGTATCCCCGAGGTTTGCTTTGCATTCTGTAAACTTTGTCAGATGTCTGGAAAACAAAAAGCCAACCCAGGAGCTAACTCTGTGGGCCAAAGACTTGAGAAGGGAACACACAACTCCCCAGTAAAAGGTCAGGCCTAAGCCAGACCAGGAAGCAAGAGCACCGTCCATTGCGCCCCCTCCCCCCAAATTGGGGTCATTTCCCTGAAGAACTGGTTTCCACCCATTTGCCTCACACAGGATCCCTCAGACCTCTGCCCCATAGTTAGCTGTAAAGTCAGTGTCCCAATACTTGGGCCTCCTGAGCACTTTGCACCTATGTTAATGTTGTCATCATGTTGTGTTATCATTATTTGTTCTCATTTCTGCTTCCCTTACCATACAGAAGACTCCTGGAGGCAGATAACATCCATGCCAAGGACTAGGATGTACTAACTTGTGAGAGCTCAACCAAGAGTTCCTGATTGAGTGAATGTCTTTGGGCTATGACCTTGTGACTCTCTTGGCTATGTACTCAACCCATCTGTGCATCTTGGCTAACAGCTGAGGGCCTGCCCTTCACACAGGACATGGTGTGGTCCCAGGATTTTTAAAGCTGATGGCATAACCCAGATGTCAGGACCACAGCGGCTGGTGGGGAAGTATGGGCTGGTGAGGCAGGTCTCAGCTACACTGTAGGTTATAGTATCCAGACTGTAGTACCTGACAGTACCAGTCCGAGGTGGCCCTGTGTCCTGCTTATTTCCTAGGGCTATTTCAGTGCTGAGATACTCAGCATGTAGCTAGAAGTCTGCGTAGCCCCTTGAGGGAGAGAGAAGGACTCCAGGCTGGGAAGCCAAATTCCTGGCTCTGCTACTTCATAGCCTTAAGACTTTGGGCAAGTAACCTAGTATCTTAGTATGTTTACTAAGATATTAAGTATTTTATTAAGTATTAATACCTACTAAGTATATTGAGTATTTACTATTACGTATGCTAAGTATTTGCCAAGTACATTAAGTGTATTTGCTAAGATACTGAGATACTAAAATTTACTAAGATATTAAAACTTAGTATCTTTAGGTATTTAAAAGGGACAATGCTTATAGAGTGTTATACTGCTTACAAAGTGCCACATTACTTTGCTTAATCCTTGATTTTCAGACTGAGAGAGGTCTGGTAATTGTCTCAGAAGCCCACACTAGTGACTGGTTTCTCTCAAGCCTAATTAAGGCATTCAGGGGTTCCTCTGCTTTCTGCCATGGGGGCGGGGGGTGGTGTGGAGTGAATGGACTAATAAGTCAGAATGTATTTGGTGGATCGTTGAAGGCTACATAAATAGAAGTCATTATGTCTAGAAAGGAAATTTTTCTGCTAGCTCACTGAGATGAGAACATAGAGACAGCCGGATTATGAGGGTTTGCTACTTACACCTAACTACAAACAGGAAACATTTTTGAAATGTCAAGTAAAAGAAACAGCTTTGCTCTTTCCAGTCCTGCTAGACTCTTCCCCAAAGTCCTCACCCACTGAGGCTGACACTGCTGCCAGACTGGTAGGAGGCTTCTCACCCATCTCCCCTCCAGCACCTGGAATAACTAGTACTGTTCCAACACCTTTGTCTTTGGTCTTAAAATTAAAAATTTAATGCATGGGAAACTGGAGAGGTCACATTTTAGAAACTGTCAGTTTTTTAACTTGTCCTTTTGTGGGTTTCCTACAGTTCTCAAAACTTACTAGAAGTTTCTTCCCCTTATTGGTTCATCTGCCAGCTTAAAAAAAAAAAAAAGCTAACAAATACAATAACTAGAATCTGCAATGCAAAAGGAAAGAGGATTTGGAGGTTTCCATGTACCTGTGAATCACCGTCTTGTTCTCTTGGAGAGTCTGATATTTCCAGCATTCTGAATGTCTCCTCCCCTATAAACAATGAAGACATACGTCTAGAATGAGACATAGCAGGAAAGGTACGTTGGTAAAGAAATTTGTAGCACCTAGGACAACGTAAGGTCCCTTTAAAAATGAAAATTTACAGACTGCCTTGAACATAATCTCCTTTCAGTCCACAGAGATTCTGCAGGCAAGGCAACTAACATGCTTCTGAAACACAAGATCAAATTGTCTCATCACCAAAGGGAAAAACATACCAAATAGTTCCTTAGTTCTATATTCCTCCCTGTGGGCAGGTTGAGTTTTGTGGTATTTGTGAGATATTCATTAATTAAGCCACTAGCTCAGGAAGAGTTATTGATTTAGGAGTACTTTACTCCTTAAAGTACTCTTAAAGTTTGGGCTCAAGCAGGCATGAGAACAGGGAAGGACTAGCTTCATGGACATTACTCAGACTTAACCTTTAAAAGAGGGAGATTCACAAAGAGCCAGGGTAAAAATACAACAAAAATATTAGGAATATTAATACTTATGGGGCAATGGCTTTCCTGGGCTGTTAAAAATATCTCTGAATTTAAAATCATCTTCAGTGAGTATATATAATTTTTATAATCAGAAAGAATATTTGATTAATCAAAATTTTGAAGGTGACCCTTGACAGTTCCTTTTCCTGGTCCAGCCTAGCTTACCCATGTAGAAAAAGAGAAAGTGGCAATTGAAAGGAGTGACTTAGTGTTTAAAGTGTTGAAAGAGGAAGTGACTTAACCAAGGAAATGCTGAAAAATAATTTTAATCTAGCTACCTGGTGCATAATACAGGCAGCACACGTCAAGGGACAAAAATCTCACACAGGAAAAAGTCAAATATTTCTTACTACAAATTTTGCACCTATTTGAAACTTTGCAGCCTGTGCCTATTGACAACTCTTTCTACGCCTTTCAATGTGTGGAGAAGGTGACTACGAGTCCCCACCGCACCATCCTCCTGGTATTAGGAGAGCAGGTCCATCAAGATGTGGATGTGGTGGAAGGTTGTGCGGAGGAGGCATGAGGACAGCAGAGAGTAAATTAACTAAATAGGTCTTGGAAACATATCTCCAAACAGTACCATTTGAAAATTCATCTGATGATCTTTCAAGGCTCAATCTTCTCTCTGAATTAAAAGAGAACACCCTCCCCCCAATATTTGATTAGAAACAATTGTGACATGGGAGGATTTGTCAATATCACAATACACGTGGCTGATTTGCAGCTGTCAGGTTGTTTCTACCTCTGCTTAATTCTTCATAATCATTGATTTTCTTCAGCAGGCTCTTGTTGATTTTGCCGAAGACTCTTTTCAGGGTGTCCAAGTTTCTTTCCCCTAGGATGACCCTCTTCTCCATTTCTATGAAAATATCGAGCAAGCTCTAGGAGGGAGAGACAGTTGGAAGACTGGATTGAGCCATATTAGTTTTTAGATTAGATGTTTTTTTTACTTCTACTTCCTCCAAACCAAGGGTTTGCCCTCACTTCCCAAGCAGACCCCCTGAGAGTTCATGCAGTCAGCAGACTACTAGCCAGGCAATTCTGTTGTCTGGCCCAGGAAGACAGAAGTGGGAGGATAGAGGGGAAGCCATGTCTCATCCCCAAGCTCTGTGCTCAAACCGCCTCTGGATGCCTTTAGTGAGGATGCATGGCTGAGACACAGCAGCCGGGTCAGCATGGTGACGGCCTGGGGGTCTGCCTCACACCCCAGCAGTGCCTCTGGCACACTCCCCCTCCAGACCTGCATTCACATACACACACAGACAGACACACAGACTGCACACACAACACGCACATACAAACATGAAGGCATACATATAGACACATACCACATACCACACACACACACACACACACACACACACACACACACACACACACAGTCCCAGGTCCCAGTTGGTTTCAGGACTGCAGAAGTGGGGACCATGTCAGGCCCACCACTGCCCTTCTGGGCTCCGCTGGGTCCCGCCCTGGGCTGTGGCTGCACCCCCAGCCTCCTCCTCCTGGCTCCTGCCCCTGCCTTGCTCCCAATAATTAATGTGAGCGGCACTTCACAGCACAAAGGAATCATACCCACAACACCCGGCCCGACAACTTTCAGACATCCCCACGGGCTGACCAACTCTCAGGACTAAATCTCGACAAGATGCCAGGTCTTACCATGTCATCTTCCAGTTTACATTTGGAGATGTCCTGGCTCAAAAAAAACTTAAAAGTTCTCAATTGCGCTTTAGATACTTCTTCTGAAATCTGAAAAAGCATGACCCTGTGATGGGAAATGAAGACGCTTTAGAAATGCTTTCCTAAATAATTTCACATTTGATAAATGCAGTCACAGTGGACTTGACTCCAATGCCCCCTCCCCCTTCAAAACAAAGCCAGTTAATGACAAGTTTCCTGAGTTGAGTCCTTGGAGAGAGGCTGACACAGACGTCAAATAACTCATGCCCAACTATTACCAATTTATCATGCCCACCCTAACAATTTCAAGTTTCATCAACGTTGTCTTTCAGTTCATTTCAGTTCAATGAAGCTTGTTTTTCCTTTGTCTTCCCTATAAAATCAAGATCTTGTTGCAATAGAAAAAAGCTTTGCCTTTTGGAAATTATGCTTTTCAAAATGCAAATTGGATCATCACACTCCTAATGAAAACTGGTCAGCCATTACCTTCAGGAAGAAGGCGAAACATTTGGTTCTGGAATACAAAGACGCCAAACACATCCTCATCACAGCCCTCACAGACCACCACCACAGGGCCGGAAGCCCCAAACACACCCAGCCGCACTGCCCTCTCGCCCCCTCATGCTGAGCCCCCACAGCCCCATCCCCTGGTCTGCCTGCAGACGCCCACGCCCCGCAGACAACCAGCCCAGGCTCTGCCTGAGTGTCCCCAGGGCTGCATTCGCTCGACTGAACCTGAGTGTCACTGGAAGGATATCACACACATTGTAATTCTCTTTTATGAAACTGTCCTAGTTCCCTGATAGCTGGATCGGTGTGCCCTATTTACTTATAATTAATTAATTAATTTATTTTTTGAGACAGGATCTTGCCCTGGTGCCCAGGCTAGAGTGCAGCAACAGGATCATAGCTCATTGCAGCCTTGAACTCCTGGGCTCAAGTGATCCTCCTCCCTCAGTCTCTGTAGTAGCTGAGACTACACATGTGTGCCACCATGCCTGGCTAATTTTGTATGTGTATGTGTGTGTGTGTGTGTGTGTGTGTGTGCATGTAAAGACAGTGTCTCACTATGATGCTCAGGCTGGCCTCGAATTCCTGGGCTCAAGTGATCCTCCTGCCTCCACCTCCCAAAGTACTGGGATTCCAGGCATGAGCCACCACACCCAGGCCATTTTTATTTTCATAAACCTTGAGGGTTGTGAGGTACAGTGTTTAAAAGCAGGGAACCAAGACCTTTGGTGTTAGAACCTTGGTTCTACCATCTTTGACTCTTTCTTCTCATGGAATCTCTACCCTAGAAGTATTTCTTCAAAGCTTTTTCAGTTTGGCCAGATTGGATCCAATCAAAACCTACCCTAACTCTTGTAATTTTATTACCAGTTACCTTGCCCTTTTACTTTTTTCATTATTGAAACTTACAGGCTTTCTTGTGTCATCATTGTCTGGTAATAAACCTGGATAGTTTATAAGATACTTATTTTATAGGTAGCAATTATAATTTGAACATAAAACTTCTAGTGTTTTCTTGCAATTTTAAAGTGGCCACACCAGTGTACTTTTTATCTTCTGACTAATAGCCAACGATGGTGAACAAGCAGTAGGTCGTGATTGTGCTGATCTTTTTGTCTCCAAGCCAATATGTTTTTTTTTTTTTTTTGAGACAGAGTCTCACTTTGTTGCCCGGGCTAGAGTGAGTGCCGTGGCATCAGCCTAGCTCACAGCAACCTCAGACTCCTGGGCTTAAGCGATCCTACTGCCTCAGCCTCCCGAGTAGCTGGGACTACAGGCATGAGCCACCATGCCCGGCTAATTTTTTTGTATATATATTTTTAGTTGGCCAGATAATTTCTTTCTATTTTTAGTAGAGACGGGGTCTCACTCTTGCTCAGGCTGGTCTCGAACTCCTGACCTCGAGCGATCCACCCGCCTCGGCCTCCCAGAGCTAGGATTACAGGCGTGAGCCACCGCGCCCGGCCATCCAAGCCAATATGTTAAAGACTTTTACAGATCCTGCCCTTGTTAGGGGACTCTCAGTCCTCTGCCAGAAGGTGCAGATCACTGTCTGGCGTGTGGTTTGCCTCAGCCTGGCTCACATAGCAGAAGTGGAACCTTCAGAAGTCCAAGACAGCAGGCACAAGATGAAACCCCAAGCTTTCCTAGGTCTGGGGCTGTGGTTTCTTAGGATTTACTGGGGCCTTAACAAATAAATTTCTTATAAAGACTTCACAATTCTAGTAAGCCAAAGCTATCCAGTGCACTGGGTTGAATAGTGTCTTCCCCGCTCCCCCGAAATTCATGTCTACCCAGAACATGAGAATATGGCCTTATTTGGATATAGGATCTTTGCAGATAAAATCATGTTAAGATGAGGTCAGAATGGATTAGGGTGAGCCCTAGTCCAATGACTGGTGTCCTTATGAGAGAGGGAAATGCAGACAAACACAGAGAAGAGAACCAGACGTAAACTGGAGTGGTGCATCTACAAGACAAGGAACACCGAGGATTGCCACAACCACCAGAAACTAGGAGAGAGGCAGGACACAGACTCCTCCTCAGAGCCTCCAGAAAGGAACCAGCCCTACTGACATCTCAATTTCTGACTTTGAGCCTCCAGAACTATGAAAGAATAAATTTCTGTACTTTTTAAAGCCATGCAGTTTGTAGTACTTTGTCACGGCAGCCCTAGGAAACTAGTGCACCCGGAATATCTCTTGTCATCTAAAATCAAAATGGTCAAGCCCCAAGCAAGGAGACATATGACAAGGAACATGCCAGAAGCTCAGGCCTCTGAGCATAAAAGGACTAAGGCATTCATAGGCTGGACCGTCGGAGGACAGCGGCTGTCAGCTGTCTTTCCTTCTCACGTGCCACAGTTAGTGACAATGTAATGGCCAGAGCTAAGGCTTAAGTAGAAGTTTTCTGAAAGGAAAAGTGTCTGATAACAGGGCATGTTCAAAGACAGAAGGTGACAATGTGTTTCTACGTTTTAATGTCTCATCACAGAATCAAACGCTGGTAACTGAGTGAGCTTGTTATCTAACACAGCTTGTGTCACTCACTCTCCCAAGGGTGGGAGAAGCTGAGTGTCGGGGTGACCCAGGGCATGCTGCCCTCCTGTAGACGCTCAGGATCGTGGCACAGCCAGGCTCTCGGGAGCTGAGCAGTGTCTGCAGGGCCAGGCCTCGCAGCGCACATACGCCTCATTGGAGAACTTTGTCATTTGAGTCTTTAAGTGTGAAAGAAGGCATCCCCAGCAGGTGCGAAGCAGTGACGTTTTACCCATGAATAGGCAAAGTGGGCAGCAGCAAGGCAGGGGCACCAGATACGAGAGAGAAAGAGAGAGAGAAACATTAGAACACTTAGAAAAACTATTTTAACTTCATCACATCTTAAGTTTCACTTTGAAAACTAAATTTTTGTTTTATGGTTTTAACATTTTTTCCCCCAAATTATACATAAGCCCCCTCAATTTCTTAATCTGGCCATGGTGGAACATCTTCCCAGAATCTCCCAAGTGACACTTCATGGCCAAGCCCTGAGAGGGAAATCCAAGTTCCCCACCACCAACAGAAACACTGTGCTAGTCCCGAGCTCAGCAAATTGGTACTAAGTACACTATGCAGATACCAAGATGCTGTAACTACCTGGCCTGGTGAAAGTGCCCAGCACTGTCTTGCCTTGAGACAGAGGGCCCTGACTGCTCTGCCGCTGCTTTGGCTGTCCTGTAGCACCTTTAGCTAATTATCATACTAAAATCCCCACCTAGTGGAAAATTATATCATTAACATAACATGGGTTGCATGACAGCTTATGATGATAGCACTGTGCCGGTGAGATTTGTTTCACCCTGGGAACAAGCAAAGATACAATCTAAAAACTTTGCATCTCTCATTGGGAAGAGATTTAAAGCAACACCACAGGGTGGGCGGCTGCGCATTTTGCTAGCAAGAGGCTCCTGCGGAAGAAATTCTTATGCCACCGAGGTGCAAGTGCCCTAATAAGTAACGTCTAATAAACTCATTTAACACCCCAAGCTGGGCTTGTTGGAGTCATTCTTCAGTCTCTCGCTTTCAGTTTGGGGGGTGGATTTTCTATACTGTCCCTGGATTGTCCCAAAACAAGTCCCAATCAGCCCTGCCCCAAAAGATCGTCCATTCCACCCACACCTCCCAGCCCCCACACTGTGGAGTTTCTACCCACCTGTAGGCAGAAATTTGAGCCCTGCCAGGGGTCTGAAGTTCTCTCTCCATCTCCTCCCTGCTAGTACCCAGGTAAGTAAGCAGGAGATCCAGTCGGTTAATATGGAAGAGCAGCTCCTTCAGGAAGGACAGGTTGCTTTCCTCCAACATTCTCTTTTCCTGGAGTCTCTCGAATAACATCAAGGCGTCCTTGATGGGTTCCTGCTTCCTTTGTGGGATGTGGTCCAGGCTTAGGAACTTCAGGGAGGCCAACTCATCACTGTCTATTTCTTCCCCAATACTGTAGAGACTGCTACTGAAATCCATTGTTGTCGAGAGGTAGTAGAATGTAGTGGTAGCCTAGGTTAAAATGTAATGTTACGTTCAGATGAGGAAGAAAAGTACCACATACTGGCTTGTCCCTTCATCAAATGCCGCTGCATCTGCTATATGCCAGACGTTGTGCTGTGGATACAGGGAAGGGAATAGAAAATTGCACAGGCCAAGTTCCTGCTTACTATTTAGGAAGGTAGGCAAACAAACGAGTCAGTGGTCGCAGAGCGGTGACCAGGGTACAGTAGGAATGTAGAGGGAGGAGCCCTAACTCAGCCTGAGAGAAGGGCTTCCTGCAGAGAAGGGACCTTCGGAGAGGAAGCAAGAAAGCCCGGTTCTGGCAGGAAACAATTTATGCAAAAGGTGGAGGCAGAACTTCCAAGTCAGTTCAGGCGGGCTCAAGAAGCTCCATAAAGTAACCACAAAGGGGCTGGGCTGGAGAGTGATGGGACAAAGGAGTGGAGCGGCAGCCAGGAACCATGTCACAAAAGGCCTCACACTGTGGGGCAGGGGGCTTAGGCTTTGTCGTGGAAGGGGTGGGGAACTAAGAAGGGATTGTAAAACTGGGAATTATGTCATCCGATTTAGGATTAACACCTAAAGCATGGAGGACAGATTGGAAGACTTGGGGGCAGGGGACCTATCAGGAGGAGGCATTTAGGCAGGGGAGGACAGGAGTGATAGGGTCTGGTTGAAACAGTGGCAGTAGGAGGACATGGACCAGCATTGTCCCCAAAGGGCCCAAGGACCAGCCCCTATAGCTGCTCAGGAACCCAAGCCTGGAAACTGAACCAGTCAACCCTTACAGCCCTTTCAACTGTAACAGTCTCTAAATCAGGCGATGTGGCATTTTCACACGTACGCATGTTTTTAAAGGAGAGGGCAGCGCTTCAGGAAATCCCAGGCAGTCTCCACACCAGCGGCGCGGGGTCCAAGACTTCTCCTTAAGTCCCAAGTCTCCACTCACTTGAGGGACACCTCCCCCACCCTTCCTGCTCTGACCAGCCCTGTCCGCGCAGCGAAAGGAGCCCTGGAAACAGCGTTTGTGCTGGATTCTCCCTAAGAACTATACTGGGACATGGCCCCTAATGCAGGCTACAGTGTCACTGTCCCAGGAAGGTGGCAGTGCAGTGTTTAGAGCACAGGCTTAACCTTCGATCAAACCTGGCTGTGACACCAGTGCCAGGCTGGGCAGCTCACTTTCTCAAAGCATTAGTTTCCTCCTCTGTAAAATGGAGATCAGAAAAACATCCATCTCCTAAAGTTGTCGTGAATAGTGAGCTAATGCGTTTAGAATGCATTTAGAGTAATGCCCAGCAACTAAAGAATGCCAAATAAATGTCAGCCTAAAAGAAGGAAAAGGCTCCAGTACGTGGGGCCCTGACCCTCGGATCACAGGACCCTGAGCACTTCTCTTGCTCTCCCAGTTCTCCCATCTCCTCAATTGAAAAGTGAAAATTCTGTTGGACGCAGTGATTCTCCAAATCTTCAAAGTGGAAGAACCTGTTGAAGCCTTACTGAGACGCTCCCGTTCCGTAAGCGGTGACCCTGGACGGCTACCATGTGAGAACCGAAACTAGAAAACCTTTCCGTTCCGTGCTGCTCCATCGCTTCTACCACTCTACAGACTTTGTACCCTTGGGTACCGCCTTACCCTTGAATAACCTTAACCTATTTGGACCTGTTTCCTCCCTGCGACAAGGCAGGGGGGTTCCTGCATTTTTTTAGCCCCCCTGCATTTGCTAACATTCATGGATGAAAACACAAAACCCTGACCCTAACACTTAGAGGTAGTGATCAAGTGAACCACAACCCATGCACTTTATACAGCTGATGCTAAAATAAAAATACTTTTGATTCAGACATTAGACTAAGTTTTCATAGTTTTTAAAAGTGGTCCAAAAGACTTTGAACACTTTTAGCTTTCCCTTTCAAAAACACCTCCCCCTCATTATTGTAGCCGTGGTTTTGTTTGTGAAAATTGAGAATACATAAATTATAATATGGTCACATGATCATATACCACATACACACATATACACACACACACAAAGATACATCGATGTAAAAAAATGCTGCATATGCAGGTGTGTGTACCTGATGCTTTTTTCCCCCACTTAATATTTATGATGAACATTACCCTCTACCGCTGAATATTCTTCTACGGAACATTTTTAATGTTTTTTTATTTTTGGCAAGTGGACATATCAAAGTTTATTGTAAGCAATTTTCTATTTCTTTACTGTTAAAAATAATGTTGCATTGAGAGGCCTTTTCATTTATCTTGCTCATATCTTGGATTATTTCCTTGGAATAAATTGTTAGAATTATGAGGTTTTAAAACCTCTTTCCTCCCTTTTGCTTTAGAGCTTACATCATTGTTTAGGCAAGTTTTCTTGATTTAGGAAACTGACAGGGACAACGATTCAGAAGGATACACATTGCATTAGGTTCACGAAGTCTGGAAAGCCTAAATCTTTCGCTGCAAAAGCAGTCAATTATTATTAAAATACTTTTATTTAAGAAAGATATTTTAAATACGTGGCCAGCACCTAACAGCCTATATTCAAAATACAACAAACAAAAACTGCTGGGCATACAAGGGAACAAACTAGTAAGCCTATTTCTTGCTATACACACTGTGGAAATGCATGTGTGCGCCACAGGGCACATACGTAGAGTCTCACCACATCGTTATGCGTAACCCTGATTAACTAGACACAACTCAAATGTCCTACAAGAAAGGAATATCTAGGCAATCTAAAGTACAGGCATAATGCGGAATAGTATATGGCAGTTCAGAATAATGCGCTCCACCTTCCTAAGTACATATAGATGGCTATCCAAGATATGTTGGAAAGAGTGAGAAAACGCAAGTTGCAATATAACAAAAAAAATCATACCATCTATTTTTTAAAAAACACTCAAAGCAATACAATAGATTTTCAGAGACTATAGACAGATATGTAAAAGCAGGAGATAAAAGGTAAGGAGGTTCTGGAAGGAGACACATCAAACTCATGATGTTGTTCCACCCTGCGCAAGGGAGAAGAAAACCAGGACACGGGGGTGAAGGAGGGAGGAAAAGGGATTTGCCATTTTCTATAATGTGTTAAGTGAACATCTGCAGCTATGATCTGTGTAAATGAAATTACTGTTCAAATACCAGCTTGGGTGTGTTCTTGGCAGGATATGAGACTGTGGGGGTCGGCCAGGGAGGGTGGCGCAGTTCCTCCTCTGCCAGGTAAGGAGACCAGCTTGCAGGGGAGTAGCACCATCACACTTGTGCTCTTAAAAGAAAACAAAACATTAAAACCTAAACTTTAAAAAGAGCATAGAACTAGAAACTTATTTTTCTAAAAAATAGAAACTTTCACACATTTCTCTTAGAAACTAAGAAATCTAAGAGATTAAATATAAGGAAGACTAAATATAGAGGATCTGAGTAGCACAATTGACAAACTCGAACAGGCATGTACCGTCAGTAGAAAATGCATCTCCTTTTCAAACATATGCAAACAGAAATTGACTACAATGAAAATTTTACTAGATTTCCAAAAAGCAGAAATAATACAATTCATATTCTCTGACTGCCGTGTAATGGCATTAGAAGTTACTAATGAAAATGACCAAATCAAATACACTACAAAAAAGATTAACCACATTGAGGTGGCTTTTTCAACACATGGTGTTAGAATAATTGGGCAGACTTCTTAGAACAAACTGAAATGGATACAAAACTCCCTACATCAAAATAAACTGCAGAAGAATCAAAGATCTAAACCTTAAAATTAAAGTACTAAGAAAAGAAACATTGAATTTTTAAAAATCATCTTGCAGTGGTGAAGAACCTTTCTAAGTATAACAGAAAACCTCAAAGCCATTAAAGAAAAGATTGACAAATTTCTTTATATAATAACTAAAATATCCTGCAAAAATAACCCAAACAAAATTTTAAAAATAAATAAACTTTGCACTGGGGAAAAAATAGCAACATATATGATTTTAAAAAGGAGGTGTTAATCTTCTTAAAATAGAGTTCCTATAAGTCAGTTAGGAAAAAAAAAGAGAGAGAGAGACATCAGGCACAGTGACTCACGGTGACTCACACCTGTAATCTCAGCTACTTGGGAGGCTGAGGCAGGAGGATCGCTTGAGCCCAGGAGTTTGAGTCTGCAGTGAGCTACGATGATGCCACTGCACTCTAGCCTGGGCAACAGAGCAAAACTCTGTCTCAAAAAAGAAAGAAAGGAAAGAAAGCAGTAACTCAATGCATAAATAAATAGGTGGAGATCACAAGCAAGCAGTTCAGAGAAAAGTAAGTCCCCGCAGCTTTCTATTTTAAGACCAATGGCTTGGTTTTTTTTTTTTGAGGCAGAGTCCTGCTCTGTCACCCTGGCTAGAGTGCTGTGGCATCAGCCTAGCTTGCAGCAACCTCAAACTCCTGGGCTCAAGCGATCCTACTGCCTCAGCCTCCCAAGTAGCTGGGACTACAGGCAAGAGCCACCATGCCCGGCTAATTTTTTCTATATATATTTTTAGCTGTCCATATAATTTCTTTCTCTTTTTAGTATAGACGAGGTCTCGCTCTTTCTCAGGCTGGTCTCGAATTCCTGAGCTCAAATGATCCACCCGCCTCGGCCTCCCATAGTGCTAGGATTATAGGAGTCAGCCACTGCACTGGCCAAGACCAACGGCTTTTAAACATTTGAAAAGATGTTCAACCTCATTTACAATAAGAAAAAAAACAAATTGAAAGGCCATTTTCAACTACCATATCGGCAAAATACAAAAATCACAACACACAGTGTTGTGAGACAGTAAAAATAAAACCAGGGAGGTGAGAGCCAGGCGCGGTGGCATGGGCCTGTAGTCCCAGCTGCTCAGGGGTATCGTTTGAACCCAGGAGTTAGAAGCTGCAATGCACTACGATCACACCTGTGAGTAGCCACTGCACTCCAGCTTGGGCAACATAGTGAGACCCTGTCTCTAAAAAACTAAACAAACAAGTAGGTGGATAATTTAGTCATCTCTATCAAAATATAAAATACTCCTACACTTTAGCCCCACAATTTAACTTTAACTTCCAAGAGTTTTTCAGTTAAACGTTAAGTGTACTCAAAAATATATGCAAGGCTAATAATCATGGTAGCACGGCTTGAAATAACAAAACAGCAGAAACAACTATTGATCAGTACAAGAAAAGCTGGGTAAGCTACGGATCATATTTGCTGGAACTCTATTCAGCTATTAGAATGGGAGAGCAGTGTGGTTGACTATGTGTGATCTACATAATGTATCGATTAGTGCATGGATTTGTGTATTCACAGAAGAGCTCTGACAAAAAGCACACAGGAAGCTGCTTGGGTAATATCTAAGGAGAGAGGAACCACAGAGCTGGCCATGGGTGTGGGGAGGCCTGAGAGGGAGGTGACAGTGAGATTTGCTGTTTCCATACCCTTTTGCACGGTTCATAGTTTGAATTTTTACCATGTGCATGTGGTTCTTTACTTATTCTAAATGTACCTATATCTAAAATAAAATCTCCATTTAAAGATCCATTTTCAATCATATCCTGGAAAAGATCTAAACTAGGTTTCGCCCTGTCATTAGGTCAACTGTCTTTAAAATTTTAAATCAGTCCTAATCTCTGTTAAAATCTCATCTTACAGAATAAAATTAACCAAGAAATCAAATGAAAGCAGAACCTCCTTTTTCCTCCCACAATAATTTTTTTTCTGAGGATAACAATGCATTAGAAAATGCAGAAAAGATAAAAAGGAAAATAAAAATTACATATAATTCCACCATCCAAAGATATATACCTAATAATATTTCACTGCCTTTCCTACAAAATATTTTATGCATATAGAGGATATTATTAATATCAGTGAGGCCTGTGGGTTGTACTGGGGTAGAGAAAGAGGAAAAATTAGAATTCAAACCACAGTATCTTAGACATTTGTTTAAAAAAACTTAATCCTGATTTGTAGCAGTCAGTGCTTTTATTCAGTGAAAATTATTTGGTAGGAAATTGTGAGGAGATCTGATTTTCTTATCAAAATTTTGTAAATAGTTCTTATTTCTATATTTGAATCAGTGAAAGACCTCAAGTTTATATGTACAGATATAACTGCTCTTAGTCATGAAATTGTTGGGGCCTCTACTTTTTGTCACTAATAACCTATATTCCAGTGCCTACGTTTCTTCATCTTGTTTAGGAATGTTTTGAGATTAATGTGCTTAATAGTCCTACATGGTTGGTTTTAAACATTGGGATAAAATTAATTTTCAGTAGCATAGTTTAATGTGTTAAATAAGATAGCATTTTATGTTAGAAATGCCAGAACGCTGGTATTCTACTACCTGTGCAATATATATCTTTTAAAAAGCAAATCTGAGTATACATATAATCATGCGACTACCATAAATACAAGCATCTCTCTAAAGAATCCTTAGTTTCAGGTGTTGAATTACAGACCAGTTCAAGCAAGTGCCATTTTTGCAGTTCAGTCTTAAACATTTCTTTTAAGAAAACAGTCTTGAATTTCACATGCTGCTATTTCCATATTTTGCCATTTTACAGTACCATTTTGTTTTGAATTCATACATATCACCATTTCCCCTTTTCATTTTCTAAGATGACTTCTTGTCTGAGACAGAAAAAGAGAAAGGTAAATTTCCCAGAGGGGTGGGGTCCAGAGTTTAAGATATATTATTTTATCCTAGAACTACATATTATCAGTTTCAAAATCCATATGCATAAAGAATGCACCACTCAACTTTTTTTCATAAGCTAACATTTTTTTAAAGTTATATTTAGATTTTTTCTCTTTTGCAGCTATATTTGAAAATGATAGAATTAAAAAGTTTTCAGTAGTTATCATTTCTTCTGCTGATATGTCTATTAAAATGGCTCTTCTGAAAGTTCCTTTTTTATGAACACACCTAAGAAATCTTACATAGACACTCTGAAATATTCAAGAAGAGGCTGATACTGTTTTCTTTGACATAGCTTCCAAGCTGCATGTTCATTTTAGCATATTTTGTTATTGGCAATTTGATATATTTCATGTTGGTAAAATATTAGCTTGATTTTGGGACTTTTTATAGGACTACCCTTATTCAGTAGCATAGGAAATGTTCTTGTAATTGTCAGGGTGTCCTAATATTTATCTCAATTCTTTTATAAGTCTATGGAAATTATTTAATTATTTTAAAACTTATACTTTCGTAAATATGTTACTTCTGAGTTGTCAAAAAATTACTTTGAATACCTTAATATTTGCTGTATTTTTTTCTGTATACATAACATGTCTTCTTTCAAAACGGGAATATATATATATAAATATGTGCCTCCCAGCGTTTACTGTTATGTCTGCTATCTTTATATGCCAAACTGGTTGAACATTGTAATGACTTGAGAATAAACTGCTCAAAGTTATTTTTAAATTTATTTGTATATATTTTCCTTATATTTGAAGACAGCATATATTTCTGTAGTATTAATTGATTTTTTTCACTGATAAATATATCTTATATTGTAAGTACATCCTGATGTCTTTATTTTTTCTTCTACAGTATGGGTTTTAGTATCTGTGAGGCATTTAATCGTATGGCCATAATTTATATAACCAGTCCCAGATTACATTCAGTATGAATTTAAAATGCAAATCTGTAAGTACACCTCTGATTATTTTCTTAGAATGATTTCCTAAAAGTAGTATTATCGGATCAAAAGAAATAAACTTTTTTCAGGCTCTTAATACATAATAGCATTTTTGGACGGGATACAATAAAAAACAATACAATGCAAGCTAGGATGACGTGAGTTTGGATGTAATGTGATTGGTGCTCAGCTCCTGTCCTCCATAGCCATCTTATCTCCCTCATTTTGTTACCTTTGCTATAACGTGACACAATGCTTTTTAAGTGGTTTTCCCACCAAATCATAAGTGACACTTAGAAGGGAAAATGCTGATGTGGTTTCTTTTCTGGCCCAGATTTACCAGGACACACTATCTATGATAGTCAGGTTTTTTTGCTTTCTGGCTTTTGTTTAGGTACCCATTTCTTTAGTCATAGTACCAAAGAAGCAATCACTTGCACAAGATTTATGACACCATTAACAACGGGCCATCCAGCACCATAAGAACAGAGACCTCGCTGTAGTTCTTATTTTATGGGCCCTAGATTCTCTGCACAAATTTGTGGGCCAGAAACTTTGTTAAGCTAATATTTTTATTAATCAGATAACATTTTTTGCTATATTTTTTGTTCCTAAGGACAGTAAAAGCAACGCTTGTTCCATAGAGAAAGTGCAGAAAAGTATAAAAAGAAAATTAAAAATTACTTGAAAACTTGCCATTTGGAAGTCCTTCTTTGGTCGTATTTTGTGGCTTTTTCCCAATTTTATTCACATATATTATATAAAATATATATAAAACAAATTTGAATATTTTGCCACATAAAACATATATTTTAAATAATATCTGGTAATAACTTGATATAAATATATTTGTATTATATAAGTATATTTAATATTTCATATAACATATTTATGCCCCAAAGTATTTAGATATAAATAAATGTTTATATGATGAAATATAAATGTTTATTACCTATATATCTATATAAACATAAAAATATTTTTTCTTATCTCATTTTACTGCCTCTGAAGAAATTGCTATGATCACCCCCATTTATTACTATGAAAAATCACAGGCTAGAAATAAGCTACTAGGAGAAAGTCGGGCCCCAATTTAATGATCTCGCTTAAGGGCTTCAATAACAGACCCTGTAAAGGTTTAGATTTTATACTACTTGCAGTTGAAAGGCAGTGAAATAATTTAATGAAGAAAGACCTAAAATTACTATATAACATGCTTAGAGATTAAAATTTTTAAAAGAGAAAAAACAAAACAAAACAGCAAAACCACAGAAAACAGGAGTTCTTAACAAATCCACTACAGTAGAGCGAGGGTCAGAGTCTTACAAAAGAAGCGCTAGAGTCCCAGAGTCCCATTCTACTACTGCCTCATATGCCACAAATTCACTGCAAATAAATTCCATCTAATCACAAGCAATCTTTCTAGCAATATTCCAGCAGCATCCTAGCTCCTTCAGTGACATGGATAAGCACCCCAAAGGCGGGAGGGAGAACAAAACTTGTATTAACCTTCTGAGACAAAAATCTGCATCCCATCCAAAGCTCGAGAGTACCTGAAAGCCACTCACTCTCAGCCCCAAACCCCTAACCTATTGGTCCCCAGCCAGGGCCTGGCTTCATGGAAGACAGTTTTTCCACAGACCAGGGATGTGTGTGGGGCGATATGAGGCCCGTTTCCTAGCAGGCCACAGACCCGCACCAGGCTGCGGCCCGGGGATTGCGGACTGGACCCCTAACCGATAGATTTACCACTCCTTCCCATGCAGGCTGGCTGCCCCAGACTGTGGGCTCCCCTAAACCTGACAGATGTCCCCTCTGCACACAAACACCGTCCACAGCAAGGCCCAGCAGCCAGGGTGTTCAAACAACCCAGTAAAAGTGTTCAGACCTCAACAAAACATATAACCCCATAATTTTCAAACAGAATGAAATTCATAACTTCACCTGTAAATGCTTAATCCCATGAGTAGAAGTCCCTGATTTTGTCTATTTATGCGTCACGTTGTATTATTCTGTGGACTGTTCTATATCTTTTTAATTTCTCAAAAATAAATAACTGAATTCCTAGCACTATGTGGGTGCGAGTGTGTGTGTACATGTGTGTGTTTATGCCAGCGGATGGGCATGTTGGTGGGGGTGTGTGTTGGTGGGGGAATAGCTGTAGCCACAAAGTCAGTTGAGGTTTAAATTTTGGCTTCTATTCTTTGACAAGTTTGGCCGGGGTAAGGATGTGGCCTTGGAGCATATCAGAAGCCCCCAGGACTGCATCGGTCTACGCTGGAGGGGCCTTGAGATCTGGCAAGAGCGGGGCCCTCGGCAAGGCGCTCAGAGCGACCGCTAAGTCCCTTGGCTAACTCCCATGGTTCCCCCATCCACACCCACTGCACGGATCACCTCCATGCCACCCTCAGCAGCCTAGAAAACTCTAGAATCAAAGGCCTTCCTCCCAGAGGCCGAGCCGACCCTACGGAAGCGGCAAATCCTTACCAAAGAGGCCCTCACAGGGAAAGCACCTTCTCCGCAGGCCTCGCTGCAGTCTGCGCACCAGAGCCGTGGCCAGAAGCCTCACAAAGGAGGCCACCGCTGATGCACTTCCTGTTTTTCAAACTCCTGAGTCACAAGCCAGCGCTGGAGGAAGAAGAGGGCTGGCCTCTGAGTAACCTGAGTGGCAGGGGCTCCTTCTAGAAGTGCACGACAGAGGCGGGTGGTACGGGGGACAGAGCTGGGCGAGGAAACCTGGCCGCCTGAGCTTTGGCTCTGGCTGTGAGACTGGACGAGTCTCTTACATTTGGGGCCTCCTTTCCACATTCCAAAATGAGGAAGTTGAGCTCGATGATAACTAAGAACGCTCTCTTTTCATACATCAAGATTTTGAAGAATTTTTCTGGGTTCATCATTAAGACCTTAATTTTTTTATTCAATAAATATTGATCGGGCCCCTCGGAGAGGCCTTGAGATCTGGACACTGCAGGGCCCTCATCAAGGTTCTCAGTTAGTAGAACTCTACTAACCCCACGGCTAAATCTCATGGTTTGCCCAAGGAGGAGCCCTGTGGCTCTGACGCCACCAGATCCCACCTTCAACAGCCTAAAAAACTCTGAAACCAAAGGCCTTCCTCCCCAAAGACCAGGGTGATCTTACCATAGAGGATATAACAGTAAACAAAACATACAAAAACCCCTGCCTTCATACTGTGAGTTAGTTGAGATGCTTTCTAATGTTAAAAGTAGGAAAAGAGGCAGGAGGATAGCCTGAGGCTCAGACCAGCCTAAGCAACATAGAGACCCATGTCTTTAGGGGGGGAAAAAAAGTAGGAAAAGAAAATCAAGCATCTCTCTTCTTTGAATCTGCCTTTAGTCTATAAGCTTCATAAGGCTTCCTTTGCCCTAACTGCCCACCAAGCCCTACAAGTAGGATGAGGCTTATAATACAAGTTTGCAGAGGGCAGGGGCCCATCTTATAGCTGAGAAGATTGAATGAAGTATCTGAAGTGCCTTGTTCACCCTAGGGGCCTAGGAAAAGGTGACCCCATAATATCCATGCATTATCTGACACTTGATTCTGCCCAGGTAAGTCTTATGGAGAACACAGCAACAGAATGATATCCTATTAGTGACTAAATCCAGCCCCAAGAAGTATTCCCCTGCATCTGCCCAGCCCCCATTCCAGCATTTGTACCACCGTTTTGTGACTATTTCCTATCCTAGGCTGTGAGCCTCATGAGGGCAGGGACTGCATTTTTCATATCTCTGTCCCCAGAACCTGCCACAGGAACAGCAATGTCTAGAACATACAAAGATTGCCTGCAAATCAACAAGAAATAAAACCTCTGTAGAAGGGCAATGGGTGAGTACACGGAGCTCCCTAATGGGAATACCCAAAGAGCTCAGGTGTAGGAAGGGTGCTCACACACATGAGTAACCTGGACCATGCAAAAGAAAGCAATGAAATACTCACTTTATCCCTACTGCACGGGCAAAGGTTTGCAAGTGGGATCAACCAAGGATTGGCAGGCAGGCAGGACAATGGAAGCCTCGTGGAAGCAGGTAGCAGGGCTCAGTCTGATCAAGTATCAACGTACACCACGGCCACATACCAGCCAAGTTCTTATGCTGCCCTTGGATAGGATTTGTGGAGGCTGTACAACCGGTAACAATGCACAGTGGTTAGAAACTGGGGCCCGGCCGAGTAGAGAGAATTTGAAGAGCAGAGTGCTTAGTTTAAAAAAAAAAAAAAAAAAAAAGCCGCACGAGCTGGCTCACGCCTGGAATCCCAGCTCTTAAGGAGGCTGAGGCAGGAGGATTACTTGCGCCCAGGAGTTCAAGGCTGCATTTAGCTATGATCCTGACACTGCACTCCAGCCTAGGCAATAGAGCAAGACCCTGTTGCAATTATAAATAAATAAATAAAAAGTAAGAAACAGGATGAGTAAAATAAAATACAAATAGTGTTAATATGGGATAATACGTGCTAATGCCCACTGGTACTTAGTTGGCCAGTCACTGTCTTAAGTGGTTTACAGGGATTATCTGCTTCCAGCCTCACAACAACCTCACAAAGGTGTTCGTTATTAATCTCATTTAATGGTGAGGAAACAGAGGCCCAGAGGAATTAGTTACTTGCCCAAGGTCACGTAGGTAAAAAAATAACATACAAATGCAAAGCAAAACTGGATTTTGCAAAGGTACAGATAAATGCAGGGATCCAAACCAAAGCACTAGAGTTGTCTTGGGGAGTGGGGATGGGGGTGGGGAAGGAAGTACCTAAAACTTGGGAGGGGAGAAGGCTGAAGGCCTCAGGGGCATCCTGAGCTGGCAGATGGTTCATTCATTAGCCCAGGGACAAGTGAAAAAGACCACAAGCTTAAGTAAAAACGTTCTCTGGAATCTCCAAACAGGTGCACAGGAGGGAGACTGTGTCTGAGGGCAGAAAGTTAGCAGAGGAACTGGGAATTCCTCAGAGTGGCAGAGCAGCCAGGCTGGTGGCTGTGGCTCCAGAGAAAGCCCACAGGACAGCTGGGCTCGGCAGGACCCAGAGGTGTCCCCAGTCGGGCAAGTCGAGCTGCCTGGAGTGAGCCAATGAAGCACGAATATTTTCAGGTTTCCTGTTAAAGAAGCCACTTGGCACCAGGCACTTACCTGCTTCACCCTCTCCCAGCACCACAACAGCCACTGAGTCCCCTCAACTGCCTCATTCCAAGTGCTCAAATTCCTACACTGCTCACACTAGAACAAATCCCAGGAAGCGGATGGGGGAAGGGAGGAGGAAACCACCACCAGGAAGGAGCTTTCTTTTACTTTCAGTTGATCACTCCACCAGCTCTTCTGCCTCCCTCAGTGGACTCACTTCCTGTTGAATTAAGCAGCGAATTCAGCAGGGCTTTAACAAATCACGAGAGATAAAAGAAGTAGAATCTGTGAATCTGACCAGAATCTGGTCTTCAGCAAGAGAGAAAGAAAAATCCTCAACAGAAAGAACTAGAGAGTAAACTTTGTTCCTAAAATGGGAGGACAGAGATGACTCACTGTAACAGGAAATTTGATATTTAAAGGAACCAGTGCCCAATTTCCAAACATTCAGAAGAGGGAGATTGCAGGCAATTCACTGATGTGCAAACTAAGAACCAGGCAGCTGGCCGTGCTCTATTGGAAAGCATTTAAACTGACTCCGTTTCGCACTATGAACCCCTGTCTGTGGCAAGCTAGATGCCATTCTTCCTTGCAAGGAGTCTGGGGAGAGGAATTTTCCCTCTGCCTTGGTCCACATCTCAGCACTGAAGCCACAAACAGCCCCTGCACCCCATTGTATCTCAGGGGCTCTTCTTGGTCAAAGCCAGCCTGGAGCCTAAATGTGGGCAGATTGTGCACAAAAGGGAGGAAGGGTTCTGGCCCAACACTGAGTAGGGGCAAGGACATTTGAGCCCCCATCCCTGGCCCTGCTCTTGGGTTTAGTGGTACCCAGTGTCTGTAGTGCTGAGCCTGGAACGGTGGGGACTCTGAGTTCTGCCCCCTAGGCTGTCCCTGCCACAGGCCCTCCCCTACTTCTCCCCATCTGCCATCCCCTCCCCATGCTCTGCCTCTGTTTCCTGTTAAAAACTTTTTAAGGATTTTCTGCCCTTTTGTTTCCACATCGTGTACATTTTATAACCAAAGCACCAACAATAATACAATAACTGTGTGTTGCACCCTTTTCATGAACTATCTCATTTCTCACAGCAATGCAGGGATATGGTTCTCCCATGTTATGGATGAGGAGACTAAGCCTCAGACAGCCACGTGGATTCAAATTGAGTCTGGTTGGGCCAAAGGCAAGGATTTTTCTACTATGACACAGTAACTCCCTTTCCCCAACACTTGGGATTTGGAATGAACCATGTGAACGGAATAAGAACAAACTTAAAGACAGAGGGACCTGTGCAGGAAGGTCAGAAGGCCCTTGCATTCTCTCAGTTGCCTAGCAAAAAGGAGTTGGTCTAATTAAAGGCACAAGCTCACACTTATCAAATCATTTGTGTATGCCAGACATAATCACCTACACTGGCTCATTTCAACTTCTAAACAATTCTCAGAAATGGATGCTACTATTGTTCCCATTTTATGAATGGGGACACTGAGGCTTAGGGAGGTCCAAAGACTTGGCCAAGCTCATTCGGCTAGAGAGGGACAGAATGAGTTCTGTTCGTCTCTAAGGTCTTGAGTGGTTCATCACTTCGTAAACATTAGTACACAACCATGATTCTCAACCTTACTGACCTCGGAATTAACTGCGGAGGTTCCAAAAATACCAGCCCTCAGGCTCTAGCTTCAGAACTCCTACCTGAGCAAAATTGTGGGAGATCAAACAGCTCAAGCACTTAGAATAGTGCCTGGGCCTTTGACAGCTCTCAATAAATACTCATTACCATTGTTAGGTAAGTTCCCAACACCTGTAAGATGGCTACAAATTATGAAGCCTGTGTACAGATAGATGCGGGAACTAAGTTCAATGTCAATTAGCTGACAAAAGGCGGGGCGAGTGCATAAACAGGAGTGTCTCACTCTGGAATTTCCACTCTTGGCCCTTGTGCACATCTCACTGCCTGGACCTAGCCCCAGCCTGGCAGAAATGGATGAGTTGCTGCAGGCACGCAGCAGGCAGTACTGAGGATGGGGTGGGGTGTCTCAGGGCTTCAACTGCTGCCATTTGTAAGGCACTGATCCTAGATTCCCCCAGTCTTATATCTTTTAAAAAAGAAATGTGAATAATTTATAAATGAATCATGAACCTCAAGTTGGTTAAATTCCTATTGTGATCTACAAGAATCATTCTTACTTCATTTGCTCTAACTAGTTTCTCACCCCCATCTTGAGATATGTCTGTGCAATTATTTACATCAAAATTAATAAAGTGCATGGTCTTTATGCAGGGAGGCTGGAAGACCCAGAGGTGCTGCCATACCTGCAGGAACATGGAGCAGCTGGCTCCTGCCCAGTGCAGGATGATTCATTCTCCAGGTGGTTTCCACCCTCCCAAATCTCAGCTCCCACCTGAGGCCTGTTCCAGAGACTACTGTGTCTATGGGTGTGCTTACTAATCCACTAACAGCACGTTGGATTTGTAAGTCTCCCAGAGAAATCCAAGAAAGACTAAACCTAAGCTCAACTGCAGTGCACCCTTCCCATTCATTTGGATTTGAACTACAGGACACTATTCAAAGGTAAATACTGACAGTGAAACAAAAATCTCCTGAATGTACATGTTCTTTTGTTTGTTGCTTCCTTGTTAGGTAGCTAACCCATGGGCCAGGGTGGTACAGTTTGTGGATTTGACTGGGCCTCTACTCTCCCTTCTTTGACTCTCTGGCGGCTGACCTTGGCTACTGCCCTGGGCTCTTCCTCCAGGGTGCAGTGAGAGGAGGGAAAAGAGCCCACACTCAAATCTAGCTATTTCATCTTCTGGGCCTTGTCGGGAGAGGCTCAAAGAGTTGTCTAACATAAAGCTTTCAGCAGCTGGGATTGCAAGTTATTTGTTTTTCGTTCTGGTATTGAAATGATTAGACAGGCATGGGCATATGTATTAATACAGAGAGGAGTTTACAACCAGTGACCACAACATGTGTATTCTGCAACTTGTTGACTACCAACACCTGTCCCCTCTATTTTCTCAAAAGAAACTACTGGAGACAAGAAATCACACCGCTGATCTAGAAAGGAAGAAATAGATCACTCTTAGGCTCTGATTCCCACATTCATGTCACTGACCTAGCTTTGCCAGAATTTTCTTGAAGGTCTGAACATAAAAGAGATGAGGGTCCTCAATGTTCTTGCTTCCCTATGTGGCCGTACCCAAGGGCACCTCAAACCCTAAGGATAAATGCTGAGTCACTTTTAAAATTTTTTTAATTGTGGTAAAATACATACAACATAAAATTGACCACTGTAACCGTGTGTAAGTGGACAGTTCAGTGGCATCAGATGAGTCACGTTGTTGTGCAACTATCACTGCCCCCCAAGAATCACTTCTCGTGACATAACAACAGTGCATTCATTAAGCACTGTACAATTTTAGAGCATTTTCCCTACTTTATCTCATTTGATCCTCACTGGTAAAGGATTTTCATTTAAGGAGTGGAAGGGTATATGTCAGATGAAGAGGAAGATGTGAAGGAAATGAAAGTTCAGAAAAGTGAAGTGACTCAGCTGGGACTACATAGCTACTCTATCTACCTACAGCACTAGCAACTGTTTCCTTAAAAAAAAAAAAATCAAAAGACGGGAGGATTATTCTCTGAAATAGATATTTTCCCCATTTGAAAACAATTCACTCCTCACTTTCTGCAAAGGAAATTCATTTTTTTCTCTATAAAAGAGGATTTCAAGAATATTTGTGGTAGTAACAATTAAAACACATTCAATTTAACAAAAGGGAAATGATTTTTTTCCTTAAAACTATTAGTGAAGATAACACCACATTCTCAGTAGATGTATACCCTAGGTTATAAAACTAATTAGTTGTGGTTTACGACGTTATTTCACAAACTTCTAGTTCCTGAGGAAATGAGTCATCCCTCGCCTGACATGACATGTTATGAGGGACAGATACTCATGGAGAACTGCTCTTCAAAAGACACAGTCAAGAAAGTGAAGATAAGCCACAGATCAGGAAAAAATGTTTGCAAAACATATATCTGATAAAGGACTGTTACCTAAAATATACAAAACTCAATAAAAAAACAAACAACTTAAATGAAAAGTAGGCAAGAGATCTGAACACACACTTCACAAAAAAGATCTATACATGGCAAATAAGTGTATGAAAAGATGTTCAATGTCACATGTCAGCAGGGAATTGAAAATTAAAACAACAATGAGGTTCCATTACACATCTTCCAGAATTGCTAAAATCCAGAACACCGACAGCACCAAATGCTGGAGAGGATGTGGAGCCACAGGAACTCTCATTCATTGCAGGTGGGAATAAAAAATGGTACAGCCACTTTGGAAAACAGTTTGGCAGTTTCCTACAAAGCTAAATATATTCTTACTACACAATCTGGCAATCGCATTTCTAAGAATTTATCCAAATTAGTTGAAAATTTATATCCACATAAAGACCTGGACATGAATGTTCATAGCAGCTCTATTCATAATTCATAATTGCCAAAAGTTGGAAGCAAGGCCAAGCAAGTGCTGTAATCCCAGCATTTTGGGAGGCCAAGGCAAAGGATCAATTGAAGCCAGGAGTTCAAGACCAGCCTGAGCAACGTAGGAAGACCCCTGTCTCTACAAAAAATAAGAAAAATTAGCCGGGTGTGGTGGCACATACCTGTAGTCCCAGCTATTCGGAAGGCTGAGGCAGGATGACCACTTAAGCCCAAGAGTTTGAGGTTACACAGTGAGCTATGGTGACACCACTGCACTCTAGCCCAGGCAACGGAGAGAGACCTGTCTCAAAAAAAAAAAGCTGGAAGCAACCAAGATGTCCTTCAATAAATAAATGGATAGACTATGGCACATCCTGTGAATGGAATATTATTCAACAATAAAAATGGCTAGGCGAGGTGGCTCACACCTGTAATACTAGTACTCTGGGAGGCCAGGGTAGGAGGATCGCTTGAGCTCAGGAGTTCAAGACCAGCCTGAACAAGAGCGAGACCCTGTCTCTACTAAAAATACAAAAATTAGCCAGGCATGGTGGGGTGCACCTGTAGTCTCAGCTACTCAGGAGACTGAGGCAGGAGGATTGCTTAAGCCCAGGAGTTTGAGGTTGCTGAGAGCTAAGCTGATGCCACAGCACTCTAGCCCAAGCAACAGACCAAGACTGTCTCAAAAAAAAAAAAAAAAGAAAAGAAAACCATTAAAAGAAATGAGCTATCAAGTGATGAAAAAACATGCAGGAATCTTAAATGCATATTACTAAGTGAAAGAAGGCAGTCTGAAAAAGCTACAGACTATAAAATTGCAACTATATGACATTCTGAAAAAAAACTTTAGAGACAGTAAAAATATCAGTGGTTGCCAGGGACTCAGTATAGGAAGGGTGAGTAGGTGAAACACAGGGGACTTTTAGAGCAGTGAAATGATTCCGTATGATATTGTAATAGTGGCTACAAGACATGCATTTGGCAAACCCAATTGAATGTATAATACCAAAATAATCCCTAATGGAAACTATGGGACTTTAGTTAGTAATAATTTATTGATGGGGTTCAGGTTACACTACCATAAAATATGGCACCTTGGCATATTGAATATTTTAGGCTGAAGGAATTTGCAAAAGCAGCATGTACAGGAAGGATTTTCTGACCTTCACCTGACGCAGGTCATAAGACCCTCACGTGAGACAGGAATCTAAACAAACGGGCTGGGCTAAGCTACCCCCAGTGTACCACACTCACCCTGATCCTGCTCTGCCAGGGTCTCCAGGCCTGTCCACTCTTCATCAAACCTATGTCCAGCTTTGTTTCTTGGGGTCTTCATTTCCTTATGAAGGCTTCCATGTCACATAAAACTTATATTAAATAAATGTGTATACTTTTCTCTTGTTCATCTGTCTTTTGTTACCAAAGGAAAAGATATTTGCCCTCACCTGCAGTATCAATATTGGTTTGTCACTTGTAACAAGCACACGACACTAACAATGCAAGACGTTGATAACAGGGAAACGTGTGGAGGGGAGAAGGAAGGGCAGGAGGCACATGGGCGCTCTCAGTACTTTCTGCTCGATTTTTCTGTAAACTTAAAAATATTTCCTTAAAAAGAAGTCTATTAATTTAAAAGACGTCTCACACGTATATTATTCTCACTGATAAATGGATAAAGATGACAATAGTGATGAAAGGATTTTAAAAAATAATGACAGATCCATTAGATAGCCTTATAAAAGTAAAATGGACCTTGATTTCCTACCTCCACAAAATTCAAATCCAGATGGATCATAAACCTAAATATGAAAGGGAAGGTGATAAAAACTTTTACAAACAACCCTAATAGAATATCTTCATGATATTGCAGCCGGATGAATCCTCTGAAAAGGAAGATGTGAAGGAAATGAAAGTTTAGAAGAATGAAGTGACTCAGCTGTGACACATAGGGGCCACTGGGCCATCAAGGCGAAAGGCTCCTGAACAGGACACAGAAAGTGCTAACCATAAGGGGGAAATGATCAGCAGGCCAATTTTAGAATTAAGAGCTTCTTTTCAGAAAAATGATACCATTGAGAGTAGGAAGGCAGCCTAGAGAATAGAACTCTGATACGGAGCCGTCTCCGGGATGTGTTGGCAAGTGAATGGGGGTGTTGCAGAAAGGGGCTGTGTGTGTGTTTATGTGTGTGTGTGTGTGTGTGTACACACACACACATCTATATAGGGTTATTGATTTTGTTCTAGCATAAAGCAATGAAGGAAAAAAATCTAGCCCTCTTGATGTGATTCAGTTTGATTTCTTCCTTATATTAAAATGAAGGGAACATCCAGTTCTGAGACAGTGGCACAGACTCACTTTTCCCTTCTCCCCTCTAAGTACACCTAAATGTCAGAAAAATTCAGCAACCACACAACAACTCTGAGAGGTGGAAGGTGGAAGTTAGAAGGCAGACTGTCTAGGGACCTGCAGACAGGAACAACACCCCGTTTTGTGCCCTGGCTGTCTTTTTTTTTTTTTTTTTTTTTTGAGACAGAGTCTCCCTCTGTTGCCCGGGCTAGAGTGAGTGCCGTGGTGTCAGCCTAGCTCACAGCAACCTCAAACTCCTGGGCTTAAGCGATCCTACTGCCTCAGCCTCCCGAGTAGCTGGGACTACAGGCATGCACCACCATGCCCGGCTAATTTTTTCTATATATATTTTTAGCTGGCCAGATAATTTCTTTCTATTTTTAGTAGAGACGGGGTCTCGCTCTTGCTCAGGCTGGTCTCGAACTCCTGACCTCGAGCAATCCACCCGCCTCGGCCTCCCAGAGTGCTAGGATTACAGGCGTGAGCCACCGCAAGATATTTCTTATCTTAAAAATTTTGCGCGCCCAGCCGCTGGCTGTCTTTTAATTCCCACATATGCCAGACTGAAAACTAAAGAGGCCTACAAACTAGAACTGACAAAAAGGCCTACATTCAAAAGAACAAAGAAGGCAAAATGACGAAAAAGAAAAGCCTGCTGTCTCTGGCCAAAGGACCAGGAAGGGGGCAGCCTGGCAGGGAGGTGCTCAGGATTCACACCTGGGCAGTGTCAGCAGGACCCGCCTGGGACCTGTGTCTCACTCCGAACCTGGAGCAGTGGCAGGCTATCCGGTTGGTCCCTTGGGTCGACAGTGAGGAAGTGGGGACAGCAGATGATGAGAATGTAACCAGACTCAAATTTCTTGGTTTGTGTGTGCTGCTCCTGCTATTTATCAAGTCCAGTCAAGTCTCTTCATGAGGTCAGATCACTCAGTTGGCAACACAGTCTTAACTGGCAGATTCCCAGGCACAGAAGGCCTCTGATAATGGCCCCAGATTTGGGCCCAAGCCACTACACATCAATGGCCATAAAATGGGACATAAAATGAAGACCCCATGCCCTGTTTCACGCCCCAAGTGGCAGGGGTGCTTGAGTGTTTCAGTGGACACAGGACAGGGTAAAGTGACTGACGGGAGAGGATGAAATAACTCTGGCATGGACTATGCGTTTCTGGGGTCTCAGTGCTCCAATTCCTCGAAAGGCGGCTGTCATCCGCACTGTGTGTTTCATCAGGCTGCCTGCCCCCTTCCATCGATTGCACAGCCTCAGTCTCCATAGGGAACCCTGCAAGGGCCCTCAATTCCTTTCAGTCCCTTTCTGAAGACTCAGATGAGAGACAGAATGGCTACTCAACAACAAGGGGTGGGGACAGTAACCCCCTTCCCCATCTATCTCCCGAATGCAGAACATGGGTGTTTGCCCACAAGAACTTCAAAGATAATCACCATCAACCTGAGGCTTCTCACTCGACATTTGCCTTAAGGTGGCCCTGCCACTTTGCCCTGGTTATTCCCATGGGATGGATATCAATGGATAGAGAAGAAACTTGCTGAGTCACAGAGGATCCAAGCCACTTTGGAGTTCACCTCCCTGGAGGATGGATGAAAGGTGCTCCCCTTGCCCGTGTCATGATCTGTGGGGAAAATTCCCCCCAGCTGACAGGGCCTGAGCACGTTCGACTGTGAGCCAGGGCACAGGGGAGGGAGGGGTGGGAATCTAATCCTCCTTCCCTCTCTCCTACAGAGTAGCCTGTAGTCACCAAATTCATTGCTGTGCCCATCCCAGGCAGTCACCACTGCTCTGTGTCCCCACAGATAAACATCTGATTGCTGTGCCCACTGAATACTGCAAACAAGCATTTCTCTGAACATGGACTTTTCTGGTACCTAAGCTACCCCAACCGTGTTAGTCTGCACGCAATGCAACGCTCGGCTGGACTCTGACAGGGCAGGAGCAGACACCTTCCCACATGTCAGCTTGCTGCTTTCCAGGTTGGGGGCAACTGGAACATCTGGGGAAAGGGGCCCGGGACAGGCCCTCAGGGCTATTTTGGCCTCAGTAGTGAAGGCTTCCCCTCCCCTACACTTGCCACCACCTTACATGGACTTTTCAATTCTACTCGAGGACTTTGCCCTCCAGGAGGGACTTCTGGCTGGTTGACCCCCATAATAATAAATTACATTCTCGGCACTATGTGTGTCCCCTTGGAGTATTTTTCTTATAAAAACCATGGCTAAAAAAAGAAAAAAAAAAAAAAAACCATGGCTTCACCTGCTTTCCACTTAACAGTGTAATATGCACCTGTGGGGCATTAATAAGAGATTTCCGAATACCCAAATGGCCCCTCCTATGGAGCAAATCACCCCGTACCAAGCAAGACGGGAACTCCAAAACTGGGCAGACCCCAGTTACTTGGAATAATTGCCAGGTGACATTACTGACTCTTTGCTCACGCATACACTCCAGGCAATTGTGCCCGCTGTTGGGGTCATTCACCAGAAAGTTTGTGCACAACCTGTCTTTGACCCCCGCTGAGGTCATTAATGGTGCTACTCCAGCCTTGGAGGCACAAGAGGCGAGCCTCCATGCTTGGCCCAAGTGGTGCTGATAACTGCGTGGCTCCTGACTTCATGGTGGCCAAGGGGAGGGCTATGTGACTGGCAACACCTGGAGATGCACCTGGATCAAGGAGACTGGTGAAGTAGAACAGTTCTTCGTCAGGCTTAGAAAAACAGCCCCTCATCTCTCTCAACATCTACCTCCTTAATAAATCTGTAAGTATTAAAGGAGCTCAGGGAATTTCACCCCAAAATAAGACTCCTTGGTGTAAAGAGTATTTTGAATTTTTTTTTTTTTTTTTGAGACAGAGTCTCGCTCAGTTGCCCGGGCTAGAGTGAGTGCCGTGGCGTCAGCCTAGTTCACAGCAACCTCAAACTCCTGGGCTCAAGCAATCCTCCTGCCTCAGCCTCCTGAGCAGCTGGGACTACAGGCATGCGCCACCATGCCTGGCTAATTTTATAGATATATATATTTTTAGTTGTCCAGCTAATTTCTTTCTATTTTTTTTAGTAGAGACAGGGGTCTCGCTCTTCCTCAGGCTGGTCTCGAACTCCTGAGCTCAAACGATCCGCCAGCCTCAGCCTCCCAGAGAGCTAGGATTATAGGCGTGAGCCACCAAGCCTGGCTGAGTATTTTGAATTAAAGGCCCTTAGAGATCAACAGGCCTTGGATGGGGCTTTCCCTCTGTCTGTGTAAAACTAGACAGCCATCAAGAAGGACAATTGTCTTTCCTTCCCCTCCCTGTTATCTCTGTATCTGTTGCAGGAAAGAAGATTAACAATGCAACCAGACCTAGCCCAACCCATTTCAAAAATAATATCTGTCAGGTTAATTTAATTTCCAAAGAGAATCATTTACAAGTCAATTCCCATCCCCCATCCATTCTTTCTCCTAAGTATCTACTCATCCTCCCTAGTAAACATTTATTGTCCCTCAACAGAATTGCCTATATTCCTCATCTCCATCTCCCCTTTAAAATGAGGGTATAGAATATCCATAGGGATATTGGGTAATCACTCTGTGATTTTCCGTGTGCATGCAGTAAATAAATTTGTAATCTCTTTCTCTTACTAAACTGCCTTATTGTGAGTTGATCTTTCAGTGAACCTTTCAAGACTGAGAGAAGTTTCCCTTCCCCACACAGTGTGAATACAATATTGTTAATTATAGGCACAACGTTGTACAGCAGATCTCTAGAACTTACTCATCTTGCTTAACTGAAACATTATGCTCCTGGATCAGTAACTCTCCTTTCCCCCCAATCCCCAGCTCCTGACAACCACCATTTTACTCTTTGATTCTATGAATTTGCTTATTTTAGAAACCATATATAAGTGCAATCATGTAGTATTTGTCTTTCTGTGACTGGCTTATTTCACTTAGCATAGTGTCCTCAAGATTCATCCATGTTGTCACGTATTACAGAATTTACTTCTTTGTTAAGGCTGAATAATATTCCATTACATGTACATACCATATTTTCTTTATCGATTCATCTGTCTAGGGACATTTGAGGTTGTTTGCACATCTTGGCTACTGTGAAAAGTGCTGCTATGCACATGGGAGTGTACTATATTCAGAAATCAGGAAGTATGATGCCTCTAGTTTTGTACTTCCTCAAGATTGATTTAGCTATTTGTGGTCTTTTGTGGTTCCATATAAATTTTAGAGTGCTTTTTCTGTTTAAAGAATGCCTTGGGATTTTAATAGTGATTACACTAAATCTGTAGATTGCTTTAGGTAGTATTGCAATAGACTGAATGTCTGTGTGTTGTTTATGTTGAAGCCTAATCCCCAATGTGATGGCATTTGGAGGTGGGACTTTTGGGGGGTTATTAGGTCATGAAGATGGACCCCTCCTGAACAGGATTAGTGCCTTATAAAAGAGATCCCAGTGAGCTTCATCACCCTTCTACCATGTGAGGACACATTGAGGAGATGGCCATCTGTAAACCAGCAGCCCCTCACCAGACACCAAATCTCCTGGTGCTTTGATTTTGGACTTTCCAGCCTTCAGGATTGGGAAAATAAATTTCTGTTATTTGTAAGCCACCTAGTCTGTGGAATTCTGTTTTAGCAGTTAAAATGGACTAAGGTATTATATTATATATGTACTGATTTATTTCTGAGCTTTCTATTCTGTTCCAGTGCTCCATGCATTTGTCTTTATGCTAGTACCATAGTGTTTTGATTACTGTAGCTTTGTAATATATTTTGAAACATAATGCAGGCCTTATATGAAAAGCACACAGTTAACATGATAGTCAGTGTTGAAAGAATTTTCATATATGGACTTTATATGTTGAGGTAATTTCCTTCTATTCCTAGTTTGTTAATAGTTTTTATTAGGAAAGGGTGTTGAATGTTGTCAAGTGCTTTCTTTGCATCTATTGAAGTGATCATGTGATTTTTGTATCCTTTGTTCTGTTCATGTGGTGTATCACATTAACTGATTTTTGTATATTAAACCATCCTTGCATCCCAGGGATGAATCCCACTTGGCCATGATGTACGATCCTTTTAATGTGCTGTTAAATTTGATTTGCAAGTATTTTGTTGAGGATTTTTGCATCTATATTCATCAGGAATATTGGCCTGTAGTTTCTTTTCCTGTGGTGAGTTTGGCCTTGGATGCTGGCTGTATTTAATGAATTTGGAAGTATTCCCTCCTCTTCAATTTTTGAAAAGAGTTTAGGAAAGACTGGTATTAATGTTTCTTTAAATGTTTGGGAGAATTCACCAGTGAAGCCATCTGGTCCTGGGCTTTCCTTTGTTTGAAAATTTGTGATTGTTGATTAAATCTCCGTATTAGTTATAGGTCTGTGCAGACTTTCTATTTATTCATGATTCAGTCATGCAGGTGGTATGTTTTTAGGAATTTATGCAATTCTTCTAGGTTACCTAGTTTGTTGGCATATAATTGTTCATAGTAGTCTCATGATCCTTTTTATTTCTGAGGTCTCGGTTGGGATACCTCCGCTTTCATTTCTAATTTTGTTTATTTGAGACTTCTCTCTTTGTTTTCTTAGTCTAGCTAATGATTTGTCAATTGTGTTTATCTTTTCAAAAAACCAACTCTTAGCTTTGTTAATTTTTTCCATTATTTTTCTATTCTCTATTTTATTTATTTCTGCTCTAATCTTTGTTATTTCCTTCCTTCTGCTAACTTTGAGCTTAGTAATTGTTGTTGATCTTCTTTTACTTATTCTCTCCTTGAGGTACAAAGTTAGGTTGTTTATTTGAGCTCTTTCTTCTTTTTTACTGTAGATGTTTATTGCAATAAACTTCCTTCTTTGTACTGCTTTTACTGCATCCCATAAGTTTTGGTATGTTGTGTTTTCATTTTCATTTGTCTCAAAGTTATTTTCTAATTTCCTCTTTGGTGTTTTTGACCTAATTTTTGTTCTTCAAGAGTGTGCTGTTTAATTTCCACATAGATGTGAATTTTCCATCTTTCCTTCTGCCATTGGTTTTTAGTTTCATTCCATTGTGGTCAGAGAAGATACTTGGTATGATTTTAATTTCTTAAATTTGTGTGATGACTTGTTTTGTGACCTAATATGTGTATACTTGAGAAGAAGTGTATTCTGCTACTGTAGGGTGGAATGTTTTGTATATTGTTGTTAGGTCCATTTGGTCTATAATGTTGCTAAGTCCTCTGTTTCCTTATTGACCTTGTGTCTGAATGTTCTATCCATTACTTAAAGTGGGGCATTGAAGTCTTCTACTGTTTTTGTATTGCTGTTTATTTCTTCTGTCAATGTTTGTTTCATACACTTGGGTGCTCTGATGTTGAGTGCATATAATTGCTATATCTTCATGGTAGACTGATTGATCCTTTTGTCATTAGATAATGTGCTTCTATGCCTCTTGTGGCAGTTTATGACTTAAAGTCCATTTTGTCTGATGTAAATATAACCACTCCTGCTCTTTTAGTTACCATCTTTTTCCATGCCTAACAGGACGCATTATTATATTTCTGTTCTTCTAAAGGAGAATGATCCTAACGTTTCCCTGAAAGTAGGGGGGAAAGGAAAAGACAGAAAAATAACAGAAAATATGAGTTGATAAATGGGCCTTAAAATTCTTTTCTGTCCTTGAAGACAATGGGCCCTGGAGGAAAAGAGTGTTCGTGGGTCAAATCTGCATCCATGCACAGAATTGGTTCTGCCTGGCTTGTGAGAGATTTAGGTCTAGGCTTTACCTTCCACATGCTAGAAATGGGCCTGTCTGCAGGAACTTGGGTGCTTCAGGAATAGCTATGAACTAATTTGAGCTTGCTCATTTATAGACTCACCTCTAAGGCAGGGAAGGGGGACAATCAACAGGTAACTAGAAGGGATCATAAGTCCCTAAAATACTCTGAAAGTAGGAGCTTGCTAGTGTTGGAAAGAAGGCCAAAGGAGAGCCGGGTTTGAGGAACTTGGTTTGGCTTATCAATAGATGTCTGTGGGCCCACACTGCATTAGAAGCCTCCAGGAACAACATCAAA